>NC_134710.1:425133522-426333522 GCF_043290135.1 Rhipicephalus microplus | reverse complement strand
ATTGGACAAACCGAAACCAGCTTTCGTCTACGTTTTAATAATCATAAAGCACACGCGATTTCCCTTCCTAACTTACCGTTATCGAAACACGTTGCGCTTCCAGGTCATTCCTTCAGCAAGATAAAAGCTACAATTCTAGAGTCAGGCTTTAGCTCCCATCGTGACAGAGAAGTCCGGGAATCATATCTCATCCACAAATTCAGTACCATTGCTTTCGGTCTCAACGAAAATCCCGGCACCTTAACGTTCTTGCGCCAGTAATATGTCATGCGCATTGATCACCTTTTATTATTATATCCTTGAAAATTGTCCGTAACAGTGTAGGTGCTGTTTTTCACGTGTTAATCTTCTGTTATCGGTGTTTTTTTCGTCACCACATGAGCTGTCAATTGCTGTTGAATCTTCTTGTTACGCGAGTATGTTACTGACGAACAGTATGTTGATACATTTTGAACGCATTTTTTCCACGTGTATTGATTGTACCTATCTACAATCCATGTGACCAACTGGCATATAAGTGGTTACCATTGCTGTGTTTTGTTTCATTCTGACGAAGGCCGGGCCCACGGTCGAAACGTCAAGTAAAAAATCTTTTCACTTGTGAGTCAAACTCCTTTTATTCTCCTATTATTCCCGGATCCGGCGACAAACGCTCCTCCAATATATATATATATATATATATATATATATATATATATATATATATATATATATATATATATATATATATATATATATATATATATTGATTTGTGGGGTTTAACGTCCCAAAACCACCATATGATTATGAGAGACGCCGTAGTGGAGGGCTCCGGAAGTTTTGACCACCTGGGGTTCTTTAACGTGCACCCAAATCTGAGTACACGGGCCTACAACATTTCCGCCTCCAGCCTCCATCGGAAATGCAGCCGCCACAGCCAGGATTTGATCCCGTGACCTGCGGGACAGCAGCCGAGTACCTTAGCCACTAGACCACTGTAACGGTGCAATATATATATATATATATATATATATATATATATATATATATATATATATATATATATATATATATGTGTGTGTGTGTGTGTGTGTGTGTGTGTGTGTGTGTGTGTGTGTGTGTGTGTGTGTGTGTGTGTGACGTATGAAGCGATGATTGGTAGAAGCCGAGAAGGAAGAAGTGCAGAACGGAATACACATGGGGTATGGGTATGAGCCAGGCCACGTCACCCATTCATCGTAGCGTCACACGAGTCGACAGGATGAAGACCTCGCAACCACTTCATCGTTCGGCCATCATCATCGAAGACCTCAGCGAGACGCAGTGACCGAACGTGGACCACCAAGACCACCAAGCATCATGACAGCAGCATCACAAGACCTTGACATGCCTAAGTACACCGGATCAGCGGACGACGGACCCGTACAGGACTGGTTCAACCTGTTCGAGATCCATGCCACCGCTGCATCTTGGTCGGAACGGGAGATGGTTACGAACATCAGCGACTATGTCACCGGTGAGGCATTTAAGTTTTACGTCACCCACATATTCGACAACGACGAGTCTTGGCAAAAGATAAAAGAAGGAATGATCATCTGGTTTCAAGACTATAATGAAGATTCGATTAGCCCACGCACTCTCAGTGCATTCAAACTCAGTCATCGCAGTCATAAGCAGCCTTCACGCACTCGAGTACAGAGCATGAATGTACAATTCCCGTCAGGTGAAGTTAGCCACATGCTCACGGAAAGACCACGTGGTCGTGTTCCCAACCTTCCACCTGGTTCCTCATCCGCGGATATATCACCAATGCTCAACTCACTGCTGCATAAAAGAAATGAATCCGCTATTGATGACCGAGATGCATTTAATACCTCATGCCGCATGCGTACTTTGCAAACTGACTTGGCATTCAGCTCAGCAGTGCCACAAAGACAGAAGCATTCACAATCAGCATCTTGTGAAGGAAAGTCTTCTGCAGAAGCGTCTAGTGTTAATCAATTACAAGATCGAAGTGACGTAAACCCAGGATGCAACCTCACTGTCAACAATGAAAACAAAAGCACAGGTGCGACTTCTGATGACACAAGTAATCTTCAGGCAACCACCAACAATGAACGATTTATGAATACAGAAGTTTCAAGTGCACGAAACCCCGCACATTGTTTTGTGCCAGAAACATCTGCATTGGTTTACGCCGTAGAAGCCTGCGAAGGACTTGCTAAGAATCCTGACACAGCACGATCAATGTCACACCACAAGCAAGTCGACGAAACCAAGAAACTACAACGTCAACGTATACTTCAACATTGTCAACGACGAAAGGAAACCTCATCGAAACCACTTTTAAGGCTCAAAGAACATTGCAAAAAGACCCATCGTCGTGGATACATTCTCCACCAAAGATCAAGAATGTGCCTTCCATCAAACCATCTGCGACATCGCGATAGGAAAATCTCCAAAAGCCACAAAAGCACCCCTTGTACTCGGCAGAAACACAGGCAGCACCCAATCAACCTCGATCAACGCGCACGCAAGCTGCCTGCACGACCTGTGCCAAGACGAAGAATTCCATGCCTACGATATCCGAACTGTCCATTCTGCAAGGCGTTCGAACCTCGTTTGTTCTTCACAAGAATGCCAGCTGCGATTTCCGCTATCTCCACGTCCAAAGCATTCTTGTGTTATCCAGGACGCAACCATCAGCCTCGCCCACCAGAACTCCTGCGTTAACCGGACTGCTGCACTCTTTTTTGAAGCTTTGCGAGGTTACGGAACACCACGGGGCCATGAAACCAATTGTGCATTTTGATATTTGTGACTTCTCAACCTCTCCTTGTGTACTTTTTCTTGTTCGCAATCCATGCCTTTTTTCGGGGGGAGGGGGAATCGTGTGACGTATGAAGCGATGATTGGTAAAAGCCGAGAAGGAAGAAGTGCAGAACGGAATACACATGGGGTATGAGCCAGGCCACGTCACCCATTCATCGTAGCGTCATATATATATATATATATATATATATATATATATATATATATATATATATATATATATATATATATATATATATATATATATATATATATATATATATATATATATTATGAAGTCTTGGTAGTCTTGGCTGCGACAGCGTTTATTTGAGGAAAGACCTCGCAAAACGAACGGGCAGAGCCAGCGCACAGACGAAGACGATGATGATGACCCAGAGTGGCAATGAGGGCAAAGAGACAAGCGGATGATGGTGATTGTGATTATGAAGGGATGAGGACGATGTAAGTTACAAATGCCCACACTAATTCCCCCCACTTGGAAGCGGACACCCTGGCCGCCGTAAGTCAAAGTGACGGGGAACGTCGCGTGAAAGGTTTTATGCGACAAACGTGGACAATCTCTGTGCTGCGGTAGTGGCGGTCTGTTGGGGCGACGAGTGGTGTCACACGATAATTAACCGGCGAAGTCTGTTCTAAAACAATGTATGGCCCGATGAAGCGTGGTTGGAATTTGTCACAGAGACCAGGAGTGCGAATAGGTGTCAAAAGCAGCACCTCGTCACCAGGTTGGAAAGACACAACGCGGTGGGATTCGTCATAGATGATCTTCCGCTCGTGCTGTCTCGCTTCAGTATTGATGCGAGCCTGATGGCGAGACTGGGCCAGGCGGGAAATGTATTCTTCGCTAGAAGACTGACATGAATTCCCATGGCTGCTAAAGAAGGAGACGTCGAGAAAGGTAGTCGGGGTGCGTCCGTACACGAGGTAAAACGGTGAGTAGCAAGTTGTTCGCTGAACGGCGGTGTTGTAAGCGAATGTCAGGAATGGTAAAAAAGTATCCCAGTTTTTGGGGTCGGGTTGGACGTAAACGGCTATCATGTCTGCAAGGGTTCGGTGAAATCTTTCTGTGAGACCATTTGTCTGAGGGTGGTAGCTTGAAGCTGTCTTGTGAGTAGTTCCAGAAGCGCGCAGTACTTCATTTACAACTTGTGACAGGAACACTTTGCCGCGGTCACTAAGCAGTACACGAGGAGCCCCATGACGCAGTATTATTGCGTGAAAAATAAAGTCTGCAACTTCCACAGCTGAGCCTGTAATAACAGAGGAAGTCTCAGCGTAGCGTGTCAGGTGGTCCACGGCAGTCACTATCCATCGTTTGCCAGCAGATGTGACGGGGAGAGGCCCGTAAAGATAACACCTACAACCTCGAACGGCATTGAAGGGCACGGAAGTGGCTGTAGAGGTACAGCAGGTGCCGACGTGGGGAGTTTACGACGCTGGCATGGGTAGCAGGAACCGACGTACCGAGCTACACTAGAAGAAAGGCCAGGCCAGTAATAACGACATCGAATGCGGTCAAGAGTTTTTTTAAAACCAAGATGACCAGCAGTCAAGTCGTCGTGGAAGGCTTCGAGTACCTGAAGTCGAAGAGAGCGTGGCAGTACAGGAACCCAGCGCTGACCGTCAGGGTGGTAGACGTGGCGGTAGAGAACCCCATTGTCCAGCTTAAAGTGCAGGAGTTGACGACGGAGTCGCGCGTTTGGTGGATGAGAAACTCCCGAAAGGTGGTCCATCATGCGTCTGCAGTATGAATCGGACCGCTGGCGGGAGATAAATGTTGGCTCGTCGTCCGAAAAGGGTTGCGTTATTGATGCGAGCGTATGAACTTTGGTAAATGTGGCGGTTGAGTTTTCACCAACGCTCATATGGGTAGTTGGAAGCGGGCAACGAGATAAAGCATCGGCGTCTTTATGTTTTCTGCCTGACTTGTAGGTTATGTCAAAGTCGTACTCCTGTAAGCGTAGTATCCACCGACCCAAGCGTCCGGACAAGTTCTTCAGTGTAGAAAGCCAGCATAAGGCATGGTGGTCCGTAACGATTGTGAAGTGACGGCCGTGGAGATAGGGACGGAACTTCTGGACCGACCAAACCACAGCCAAACACTCTTGCTCAGTTATAGTGTAGTTCTTTTCAGCAGCGGTGAGTACGCGACTGGCATATGCAACAACTTTCTCTAGGGAAGACTTGTCGCGTTGTAGAAGAACGGCTCCTATACCAAGGCCGCTAGCGTCGGTATGGAGGATAGTTGGTGCGGCTTCGTCAAAGTGGCAGAGCAGAGGTTCAGACGTGATGAGTGCCCGCTTCAACAGGTCGAATGCCGTTTGACATTCTTGAGACCACAGAAAGGGGACGTTGGAAGCAAGTAGTTGGTGTAATGGAGCAGCAATAGAAGCGAAGTTCTGGATAAACCGGCGAAAATAGGAGGCGAGGCCAAGGAAACTGCGAAGCTCCGTTGGTTTTTCGGGGCGCGGAAAGTGAAGGACTGCAGAAATCTTGTCAGGGTCGGGCCGGATGCCATCTTTGCTAACGACGTGTCCTAAGACCTTGATAGATTTGCTAGCGAAAGAGCATTTCTTCGTGTTTATTTGAAGCCCGGCGCCCGCAAGGCACGTCAAAACTTGATCCAATCGTTCTAGGTGCTCAGGAAACGTTGACGAAAATATAATAATGTCGTCCAGGTAGCATAGGCAACTTTTCCATTTCAGGCCGCGCAGCACGGTATCTATCATGCGCTCAAAAGTCGCGGGTGCGTTGCAGAGCCCGAAAGGCATCACGTTGAATTCATATAGCCCATCGGGGGTTGCGAATGCCGTTTTCTCCTTATCGTCTTCATGCATGGGGATCTGCCAGTACCCAGAACGCAAGTCGATGCTTGAAAAGAATTCCGCGCCTTGTAGGGAATCAAGGGCGTCGTCAATGCGTGGCATAGGGTACACGTCCTTGCGTGTGATCTTATTGAGCGCCCGGTAGTCCACGCAAAACCGCACAGAGCCATCCTTCTTATGGACCAAAACAATAGGAGACGACCAAGGGCTAGATGAGGGACGGATGACTTCCCGTTTAAGCATGTCCGCAACGTTTTCTTCTATAATTTTTCTTTCATTTGGAGACACGCGGTAGGGTCGGCGGTGTACAATAGATGTCCCAACAGTTTGAATTCGATGTGCTGTAGTATTAGTGTGGCCCAGCTTAGACGAGCAAATATCGAAATAATTTGCATGTTTTTGTAACAATGCGAGCAGCTGCTGCCTCTGTGAATATGTCAATTCGCTGCTGATAGTGGTGGTAAAGGCGGAGGAAGAAACATGCTCACCGATGCAAGGTTCTTTGGATGCGATGGCCTGAAGTGGCGTGACGAGTACAGGCTCGAAGTCAGCAACACGGGCCACAGTAGTGCCCTGTGGCAGTAAGATCTTCTCCGGTGTAGAGTTGACAGCGGTGACAAGTGCCGAGCCATTGCAAAAACGAACGACACCGGACGGAAGAACTATACCTTTGCGAACGCAAAGTGGTGATGGTGAGACCAATACATCCCCGTGATAGATGTCGTTGGACGTAATGCTGACAATTTGCTCTTGTAGTGGCGGGAGTTCGATGTCTTTCGCAGCGACCAGACGAAGTGGCTTCTGGTTATCGTCGTCAAGCATGTAGTCGGTGTCAGCGAGGTGAACGACGCGTTGTCCACAACAAATCGCCGCGGAAGCAGATGATAGAAAATCCCACCCTAAAATTAGTTGGTGAGAGCAGCGGGACAGGACAGCAAACTGGACATGATGATGAAAACACGCACAGTACAAAGCGCGGAAGGGCGAATGACGTTCCCCTGGGCAGCAACTAACGTGGGGCCATCGTAAGGCGTCATTACTTTCCTTAAATGTTCACACAAATCAGCACGTATCACAGACAATGTCGCACCTGTGTCCACCAAAGCATCGACTCGCACTCCTTCCACTTCCACAGAAACCATGTTACACGGGCCTAATGGAGGAATTTCAGTTCTAATTCCGAATGCAGTTTTTCCTCCACAAACTGCATCACTTAGTTTTCCGAATGCATATCAGAGGTGAATGAGGCGGGCCGAAGTGGAGAAGTGGAACGGCGGAAGGGCGAAGGCGAGCGGCGTCTCGTGTTTCGGCTGTTTCGTGGTGCAGTCGATGCAGGAGGAGATGGAGACCGGTGCGGGGGAGACGAATAACGCCGACCTTGGTAAGACGCCCCGGTGTACAAATCCCGTTCACGCACATCGTTCCGACGCTCATCTTGCTGGCGCTTTCGGCAGAAACGAGATATGTGGCCGCGATAGCCACAGTAGTAGCATACAGGGCGGGACGAGCGCCACGGTGGGGTATAAAAGGCATTCGGGGCACCTGGAGATAGCGCGGTCAGGTGGGCCGAAGGGTCAGGGGGCACGGAATGGTAGTTCACCGGGGTAGCGGCAGCAACTGACGCGTAGGATGGACGTGGCAATGTCGCGTGGGCGTCGCTGGGAGGCACGGCAGCAACTTGAGGGTACGTGGCTATAGGGTGAAAAGCAGGTGGCTGTACGGGCGCAGAGCCAGTCAGGGATGTAAGTTCCTCCCTGATGATGTCACGTAAGGGCATTCCCGAAGGCTGTGTAGGTCGCGGTGTAGGAGGTGTGAAGCCCATGGACCGCAATTCTTCGCGTATAATGTCCCGGATGAGGTCACGCAGATGGCCATCTGACGTGGAGTGGTGGTCGCCGATGTCTGGTTGAAGGCGAACGGAGTCCAGCGCATCAAGGCGCTGGCATGTCGCCACGACATCAGCGATGGTGGCTGGGTTTTGCAAAGCGAGAGCATTAAAGGCAACAGGCCCAATGCCTTTCAATATGTGGCGCACTTTGTCCGATTCCGGCATGGATTTATTGACACGCCGGCAGAGTGCGAGGACATCCTCGATGTATGAAGTATACGATTCACCTGGATGTTGTCGGCGAGTATCGAGTGTCCTCTTCGCGACGGCGGATCGAATGTCTGGTGTCCCAAAGACGTGCCGCAACTGCTGCTGGAAGGTAGCCCAGTCTGGTAAGTCAACGACGTGGTTAAAATACCATATCTTCGCGACTCCGACCAGATAAAAAGGCACGTAACGCAGTTTTGCGGCCTCGTCCCACCTATTAGCGGCACTTACGCGGTCGTAGTCATCAAGCCAGTCTTCTACGTCTTCTCCCCGAAGACCAGCGAAGAGCGGGGGTTCCCGCTGATGTCCGTGTATGTAAGTAGGAGGGGCAGCTTGCGGCGGTGCGTGGTTGATGACATCAGTGCCGGCAGGCTCGGTCTGGGACATGCTGCCTGACTGTGGGCGCAAGCGGCGGCCTGAACGAAGCTCCAGGGGGTATAGCGAGCTGCGGGAGGTCAGAGGACCGAAAATCTACCTCCACCACGTATGAAGTCTTGGTAGTCTTGGCTGCGACAACGTTTATTTGAGGAAAGACCTCGCAAAACGAACGGGCAGAGCCAGCGCACAGACGAAGACGATGATGATGACCCAGAGTGGCAATGAGGGCAAAGAGACAAGCGGATGATGGTGATTGTGATTATGAAGGGATGAGGACGATGTAAGTTACAAATGCCCACAATATATATATATATTTAGTTCCCGTATGTATATGAAATATAGCGCCACGTCTTTCAAGTGACGACGATGACAACACATATACACCTTAGCAAAGTTCGCTAAGGAAGTTTTACTTCATTACTTCTAGGTCGCGCAAACGTTCCCGATCACTGAGCTTTGTAACGATAATATTACCACTGTGGAAATGCGCGTTTGTCATTGCCAATGTTCAAACGCCACCATTCGTGTATATATTAAAAAGGTCATATTTTCAAAGATGTATAAAAAGCACTAACAAGCCTTGTGAGCAGGTTGTCCGCGTGGCCTAATAGATAAGGCTTTTAATTCCGGATCAGGAGATTGCAGGTTCGAGTCCCGTCATGGTCGTAAAGTTTGAATAACAAAAAATTTATTTTTAGTTTTTTTGAAAAGCTATTCATACGAGTTCATCGCATTCATTGAAAATTGCTCTAAAAAGCACAATGACAACATTGTCCGTGGTAATGCATGAACGTTTATCGTTACTTTGCACATTAGACATTACGACTGAAACAACCGAAGTGTGGATGGCGTATCCTCGTGGGAAAAAACCACGAAGAAAATCAGTAGCTAAAAAACAACCGTCCACGACAGTACTCGAACCTTCAATCTTCTGATCCGGAATCAGACGCCTTATCAATTCGGCCACGCGGACAACAACGGCTGTTGAAACCACGACCTTCTGTATTTCACTGACGAGTGAAGCGCCAGCACGCCCTTTCTGGTATTGGTTTCTGGCACTATGCGCCCCGTGGCACTGCAACTTACCTCATCCGGAAAGGGGGACAAAGCTGACATAAACAACTACTGTCCTGTAACAGTGACATCAGTGGTCTACAGGCTGGCGATGCAGATTATAAAGGAAAGACTGCAGGCATGGATAGAGGATAAGGGGGTGCTGGGGGAACTGCAGAATGGGTTTCGGAAACACAGGAGGTTGGAAGACAATCTGTTGTCACTGACGCGGTGCATCGAAATAGCAGAAAAGGAACTCGGGCCCCTGTGGCTAGCATTTCTGGATATCAAGGGAGCGTACGATAGCGTGGTTCAAGAGGACTTGTGGGAAATACTAGACACTCTGGGTGTGGAAGATGGAGTCACTAATCTTTTAAAGGAAATCTATAGAAGTAGCAAGGTAGTTATAAAGTGTGAAAAACAGGTATCCAAGCCTGCAGAGGTAAAACGGGGGCTTAGGCAGGGGTGTCCCCTGTCACCCTTATTATTCATGATGTACCTACAAGGATTAGAGGCCAAATTAGAGGGAAGTGGACTGGGCTTCAACCTCTCTTTAGTCAAACAAGGAAAACTCATTGATCAGGCACTACCAGCACTAATGTACACAGATGATATAGTGCTAATGGCCGACAACAAGGAAGATTTGCAGAGATTGATGGACATCTGCGGTAATGAGGGAGATGGGTTAGATTTTAGATTCAATAAGGAGAAATCAGCAGTCATAATTTTTAATGATAACGAAGGTAGTGAGCTTAGAATACAGGAGGTCACACTAGAGATAACAGATAAATACAAATATCTGGGCGAATGGATAAGCAATGGGACCGAGTATCTGAGGGAACACGAAATATACGTGACAACTAAAGGTAACAGGAATGCAGCAGTCATGAAAGATAGGGCACTGTGCAATTACAATAGGTATGATGTTGTGAGAGGAATATGGAAAGGGGTCATGGTTCCTGGGCTGACGTTCGGCAATGCGGTCTTGTGCATGTGATCAGAAGTTCAAGCAAGATTAGATATTAAGCAACGTGGAATAGGTAGGCTTGCTTTAGGAGCTCACGTGAATACACCAAATCAGGGAGTACAAGGTGATATGGGATGGACATCATTTGAGGGCAGGGAAGCTAGCAGCAAGATAAAAGTTGAGAAGCGATTGAGAGAAATGGGAGAGGAGCGGTGGGCTAGGAAGGTTTTCAGCTACTTGTACATGAAGAATGTCGATACAAAATGGAGGAAGCGAACCAGGAAATTGACTGGTAAATACTTAGAAAACGGCAGGTGGCCAAATCAAAAAGAACTATCGGTTAAGAAGAAAGTGAAGCAAACGGAGACTGACATGTGGAGAATTGGCATGATTAAGATGTCCGCACTAGAGATCTATCGAACTTTTAAGCAGGAAATTGCCAAGGAAAGGATCTATGATAATATACTCGGGGTAGTTCTCTACTGTTTGAGTCCAGGACGGGAGTATTGCAAACCAAAACATATCGGGCCAAATACGAAGGGGTAACACGGTATGCAGTGCGTATAGAGAGGAAGAAGAAACTGCCGGGAAGACCACCCAAAAGTGCGTGGGAACACGTCTCCAGCGTGATTCACGCGCACTAGTATAGCTACGGAGAACGGAGACCAGGATCGCGTTAGGGCGAAAGGTGGGAAAGTTAGCCGAAGTAATGCGTGAGAAAAGGTCAACATCGTTCGAACGGCTTTGTCAGCTTCTGAATGCACAAGCACGCGCATCTAGTGAGGTGCACCTAGTTACCTTGTGCAGGTGCGTGTAGACATTTTAACGAGTTTTGCTACAATACAGACAATATTGCGAAGAGGGAGCATCTTAAGCAAAGAAGAACAGGAACTTTAATGCGCAGAAGCATGTACAGAAACATGAAAAGCAAGATTAGATTACAGTCTTATAAGGGCCTGTGGACCGCAAATGCATCGTCCGTTGTCATAAGAAGCAACACCGCATAACCGTCACTAACCTGCAAGGCATTCATTGAATGAATTCCTGAGCACAGTCGTTATCTTCTATGATGGCTTTTCAGCATAATTTTGACGGACGCTGCGAATTCGGAGTACATATATGCGCGCTCGTTCCGTGGTTTTATGTTCAGACACCTGGTTACAACCACCACCGGAGGAAAATCGCGTAGCTAACAATGCGGCACAATGAATGGATGCTGTCGAACACCTGCAGTACGCCACGGTTAGGTGCGAGGCCCATGAAAACGCGCACACCGCCGCTGGACCACCTGAACGGTGCCGCACCGCACTACATCAACAATAACAAAACGCCGCCATTGTGCCTAGCGAATATGGCACAATGAATATGGCTTGAGAGCACTTAGTTGCTAGGCAAGCAGAAAGAAATCCACTAAAATATTGCTTAAAACACTTTGGCTGACGAAATTCAGGACTTTTTAAGGACCTCAAACAAATTTAAGGGTTTTCAAGGCCTTGAAAATGCCATATTGAAATTCAAGGGTTTCAAGGACCGCTACGAACCCTGCTTTCAGTATGGCACAAGGTGCAAACTTTTATTCAGATAAAAAAAAGACTAAGGAACAATAATTACAGAATGCCTTGTTGCTTTTTTCTGAATTTTTAAATCAATATCCACTATCTCCTACTGCTTTGTTTTAGCAGTCACCTTAAGGCTCCGACTTGATGCACATCAGGTTGCTAATTGTCTCTGCCTTTTCTGCTATAGCTGTTAATTCTTCAACAGTGGCTTCTAGTTTCTTTTTCGTTAGCATTTCGACCTCCTCAATGCAACATTTCTTTTTTAGGGCGAAGCTCCTTAGGGTGTGGATCTGTACATGCCATTGGGTTTATGGTTGGTGATGTACATAGCCACTGGTGGCACATACCCGCTCTAGAGCAGGTATGTGCCACAGGGGATGCGGATGGCGGTACTTGGAGCGTTCACTAGATGGATGCACGTACGGACGCTTCGTCCCACTCATCATCATTCACTCCGTGGATATGCTGTGATTTTTTTTGTTTCTCATCCTCCTTCTCCAGCCTTTTTCACGCTTCCAAAAATGCATGGTGTTGGTACCGTGCAGAATCTACTGATGTTCTCAATTCTTTTGCGACTGGTACATTTCATACGCAGTGATGCAAGCAACATTTTGCTTTTTGGAGCAGAAAAAATGGCGCTTTGGAGCACCCATAAGTGTCTTCGGAGCAGAAAAAAGTGCTGTAGCTTAGGGTTGCTTTTGGTGTTTTCAGAGCGGATGCATGTTCCTGATGGTTTAGACTTCTGAAGTCTAAACCATCATCTAAGCATCTAATAAATATTTATATTTATTATTAAAAAAAGGCTGTATGCTAGTATGCAAGTTGTATAGTTGGTGTACATCATGGGTGGGGGGGGAGGGGGTCAAGAGAGTTTGGACTTCTGGTGTTCAGGCTGGGGAGGACACCCTTTGCAAGTGTCCCACTTGAGATTTAGCTTTAGCATGTGATATAATTTAGTTGACAGTTAAGTACAGCGTATCAACTTTTTAAAAGGCTTTTTTTTACTGCATACCTGGTTAAATGCCCCTCAGCTGTGTGAACTATGGAAATAAAAAAAAAGATGAAAAACAGACTGAATAGAACAATGCAATTGCTCATATAAATAAAAATACAACCCATATTAAAAATATTAATTGGACACTATGGCCCGATATGTGTCACCCGTAGAGATTTTTCTGGATTTACGCCACTGAGTAGCATACTAGAATGGTAGTGTATACAGATTGCTTTCGTGTAGGCTCACAGGATTGTCCCATGGTTCAACTTCCTTCTTTTTAGTTAGCAAACATCCTTTTGGAGCAGTTACTAGCAAATATTGCACTTTGGAGTAGCATGAAGCAGCATTTCTCTTTTGGAGCAGCACTTCCATCACTGCATATGCTCCCTGCTACATTTAGAGCCTCACAAATAATGCAGTGTGAAATGTCCGACAATGTTCAAAAAAAAAAAAAAAATTCAAGCATTTGGTAGAATTCCAGCACTTTCAAGGCTATGAAAATTAACTTTTTTAAATTCAATAGTTTTCAAAGATTTCAAATACCTGCACGAACCCTGCCAGTGTTCGAACCTCCGACTTTATGGCTGGTGGACAGTCTTTACGTTGTAAAATATTCTCAGAGTGCCTGTTAAAAGATCGAGTAATGCCAATCCTAGTTTCCATAGCTCAGACTCCTGAAGTATGAAAAAGTGCACTCAGACAGTTTACAAATCTTTTATGCATTTCTCTCTGTCATGACACTTCACTTCTTTGATGCCTTCTTTGGCTCCTCGGACTGCTTTGCTTTAAGCACCTTGGCCACAATCTTCTGTTCTTCGATGAGGAAAGCCCTGATGATCCTGCAGAAATAAAAAGGGGGAGAGGGGGCAACATCACATGCCGTGAACTCCCACTACAGAACTCGTCTCAATTGCTCAGCACAAATATAATGTTTACATAATAAATTGGTCCTGTTACATTTCATGGTAACGGGAACTAGAATGAGAGCACATACTACAAGATCAAAATTCTACCTTTCCACAACTAGCACTACACCAGAACTCCCTTAAACCAGAGACTAAGCAAATGCAAGAAAGTAACATCATGTACCTGAGGTTGTAGTACATTTGAACCTATCTACAACAAAAAATTCTTTATCCCCCGTCAGCAATCCAATGGAGTCAATGCATATATAGTCTCACCACAACGAACACTTTTTCTACTGTCGTTCTGTTTCCGTGAAATTAGACTATGCAATTGGAGACTCAAGATATTTAATGGCATGCAGTAAACACAATCTTGAACATTTTAATGCATTTTCACAACATTGATTTGATGACTATGCGAGATTTAATGTCCCAAAAGCACCGTATGATTATGAGAGACTCCGCAGTAGAGGGCTCCGGAAATTTAGACCATCTGGGGTTCTTTAACGTGCATCCAAATCCGAGTACACGGGCCTACAGCATTTTCGCCTCCATCGAAAATGTAGCCGCCGCAGCCAGGATTCAATCTCGCAACTTGCGGGTCAGCAGCTGAGTACCTTAGGCCTTAGACCATCGTGGCGGGGTGCATTTTCAAAACATAGAAATTGGTCTACGAAGTCCAAAAACACTTATTAGCATGACCAGAAACTGCCATGGTTTATAAGCACAATTGCTCGATAGATGGCAATAAGATTGCCCTCCTTTTGCCACTGGCTTGCTTCTGAGCTGTAGACAATCCAAACCTGAAGCTCAGTTTATAGTTTTCTACACGCCTCTGCTGCTAGGTGCAAACTTAGAACGATGGTTTTTTGCAATGCCACTGCCTTTGCTTCTTTTTGTGCTTGGCCAGTGCAGTCGCTGGCCAGAGCGGCTGTTCGTCCACGTTATCAACAGAATCAGCCAGCCGCCACAAGTGGATAAATAATAATAGCATAGAATATGGAAAAGTCACCACTCCACGATACCATTCCTCTATCCGAGCATTGTTGGATAGCTTTTGATGGCGAAGAGTTGCTGGAGTTAGCATGTTAGCGCAATTAATCGTTCATTCACGAAAGCCGCAGTGGCCGTTGTTTCAGCATGCTTTTCAACATGGTGCCGCCAGCATGCATGAGAATTGCATCACGACACTGCTAGGAAAGAAAAGGAAGCAGCCGACAGTTATTGAATTCTGGGAATAAATGTTCCCCCGTTTCGCTAGCTCAGGTCTTTACTATTTCGTATCGCTAGCTCAAGTTTTTACTATCTCACTACAATGAAATTTGTGCTTCAATGAAACTTTTTCCACACCGTCAAGTTTATTTGTAGTGGAGTTTGACTGCAACTCTAAATATGTGCTGAACATTAGTGCTTACTAAAACAATGTTCATGGAGTAGCAGTTGACACGCAAGTGAGGGTAATCCACTTTATTTGAAATCTTGGCACTGTTTTCTAAAACAATGTTCATAGAATTCAAGATTACCGGCGTAAAGACAAAGCAAATAAGTCAACACAAAGGGGAAGGTCATAAATGAGTAGCTCTTCCATCTATTCTGACTCTTAGAATATAAACCTACATAAAATTGACATTAAAGAGAACTAAGGTGCCCAATTTAGGTTGATAACCAGATGAAAGCGACATATCACGATGACAAAGGAAAGCAGAAGATGCTATTTATAGAGCTTGCAAGGAGTAAAATGTTCAGGTAAAGTGGATCAAGAAACAGCTCTCATACAAGAAAAACCAACAACCTCCACACTATGTTCATGACTACATGATGCGATCGCGCAACAATGTTCTACATTCACCAACGCCACAAGTGAGGCCGTCTATACTTCTAGGTTACATATGCAACACGGCCGTCAACACAGCCCAATGGAAGTTTACTTGACGTGTAATGTGGAAGTTATGGGTTGGTTTCAGAAGTGACAAGTTGTTTCCTTTCAGCCACTTAAAAAACACTACAATGCCACTACACGTTAACCTCAGTTTCACTAGCATAAGAGCAACTCAAGCCAATGTCTGCCATGACTAAGGTACGAAATTACGTTATCTCAAGTAAATTTATGAAGACTATACCAAATCTGGCAGCTCTTGGATAATGTGATCATTACCCCATTATTTGCCAAATGTGCCAGAAGAAGGCCCCTTTTCAATATTTTGTTCAAATATTTCTAGTAAGCCCATGCATCATGACCAGAATGCCATCACAATCTACCATGCGACATAGAAGCTATGGGGTGCACGACTAATTCCAAGAAACAATCTTTTTTCATCTCTGGGCCTTTCCGGCTTCCCCAGTGATGTTCGCTACATACCAGCCAAGTTCAAGGATTTTGAATCGGGGAGATTTCTGCAACAGGGGGGAGTTGCAGTGAATTAATTGGCCTTTTTTTTTTTTTCAGCACAAAAAAAAAAAAAAAAGCTCGAGGGCAAACAAAAAAAGCATCACGAAAAACAAGAAAAAGTGGGAGTCGGGTCTCAATTGCAAGCGCCAACATCAGCATTGCGGCTTGGAGTAGCCAAACACAAGGGTAAGTTTTACCACTAAGGTTAGAGAGTCTCAAAGGATCATGATTTATCAGAATCTATTTCCGTCAAAGAAGTTGCATATGCTTTCCTGGAACACATGTGAACGGACAGGACAGCGCAGCTGGCTGCTGCAAAAGCGTGGCTGAAAGCTTTGCTCACTACTAGATTTATTTGACAGGAATGCCAAAACGCGTCTGGCCCTTTTTTTCCCCCCACGTATTTACTGCCTTCAATCTACCGCTGAGTTAGCCGTATGCCCGCTGAGGTCGTAGATCGCTATCGCGTCGCCGCGATCGCTGTTTTGTGCCTGGTAGTTGCGACAAACGGCAGTTGCTTTTTAAATCCCTGTGCACTTGGCTGCACACACGCTTTCAAAACAGTCATTTTATGCCACTTACAATCGCATCTGCTCCGGTTATGTCCGCACAGTTTGTTGAAAGCAGCGTTGCTTTGACTGGTTGAGCATTGGACGTGTGCACATTTTCGGGGTTCTGCCAATTACATCATCACGATACATGATTGTGTCAAGACCGACAGCGGTTTCGTCCACAGCGGTAGTGGCAACGACAATCACGTGCACTGTAGATAGCGTGTGCGCCGTTCGCACACATACTTCGGAAGCTTCTGAGTACGCTGCTCTCGGCCTTCATTTGATGGTTTCCGTACTAAAGTTTGTATCACCTGCTGCAATTAGGAAATATGTTCGGAACATTCAAATTTAGGCCCAATAGACATAGTGAAATTTCGCTGAGGAATTTCACGCATTCATATCTGCCGCGGTTACGCATCACGGATATTCTACTGTACGTTTAGATTAACGCCTCTTAAAATAATTTGTAATCAAACGGGGTAGGTTTGAAAAGCCTGGAGTGGACTGAGCTGCTTTTTTGTCAATGCGACCAGATCACACATGGAAATTTTGATTCCCGGGAGGTTTTTAATGACAACCGTACAAACAGAAGAAACGGTCGAAGTTCGGGAGTCTCCTGGAGACTTGACAGGGGTTTGTCGTTTATATGGGTATAGCGCACCACGATAAAGACACAAAAGAGACACACACACACACAGCGCTTACTTGCAACTAATGTTTTGTTTGCGATCACACCTGCTAAGTGAACTCCTGATAAACGAAACTTACGCTTAAATTAAAATGCCTCATTAATGAAACTAAACGGGCTCATATGGCTGGAATTCAATGTGTTGCACAGGAAAATTCATCGGTTAATCAAAACAGTGCTTACTGGTCACTTACGGTTAAACGGCACAAACTCTAAACACAGAATAGACTCGCTCAGGCCAAAGGTAGTCTCACAACCATGACAGTACCTCGAGACAAGCCAATCCAGTAGCCATTCTCGCTTGTGTTGGCTGCGAGAGCCAAGTCGGCGAGTCAGTTGTGTGTTAGGCCTATTTGTGCTGCTAAGTGCGGTGGATCATGGTGTTATTTCAGCCCTATGGAAAGGACGCGGCCGCACCATGCACTCTCACTTGAAAGAAAAAAGCTTAAAATTCATCAGGAGCTCGATCGAGGCGGCCTGGCAGAAGTGGCGAAAAAATACATCCCGAAATCGGCGCTGTCGCGGATTTTCAAAGACAGAGAAAAGATTGAAGGCGCTGTAAAAAACGGGACCTTTACATCTAAACGGATGCGGACGACGCCTTATGAACAACTATAAAAAGTTATTTTTCTGTGGTTCAAGCGTGCACGGTGTTCCAATTGGCCTACAAGTGGACCGATTCTCGAGCAGAAAGCTCGAAAAATCGCCATGCAAACGTGTGTTGAGAACTTCGTCCTAAGTGATGGATGGCTCAGCCGCTTCAAAACACGCCATGGCCTAGTCTTCAAAGCAATCTCAGGTTAGAGTGCTGCAGTCAACAGGGACATTTGCACCGACTGGCAAAAGGGGCGGCTCAAGGAAATTTTGATGAGCTTTGAGCCACGAGAAGTCTCAAACGTCGACGAGACGGGTCTTTTTTATAAGGCGCTTCCATCAAAGACTCTGACCTTCAAAGGCGAAGCCTGTAGTGCAGGAAAACGCAGTAAAGATCGCATCACTATGCTGGTGGGTGCAAACAAGGCAGGAGATGAGAAATTGAAGCTGTTGGTAATAGAAAAATCAATGCACCCACGTTTTTCAAAGGCGTTCGACAACTTCCCATTGTGTACAATGCTAATGGAAGACAAGGCAAGGCAGGAAAGTTGTCTCCATCGTGTATATTTGCCTAGCCCATGGTCAAGGTGACTCCAAGCCGTCACTCTGGAGTTCTCACCAGCCAATGAAACGGCAGTGATCTAGCCGATGGATCAAGGGTTTATTCAAACATTAAAGTTCACTACTGCAGACTTGCTCCATCGATTGCTGCTTTGTGCAGACAGCAGGAAATGCTACAGCATATATTTATTGGCAGCCATCCACATTTTTGGCCCGTGCCAGGGAGCAAGCGAAGGCAACAATACACACATGCTTTCATTATGCTGGCTTTAAAGTGCAAGAAGCAGTACCTGATAAATAGGAAAGCCCTGCAGATGCTGTCATTGAGGCAGTATTCAGTGAAGTCGTGCCCTCTGCCCCTTTCATGCTGACAGGACTTCAAATAAATTGATGAAAATGCTCATACCTGTCATGAGGAGACTGTTGAGGAAATGATTCCGAAGTGCAAGATGAGGATTAACCTTCCAGCAATGAATGTGTGGACAATATTGACAGTGTAGTGGTGCCACCACACTGATCAGCTAAAGAGGCTGTTGAAGATTTGCAGCACTATTTTGAGCATAAGGCTCGTCCAGAATTTCTGGCTAGATTGTCGGGCATGGGTGCGTACCTTGTGAAAAAACTAAAACTTGCCAAACAAACCACCTTTCACTTCTTTTTTCTCCTACTCACCTCTTGAGTACAGTGAGTTTCGTGCAATTTGAATAAAGGTTTTAATTCACTAAACAAGTGTACTTTGCTTAACTGAAACTTCTGATCAATGGAACAGTTTTATGGATCCCGTTCGCGTTCCGTTTAAGAGGAGTCGACTGTATTTGCATAATAACAGTAGATTGATAAAACCCAGAAAACAAGTAAAGGTACAGCACAGCTCATGCATGTGTCAATCCCAATTGTGACAATCTGCACTCGCCAAAGTCGAAGTGAAGATTCTAGATATCTTTTTTTCTTTAGCTGACAAAGCTAGGGAACAAATACAAACACATTTTTCTTTCATTTTGTGAATTTTATAGGCTTCAACGATTGCACGCATGTTCTGTCACGGGCACTGTAGAGAGTGCGGGTGTTTTGAAACACAAGGACGCAACCACACCTCTGACAGTGAATGTCCAAATGACCAGGATAGCGAGAAAGGCCGGTGCAGACGTAGTGTTACCGGTTCCAAGGAATGTGCGAAAACATTAATGCAGACAGTAACAGAAAACAGGATTGTAAGATCAAGCACCGGGGAAAACTTGTGAATTGTAGTCGAGGTGTTGTCTATTGCATTCCTTAGACTTGTGATCGTGTGTAAATAGGCCCAACTGGAAGGTGTGTGAACCAAAGACTTATGGAACACCAGCACAACATATAAAAAACTATCTGATCATTTGGGGATTCACTGTCAGAGTGGTGGTTGCATCTTGGTGTTTCAGAACACCCGTGCTCTCTATAGTGCCCGTGACAGAACTATGCTTGAAATCATTGAAGGCTATGAAATTTACAAAATGAAAGAAAAATGTGTGAGTGTGGTTTCCTTAATTTGTCAGCTAAAGAAGAAAGGAACTAGAATCTTCACTCTGACGTTGGTGATGATGATGATTAGTGGAGTTTATTGGCGCAAGGGCCAGATGTGGCCAAAGAGCGCCAGAGCGATGATAATGAACTGTGCGATGTGCAGTGTAGATGAAATAGATGGGACGTGGCTGTAAATGGGCCTAAAAACAGTCGCTGTAGGTGCGTAAAAATATATATATAGTAAAATTATGGCAATGACAAATGATGTGTGCTGCTATGGAAACATAAAATGGTTTAAAAGTGATATGTATGTGAAATAAAAACTTGGCATGGAGCACCAGTGCCTCGACAGAACCCTTAAAACAAGAGCATGGAGGCCTGGGCTCATTGAAAGCTGCTATCACAGTGGCATCCTCTGAACAGAGGATGCGCTATGAACCTGTTGGGCTAAAAACATTCAATACTACATCCTTTAAAAAGCTTAAAACTGATTTTGCATCAAAAAGCGGCTCTTCACCGAGAAACATAATTGGACGTAGAGGAAGATTATAGCGGTATGCTAAAGCAAAATATTTCTTTCTCTCACTTTCAGCTTCAGGACACTCCAGGAGGACGTGGAGGACGGTTAGCCTCTCAACACATCTACCACAAGTAGGAGGTTCATCGCCAGTCAGCAGAAAGCTATGGGTACCATAAGTGTATCCTATTCTGAGGCGACAGAATAGGACATCAGTTCGCAGTGTTCTTGTAGCGGAGGGCCAGTAACCCAACCGCGGCTTAATCAAGTGAAGCTTATTATTTATTTCAGTGTCCCACAAGCGTTGCCAGTGGTTTCGCAGTTTCTTACGTAGGAAGGGTTTTAGGTCTGTTGCAGGGACAGTAGTGGTGGGGTTAATAGCGGGCAATATAATTGAGGTGGCCATTTGGTCAGCTAACACATTGCCCTCGATGCTTCTATGGCCAGGAACCCAGCAAATAGTAACATGCTGGTTGGACATATACGCTGTACACAGAACGGAATACAGCTCAATTATCACCGGATTTCTGAATCTGAAAAGGGATCTTAATGCATTTATGACGCTTAACGAGTCTGTGAATATAATAGATTTTTGTATGTTTGATTTCCGTATATGCTTCACAGCCGACAACAGTGCATATCCCTCAGCCCTAAATATACTTATTTCCGGGTGCAGCACACCGGATTCCGAGAAGGATGGTCCGACGGCTGCATAAGCCACCCCTGCATGCGATTTAGAAGCGTCAGTATAAAACTCTACGCATGAGTAGTTGGACTGAAGTTGTCGGAAATGCATTTTAATATGTGCTTCTGGTGCATGTTTAGTGATCTCGGCAAAGGAAGTGTCACAATGTATGAGCTGCCTCTGCCACGGCGAAATGTTTTGTTGTGGGCATAGGACAAAGTTCTAGCAGCGGAACACCCATTTCCTCACTTAAGCTTCTCACACGCAAAGAACGGCTTTCTCGCTGCGGGTCGATTATGATAGAGGGTGGCAGCGGTCATATCGTTTATAGCTGAATAAGAAGGATGCTTTATGTTTGCGCGTACCTTTATAAAATAAGTGAAACTGCTATAGGATCGCTGTAGGTGAAGTGACCACCGATTCGACTCTACATAAAGACTCTGTATCAGACTTGTCCTGAAAGCACCGGTTGCCAGTCGGATACACAGATGGTGAACGGGATCTAGGATTTTCAAAGCACTTGGCGTTGCGGAATGATAAATTATAGAGGCATAATCAAGGCGCGACCAAACAAGGCTTTTGTACAAGTTCAAGAGACACTTCCGGTCACTACCCCATGTTGTACGTGATAGGAGCTTTAGGAGGTTCATCGCTTTCAGACATTTCATTTTTACATGTTTAATATGGGGAATAAACGTGAGCTTAGAATCTAAAGTGGTTTTTAGGAATTTATGCTCGCTGCTCACAGAGAGTTGGTCTCCCTTGATCGTAATAATTGGTAGTGGCATTACCCCTCGTTTGTTGGAAAACAGTAGCAAGTACTTTTCTGGGTGTTTATTTTAAAACCATTCCCATCCACCCATTTAGAGAATTTATTCATTCCAAGCTGCACTTGTCGTTCGCAGATAGACATATTGCACGATTTGAAACTCATCTGCACATCATCAACATACACAGAATAAAACATCGTGCTTGGTATGACTGACTGCAGGGAGTTCATTTTTACAAGAAAGAGTGTGCAACTACGCACGCCCCCTTGCGGAACACTAGTCTCTTGGGTAAATGATCTAGAGAGAGCATTTCTCACTTTTACGCGAAAGGTTCGGTTAGACAGATAACTTTTAATTGTGTTTAGCATGTTCCCATGGATGCCCATGGCGGCAAGATCGCGTAGAATCCCGAATCGCCATGTGGTATTGTACGCTTTCTCCAGGTCTAAGAATACCGAAAGTACAAACTGCCTATGAATAAATGCATCTCTGATGTATATCTCTATGCAAACAAGGTGATCTATTGTCGACCTCCCCTCTCTGAAACCACACTGAAGGGGGTCTAGTATACTGTTACTTCCTAGGAAGTGGGTTAAGCGCCGGTTTAACATTTTCTCATATAGTTTGCACAAACAGCTTGTTAACGCTATTGGCCTGTAGCTGGCGGCCAAGGACGGGTCTTTGCCTTGTTTAAGTACCGGATGACTATCGCTTCTTTACATGACAATGGAATATATCCAGCTTCCCACATGGTATTGAAGAGGGTTAGGAGCGTTTTTAGTGCTTCTGGGTGAAGATACTTGATCATTTCGTACGTTATACGATCGCCACCTGGCGCCGAGTTGTTGCAGTACGCAAGAGATGCCTTAAGTTCAGCTAATGACAATGGGCAGTTGTAAGCCTCCCTAGATGGACGTTTAAATTTAAGGGGTTGCCGCTCTTCGCGATCTTTGAATCTTAAGAACGTTTCTGTGTAGTGCAATGCACTCGAGACGTATTCAAAGTGTTCGCCTAGGCAGTCCGCCTGCTCCTCCAGGCTCTCCCCTCGGCTACTTACCAAAGGTAGGGGGTGTGAATCCCGACCCATTAACTTGTTTACCCTATTCCAAACCTTCGTTTCGTCGGTGTAAGAATTTATACCGGAGATGTACCTATTCCAACTTTCTTTCTTTGCAAGGCGACGCGTTCTTCTGGCTTGGGACTTAACCTGTTTGAAATTGTTGAGGTTTTCAGCCGTTGGGTAATTTCGGAGTAGTCTCCAAGCTTTATTTTGTCTATTGGGCGCTTTCCGACAATAGTCGTTCCACCATGGGATGCGGCGTTGATTGGTCATTCCGTTGGTTTGCTTGATACATTTCACTGCAGCGTCAATAATACAACCTGTTAGGTATGCTACAGCATCGTCTATATTAAAATCAGCAATCTCATCTCCGTCTAAAAATGTAATTTCTCGAAACAGTTCCCAGTTGGCTGACTTGGTGTTCCAGCGAGGAAAGTCAGGCGAGCATGTATCTTCTTTTGTTAACTTTAACATAATCGGGAAGTGGTCACTCCCAAAAGGATTCTTGAGAACGAACCACTCCAGATATGGAATTATAGCACTCAAGACAATACTCAGGTCTATATAAGAGTATGTGTTATGTGTAGTGCTATAATACGTTGGTTCTTCTTTGTTTAGTAGACATGCACCTGACGAAAACAGAAAGTGTGCTATTAGGCGTCCTCGCGCATCTAAACGGGAGTCGCTCCATAGGGGATTATGTGCATTTAGATCACCAACGACTACATATATGGCGGAGGAAGTTCATCAATGAAGCTTTGAAATTGTGTCTTTGAAAGTTGATAGCACGGGGGAATGTAAATAGAGGTAATTGTTAGTAGCTTCCCGAACAGCACTGCTCAGACAGCAACTGCCTCAAGAGAAGTTCGGAGGTTTAATTGCTTACAGGCAACACCTTTATCAACTATTATAGCGACACCGCCCGACGAAGCGGCAGCGTCGTCACGATCTTTGCGGAAGATGGCATAATGCTTTAGAAAGTTTGTTTGTGTGGACTTGAGATGTGTGTCCTGAACACACAGCACCTTTGGAGTATGTTTATTAAGAAGTTCTCTAATATCATCGAGGTTATGGAGAAGTCCTCTCACATTCCACTGCAAGATCTGTGTACCCATTTTAGATGTGTTTTGTGCCGTGTGCTCAAGGATGGAAAGTTAACTCACGGACCTTTTCCAGGGGCCATGACACGAGATTTTTCTTTTTTGGATCGGTCAACTGAGTCGCGCCGATCCTTAGGCGCTGGCTCACGCTCGGTGTTGTGTCCATTGCCTCTTGCGAGGCGCTGGACACGCGCTCTTGCGAGCGCTGCATTTGTTTTGAGGGCGTCGCCTCAAAAGACGAGACCTTCGCGGCCCCCAGCCCGGAGGTTGGTGGGTCTTTCTTGGATGGCGGAGCAGCACTGGCTGCAACCGCCGAGGGGGCGGATGGCGTCCCCGCTGGCTCACTACGCGTGTGCCAGACAGGCGCCGAGGGCCGTCGTGGCGCTGCCCCCTGACACGCCACTTCGGCAAAGCTGGTTTCTGGTAGGCAGGACACCTGCCTTCGTGTCTCCCTAATTGAAATGTTTTGTTTTACTTTAATTGTGACAATTTCCTTTTCTTTTTTCCAACATGGGCATGGCCGCGAGTACGCGGCATGCTCCCCATTACAGTTCGCACAGTGAAGAGAGTTTTCACAGGCATCTGATATGCGTTCTTGAGCACTGCATTTCGCGCAAGTTAGGCGGCCTCGGCAGTTCTGTGAACTGTGGCCGAACCGCTGGCATTTGAAACATCGGAGAGGGTTTGGTATATATGGCCTCACTTGAAGCCTGATATATCCAGCCTCAACGGAGTCGGGGAGTACACTTGAATTGAAGGTGAGTATCAGGCGCTTAGTCTGGACTTATTTGCCATCACGCTTCATCCTAATTCTTTTCACGTTGATGATATTCTGTTTGCTGAAACCCTCCAGGAGTTCAGCTTCTGTCAGCCCTAACAGGTCATCATCTGAAACAACGCCACGGGTGGTGTTCATGGTTCGGTGTGGGGTTACTATTATTTTGGTATCTCCAAATTTCACTAGATTAGGCAGTCTCTCATATTGTTTCTGGTCGCGGAGCTCCAACAGGAGGTCACCACATGCCATTCTCGTTGCTTTATATCCTGGGCCAAAGATTTCCGTCAAAGACTTTGATACTAGAAAAGGTGAAAGTGTTCACACTGATTTGCCGGGTGTGTCAGCGTGGATAACATGGAATCGGGGAAAAAATACTTTCTGGTTACCGAAAAACTGGAAAACTTCTTCGGTGCGCCCTCTTTTCTGAGGGCGATCAGGGAGTGGGGGGAAGGAACAAGCCATATGTAAATGCTTACTTTCGGCAGCGGCGCCAGCCACCCACCATGGAGTCCTACAAGGGGACGCTGCAGGGTCTGTAAGTACAGGCCCCGCAGACGCCAGCTGTACGCCACCACTATAACCGAATATGGTGTATCCAAGGTAGGATAGCCACACAGAGTTAACCCTTGCCGCCAGGAAACACGGAAGTCAATGGAAGTGAGTAGAGAACAGGAAAGATTTAAAGTGAGAGAAAAGACGAAGATGTGAGGTGGAGACGGGAAAAGACGACTGCCGATTCCCCCCGGGCGGTGCCGTCTACGTGAAGCCGGGGCCAAAGGGGTGTGTTGCCTCTGCTGGGGGGCCTTAAAGGTCCAACCACCCAGCGTCGGCTCAACCCCCAGCATCCCCTTTTCCCCGGACACGGCAAAGCCACGCACGGCTAGGCGTGGGAGGGAGTCAAAACTCCCCCGTTAGCTCGGGTACGTGGTGTCGCTACACACCAAACGCCTACTTGCGCAGGCGCCCCTGCGGGGATTTGACGTTGGTGAGTGCAGACTGTGATGACACGCGCCTGAGCTGTGCTGTATCTTTACATGATGTTTTCTAGGTTTTATCGATCTACTGTTACTGTACAAGTAGCACGTGTGTGCCCTTATTCTATTTTGTGTCCTTGTCGTGGTGCATTATACCCATATGAATGACGAACCCCGGTGACGTGTGCAACATGAAAATTTTAAATCTGTCACATTATCTATCGACAATCAATGCTGCAATTATCAGGACAAGCGGCTGCCCACACTCCCTGCTGTTTGTCCCATTGGCCATGTGTGAGCACTTACAAATCGGCAACTTCAACCTGGGACACTAATGCCAAATCGCTAGCGTGGCTACAGTCATGCCAGCGGTCAGATAAGCTGACTGAATCAACAACCACGGGTAACCAAGAAGAACGCAGCTGATGGAGTCACGGTAACCAGAAATGGACACTGTTCCAAACAGCAGGTCAGAGATGACATGTCTCGAATGAGACTGGGAGGAGCACTTGGCGAAGAGGGCGACACAGCTTGGAAAGAAAAGGCCGATCGACAAACTGAGAGGGTAGGGATGGAAAGAGCGAAATGAGCAGTCACATCTAACACGTGTAATTCCTCAATAGATAAGAGTCCGACGGAATTCCAACTGGTTGGGAAAAAACGTACAGCAAAGTAACAAAAATGCCGACCAAGGTAAAATACACAAAAATCAAAGAGACGTTTCGGCTCCCCACACAGGAGCCTTGTTCACAGTGACCACTAATAGCGTTGTGCACTCTTCTTATTCACGTTTCATCATGCGTTGCAGACATCGCGCATACACAGGGGGGAGTATCCCAATATTCTTGTTCAACGTATGCGCACTAGTTAGGGTGGCCAGAGGTTCAATGTGCAATCGTGATAACAACTTTCTTTTCCGTGGCAATGACGCAGGCTTTATCCTAGTAGATAGCATGCCCAGTAGACGCAACATGTTCTGCAAGGGCATTAGAAGCCACCCTGTTTCCAATGTATCCGCCAATGTATCCGTATCCACAGTCTTTGCAAGGAATTTTGTCTTTACAGAAATTACAGAAGAGCGCACTACGCTATTTGCGGTCACTGTGAATAAGGCTCCCATGTGGGGAGCCACAACTTTTTAATTTTTGAGTATTTTACCCTGGTCGGCATTTTTGTTACATTGCTTTGTGTAACTCCTCTATTACAGGACCGTTTCTGAAAAATATCTCACGACTACTTGTTAATTGTATGCTCATACACAACTAAAACTCTATACCAAAGTTATAACATCTAGGTCGTTTAAGGCCCAGCTTTAAAGGGTCCCTAAACCATCCAGAGGACGAAACTTAGGTGTGGTCAGTGTGTCTTGCATAACTTTCTGCTTCTGAGAGACAGGCTCAGAGGCAGTAATGGGTAACGGAAGACATTTTACTGTTGTCCATTAGCGAAACCCAGCAGGAAATATAGACACCTGCCAGGCATTAGAATGGACGTACACGAATAACCCACGATAGATATTCTGGCATGCAGCACAACACATTATTTCCCTTTTC
Source organism: Rhipicephalus microplus (assembly GCF_043290135.1). NCBI lineage: Eukaryota > Metazoa > Arthropoda > Arachnida > Ixodida > Ixodidae > Rhipicephalus > Rhipicephalus microplus. The sequence continues at coordinate 426,306,208 of NC_134710.1, read as the reverse complement.
AGACGTGGGGGGGGGGGGGGGGGGGGCTGCATAGGCAACCTTTACAGTAATGGCCAGTTGTTCTCTGACGCCGCATAGAAGAAGGTGATGATATTTGGAGTTTCAACGTCCTATGCCGTAGTGGAGGGCTCCAGAAATTTCGACCATCTGGGGTTTTTTTTAACGTGCGCCCAAATCTAAGCACACGGGCCTACAACATTTCCGTCTCCATCGGAAATGCAGCCACCACAGCCGGGATTCAATCCCGCGACCTGCGGGTCAGCAGCCAAGTACCTTAGCCACTAGAACACCACGGCGGGGCGCTGCAAAGAAGGTGTGACAATACTACGACCTCATAAAAGTTCAGTGCTACTAGTGGGGCTCTTCGATTTTTAGGCCACTGGCAGCTATCTGGCAGCAAGAGCTAGCCAGAGGTCAGTCAGCTAGTTCCAGTCTAGACAGGAAACAGCGTTGTGGTCACGTATGTGGGAAACCCGAGACACCACGAAGCTGCCCGATGATCGCAAAATCGAATGCTGGAACAGCCAGCGTAAACGTAAATAAACTCTACCATCATGGCAGCAAATGAAACAATGCGCCGCATGCATGTTTTTTTTTTTTCTGCATTGTCCGCTTGGAAATACGTAGCCAAGCTCGCCAAAGAGCTAAAATGATATCCCCGAGCATACGCATTTGGTGTACGACTTCGCTCGCACGATCACTCGCCGCGTTCGCAAACGAAAATAGCCAGCTGGCACACGCTGCCTCGAGAACAATGCAAGCTGAGCAGCCGCGACGCTGACGGCTTAACAAGTTCACGTCTCTTTAGTACATGTATCAGCTACTGCACAACACGACGCGAAGTCACGCGAAAGTGATCGTGTCCCCAAAAAAGCTCGAGCATATATACCTGCTCACCTATCGCATATTATATGTCGCAAACACACGTTGACCAACTTACATTTTTGTCTAAAGTTTATTATACGTGCAGGTATCGGTACCACGAGTGCGCGTCGTATATAAAATAAACATTTGCATGACACGCTCTCGACCCATTTTAGAACTTGCCTGGGCCTGTTTTCCAGTCCTAAGTGGCACTTAATGAATATCATGTATATCAGCTTTGATTTGACCTACTAGGTCATAGTACATACTGCGCGGCATTATTACGAAGAGGTGAAAAAAGACAAAGCTAACGATGAAATGGGCCACGAAACGATGTACACAATTCTGAATGCATTCTCCGTTTTTTTTCTCATGCCGTATCATTAATATCATACCACATATGCAGGCTCATAGGTAGAAATGGGTTCAAACGCCGTTCGTAACCAACGAGCATCACCAACAGTCGCGATCTAGAGCCTTCTATCACCATCGAAGATCAATCGAGTAGTCAGGACAGAGGTTTTTTTTTAAAAGGTTTACGTACGCAAACATACGACTGAGCGAGCTAGTTCAATCACAAGTGCACAGAAAGCAGGCACAGCTCCACAAACGACTACTACGAAAATTAGCTCCAAAGTTGTCTACAAGCGGGCGTACAAACGTGTAGTACATACATAACTGTTAAGGCATGCATGTGCACGACGCAGTCAACAGGCAACAGTTTACCGCGTTGTTCACAGGAGGAAGCTTCACGGAAAACATAACAAAAGCAATGAACAGTAGCTTCAAACACTCGCCGCCACTCGTAACCGCCTCATCTCGCAAGGCGGAACAGGCTTTAGAAGATAACGCCACGCGTAATCACAAGCGAAGGCGCAGTCCTCAAGCGCCCACATTGCAATCCATCGAGTCCTCACAAAGATGGCACCGAGCGCGCATCATACCTTTTCGGGGTCTGCTAGCGCGAAACCTGCCCAAAACCTTCCAGAAAGCTTCCACGACTAAATTGTCCTGGAAGCGTCTGGGGACCGGCGGGCTCCCAGTGGGTGGCCAGAACCGTCCAACCCAAGAAAAACGAACGCCAACCGGAAGTGCACTGCGGGGGTGACGGAGCAGTTAGAGAAAAACGCGCGCGCGAGCCAGAAGTGGAAAATCGAAGAGTCCCACTGGCAGCAACTTTTGTCTTGTGTTGTGGAAGGTGGATAAAAGCCATTAAACTCTACCCAATACCAAATACCAGTGCAGAAGCAAGCACTCGGACACATACTTTCATCATTTTCCCAGTCATTGGGAGAAATTTGGGAATGTCATTAATGCCACATGTCCTTTATTCAAATACAGCAAAAGTACCATGAAATAACATACCTGCCAACCTGCGAACAGAGAAATTCGTAAAACCCCCGAGTACTGAAGGGGGTGGGGGATTCCAGACCTTTTTTCTTTAAATTGTGGCTGTGATGGATTTGCCTTAAGCGACAAGCATAATCTTGTTTTGCCGTCATAAGTCAAATCGACGTGCTGAATTATTTTTCCCAATTTTGGCACTAAAAGAAAAAAAAAACATTGCAATAATAGGGGGGAGGGGTCCCAAACGCAAGCGCGAACATCGGCGTTGCAGTTCTATAATGGCTTGGAGGGACTGAACACACAAGGGTAGGGTTTCCCAGTTAGGTGAAAGTCTCAAAAGGGGAGGGCAAATTCTCCCGAAATTTTGCGCCATTGAAACAACTAGCAAAACAATATCGATTTCCGCCACAACAACTCGTGTATGTCTTCACACGTGAACGGACGGGACGGCGCAGTTGGCTGCTGCGAAAGCGCGGGTCAAAGCTTTGGCTTTGCTCGCCACTATAGATTCTTTGGACAGGAACACCAAAACACTTTTAGCCTTTTTCACGTCTTTACTGCCTTCAATCTACCGCTACGTCAGCCACGTGCCCTCGGAGGTTGTAGATCGCTATCGCATCGCCGCGACTGCGGTTGCGGCAAAATGTTTTGTTTGCCATTGACGTGCCTTCACTACTAGGTCGTTTTATGCCATCTATGATCGCAACTGCCGCGGCTTCGCCTACAGAGTTTGCGGAAAACAGTGCTGCTTTGACTGGTTGAGCGTTGGCCGCGAGCACACTTTCTGGCTTCTGTCAGTTACGTTGTCGCCATACATGATCGTGTTGAACGACCGCGGTTATGCCCACTGCGTACTTGTGGCAACGACAACTACATGCACTGTAAAAGATAGTGCGTGCACTGGTCGCACACGTACTTCGAAAGCTTCGAGCACGCTGCTCTCGATCGGCCTTCGTTCAATGGTTTTGGTACTGAAGTTCATATCACACGCTGCGATCGAGAAAAGTGTTCGGAACATTCGAGTTTTGGCCCAATAGACACATGAATTTGGATGGAGAATTTCACGAATTCGTATCTGCCGTGGTTTCGCATCTCTACTGTATAATTAAATGAAGGCCTCTAAAGTTCGTTTATAATAAAATATGATGGGCTCGCAAAAAGCCTGGAACGAACTCACCAGCACTTTTGTCAATATGGCCAGATCTCACATACAAATTTCGATTTCCGGGAGACTTTCATGGCAACCGTACAAACGGAAGAAATACATGAGTCTCCAAGACTATACGGGAGACTTGGCAGATATGATATAATCACTGCCTGTTCAAATTTCAAGCCATAAGACTTTTTCTGTGGTGCCCAGATAACGCCCATTAGCTTCCAATGTAATGAAACACGGTCGTCGCACATTGACTGCAGTGAAATTTGATATGGCTACTGCTTGCATTGTGATAGAGATAGAGCAATCAAGCGCTGGTATACATGCAGTGTTGCCCATTTGTCAGAATAAACCTTAAACGGCACACTGCACTCTCCGAGATTGTGAACTCGAATCTTGTAAGCCCTAATGCACCTTCGTATGTACTATCGGCGTCAAATGAAACTCGAACAGTGGAGCGCATGTTTCAAGCATTAGGAACAGCTTAGTGTTGCCGTCCGGTCATCACCATTGACAGGCGTGCACATCTGGTTTGGCAGCACTGCGCGATACCCCTAGAGTGCGTTATCTCCGTTTCCGCCCTAGTTTTCGTATGGTGATAATGGTGGCCATCGTGGGCGTGCCAAGCGCTTTTGATTGTATCACTCGCAATTCCTTGTTTTTACTTCAGTGTCGCAGTGCAGTGTCTTGGCAAAATAAAATAAAAAGAGAAATATAATCATTTTGCGGTTGATTTTCAAACAATCGTCGTATCTCGTTCGCCAGTGCTGCTTCACCTGCACTCTTCTTTCAGAGACCGAGCGGAAAAGGCTTCACTTTAACTGGAAATTCTGAGCATTTCTTCGGAAGAGAGAGCGCAAATTCTTTCGCTTTACCAGCACAAAGTGAAACAGCGTGAAATTGCCAGCATTGTGAACCAAGTTTTGTCAGCTATAAATAGAATTTGCCAGGCATTCCGTGATTAGGGACTCCATGATGACAAACCGTGCTGCAATACTCGCCTTCGGCTCCAGTAGTTTAACCTCTGTATTTTTTATTTTGTTCCTTTCAAATATTACTACCATACCTGGAACAGAAGCAGAAATACTGCACTATAGGGGGATCCCGCAGTGTTGCCACACCGGATGTGCGGGCCTGTCTGTGTGAATGACTGGTGGACGGCGCGCACTATGCCATTGATAAAGCTTGTGCTACGTGCTCCGCTGTTCGTGTTTCATTGGATGCCAATAGTACATTACAAGTGGTGTTGGCATCCCAAAAGCATACTAAGATTACGAAAAGGCTACCAGCTGTCATGGGACAACACATATGGTTCAGCAGCTTCACATGTGTGGGCACACCGTATGTTTTAAGAGTATGATTGTTGACGTTGAAAAAATTTACTGGCAATCATTCAGAGCTGTTCATGATGTTGCTGTGGGTCGGGGAAACAATATCTACCAACTTTCTTTTGCTGCATACTGATTTCCCACATTGTCTAGAGATAAATATTTTTGGTCACCCTGCTCAACTTGTATCCCTGGGGTTTCACTGTAGCTGAGCTTTTACAGAAGAGATGCATACTAAGGCTTTCTTGAGACTCCTTAACTAAATTTAATGAACATTTTATGAACTGATATGCTAGGTTTAATGTCACAATACCACCACATGATTATGAGAGACGCCATAGTGGAGGGCTCTGGAAATTTCGACCACCCAGGGTTCTTTTAACGTGGACCCAAATCTTGGCACACTGTCTTACAGCACTTTCGCCTCCATTAAAAATGCAGCCCCCGCAGCCGGAATTCGATACCACGACCTGCGGGTCAGCTGCTGATTACCTTAGCTACTAGACCACCGTGGCAAGGCTAATGAACCTCTGAAGCCTTGTTCAGTTCAATAATTTTATACTGGAAGCTTTAAACAGAACCTAAAGGGACTAGAAAGTGTGTTCCATTTAACAAGAGTTCCGTTCACTGAGAGACGAACTGGGTTGCAGAATACAAGAACAAAACCAATCTTGTCAGAAGCACTTGTTCCATTTAAGCAGCAGTTCTGTTCAACAGATTTCAGTTTACTGTATACCTATATATGTATACAAACTATATAGGAATAGACTGCACACAAAAATATTGCTTCAGGCATACACAGCTGAACCTTGAAATGCTGAAGAAGCACAGTCAACTGCCAATATTTCAAACATGCTTGAAAGGACACCTTCCAGTGACGCTACAGAGGTCTGATGATTAAGAGCAATTTTTGGAGCAGCAAAATTTTCCATTTTCGAGCAATCCGTAACAACTAAGTTCCCAACCCTAAAGGAGAAGCAATTTGAATTTCCATTCAAGAACATAATTATATTGGGCCTGTTGCGAAGAGCTGGAAATAATTCAATTCATTGCAAACCACATTGAGCCAGACATCTTAGGAGCACTCCCTATTTCAGTTGATGCAAAAATGATGCGGTCACACTGTTGAGCATTCTGGAAAAACTTGTTCAGTGATTATTTTTGTAGTAAATAAACAATACTGGAACTTCATGAATTAACTCTAAATACACCCATGTGGTTATCAGCAGATTGGGTAAAACAACCGCTGCGACATACATTGTTATAGACTCATATAGTCCTAACTGCAGTTCGCTAAGATTAATTCAAAGATAAATTCTTCACAACTGAACGTATTGCTAGGCATCACATGACATCATTTAGCTAATCTAATTAAGCCAACCTGCTCCAGCACTCATCTCTCCATGCTGAAACTAAATGATTCAACAAGCTTCATTTTCCTTTTGAAGCGGTGCTTTATGCGGTTAGGGCGTTCTGTCTACTCCAAAATTTTCCTCTAGTGTCTGCCCTCTAGAAGGCACTAAATAATAATAAACGAAAACAACCCTCACAGGGTACTTTATGAAGACGTCTCGAAGGCGAGAGCCATTTTTTTTTCATTGCGATAGCAATTATACGGAGATTTTTTACTGGTTTTTTACCGCTGGGGGGCATAGGCAGTGCCACCCCGCCCCCCGGCTACGCCACTGGCCATCACCGTCATGTTTTGCTTACTGTAGTATGGTGCAGTAAATCTGATTTGGCGCACTTTGGTGCACGATTGGAACCACTGCACCTTCGCAGTACAGCCACAAGTGCCAAAGAGTCACTGTACAGGAACATCTAAAATTTAAGACTTTCTGTTTAACTTGTAGGTATGAAACAGCATCAATTGAATCCATCACTGCTACTGCATTGATCATCTCGCAGCGTTAAATCAGCACTTCACCGAGTCTGGCCATTTGCGACTGTAAAAGATTCCCAAAGTTTGTCTTCTGCAATGCCAAGGTATTCTGAGTATGCTAAGTTTGAGGGCGTTGCAGGTGCAGCGTTAGCATTTGTCACTCAAATAGAGCCCACAAAAGGTTAGCGTATGGCCATCCAACACGGAATCATCCGCAGTTGCATTTTGCCAAAATAAAGTTTACCATCAATCTCAGTCTTAGGCACACTGAAGGCCTAACGCATCTTGGTGGCTTTCAGCTGCTTGTGCTGCTGTCGCCAGTAGCGAACACAACATTCACCTACTCCGCAGTACCTACCAGTGGCCCTGTTGTCGTGGTTTAGTGCATGATGAATCACTTTAGACTTTAAAGCAGTCCCGTAGTCTCTTGGCTTAGATTTAGGCTCTGTGCATTGATAGTATGCATGAGGCTTAAGATTAAGACGGCGCCAGATGGCATAGGCTTTCGTTATCACTGTCAGGGAACGAGCAGACGGCATTACTGCTGCAACTTTCGGGGGTGCAATAACTACACATGAAAAAAAAAAAAAGTATTTTTGTTGGGCGATCTGGTATGTGCGAGAATTAGCTTACTTACTCGCTTAATGAATGCACTCACATAATAAACACACTCCCAACTTCAGTCGTTAAAATTTGGATTTTTCTTGTCCCCGCCTAAGAAACGCAACCCTACATTTGTCCGCCGCAGTCCTGCTAACGGACACCTGGGGCCTCCTTGCCCGTTGGATCTTTTCCGTTTTTCTATTATGCAGACCCCCCTCAGCCACCTCAGCTTGCTCCCTCCCCCACTTCGCCCGCACACGCGCCCTATAATTTTTCTATCTGTGTGTGGCACGTACCCATCTTTCTTAAATACCTATGCGCCATAGCGAGGTTAACGAACGGTGTGAGTGAAAAGATATCGCAGCTGACACACAGCGAGCGAAGGTCACGAAACTTCCCATGCCAACCGATGGTCGGTTCCTGCAAATACAGTATAGACCGTTTATAATGTAAGTCATGAATACTATAACCAAAACAACCTTTTTCAAGAGCCGCACTTGCGCAAAACGTGTTGAGCATGCAGCTTCGCGTGTCAGAGAATCTAAACAGGCGATGCGTGCTTGCTAATTGAATGTTCTGAATGTTGAAAGAATTTGACGTCCAAAGACACGCGCTGACAATGAAATGAACAAGAAAAGGGGGGGGGGGGGGGGTCTAACAAATGAAAGCACCATCGCGGAAATTTGCCGACTACCAGACCGCCTCAATTATGCACATTACACAAAAACACAGAATCCCATTCAGAATTTGACGCGTTGAAAGACGCCAACCATTCGATTTCACGGACGCACACCCGATTTAAGACATCACAATCTAATCGCGAATCACTATTTGAGCGCTACACGTGCCGCCCTCCTTTTCATTAACGTATGTATTCCTTTCAGTCAGGTGCGGCCACTGCAAAGAGTGTCTCTGATTCGGTACCAAACCGCAATCAATGCTGATTAGGCCTAGCTTGCCGTTTGGCATGTTCTCGCTGAAAGTTTGTCCAGAACATGATTCGGCGCCACAAGGATCGCACCAGCAGTAAACTAAGAACACCGTGCGTCATACAAAGTTCGCCTTCGCGACCGGGAGATCAGCAACGACGACAACTCGCCAAGCTTACGTACAACAGTGCACTGGCAGCAAAAGTGAACGCTCGCATTATAAAACCGTAAAAGGTTTTCAATTTACAAACGAGGAAGCAAATGCGATATTTGTTGAAAGCGTGATAACGATGACGTCTTTCCCGACAGGAAACTCGAGCACATGCAGTTGATGAAGACGGGATCACACCGTTCAGCGGCGCACAGCCGAAGTCACGCTAGCGACGTACGCTGTAGCCGCATCGACGCCGGTGTAAAGGTTTATCGGTAACGAAGGCAACCGTCCTCTTCTCTTACTCGACGAGCCCGCGCAGTGTCCCACAGTCTTTTTTTATTTTCTTATTTTCTGTCCTCCGCCCTTTGTTCGTTCACTCCGTGTCCCCTCCTTCCCCGTAACGACCTCGTTCACTCCCCAGCAGCGCACCCTGTGCGCCTCCTTTTAGAAGGGCACTCGTTACCGCATTTGTCAGAAACAATTTTCGGCAACCGCACTAGAACCAGTCTTTGATCTTGGGGCACTGCACAATAAGCAGTATGCATATACATAAGGTTCTATGGGAGAGTAAATGAGAGTAGAAAAAGACCGCATTGTAAGCGGTTGTGCACTATAAGCGGTTAGGTTATAAGTGGTCTACAGTGAACAAAACTCAAGGGGGCAGACTGTACTTTGGGACCAAAAAGTGACAAAAAAATGCAATTTTAAAATTGACATATTTGGTTTCTGCAAATATTTTTCTATCTCTCTGCAAATTTACACACACTAGGAATTAGTCATTTTTTTGTAATGTCACTCTAACTGTCCAGATTCTTGGTGCTGTCAACATGCAAAACCTGCAAAAAATGGGGAACAGACTTCTAAGCTTCTTTATAATTGGCTGGCACCTGTGTTAGAAGCTCTGCTACGAATTTATGAGCACCGTTATGAACATTGCAAACATGCACACCACGATTGTTTCTTATTAAAAAAGCAGTGTGTTTTCAGTTTTTTTTATTGTTCTCAAAAAAAGTAAATTTACGACAGTTCACTTTTGAGGCCTCAATATCTCTGCAGCTAGGGCAGGTATGATAATTCTTTTTGCAATGGAAACCTGTATGTGTGTAGAATGCAAGTATGGGAGCTGTATGTGTGTAGAATGCAAGTATGGGAGTTTTAATTAATTACTCATCAAGATTGTAATATAATTCTAACTGCTTTTGCAAATGAATAGTTCATTTTGCTGTAAAATAACCATAAAAAAGGCCGAAAAACAAAAAAAAACTCTTGAATACTTTCACTCTATAGTCATTAGTCTATGTTGGCATATCTTAAATATCACTTAAGCACTTTATTTCTATGGCGGCCTTAAATAATAGGGGGTGAACTTAAGTTATCTCAGGAACAGGATGACTTACATGAAAACTAATTAAATATTTGAAACCAGCAGAAAAAACTGCATAATCCTGTGCAGTTTAATCACGTTTACTGAAGAAATAAACAAAAAAATGTCTAAGACCAGTCTGCCCCCTTAAGGCCCAACCACATGCACGCAATTTTCGAGCGACGACAGCATTTGTTGTCGCTTTGGCTGTTACGAAGGGGCCCTTCGTCGCCATCGTGTCGCAGGTTTCTGGAAAACCAGAAAGAAATCGCTTGTTGCCCAGAGAAGATTGTGACTATTTCCCCAACATAGTCCCAAATTCTCGCTTCTGTTGCAAGTGAGGCGGCCGCCGTATTTTGTCCTTAATCTTGTTATCGACGTGATGTTTTGATGCTTTGGGGGTGTTGGCCACATTGTTAGTTGCTTGCTACAATGCCAATGGCGCCCTCGCGGTCGTCGTGCGAGGTTACCATGAAGTTGTTAAAGTGTGTAGTGGTGTCGTAGCCCACGCTTCTGGGTGCCCCTCGAGATCACAGCAGATACCTCTGTTGCAGTTAAACAATTGCGAGAAAAGATAGTCACAAAACACTCTTTTGGCGTGCACGGGCAATGCGGCAACAGCTTGCAGAAGATAGCTCCTTCAACCACCGAAAATGGGTTAAGTGCAACAAAGACACTTAGCAATCTAACTTTTTTTTAGAATTAGTGCATTTTTCTGCTCACACTGAAAAAGTTTTCATAAAGTTTGCCCCACATAATAAATGCACCCTCAAATTTGATTCAGTTCTTTAGAAAGAAAAAGTGCATTCGTTACGCGAGTAAATACGGTAATTAAAGAAGCCACAGTGTCTGCTCCATACTGCAATGCCTTCACGAATAAGCATCAAAAATGCATGGAGGCATAATGGCACAAAGCAGCAACCATGCCAGCAATTCCATCATTGAGAACTATTATAAGTGCCTTCTACTAACTGATCGGTAGAGTGTGGGGCCAAGTGAAGTTGTAAGCGCACTGCACGCCAACTACCTACACATACTCTGATGCCGTTCATTGCTGCCTTACTGTACAATACCTCTAAGTGCCCCACACAGATTCGTTGCTTTTCGGAATGAAAACAACTTCCCACCAACTCGACAGTGTGTGGCCAGGAAATGAGTGGCCATGACAACACAAATCGGGCAATATAAGTGCCCTAGAAGTGACAGCATGAACTAAGTAGGGGGTGTCAGGAAGGAACTAGGAACTATCGGCTGGTTTCCTGCAGGTACCAAACGAATTCATATAGACTTGTGCAAGCACCAAAATGCCTCATGTTTGTACTGACAGGCCGTCGGAGCCATTTCAAATGTGGCTGTAGCTATTTGACCACTTTAAGGGGGGGACGCGGCTTTGGCATCGCGAAATTTGACCAAAAAATCGATTTTCTGAAAATCTCATTTTCACATTCTGTGACCCCTTTTCTATCTAATTTCGAAGTTTCGTCCCTGAAAACAGCGTAGAAATGACGTAAAAAATTTTTATCGAAGCTAGGGTGGCGATGAATTTCACGGAAATTACGAAAAAACGGCATTTTTCGAACCGCGATATCTCCGCAACCACGTAACCTAGCACCGCCATCTTTGTCTCTATGGATAGCGCGATTCTTCCATTTCAAATTTGCCGCCTCGACCGGCTGAACCAGGCAAGAGCAAGCCCACAGCAAGCCAAAGTGTAAAGGTATCACAACAGTTTCCGATTGGCGACGCGCTTCACGTGACTGTACGGCGGCTCCGCATTGGTCGCCCGTGCGGTCGCTTGTAGCAATCGGCGCAAATGTCGACTGCTCTACGCGCTGACGGGCCGCTTACTGCATTTGTTTTCAACTCCTCGCGGCGTGGTTTCGTGCGGTCGCTTGTAGCAATCGGCGCAAATGTCGTCTGCCCTACGCGCTGATGGGCCGCTTACTGCATTTGTTTTCAACTCGTCGCGGCGTGGTTTCGTGCGGTCGCTTGTAGCAATTAGCGCAAAGGTCGTCTGCTCTACGCGCTGACGGGCCGCTTACTGCATTTGGTTTCAACTCGTCGCGGCGTGGTTTCGAGATCGCATGGCGCTGCGATAAGACCGGCGCTCGTGAAAGGAGAAAAACATTGTTATCCAGTTTGGCGCATTGCAGTTTTGAGATCAGTTCCCGCATGCGATCATGGACCGGCGATCGTTCAAGAAGAAACGCAAGACTGCGCAGCAATTTGGTGCTCGTAAGCCGAAGCCGCCGATCGTGAAAAAGAAATTCAGTCCGGCAACTTCTGCGAGCAGCGACGACGGCGTGCGGCACGACGAGGACTCGCAGCCGAGAACAAGCACGCACGGAGCATCGTCCGCGAGCATCGACGAAACTGTTCATATGCCTGTGGAGCAGTGCTTTGTGCTGTCTGAGGAAACATCCGTTCGTCGTTCCGCGCAGGCTGCAAACATCGCGGATGCTAAGCCTAGCACTTCGCGTTAGGATGTATTCATCGCGGATGCCCAGCCAAGCACTTTGCGCGAGGATGTAGACGCCGCGGATGCCCAGCCAAGCACTTCCCGCGAGGATGTAGACGCCGCGGATGCTAAGCCTAGCACTTCGCGCGAGGATGTAGACATCGCGGATGCTCAGCCAAGTACTTCGCGTGAGGATGCGAGGCCATCTACCAGCACCACCAGTAGCACGATTCGGACACTAAGGACCGCACTGCAAAGGACACTAAGGACTACAACCCTGGTGCCTATTAGGCATGTAAACCGTGACTCAAGACTTTGAACCTCGTTTTCTCAATACTGTTTTTTTGGCATGTTGCTCAGCTCGTGGAGCAGATATCTTCGCAACTACTTGACAGATTTTGATTCTGTGTTTTTTGTAATGCTCCTTGAACTGTGCTTCAGGGGGCTGCGTTTTTATTGTTAAGATTTCGCCTTTTAAAAATTTTTGGTAGGGTTTCTTGTTTGTAGTGCAAATGTGCTCATTGATGTATCAGTGGAGAAAACATGAACTACAAATTTTAGTGTTGCAAAAAAATTATTTTGAAAACGCAGCCCCCTAGAGCATACATTCACCTCTGCACACAGTGTTTACCAACTTTCTGTCATTTTTTAAACTCTCCAGCCGCTCCACGAGGTCCAGTAATGAAATTATTTGTTTCTCAGAAAGTTTTCATGATATCTTGAAATTTTTATGGAAGCATTATGAGGTCATTTTTAGTCCCTGTGCCTATTTTCATCAAGATCTAACCAGAAACAAGAAAGTTTGTTCTGAAAGACACGTCCCCCTTAAAGAAGTGAAAAAGTGTGAATTCATTTTCCCACCAGTGTCGCAGTTCTGATTTAGTCCTGCACTGTACATGCAGCAATACCTGTTACATATGCAATGCTTTGCTAAAGGCAAAGGATTACAGAACATGGCTTTGAATCCACAGCCAACTCTTTTTATATCAGAACAGCAACTATGAATTGGCAAATATGGCTAAGTAAAAAATGCTTGACAACACTGCTTTCAATATTTTTTCAAGGAGGGGGGAGGGGAGGATAAAACGATGTGCCCTCACCCACACAATTATTTGGGTCTAATCACAACAACTGCCGCTCACCTATTCCTCACACACTTTCCGCAGCGCGAGCCACCATAGGTCCTTGTGACAGTCTTGTGACGCTTGCTAAGTGCGGACAGCTCCCTTGGCCTTGCAGGCGTGATCTGGAACAGGTAAGGAGACAGTGATTTTATGCAGCATACGAGTACGTTTTCCATAAGTAGATCAACCACAATGCTGGAGCTCTCAAACAGTGACCACAACCGACCCCAGAATCGTTTATCCTATTTTGAACCACTAAGGTTCTCTACTACTGCTACTACTTGACTTGTGGCATAGCTTTGTGGTGGCTCCATTTAGTGCTTTCGTCATTTCGTGAACCTTCTGTGCCTTTTCTACTTTGCAGCGAAAATAACCAGAAGCAGATGACATCTCACCATAGCATTCCAAGGAAAAAAAAGTGACAAGTTTTCAAGGACGTAGAAATCTGCCTGCACAGTGCAAGTTTGAAGCGTGTGAAAAACACCCGCAAAATTTGTGCAGGCTTCCAAGGCTTAAATTCAAGGGGTTTAAGGGTTCATGTCCATGGTCTTTCAATGATACAGAGCAGTGCCATAAGCAGAAATTTTTTTTATACATTTCTCAAACATTAGAGATCTTTAGTCATATAAACAGAAAAATTAAGAGTAGAGATGTCCAGTCTTGTTTCTCTACTAGTTCCTTACATATACGAAATTTCAAAGCATTATCAGAGATGCAAGGTATCCTGTTGTACTTGCAAGGTAATTATCCTGAGTTCCCTCATTATACTATTATTTTATGCTTCCTGGCTTTTGAAAAGTGCCAAACCTCACTACAATGCCATACAATGATTTCACCTTTACCAAGTCCTCATCTGCTAAAGGAGTTTCGACTGGCTCAAGTTTTTTCATCCCCACATTAATTTGATCCTTGAATATTTTTCTTGAAAAAAGTCATCAAGCTAGTTTCTGACTTTAATACAGATTGAATTGGATACAAGTTGGACTGCTGCAAGTATGACCAGCCAAATGTTAGGCACAGCATAATACCTGTGCCTTTTAGGGACACTAAAGAGATAAGAATTTTCTTGTATTAGCAAATGATACCATCTCCAGGCTTGTCACAAGACTAATAATACCATCTCCAGGCTTGTCACAAGACTAAAATTTAGTGAGAAAATGAAGCAAAAACAGAACTCGTGAGTGACGCCACCTTGACATTCTCAGATCAATCAACAAAACGATTTTGAAGGTGTCTAGGAAGTCTTAAGTAGCTCCTAATAAATAAATAAAATAAAGAACATTGTTCTCTGAAGGGGCCAAGACTTGACCTACGAAGCTTCAGGAATTTCCTTGAGCCAATGTCGCTAACACAAAACATCCGGGAGTCTCCCAGCCCATCCGGGACTCTTGCCAGGTATGCTTACGTACTCTTCTGTGGATGTGACACTGAAAAATAATTGCAGATTTATTTACACAATCGTATGAAACTGAAATGAGAAATTCAGCTGAAGTTACCCAAGTGCTACCGTTGTAACACGGGCTACCAGCAATGAGTGTCCAGCTGAGGACGTTTGGTGATGCATCACCAATAATAATAATAATAATAATAATAATAATAAAAATAAAAATAAAAGGCATGAGTAGCCCAGAAAGCTTTTGCTGAAGGCAGTTCTAGCCTAAAATAAAAAAACAAGATGGCCTTCAAGCAGAGTTCAAATCGTGGCCTAGACAAACATGCATAAATTTAGACGCGAGTAATGTTGTGGTTCGGAAGTCAGATATGCCGTGTGATATACAGAAGCAACAGATATCAAAATAGCGCATGTACCAACATGAAACCTAAGGAATGCTTTAGCCAATGTGAAGAACAAGTTGCAGAGCAGAAATTTCCTTGGTCTTGTTTATGCCGTAGGCTGCCACAATAGACCATTTTCCAGAGATCCCAGAGCACCCGCGAGCGCGCGAAGCACTGTGGGAGAAGTGTGTACGTCGAAACCGGTCAAGCGCGCTGGCTGTTTTACGTCGTCCGCTGCTGGTTGGCACCGTGGGAGCACCAGACGGGGGAAAAAAAATGAAAAGCATCCCCACATGTTGACTATTATTCCATCCAAAATACTATACATGTCTGAACACACCTGCACGTATATCTACGCATGAAATACGAAAAGAATGATGCAGTCCGTGTCGCTTAACCAAGTGGACGTATACAGGTTGTAGCAGTTAAGCGGCATGCGAATAAATGATGACGTGCCGATACAAGCAGTCAAAACGTGTCATCGTGAGCAATGGCAGCTGGAACATTGAATTCATAATTATTCTATGATTACTTGTTACTAAGTTGAACAATTAACTGTCCGTGATGGAGTGTAGCCAAACTGCAGAGAGGTTTTTCAGTATTCAAGTACAGAGATTATTATTTTATTTCACAAGTCACGAGCTTTACAAAGAAGTGAGCACATTCTAAACAAAAAGGAATAGGACTAAGATTCATTTGTGAGGTTCTTTGCTCTGACAATTTGCAGTTTCTTGGTACATGCTTTTAAGTTTCACTGTGGGTTCACCGAAAGCGGTGTTTTAATCATGCGTCGGTGCATCATTCAAATATTTTTACATAAGGAATTGTGATGTCATGCTAAGCATTGCATCAGGGAAAAAAAAAAAAAAACTTGCTCACATGAGATTAGTGGTTTTCAGCTGCAAATCAATCGCCTTAAAGGCCGGAATGCTGCATATTCTTGCATCGGTTTGCGAAAATTGGTTCACATGACAAAGAAAGATAAATATTGGCGTACTTGACCCGTGAATAAAGAAGTGGGGGGGGTGGGGGGGGGGTCGCCACTACAAATGAGATTAGTCGCATTTGTTCCCTTGTGCACAAGAGATCGCAAGGGTCAGAAGTGAGGTCTACCGCGGTGCAACAGTGGCAACGGTGCTCTGCTGCTGACCCGAAGGTCGCGTGTTCGAGCCATGCCATGGCAGTCGCATTTCGGTGGCGGCGATATGGTAATAGCTAGTGTACTGTGCGATGTCAGTGCATATTAAAGAACACCAGATGGTCCAGAGCCCCCAACTATGATTTGAGACATTGGAATGCCAGATATTAGTATTACTAGTCTGCTGTAACCCAACGAAAATTCAATCAGTCATGTCAGTTGTTTTGTCAGTTAATGTGTAGCAGGTAAACACAAATTTCTTTATCTCTTTCGTCCCCCATCAGCTACACTGGTTGATGTGTGTTAACACGTGCACTAGCGAGCCTCGGAATTCATTTAATGGAGTTGTCTTATCTCGCCCCGCTATATGTCAATCATGCAAATGCGATTCAGTCTTCGAAAGCACAGCAGTTTTGTACCATCAATCTAATCAGACAAATTGAGAAATTGCGGAAGCATATCATGTCACAAATAACTCTGCACTTTGTGCAAGTTGGCCTTCGCGGTTCTTACAAGACAAGTAATTTGACTATTAATAAGACTGTAATTATACCATTGTTTGACTTTTTATGCGTGTTTATAACACGCACGCTGCACCCGTATTTTTGTAGATTTTATTTTTTACGCGTGTAACTTTCATTTGTAAGGGAGCACTAGATGGTGCGTATATTCCCAGGCTTTCATGTCCTGCTTTTCTTTTTTCATTTTAAGTACTATTCCAACTAGTGTCAATGCAGGTTACACAGTTATTGTCATTACACATATGGTGTCAGTAACGCGCACACTGTTGTTTGAATGGGTCTTATTTTATTAAATGCCGACTATACTTTCTACAGTACTCTTCAAAAATTGGAACCTCAAATTCTACTTGTCGACAATGTCAATGGACATTGGTTACGAATGCATCTGTAAATCTAACCCCAGAATGCAGAGATGTTGACTCGTACTTGACTCAAGACAGTCTTACCCGTCGCCATAAATCGTTCTCGAACTTGAGGACGACTTGAAGGCGACTTGGCTCTGTCGAAGTCAGGACAAGTTTCAAGTCAGCAGCGGGGCTAGCTTGAAAGCGACTTCATGCGTGATTCCAACATGGCCACCTCTCGAACGGAAGTCGCACGGAGGGTGGCCACTTTTGAGTTTGCTTCCCTCACCCTAAGCGTAGAATTTTCTGAGGCACACTGCCTGCCGAAGATTCCTCGACCCGCTTTGCGTGACCGAAGAAACCCAATGGAGTTGTACGACGAGCAACAATTCCACGCTCGGTACAGATCAACGAAGAACGCCATGCGGCAGCTGCTGGCTATGTTGCCGCTCCGTGAAAGTGGGGACAACCGAAGACAACCTGTGCCTCTAGTGTTACAGCTACCAATGGCTCTCAGGTTTTAGCTACTGATGGCTCTCAGGTTTTAAGGCGCTGGCACATTCCGAACAGTCACCGGGAATCTCGTCCGCATTCCGTAGTCGACAGTGTACCATGCAGTCGGAAAAGTTACGCTACTCATCACAAAGCACCTGTACGTGATGCTCGTGCGCTTTCTGCAGCCGGCGGCACTTCCTACAAATATGCTGGACTGTTATGAAGTGGCTGAGTTCCCTGGCGTTACAGGTTGTGTCGACTACACACACATGCGTATTAATAGCCCCAGTGGTGATGACGCCGAAGTGTTCTGTAACCGGAAAGATTATTTCTGTTTTTCTAAAACACGACGACATTTTCCATCTCTTTCGGTACAAAACTGACTCAACGCTGTGTCTGTGTGCCTCGTTTATCCTTTCGTCCCGTCTAGGGCGCCGTTTCTAGCCCAGAAAGGCATCATTTGCAGTACAACGCTACGAAAAATTCCACAGACACACAAAAAAAAGAAGTGCCCCTATCATGGGTTTCCTGATCATGTGCCTCCCCCTCCACCATCATGCGGTGAGACATTGCTGCACTCCGTGAGACAATATTCTGCTGAGGGCAGCGTCCTGACCCCCGCTTTTTCTCGTTTACTAAGCTCAACAAAAGGATACGAATCTCTTTTGTTCCCTGAACTTGTTTATTTTTCATATATAACTGCGACCTAGCCCGCTACAAGCATGTCCATAGGCAAACGCGAACACCGTGAAAATCGCGTTACCTCCTGAGCCAGGTCAGCACAAATACATGCCGTGGCGATCGATTGAAAAAAAAATAATAATAAAAAATACAGAAAAACCCAACACGACGCTTGTTTCGCCTCCAAATGCGCCGCATTTGGGTGGCCACTAAAACCAGTGGGCAACAGACGCTCTACAGAAGCAACACTGCGCATGGCTATGGCGGCAGGCACCACATGCCGCTCGTTAGCCATAAAATGGCAAAATTATGCTTGTGGCATTTCGTTTTTATAGTTATTTTTAAACGTATGCTCCTTTTTTTGCTTTAACACATGCCTCATGCAAACTACTTCATTATTAACCTCGTTAGCAGGCAAGCAGCATGCTTCTGCTTTGAAGCTCCTTCTTGACTTGACCAAGCAACACAGCCTGAGCATCTATGAAACGCGAAGGCTGACTTGAGCGTTTTGAAGTCCGCTGCTTCCTTCACGCCGTCTTACTTAAGTCAAGTCGAAGGCACCACTCAAGTAACATCTCTGTATTTGGGATTAAGACCGCTGGTGTGCTTCATTGGCAACCGAGTTGTCCCTGTTTCATTTTTGCCGTAGAGCACTGGTGTCGAGGAAAACGAAAGGGTGGCGTTTCTGAGCTGCTCAACAAATCCAACGGAGCTAGTCGAGAGGCCCTCACAGCTAAACAATAAAGTTCGTGATTGAATTATGGAGCAATATGTTGCACCTTGCCAAATTCATGGTGTCTAAGAAGTCCTGGAACAGCACCAGCGCAAAGGTAAAGCGCGAGGCATGCATACTCGTCGCGGCGGTTGCTCTGGCATGCCAACTTTTCCCATGAGCGCTTGCGCGCCCGTTGGTGGCGCTGGTGTGCTTGAAAATGGTCTATTGTGACAACCAGTACATCGATGAAACTGGTGATTTCAAGAAAAAGAGTTAAACACAAACATGACACAACAAAACGTCGCGTGGCCTCGACTGCCCTCGCTAAACACGCGAAATCTACAGATCACCAAATAGATTTGTAAAACGCCTGTGTTCTGGACAAAGAAAAAACTCGCATATTCCCACAAGGGGGAGACTCGTGTAAGTGCGTCACAGAGTGGTGGGGATATCGTGTGAATGTTGCGTAACTGGGTAAGGTTTGGGAATGCTTAATTGTTATTTCGTCTTCATTAATCGTATGTATTAAATGAAGGAGAAGCATTGCCTTTAACGAGTGGTGGAACACTGATGTTGGGTTGTGCCCCACTACTGGTTGAATGTCCTGTTGCTTCCGTCGCATCTACCCCAGTCAAAGCAAAGTGTCAAGTCATGCGAAAGCCAAGTTAAGACGCCCTTGACTGAATTACGAACGCCTGATCCAATGCCTACACATGTGGGGTGGCCAGTGAACAGTTGTGCAGCGCAAGCCAGTTTTTACAAGCAGATGCTGCCTGCGTCGGCCTTGCAAGGCGATAGGGGGGGGGGGGGGGAGAGAGAGCGACAGTTGGCACGAGCATGCGGCATGAAACGCAAACACGCACAGTTGGGGTGTAGACACCATCGCCAACACCGGATTTGCGAGTAGGTGCGACTATAAAATGCTCCGCACTTAAAAGAAGCTTGCGTCTAGCCTGCACCTGGAATCCAGATACACAGACGACTGTACATACACTGTACAGGAGTGATGAGACACTTATGACAATGCACTATCGCTGCTTATGTCATGCATTTATTTAGGCATACTTAAGTATGCTGTGCTTTTCTTATGGCTTTTATTGTGAACAAGGCTCTCTCCCACATCGGGTGCCGAAACATCAGTCAACTTCGTGTTCCATGGGTCAGTGTACCCTTTCGCGTTTACACTAAGAAACAACAGAAATGCACTCTTTCTTTTTTTCCACACCTCTTCAAGCAGCTCACTGTAGTTGCAGTTGGAAGACCGATTTTTTAAACTTTGATCAATGGTAATGCTTATTTTTGTGACGGCCACCCAGAACTGCTTGCTGTCAGTTTCCATGACCTGGCAAGGTCTTTCAGAAATTCAGACTTTTTCAGAAGGGTCCGAATTCCCCGACTTTTCGGGGATTTTAAGGTTTTCCAGGTCCTCGCCGCGGTGGTCTAGTGGCTAAGGTACTCGACCCGCAGGTCGCGGGATTAAATCCCGGCTGTGGTGGCTGCATTTCCGATATAGGCGAAAATTTTGTAGGCCCGTGTGCTCAGATTTGGGTGCACGTTGAGCCCCAGGTGGTCGAAATTTCCGGAGCCCTCCACTACGACCTCTCTCATAACCATATGGTGGTTTTGGGACGTTAAACCCCACATATCAATCAATCAAGCTTTTTCAGCTTGATGGATTCCCTGAATGCCCTAGTATGATGCCAGTCTAACCCAGCGACTCAGGGGAATAGCAAAACGGCTCTTTGTCTGCTACAGCACTTTGGGTTCAAGGCCCAGCTTAGCGCTGCTCCAATGTTCTTGTCATTCAGTGATTGTAAAGAAAACCTGCACATTTCTGTGACGTGATTATTTTTGGCTCTAGTGATCACTAGGAAGTGGAACGAAGCAAGCAAGTGTAAAGGGAGAGGGTGTATTCTTTAGGAAAAGATAAAAAGATTCTTAATGGGGTGTGGAGTGCACGATAAAATGTCTCTAGTGATCACTAGGAAGTGGAACGAAGCAAGCAAGTGTAAAGGGAGAGGGGGTATTCTTTAGGAAAAGATAGAAAAATTAAGAAATGGGGTGTGGAGTGCACGATAAATGTCTCCCATGTGAGGACACCTCAACCGATACACTCCCAGAGGAATGGGAATTGAAAGGAGTGAGAGCAAAAAAAAAAAAAGTAAGGTGAAAGAGAAGAAATAGAGGTGAGAGAAAAAATGCTACATAAAAAAAGCCTGGAGGGGGGGTAAGAAAAAAACCTAGAGTGGTAGGTGTAGAAGCCCACAATTCACCATAAAGCGGCTCATAAAATTCGCTTGGCATATGCAAAAGGCATGCTTAAAATTGCCCAAATTATTGCAAAAACTAGGGTGTGAATATTCAAATACATGAATGAATACTACAGTGTTCGAATTCGCTTTGATTCTAATTATAGGCACACATGGTACAGAATCCGTACTTGTCACCTTTCCGCGAAGCCACAAAGCACAGAAACTCCGCTGTGTGCCAGTACAGAAACACTTGCAAGTGCTTCTCTGCTTTTGACACCACTATCGACCTCCTAGCTGAACTCTGGGAAAGAGGCAACCCCCCCAACCACGAAACACTTACAATTGAGGCCCAGGGAAGCTGCATAGGTCTAGCGCGCAAAATGAGGGGGCCAAGACAGAAAGACTGACAGGTTGCAGTACCTTTTCTCTCGCATTTTTTCGAAACAGTGACGATCGTGTCTTGCGGCTGCCCGCCTTGGCTCACATGCACAATACCATAGTGCCTAGAATATACTTAGGAGTACTCTACAGTATGGTTACAATGAACTATAAATGTAATAGCGAGTGCTTTCCGCAGTATTGCAACTCTTGCAGCACAAAAAGCTGATGTACGTGCATGATTTAAAAAAAAAAAAGACACCTCAGCTGTGGCGGCCACATTTCGGTAGATTAAGATACCTTTCGTACTATCAGAAGATTAGTTCAAAATTCGGGAGAGTTGGCAGGTAAGTACTTTTCTTTTCCACACTTCTCAAGATAATACTAATAATTGTTGGGGTTCAACATCCCAAAACCACTATATCATTATGAGAGACGCCGTAGTAGAAAGCTCCAGAAATTTCGAGCACCAGGGGTTCTTTACCTTACACCTAAATCTTAGCGATTGGGTCTCAAGCATTTTCACCTCCATCGAAAAATGCGGCCACCGAGGCTGGGATTCGATCCCGCGACCTGCGGGTTAGCAGCCAAGTGCCTTGGTGACTAGACCACCGAGGCGGGTACCTCTAAAGAATCGCAATGTGTGGCGCTGCGCTAAGCGGCGCCATGTCCCTGGTGCCCCCACATAAAAGAAAAAATAGTGCCTTTTTCTTAAGAAACACTAATACTACCTGGCATGTCGGGAGCATGCAAAGATTCAAGGCGCGAGTGACAGTGGTTCCATGAGCGATGATTGAGACTCAGTGAGGCCTCCAAAACTATATACATAATAACCCTTCCACTCTGGAGAAAATGAAGAGGGCAGCATCCTGCTTTAGGTACTGCCACTTGCATGCCAAACATAAGCAAGACAGCAGGGCTCGTGTCATAGTCACTATCCTTGAAGTGTTCAAAGCACAAAAACTCTCGCTTTGAAAAGTCGCACTAAATTTGCCAGTGTCAGCTTGAGCACACTATTATTTTGGTATCGGCAAGTCGCCAGCACCAAAAGGCTGAGTGAGAACGCTGCTAAAGAAAGGCACTCTTCAATGGTGCCAATGGTCTACAAGTCTATTAGGGCCATGCATGCTCCCGGGCAAACCATGCCAGAACTCCCCAACCACTGCAAAGTGACATGCTAAAGAGCACGACCAGCTGCTCATGCACTATACACAGATATAGATGTGGTTGTGCACTGTCTTTTGTGCTCCTTATTTTGTTTGCCGAATGATGAAACCAAAGGCAGACATGCTTTTTTTAGGTGTCATTTGATGGCGCATGATCAATTGTTCCCTTTCACAAGGTGCAACAGTGTACTCAGCTGACCACATCAGCTGCTATATTCTGCAAAATATGCAAAGACCGATGCCAGCATACTGCATGCTAGTTTCTTGTGTTATAATTCAAGCATGGACAGAAGCTTGTGCTTAACACAGGGTAACAGCTGCGAACAACAGTGTCCACTGCCACTCCACTGTGCTAAGCAAGTGTGATTCGTTCTCTATGCTTGTGAAGTAAAACTATAATGCCTACGCATGGAAAAAAATTACATTCCAACCTTATAAGAGCAATCTGTGAATACCCTGAACTAATGTAACTAGCCAGTGGGCATAATTAGCCGTGCTTCGAGCTGCAACACACTTGAAATTATTACATCACAATTATGTGGAAATCAATAGCCCATTTAAACAAGGTGTTTTATCCAACCTAAACCCTTTGTTTTGTAAAGTTTGTCACATTTGACTCACTCTCACGAATACAGCAGCGAAAATGAAATTCTAACAGCAGCTCAGTTGTGCAAGAACAAACAGGTTGAGGCCTTGTCCTGTTCATCCTTCCAATGATAAAAAAACAGGCACAGATTTCAAAGCGGCCGTCAGAACGGCCTAAATTATGGCTCACGCACCATGCATGAACAACTGAGATATTCCCACTAGGATTAAATCGATCCCGAGAATAGCACGCCGCCCCACGAGCTTGCAAACGATCATGAAGCATCGCGACGATTGATCGAGAGCTGCTGTCAGCCACATGCCTTTCTGCCTGCAAAATGTCGTTCTTGCAGGCAGCAATGGGTGAATGCGGCAATAATCATGTAGTCCATAAGCGAAACTCGACAGCTATTAAGAGCTGCAAAGCATTAGGATGGACACGGGCGGCAAGAGACACGGAAGTAAAAACTTACGCCACGAAGCCTCAGCTTGCAATCACCACACTTCGGCACGCTGCCTGGCTTCTTCAGGTAGAGGTACACCAACTTGCCGCCGGGAGTCTTGGAGCTGCAAACACCGGCGTGGTGTAAGTAGCGAAGCATGCCAATCGCCAAATGCAGTCCACACACTTTCTCCTCTTTTTAGAAGCAGATCAAGCTCGATCCGCCCGTTGACAGAATTCTATTCCCATACATTCTCACTCAGCTCATATTTGCCATTAACAGGACCGCACGTGGACAACAAAAACGCACACACTTACATTCTCCGGCGGTTCGAGTTGGTGTTGTATGACAGGCGCCGTCGGAGGGTTAAACGCTGCGCCATGGCTTATTTCTGCAAAATATGAATGAATTAGTGCTTTAGGAGAAAGGTGGCGACAAAATCAAGCTATCACCGCGCAATTCAAGAACCGATTACATGGATTTTGAACACGAGCACACGACAGCGCTTACCTAGTCGATGTCGAGAATGGCAGAAAAGGAGAAACGAAAGGAAGCGGAAGTGGCATAAACCAAGCCAACGCCTCCTCTAGAAAGATGCCTGAAGAATGGCTCGCGCTTCCAGCGGAGCTGGCCTGCCTTCAGTTTTAAACAAGCCCTGCACGATGGCGCTCGCGACAGATGCTATTATCGCGGCGGCGGCCGGTACCAGCTAAGCGTTTTTTAGCTGCGGCCCACAGGGGCGCGTCAGTCGAGAGTTGTTCGAGACCTGCAATTGTGCACCACTGTATTAGAGGCTATGCAAAGTGTTGCGTTTTGCACCGTCCGCCACAAGTGACGCTAGCGACCAAAAATATTTTAAAATGAAAGAGGGAAAGAGTGTGGCAGCTGTTTTTATTCTCATGCGGCAGGCATCTTTCTAGAGGAGGCGTTGGCCTCTAGAAAGGTGTCTGAGGAGTGGCTCACGCTCCCAGAAGAGTTGGCCTGTCTTCAGTTTTGAGCATAAGCTGCGCGATAGCGCTCGCGACCGACACAATTGTTTGTTTTTTTTTTTGCCACCTCATGGGGGACGTGCACGTACATTGAACACGCAAGTTTTTGTAGTAGAGCTTAGACTTTCTCTTTTTCGCAGAGCAGGGCTCGGGTTTTGTTATTATCGAGTGAGACAAGTCATAGGAACAATTCGTGTCGGAAAGACATGGTTAAAAAGACTGTAAAGTGTTCAGGATGAGAGGTTGGTTTGAAAGTGGAACCAAGTGTAGAAGCGGAAGGAGAAGAGGCTGACGCGAAGTGTAGGCAATGTGAGGTCGAGCGAAAAATGGAGAAAATGATGGTTGCCCAGAGTGAACTGCTGATGAGAATCACCGAGCTCGAGACTGCGTTGGCGACAGAGCAAGAAAAAACGAGGAATATGGGAGAAAGACTGAAGTCCGCCGAGGAAGCACTAGCCAATGTGAACAGAGGAGCAGCCTACGGAGAGAACAGTAGGGAATCGGCAACCAGAACGGCGGAGAAAAAAGAGCAAGAAAGTTTGGAAAAATCAGGTTCAGCCAGTTCAATTGTCGCAAGGCCCAGCTTCAGCGAAGTAGTGGTGGGGCTGGGAGGGGACAAAGCAGCCGGCGTCACATGTGCAAGTAACCCCCAGGTGCATTACGCTCCAGCTGAAAAGTCACAGCATGTGATAATCACCGGGGACTCGAATTGAAATTGATGCACAGAAGCCATCAAAGAGAGGGTAAGATGTGACAAGAGGGTTGCAGTAGGGGCGTTTCCAGGACGCAAGCTGGAAGCAGTCTTGAGGCAAGCGAGCACAAAACTCAAAACTACAGCTGATAGACAAAACCTTGTGATAATTTCAGGCGGTTTAAACGATGTCTTAAATGAAGATACAGCAGGACTAGCAATCACACTGGCGAAAGGCGTCGATGACATGCGCGCCACTTCTCCTCAGGTACAGGTAGCGATATGCACGATACCGGAGGTACCGGTGCGTGATAGCAACCTGCATAGAGCGGTTGTCAACGCAAACCAAGAGATATCGTGGATTAGTCGAGAGAAAGGCTTTGAGGTGGTGGAAATAAACAGAGATGTGCATAGGTGGGTGGTTTTCAACGAGACAGAATTCACTTCGATGGGCGGCTAGGTCATGAGGTGGGTTGGCGACTTGCAAGACGCACAGCAGCTTTTTTGGGGGGCAAGCGGGCCCTTCGGGGTGCAGGATAGCTAGTAACGAGGAAAACAACCAGGGAGATTCATTTGACAGGTGGTATGGACAGATACGATTCCAAAGTGGCAGCAGTATCTAAGATAGGTAAAGTCCGGGGCAGAAATAGACGTATAGCCACGAGCGCCGAGTCAATTCAGACATAGGGTATATTAACAAGCAGAGTGGTAGGAACAGGCTGAAGTGGAAAGAGATAGAAAAAAAGCTAAGGAAGGAGAGGCCGATGGTATACGGTTTTGTAGAAACACATCTCATGTACATGGAACAACCTCCTAACAATGTGGACTACGCGTAGGAATATTGTAATAGAACAGAAGGCAGCAGAAAGGGGGGTGGTACTGGGGCATTCATTCATTAAAGTACAGCCTGGCAAAGGGTCAAGCAGGAGTGCACGGAACATTTATGGCTAAAAGGGAAAGTGGCAGGGCAAATGACACTCCTTGGTTTCGTGTACTTGTGGACGGGAGCAAAGGCCAAAGAGGAAAACCAGGCAATGGTAGAGTGTATATCAAATGACAATGAGGAGTTAAAAGGAGAGAGTGAGATAATTATACTAGGAGATATGAATGCGCACATAGAAGATATAGATGGGTATAGCGACCCGACAGGCCAAATGATCATGGATATGTGTGAAAGGCTTGATTTGATCATTTGCAACAGTACCGAGAAGTGTGAAGGGCAAAGAACATGAGAGGTGGGAAGGCTGCAGTCGATGACAGATTACGCACTGGTGTCACATAGGATGTATGATAAGCTCAGGGGAATGCACATAGATGAAGGTGGCTCTAGAAGTCTGGGTAGTGATCACAAACGCATCAAGCTAAGTTTTGGAAGAGCAGCAAAAGTGGGAAGGAGACAAGATAAACAAATACAGGAAAATTTTCATTCAGAAAGGCAAATAGAAATTGCTACTAAACAAATTGAGAAAGTAATCACTGAGAATAATAAAACTGTGTGAACGTACGCAAATCTAATTAGACTGTTTGGGCTAGAGCTTGCTAAGGCACGTGACAAGTAACCCCGGAAAAGAAGACACAAGCCCAAGAGTTGGTGGGATGAGGAAGTTAAGAGAGCCATAGCAAAACGTCAGAAAGCCTCTAGGTAACACAGACATCTACCTGTCAGGATTTGAAAGTGCTTGCCAAATGTGCCCCCCCCCCCCCCATTCTTATTCTTCTAGTTACTCCAATCTTTTGGTTCGGCTCCGCGGTTATTACCTGCCCCAAGTAGACATAGTCTTTTACAACTTGAAGTCCACTATTACCTATCTCGAAGCGCTGCTCTTTTCCGAGGTTGTTGTACATTACTTTCGTTTTATGCAGATTCATTTTGAGACCCACCTTTCTGCTCTCCTTGTCTAACTCCGTAATCATGAGTTGCAATTCGTCACCTGAGTTACTCAGCAATGCAATGTCATCGGCGAAGCGCAGGTTACTAAGGTACTCTCCATTAACTCTTATCCCTAACTGTTTCCATTCTAGGCTTCTGAAAACCTCCTGTAAGCACGCGGTAAATAGTATTGGGGAGATTGTGTCCTCAAGACTGTCCCTCAAGAGGAAGGTATATAACAGCTGTATCTTGCCGGTACTTAGCTACGGAGCAGAAACCTGGAGACTTACAAAGAGGGTTCAGCTTAAATTGAGGACGACGCAGCGAGCAATGGAAAGAAAACTGGTAGGTGTAACCTTAAGAGGCAAGAAGAGAGCAGAGTGGATTAGGGAACAAACGGGGGTTAAGGATATCACAGCTGAAATCAAGAAGAAGAAATGGACATGGGCCGGGCATGTAACGCCTAGACAGGATAACCGCTGGTAGTTAAGGGTAACTAACTGGGTTCCCAGAGAAGGCAAGTGGGTTAGGGGGAGACAGAAGGTTAGGTGGGCAGATGAGATTAAGAAGTTTGCCGGTATAAATTTGCAGCAGCAAGCACAGGACCGGGTTAACTGGCGGAACATGGGAGAGGCCTTTGTCCTGCAGTGGACGTAGTCAGGCTGATGATGATGATGATGATGATGATGATGAACACAGACATGCTAAGCAACGTGGTGAGCCGACAGATGATGTTGAAAGAAAATGGGAAATCTTTCTAAGCTCTAGAAGGGAAGCATCCCTCCTGATCAATGAAAAGATTAGAAGGAAGGGTGCTCAGTGGCTGGCAGAAGTACATAAAAAGGACAGAAAGGCAGCTGCGAAATTTTGGAACCATCTAAACTCCCTATGAATTGAAACAAACCTAGAGCAGAGGTTTATAACTACAGCTCAAGGTGCTAGGCTAGAAGGGGACAAAGCTATTGAATGTATAAGAACAAGGGTGACAAAGAATTTTCAACAAAGAATTGATTTATGCACCACAATAGACAAGGATGAATCAAGTGGCGCAATGGCTGCATTTTCACAACAAGAGTGGGAAAAGGCTGAGAAAAGGGTTCCTAGTAGTAGATCAACAGGCCCAGGTGGCAGTCCAATTATGCTGATAAAGACATTAGGTCCGAAGTCTAAGCAGGCTTTGAGAGAGGCAGTGAGAAAAATAATAATCGATGGAGAAGTTCCCGATGGATGGAAACTTAGCAGACTGAGCATGATCTATAAAGGAAAGTTGGACAAAGCTGACATAAACAACTACCGTCCTATAACAGTGACAACAGTGGTCTACAAGGCTGGCGATGCAGATTATAAAGGAAAGACTGCAGGCATGAATAGAGGATGAGGAGGTGCTGGGGGAACTGCAGAATGGGTTTTGGAAACTCAAGAGGTTGGAAGACAATAAGTTCTCACTGACGCAGTGCATCGAAATAGCAGAAAAGGAACTCAGGCCCCTGTGGCTAACATTTTTGGATGTCAAGGGAGCGTACGAAAGCGTGGTTCAAGAGGACTTGTGGGGAAAGCAGCCACACTGGGTGTGGAAGATGGAGTCACTAATCTTTTAAAGGAAATATATAAAAGTAACAAGATAGTTATAAAGTGGGAAAAAACAGGTATACAATCCTGCAGAGGCAAAACGGGGGCTTACGCAGGGGTGTCCCCTGTCACCCTTATTATTCATGATGTACCTACAAGGATTAGAGGCCAAATTAGAGGGAAGTGGACTAGGCTTCAACCTCTCTTTTGTCAAACAAGGAAAACTCATTGAACAGGCACTACCAGCATTGATGTACGCAGATTATATAATGCTAATGGCAGACAACAAGGGAGATTTGCAGAGATTGGTGGACATCTGCGGTAATGAGCGAGATAGGTTAGATTTCAGTACCAGTAAGGAAAAATCAGCAGTCATGATTTTTAATGATAACGAAGGTAGTGAGCTTAGAATACAGGAGGTCACACTAGAGATAACAGATAAATACAAATATCTGGGCATATGAATAAGCAATGGGACTGAGTACCTAAGGGAACACGAAATATATCTGACGACTAAAGGTAACAGGAATGCAGCAGTGATGAAAAATAGGGCACTGTAGAAATACAATAGGTATGATGTTGTGAGAGGAATATGGAAAAGGGGTCATGGTTCCTGGGCGGACGTTCGGCAATGCGGTCTTGTACATGAGATCAGAAGTTCAAGCAAGATTAGAAATTAAGCAACGTGGATTAGGTAGGCTTGCTTTAGGAGCTCACGGGAATACACCAAATCAGGGAGTACAAGGTGATATGGGATGGACATCATTTGAGGACAGGGAAGCTAGCAGCAAGATAAAATTTGAGAAGCGATTGAGAGAAATGGGGGAGGAGCGTTGGGCTAGGAAGGTATTCAGCTACTTGTACATGAAGAATGTCGATACAAAATGGAGGAAGCGAACCAGGAAATTAACTGGTAAATACTTAGAAAACAGTAGGTGGCCAAACCAAAAAGAATTATCGGTTAAGAAGAAGGTAAAGGAAGCTGAGACCGATATGTGGAGAATTGGCATGATTAAGAAGTCCACACTAGAGATCTATCGAACTTTTAAGTGAGAAATTGCCAAGGAAAGGATCTATGATAATACTCGGGGTAGTTCTCTACTGTTTGAGGCCAGGACGGGAGTATTGCAAACCAAGACATATTGGGCCAAATACGAAAGGGTAGACACGGTATGCAGTGCGTGTGGAGAGGAGGAGGAAACTGCCGAACACTTGATAATGTTCTGTATAGGACTTCACCCTATAGTTCAGGATGATGGCGGAGTTTTTTTTCAAAGCACTGGGGTTTTGGGACAGGGAGAGCAAAATAGACTTTAAGCGGGTAGAACTGTCTAGAAGAAGGTTATCTGACTGGTGGCTAAAGTCAAGGCACAAGTGAAAATTAAACCCTTCACTGCAAATTACCAGTCCTCAACTTCACTATTTAAAGGAAAAAAAAGATAAATATAGTGGTTAGTTCACTAAGTATTACGGCTAGGTGGCGTTAGCCGATGCCCAATCTAAAGGGTAAACCACATCCATCCATCCATCATTTTTGCGCTAGGGCAATATGGTGGCTACTTTAGTAACGGTATAATTAGGGTGGCTATAGAGTTAGTATATAGTTTGTGTACTAGAATATCTAGTACACTATAGTAGCGGACACAGAGGAAGGAAACCTTTCCTTCCTCCGTGGTAGCAGGTGTGGGGGAGTCGCGGTGCACGCTAGCAGGTTTATGGGCGTTTATTCCCGGCACCCTAACGTTACTATAAATATTTCCGCTATGCCGCCAGGTGACCGAGAGGCCTCAACTGGCAAAAAACACGCCAAGCAAGTAAGCTTACATTGTTTATTGACAATCGTGAATGCTGTAGTATACATGTAAACAAGGAACACTGTCTCTCACAGAGTTTACCAATACATGGAAAAAAAGTGATAGCCATCTGTTTATTAATTACCCGCTGAAATTGTGCAACTTTCTCTTGGCTCGTTCAGTCAGACAACGATACTTACACTGGACACCCCTTGCATAGTACTTGACACTGTGCTGCCCATTGTCTGTCTCACCACACATGCTCTCAACAAGTGCAGTGTTATTACGATTAGCATTAGCCGCAATTATATATTTGACAGCGCGTGGGCAAGTAGCACATCACGTTGAATAAAAAGAAATAAAACAAATTCTCATCCGGAATCTGCCTCCTACATGACAACATGCATCCTTGCACCACAATCCCAACCAATGGGATGATCAAATATTTTGGTAGGGAACACTAATTGCTCGCTCTACTGTTCTGTGCCAGCACCGTGTGATTATTTCCTCTTCTTTCACTCGAAACAGTGGCTCGGGGTACGATTTGAAGACAGTGAGAAATTCAAGATCACCGTTCGCAACAGGTTCAATTACCAAGCGGCGATCTTTTATTCAGATTGACTAAAGAAACTACTGCGACGGTACGACAAGCATAAGAAGTTAGCAGTAATTCTGTAGAAAAGTGAAGTAGGTTTTTGCTAAACTAAGCCCACCAATGAAAACTTTTGCTAATGAATATTTACTTGCTTAGAACCAAGTAGCCCTTACTTTTTTAATTACCTTCAATGTTTTTATGCTTGGCATTCACAGATGAATAACTGAGTTTTTTTTTGTGTGTGTGTGCCAATGGTGCATAGTCATCAAAGACACAGCTCAAACAATGGACAATGGCAGAAGCTGAATTCACATTTTTATTCTTCACTACTTCATAACTGTCTGCCTCACTCTTAACATGGGTATCATACAAAACTAGTCCTTTCGGCTACATATTTCACAGCAATATCAAGGAAATAGCTGTTAGTAGACATTCGAATTATCAACATGTACAAACACTGGCCAACTTGGATTATACCTACTGAGTGCACTCAGTCATTGTTCTTTTTAAAAGTTAACATACCTTTAAAAATGCCTTGCCATGCGTCAGGTATTTTACATAGAACAAATAGTATTACAGTAAAAGATCGTTATTTGAACTCGGTTAAGTAAAAGAGCACAGCCCTGTGTATTGGGGGGTTCTATTAGGGGAAATTTCGACAATTTGAACACATTAGTATCCACAACAGCTAATTCAAACTGGGAACCCCTTGTTTTGCTGCTCGCACAAGTCTGTCCAGAGTGATTACAACAGTTTCCAACAACAAACCAAACTAGCGGAGGGAAACAACAGCAGCATTTCTCAGCAGATGAGATTATACATGCTGATCTGGAGCCCTTGGACAAGCTAGGAATGATGGTCATGGAGTCGCAGTGGAATAAATGCAAGCCAATGTAAATTACTGATTACTCCTCATTTTGACTGCGTTAGCTCTGTCATGTAAACATACATGTTTCGAAGCACAAATACTGACATACGTTTAATCACTAAGGCTCACTGCTTGTGTGCATGTCAGTGCTTGTTTTGGCGTATCATCAGCCTGATTAGACCCACTGCAGGAGAAAGGCCTCTCCCATGATCAGCCAATCAACTTGGTCCTGTGGTTTCTGCTGCCACGTTATACGTACAAGCTTTTTAATATCATTGGCCCACCTAACCTTCTGTATTCACTTATGCGTTTTCCTTCTCTGTGAATCTAGTCAGTTACCCTTAAAGGGCCACTCACCAGGTTTGACAATTTCGAGCTGACAAGCGCAATGCGTAGACGAGGCGCTCATGATCACGTCTGCCTAACTTTGCAACGCTTCGCGCCGCGAAAATGGGTCAAATTTCAAGATGAAAGCTGCTCTCCCTCCCCTCTGCCGGCGCACGCGTAGAGGAGGAGGGCATGACGTAGGCCTAGGAATGGCCCTATGTACACAGCAATGCAGTGACGTTGGTCCTCTATGTAGACGACTCTGCTCTGACGTTGTCAGCAGTATACCACATGGCGAAAATTATTTACCACAACATGCATAGCTCATGTATTTGTTGCTTTAAGAGATGAATAAAACAAAATAAATAATGAGACGCAATAAAAAAATTGTGTGCATTTTTCTTTAATTTTTTTCCCATGAAATGCTACGAGATGCGGGGCTAATGTGCCAGCGTTGCGCATGCGTTCGCGTCCCCACGGTCAGCGCATTGAGCAGACGACCGCTGTAGAACGCTCCTACGCGTTCACGCACTCTACCACGTCTAAGCCAGCGTTTCCAAACCATCCTGCAGAAACAGGCAGAAGGCCACAAAATAACGCTGCTCAACAAAACAACGCTGCTCGCGTGCTCGGGGGCTGGGCTTGTTCTGCACGTCATCTCGTGGTCGGATGCCGGAGAGGGTGAGGAAGAGATTTGGCTTGCGAAGGCTACGCGGAGGAGCGGCAAGGGTTTCGAGCTCGCCTCCTCTCACCCTCGTTTCGTGCCGCTTAAAAAAAACCTGTTTTCTCCGCTCATAATGAATCGATTCGAAAACTTTTTGTGGCAAAACGTTCCTCATCAGACACCCAGCAACTTCCACTGTCTTACTAAAATTCGGTATGGGGCTTGGTTTCTGGCCCTTTAATGACCAGCAGTTATTCTGCCTGCGTACTACGAGCCCAACCCATGTCCATTTCTACTTCTTGATTTCATCTACGATATCCTCAACAAAGATTTGTTCTCTGACCCACTCTGCTCTTTTCTTGTGTCTTAAGGTTACACCCATCATTTTCCTTTCCATCGCTCGCTGCGTCGTCCTCAATTTAAACTGAACCCTTTTTGTAAGCCTCCAGGTTTCTGCTCTGTAGGTAAGTGCGGGCAAGACGTAGCTGTTATATATCATCCTCTTGAGGGTTAGTGACAGATTATCATTAATGATTCGAGAATGCTTGTCGAATGTGATCCACCCATTCTTATTCTTCCCTATTCTTCTAGGTATTTTACTCTCATGGTTTGACTCCGTGGTTTCTACCACTGCAATACATGTCTTGCTTAATGGAGGCACGAGTTCTTGCACAGTTTTTTAAGATGATAGTCTTTTTTTTTAGAACTTTTATAAGGTCACTCCCAACATGCACACGGTATCAGTAACTGTTTCAACACTACTATAGCTGTATCTACCACCGCCTTGCAACAGTCATTACATTCACAGCAATCTATACACAATGTGAAAAAGAAGTGCTGCTAAATATGCACTACCAAAAGCCCATTTGTTACCTAGTTATATGTGATACTCTATGCAAAGTTTGACACATTGAGTGAAGTACAGTATGCACTATCCAAGAATATTGAAGCCTGCACATTTCCTGTAAACTGAGTAATTCATAAAGCAAGAAACAACAATCTGTGCAACCAATTTCGTACAACTTGAACATACCGTACACTATCACTGCTTTTCAGTATAAGGCTTCCATTTGTCCGCCAGGCATATTGGTGGTGCGTGTGGTTGTCACTATGGCAACTGTAGAGCTTCTAACGACTGGATGTCGGTAGCTTGGAAATCAATGGTCTCTCTTTAGTGCAGTTTTCTGAGAAGAAAAAAAAAAACATATCCATGAGCAGGGCAAGCCAGAAACGGTTCAACAAATTATGTTCAATAAATAAAGTGTCTTCAATCATACCTTCCGAGGATTTTGGCCCATGAGCTTGCTTTCAGTGATGACACATTCTACGCTGACTTGAGGTAGGTTCAGAGTGATGAGGCATCCAAGCGTACACCGATATGGGCAGTTCCTTGAAGGCTGCAGTTGGGTTGTAAGAAAAAAAAAAAACAGTCCTGGTTACTCTGGTAGAAAAGCGTGAATGGATTGGTGATGCATGACTAAGAAGAATGTATATGGGAACACTGCATATAAGAAAGGTAGTGTGGACATAACATTGCTGTTTTTGTGTATTTGCCTTGTGGATGGCATTATAATGAATTTGTTTTAGTGAAGTTGTTCAGAGGACAAAGCTAGGTAATTCCCCAAATGGATAGACTATATGTTTCATGCAAATGTAATATGCTTCACTGCAAACGAAAAATGTACAAATGCGTATATATACTAAAGGTTCCTTTGGCTCTACTATGTATTGAATTTATGAGCATATATTGCAGCAGACTCATTTCGAGCAGAAACAGGTAGAACTTAGGCTGTGATCTGTGCTACAAATTTTAGCAGTAAAGATATTTTCCGCAAATGTGACAACAAAGTAAACAATCTCAAACATTCACAAGGTGTGCATCTCATTAGCTGTACAAGTCGAAAAGCATTATGAAATGACAAAAATGTAGCGCATCTAAAAGAAAGGGGCAATGATCACATGCAAAGCAGCGCATTTTCACTCACCGGCGAACACGCCGGCATTGTGCAAGATTATTCCGTCTTCGTAGGCAGTGTCCGAGCGACTTTCCGGCGTTTAATTTTCACGCTGAAAGCAGCGCAGCCGAACGTCGGTAAAACACAGCAGCTGAGGCAAGGCTCTGTTTGGTGTTGCATAAATCAGTTGCCAGACTTTGGGGTGGCTGTTGTCAGACTGCCACTAAATTTAGCGAAAACATTTGCCCTGTAGTTGTGACTTCTCCGTGAGAGTTTGGTGTCGTCTGCGGTGCATTTCGCGAGTGTGTGAGCTACGTTGGCCATTTTAATTAACAAAATGAACGGAAAACGAGCGTTCCAAAAGTCGGGGCGCGTTATCTTGTTGTGTGCACTGCTGTGCAATTAAGAGATCGTGTCTCAGAGTTGAGGAATCAACAACGCGTCGTCCGCCGTGCATTTCGCGAGTGCGATAACTTTTTTGCGAGTGTGTGTGCGACGTAATTAACGCAATGGAACGTGCGTTACAGAAGTCGGGGCGGGTTCTCTAGCTGTGTGCGCAGCTGTGCGATTAAGAGATCGCGTCTCAGTATGAGGAACGACGGGGAAAACTGAATATAGAGTCGCAGCAGGCGCTGCCCCCCCCCCCACACACACACACACACTTTTTTTTTTTTTCGCAGGTGATCGTCACAGAGCCCCGAGCAATGCCCGGTGTCTCCCAGAGGTGGGAGGGCTCCTTAGTCCAGGAACCCTCTGGCTTCTACTGCCCTCTTGGCCCTGGCGACGAGTTGTTGTTGCTCTTCCAGGTCCTCGAGGGCGAGCTTAGCCTCCCACGTTTCGGTTAGGTCTTCGTTCGTCTGTCCTGCTTCGTTACCAGTCGTGTGTTTTTACAGATTATGTCTGGCACTGGCATGCAAGAAGCAAGTGCGCCAGGGTGTCCGGTACGTTGCAAAGCAGGCACATAGAACTATATCTCGTTGGGTAGAGACGGTGCATTAGGGCCCCATGTGTGTATGTGCTGCTTTGCAGGCATCTCAGTATTACGTTTTCCTCTTTTGTCAGTTTTGGGTGTGGTGGAGGGTATACTCGTCGCTCCAGCCTGTAATGCTGGAGTAACGACGAGTAGGTGTTTTTAACAACTTCCGTCTCTTCAATGACGGGTCGAATGTCCTGTGGACAGGGGGCAGCCCGGCTGACGTGATCGCGGGCAGCGGCGTGGGTTTCCCTGCAGACCCTCGTGTCCTGGCACCCATAATACACAAGTGTATGGGAGTGGAGTGCTTCACCGTTTCAAAATATTGATGGCATTGGCTGAGATACGGCCCTTAGCAAAATTCCTGCAGGCGGCTTGTGAGTCAGTGAAAATCACCGTGGCGTCTGTACATGTTGTGGTTGCTAGAGCGATTGCCGATTCTTCTGCGGCGTCTGAATTGAGTGCGTTGACCGTGGCCGACGCTAATTCTCGGCCTTGAGAATCGACGACGCTGACAGCGTACGCGTTTCTATGCGGATACTTGGCCGCGTCAGTGTAGCGGGCGTCCGGGTCTTGCTTGAACTTTCGTCGAATAGCGTTAGCTCTAGCCTTGCGTCTACTTTTGTGGACAGTAGGATGCATGTTGCGTGGAATAGGTGCGATGGACAGCAACTCTCTAATGTACAGTGGGATGCGCTTTTTCCGGTCTGCATCGGTGATGAACGTGTCGCTGTAGTTGAGGTACCGGAGCACCGACCTCCTTGTGAGCGTCAGCTTGAGCCTCTCCAGCGGACTGTTCCTATGCGCTTCGATGAGCTTTCGCCACGTGTAGTGGACGCCCATCTTTAAGAGACGTTTGGTAGAGGCCATTGGCGGAAGTCCCAGGGCTACTTTAGTGGCCTTTCTTATCATGATATTAAGTTTTTCAATTTCAGCGGTTTTCAAATTCAGGTACGGCGTGCCGTACGTATTGCGGCTCGTGAACAGAGCTTGCATTATACATAGCGTGTCGTGCTCTTTGAGTCCGTTTCGTTGATTCGCAATCCTCTTGACGAGGTGCGTGAGTTGTGATAGTGTCCGTTGAAGTCTCGGTATGGTGGCAGCTCCCGATCCGTCCTTGTGAATGTGAACTCCAAGCACTCGCAGGGTCTCGACTTTTGGAATTAAGGTCCCTTTCAGCGTTACGCTAGGGTCGGGCTCGTCGTATAGAGGGGTCTGCCTCTTGTTCTCGCTTTGAGGACCAGGTGCTCAGATTTCTCGGGGAGCACAGCAGAGACCGCAGTTTCTGAGATACTGTTCGGTGGCATCTACGGCGGTTTGTAGGCAGGTCTCTTGTCTCCCAGTGTTCGAAGCCCTGGTCCAGAGCGTGATGTCATCAGCGTAGATCGCGTGCCGTAAATCAGGTATTTTGTCGAGAATTTTTAGCAGATTGATCATAGCCACATTGAAAAGTAACGGCGAGATGACCGAACCATGCGGCGTTCCTTTTTTCGGTAGTTGGAAGCTTTTGCTGCGGATGTTGCATACGCCCACAGTTGCCGTACGGTCCGTCAGAAAGTTTCTGACATACGTGTAGGTTCTAATGCCGCAGCCAATGCCTTCGAGGTTGTTGATGATCACGTCGTGGCTGACGTTATCGAAGGCCGCCTTGGCGTCGACTCCGAGTATGGAGTACTTTCTTCGATGGGTGAAGTATTCAAGGAGGTCTTCTTTGAGTAGTAAGAGCACGTCGTGCGTCGAAAGATGCTGCCTGAAGCCAAACATGGTGTCCGGTAGGTGTCCACTATCTTCCAGGTACTGGGTTAAGCGGTCGTGCACCATGTGTTCGAACAGCTTTCCCGCGCACGAGGTGAGAGAAATCCGGCGTAGGTTCTCGATGCCGACCGGTTTGTTAGGCTTAGAGATCATGGTGATTTCCGAGTGCTTCCATACCGCAGGTAGCTCTCCTTTATCCCAGCAGTCGTTGTAATATCGGAGAAGAGCCGTGGTGGCTGGTTGCGGTAGGTTGTGTAAGTGCTTGTTGACAATCCTGTCCATTCCGGGGCTGGTATTTCTTGTCAACTTTGTTAGCTGTGTGCAGTTCAGCCAGGCTGAAGGGCCGGTCTAGTTCAGTGTTTGGTGCGCCAGCGTATTCTTTGGTGTGAATTGAAGCCCCAGTGGGTGCATCGCCACAGAAGCTTCTTTTGTAATTCTTCTAGGAGGTGTTCTTCTGTACCGGCGTAGTTTCGAATAAGCCTCTGAAGGTGCTGCTTCTGTGCAACCCCCCCCCCCCCCCTGAAAAAAAAAATCCTGAGTAGCCATGGGCCGAATGTTTACAGTTGGCGAAGCTAAATATAGCGTGTCTCTGTACTAATGCGCATTGTAAATTTCACCTTTTCGACAGTATGAGGTCTCGAAACTAGTTCAAGTCTAACGTATACGTAGAGACTGCCGAAAAACGACCGAAGATTTAATCGTGGTTTTGATACCTCTTGTTGTAGTTCACCAGTAGCTAGTTATGATTTGGCGCAGTCAAAGCGCTGCTTTGAGCGATAAGCTAGGCGGATCCGTGCAAATTCTGATTTCGATGTGTGTGTGTGTGTGTTTGGGCAGCCCCTTGAAACAGTGAATGTCCTGCGGCAGTTTCAGCGTGCCTGCATATTCACTCGTGCTCCATTGCGCGTATCAGCTGTGCATACACTGATAAAAACTCAGAAACCCATTAAACACACTAAAAACTAGCAATTACACGCTTTCGCAGGCTATGGCACGCGCGCTTTCGATGCAGGCGCTCCCGGATGGATGGATGGATGGATGGATGGATGGATGGATGGATGTGTCTGTACCCTTTAGATCGAGTGGCGGCTAACGTCACCTAGCCGTAATACTAAGTGAACTAACCATTAGATTTATCTGTTTTTTTCTTTGAATAGTGAGGTTGAGGATTTGTACTTTACAGTGAAGGGTTTAATTTTCACTCGTGCCTTGACTTTAGCCACCAATCAGATAACCTCCTTCTAGTTAAGTCTACCCCCTTAAAGTCTATTTTGACCTCCCTGTCCCAAAACCCCAGTGCTTTGAAAAAAACTGCGCCATCATCCTGAACTATAGGGTGAAGTCCTATACAGAACATTATCAAGTGTTCGGCAGTTTCCTCCTCCTCTCCACATGCACTGCATACCGTGTCTACCCCTTCGTATGTAGCCCAATATGTCTTGGTTAGTAATACTCCCGTCCTGGCCTCAAACAGTAGAGAACTACCCCGAGTATTATCATAGATCCTTTCCTTGGCAATTTCTCACTTAAAAGTTCGATAGATCTCTAGTGTGGACTTCTTAATCATGCCAATTCTCCACATATCGGTCTCAGCTTCCTTTACCTTCTTCTTAACCGATAATTCTTTTTGGTTTGGCCACCTGCTGTTTTCTAAGTATTTACCAGTCAATTTCCTGGTTCGCTTCCTTCATTTCGTATCGACATTCTTCATGTACAAGTAGCTGAATACCTTCCTAGCCCAACACTCCTCCCCCATTTCTCTCAATCGCTTCTCAAATTTTATCTTGCTGCTAGCTTCCCTGTCCTCAAATGATGTCCATCCCATATCACCTTGTACTCCCTGATTTGGTGTATTCCCGTGAGCTCCTAAAGCAAGCCTACCTAATCCACGTTGCTTAATTTTTAATCTTGCTTGAACTTCTGATCTCATGCACAAGACCGCATTGCCGAACGTCCGCCCAGGAACCATGACCCCTTTCCGTATTCCTCTCACCACATCATACCTATTGTATTTCTACAGTGCCCTATTTTTCATCACTGCTGCATTCTTGTTACCTTTAGTCGTCACATATATTTCGTGTTCCCTTAGGTACTCAGTCCCATTGCTTATTCATATGCTCAGATATTTGTATTTATCTGTTATCTCTAGTGTGACCTCCTGTATTCTAAGCTCACTACCTTCGTTATCATTAAAAATTATGACTGCTGATTTCTCCTTACTGAATCTAAAATCTCACCTATTTCCCTCATTACTGCAGATGTCCATCAATCTCTGCAAATCTTCCTTGTTGTCGGCCATTAGCACTATATCATCTGTGTACATTAATGCTGGTAGTGCCTGATCAATGAGTTTTCCTTGTTTCACTAAAAAGAGGTTGAAGCCATTTCGACCTCCCTCTAATTTGGCCTCTAATCTTTGTAGGTACATCATGAATAAGAAGGGTGACAGTGGACACCCCTGCCTAAGTCCCCGTTTCACCTCTGTGGGCTTGGATACCTGTTTTTCCCACTTTATAACTACCTTGTTACTTTTATAGATTTCCTTTAAAAGATTAGTGACTCCAACTTCCACACCCAGTGTGTCTAGTTTTCCCCTCAAGTCCTCTTGAACCACGCTTTCGTACGCTCCATTGGTATCCAAAAATGCTAGCCACAGAGGCCTGAGTTCCTTTTCTGCTATTTCGATGCACTGTGTCAGTGAGAACAGATTGTCTTCCAACCTCCTGTGTTTCCGAAACCCATTCTGCAGTTATCCCAGCACCTCCTCATCCTCTATTCATGCCCGCAGTCTTTCCTTTATTATGTGCATCGCCAGCCTGTAGACCACTGATGTCACTGTTATAGGACGGTAGTTGTTTATGTCAGCTTTGTCCCCCTTTCCTTTATAGATCATGCTCATCCTGCTAAGTTTCCATCCATCAGGGACTTCACCATCGAATATAGTTCTGCTCACTGACTCTCTCAAAGTCTGTTTATACTTCGGACCCAATGTCTTTATCAGCATAATTGGATTGCCATCTGGGCCTGTTGATGTACTACTTGAAACCCTCTTCTCAGCCCCATCCCACTCTCGTTGTGAAAATGGAGCCATTGCTACACTTGATCCAACCTTGTCTATTGTGGTGCATAAGGCACTTCTTTTTTGAAAATTTTCGGTCACTTTTTTTCTTATATATTCAATGGCTTCGTCCCCTCTAGCCAAGCACCTTGAGCTGTAGTTATAAACCTCTGCTCTAGATTTCTTTCATTTCTTAGGGAGTTTATATGGTTCCAAAATTTCGCAGCTGCCTTTCTGTCCTTTTTATGTACTTCTGCCAGCCACTGAGCACCCTTTCTTCTAATCTTTTCATTTATCAGGAGGGATGCTTCCCTTCTAGAGCTTAGAAAGATTTCCCGTTTTCTTTCAACATCATCTGTCGGTTCACCCCGCTGCTTAGCATGTCTGTGTTCCCTAGAAGCTTCCTGACGTTTTGTTATGGCTCTCTTAACTTCCTCATCCTACCAACTCTTAGGCTTGTGTCTTCTTTTCCGGGGTGACTTGTCACGTGCCTTAGCAAGCTCTAGCCCAAACAGTCTAATTAGATTTGTGTATGTCCATACAGTTTTATAATCCACAGTAATTACTTTCTCAATTTGTTTAGTAGCAATTCCTATTTGCCTTTCTGAATGAAAATTTTCCTGTACTGGTTGCTCATCTTGTCTCCTTCCCACTTTCGCTGCTCTTCCAAAACTTAGCTTGATACGTTTGTGATCACTACCCCGACTTCTGGAGTCACCTTCATCTATGTGCATTCCCCTGAGCTTATCATACATCCTATGTGACATCAGTGCGTCATCTGTCGTCGACTGCAGCCTTTCTACCTCCCATGTTATTTGCCCTTCACCCTTCTCGGTACTGTTGCAAATGATCAAATCATGCCTTTCACACATATCCATGATCATTTTGCCTGTTGAGTCAGTATACCCATCTATATTTTCTATGTGCGCATTCATATCTATTAGTATAATTATCTCGCACTCTCCTCCTAACTCCTCAATGTCCTTTGATATACACTCCATCATTGCCTGGTTTTCCTCTCTGGCCTTTGCTCCCGTCCACAAATCCGACAAACCAAGGAGTGTCATTTGCCCAGCTACTTTTCCTCTTAACCATAAATGTTCCTATCTCACAGCGCTGCTCTTTTCTGAGGTTGTTGTACATTACTTTCGTTTTCTGCAGATTCATTTTAAGACCCACTTTACTGCTCTCCTTGTCTAACTCCGTAATCATGAGTTGCAATTCGTCCCCTGAGTTACTCAGCAATGCAATGTCATCGGCAAAGCGCAGGATACTACGGTACTTTCCATTAACTCTTATCCCTAACTGTTCCCATTCTAGGCTTCTGAAAACCTCCTGTAAGCATGCGGTAAATTGCATTGGGGAGATTGTGTCCCCCTGCCTTACACCCTTCTTGATTGGTATTCTGTTGCTTTCTTTATGAAGCACTATGGTAGCAGTTGATCCCCTGTAGATTTCTTCCAGGATGTTTATATATACTTCATCGGCGCCCTGATTCTGCAGTGTCTGCATGACGACTGATATTTCTACTGAATCAAATGCCTTCTCGTAATCTATGAAGGCTATGTATAGTGGTTGGTTATATTCTGAGCATTTCTCTATTACCTGATTGATAATATGAATGTGGTCGATTGTTGAGTAGCCTGTTCGAAATCCAGCTTGTTCCTTTGGTTGATTGAATTCTAATGTTTTCTTTACTTTGTTAGCAATTACCTTTGTAAATAGCTTGTATACCACAGAGAGCAAGCTAATCGGCTTGTAATTATTCAAGTCCTTTTCATCTCCTTTCTTATGTATTAAGATGATGTTAGCATTCTTTCAAGACTCTGGTACCCTTCCTGTCAGGAGACACCTCGTAAACAGAGTGGCTAGTTTTTCTAACACAATCTGTCCTCCATCTTTCAGCAGATCTGATGTTACCTTATCCTCACCAGCAGCTTTGCCTCTTTGCATGCTCTCCAAAGCTTTTCTGACTTCTTCTATCATTACTGGTGGGGTGTTATCTGGGTTACTGCTAGTTCTTATAGTATTAAAGTCGTGGTTGTCCCGGCTACTGTACAGATCTCTGTAAAACTCCTCCGCTATTTTAACTATTCTATCCATATTGGTAGTTATTTTGCCTTCTTTGTCCCTTAGTGCATACATCCGATTTTCGCCTATCCCAAGTGTCCTCTTCACTGCTTTGACGCTTCCTCCATTTTTCAGAGCGTGTTCAATTCTCTGCATGTTATACCTTCTTACATCGGATACCTTACGTCTATTAATCAACTTCGAAAGCTTTGCCATTCTATTTTGTCTGTTGTACTTGAGACTTTCACGATTTGACGCTTCTTAATAAGATTCTTCATTTCGTGGGAAAGCTTGCCAGTGTCCTGTCTAACTACCCTGCCTCCAACTTCCACTGCACACTCCGTAATGATACTTGTCAGATTATCATTCATTGCATCTATGCTAAGGTTGGTTTCCTCACCAAGAGCCAATACCTGTTCTGAAGCGAGACTGTGAATTCCTGTACTTTCCCTCTCAGTGCTAGCTCATTGATTGGCTTCTTGCGTATCAGTTTCTGTCGTTCCTTCCTCAAGTCTAGGCGAATTCGAGACCGTACCATTCTATGGTCACTGCATCGTACCTTGCCAACCACTTCCACATCCTGCACGATGCCTGGGTGTGCACTCATTATAAAGTCTATTTTGTTATTATCTTCGCCATTAGGGCTCCTCCATGTCCACTTGCGGTTTCCTCATTTTCGGTAGAAGGTATTCAAAATCCGTAAATTATTGCGTTCTGCGAATTTTACTAGTAGCTCTCCTCTGGCGTTTCTAGTACCGATGTCATAATCTCCTACTGCCTGGCCTCCAGCCCGCTTCTTCCCTACCTTTGCATTAAAGTCTCCCATCAGTATTGTATACTGTGTTTTTACTTCACTCATTGCCAATTCTACGTCTTCATTGAAGCATTCAACTGAAGCGTCATCATGGCTAGATGTAGGCACGTAAGCCTGTACCACCTTCATCTTGTATCTCTTTTTCAGTTTAATAGGTAATAGTGCACTTCAAGTTGTAAAAGACTATGTCTACTTAGAGCAGGTAATAACCGCGGAGCCGAAACACGAGATTGAAGTAACTAGAAGAATAAGAATGGGGTGGAGCACATTTGGCCAGCACTCTCAAATTATGACAGGTAGATTGCCACTATCCCTCAAGAGAAAGGTATAAAACTGTTTTATCTTGCCGGTACTTAGCTACGGAGCAGAAACCTGGAGACTTACAAAGAGGGTTCAGCTTAAATTGAGGACGACGCAGCGAGCAATGGAAAGAAAATGGTAGGTGTAACCTTAAGAGACAAGAAGAGAGCAGAGTGGATTAGGGAACAAACAGGGGTTAAGGATATCGTAGCTGAAATCAAGAAGAAGAAATGGACATGGGCCGGGCATTTAGCGCGTAGACAGGATAACCACTGGTCGTTAAGGGTAACTAACTGGATTCCCAGAGACGGCAAGCGGGTTAGGGGGAGACAGAAGGTTAGGTGGGCAGATGAGATTAAGAAGTTTGCGGGTATAAATTGGCAGCAGCAAGCACAGGACCGGGTTAACTGGCGGAACATGGGAGAGGCCTTTGTCCTGCAGTGGACGTAGTCAGGCTTATGATGATGATGATGATTAATGTTCCATGCATCCCTGCTTGACTCTTTGCCAACCCATGCTCTTATGTATAAATACAGCAATTCCACCCCCCTTTTTGCTGCCTTTTGTTCTATTGCAATATTCTCATACGTAGTCCGGATTGCAGGGTGATTGCTCCATGTCCGGAAGATGTGTCTCCACAACCCCATATACCATCAGCTCTGTCTGCCTCAACTGCTTTTCTATCTCTTCCCACTTTAACCTATTCCTGCCACCCTGCATGTTAATATAGCCTACATCTGACTTAGCTCGGCCCTTGTGCTTACGTCAATTTCTTCTCCCACGGACTTCATCTGGCTTGAATATTTGTGCCCCTTTAGGTCCGTCTTTGGCTACACTGTTGGCCTCAGGGCTCTGGGTCCCCCTAAAAGAGCTGTGGCTTGGCGACCCATTCTGTTACCGG
Organism: Rhipicephalus microplus; assembly: GCF_043290135.1. Taxonomy (NCBI): domain Eukaryota; kingdom Metazoa; phylum Arthropoda; class Arachnida; order Ixodida; family Ixodidae; genus Rhipicephalus; species Rhipicephalus microplus. Next base: position 426,261,314 of record NC_134710.1, on the reverse strand, counting down.
CCCTCCTGCCCATCGCACCACTGTAGTGAATGCCATTGTGACTATAGCGCCGCCACTACTGTCACCCATTGGAGAATCAGCCGAGATACGACGCGGTAGAGAACCATAAATATGCAGAGAACACCTACCACTTTCATATGCCGTTGCCCATCTTTGCGCAAGGGCATTTTTTGATGGCTGTAAATGTAAGCAAATTCATATAATGTAACAAGTTTTTATTGATTGTGAAACCTGATGTGCAGTAGAATGGGTGGGATTTTCAAAAATGATTTTTCAAATCGTCGTCACAGGTTTCCTTCAAGGCTATATTCTTGAAGTCAGCACGATTATACCTTTTTATAGAAAAGTGATATTATTATAAGGTTTGGCAGTTTTACAATTAAGCATGCTGAAAAAGTGATGATGAATTTTAACCCTTCTGCTATGTGCCCTTTGTGAAATAAAGACCTGCAAACTAGGGACAAAAACTTCTTATGTTAAATTTGAGAATTTTTATAATAAAGCAGACACGCAAAATATAATTGTGCGTAAGGACCAGTACGCCTATATGTAGCCAAACAAATTTGAGATACATAGTATTAATATATTTTGTGTAATTAAATCATCGGCAAATTTGAAAAACGCAGCAGGGCAGATAATTAAACGTGGTACTCCACATCTCCGTCATTATTGATTTACTGTGCTTCCAAGAAACTTTTTATGGCAAAAGAAATAGCGGATCTCTTCTTTACATAAATCAGGCAGCAATATATAAAATCTTGAATGACATTTAAGAGGTCGACAAGCCATGCTGTGCTCGAACTTACGTGGAATCACGTACACACCTTGCGCCGTTGAAATTGCTGCTAAAACATCAACAAACACAGCTTCAATCAAAGTGGTCATCATCCAAGTCCACAAATGTGATGCGGTTTTTCCTTGTAAAAATGGCAAATGCAGACATATTTTCTCTCCTGCTGTGACATTCACTTTTAGTGCGCAAAAATGCCTTGGTCATAAAACACAAACCTTTATATACAAATATACCTAATGATTATTATCAGCGTGAAAGAAGATATGTAACTGCCTGCACTTTTAAACCCATGATGAACACAGCCTAGCTCTTCTATTTTCACAAAATCTATCCGAGTAATTTGGATCTAGAGAGGCTGTGTGGGAAAAAAAACTGTTAAGCTAACAAACATTAACACTAAATGTATATATTTCTGTTCACTTTTTTTTTTATCGAAATAACTTTTGAAAGAAAAAAAAAATATGAGGCTTTTTTTTTTCTTCCCAAACATTGCGATGAGCGAAGTTAATTCCTTTCTCCATGACGAGCACACTACGAGCACAGAGAAACATATTTCTACGAGCATCTCTGTTTGCTTTGAGCGTGTTTGAAGCATTTACTGTGCGTGTTTTGTAATTTGTATACTGTCTGTAGTAGCACTGGTACTTGTATGGGCTGAATGTTTTTATAAGCAGATTTGGCCAAGTTCAGGTTAAAGAGATGGTTGCAACGAAAGTTATAACTCCATCGACGTGAATGTTCCAACCATTTTTCTTCCTCCTCCATGGTTCGAACTAGCAATAGAGGACGCGCTGTTCGAACCGTCCCGCTGTTCGAATCGTCGGCCTTGCGGAATCTTGCGAACTTGAACGAGACCCTTTACTGAGCGATGATGTGATAAAGCAGGAAGTTATAATGAGCTGTATTCTGGAGCTGCGATTCGCCCTTGCCGACACTGGCGAAAGTGGTGAACATACCAGTGCCGCCTTTTTGCATCCTGGCTACCAAAACATATCTGGAAAGCTTTGTGAAGCTGCTGAGAATGTTGCATCTATAGATCAGTGGCGAGTGCCGCTGCTGAAGTACTACGTTGGGTTGTGCCAAGCGGTGATGTGTTGTATCAGTTCAAAGTACAGCCGGCCCTTTTTCTAACCTGAACGCGCGAGCGTCGACCGTCCCGTTGATAAGCGCCGTATAACGAAGGATGGCGGCAAAAGGAAGGACAATACGTACATTCTCCTGATGAACAGTCATGTGGGACTGCTTTCTACATGGCTGTTTAGAGAACCGGACACCAGGATGCCGGAAATCAGCGTTTATTGACCCAGGTCTAAAAAATAAATGGGCAGCTGTATGTACCATTGTGGAATTCACCGTTGTAGATACCAACGCATTTGAATGGCGGAGTCCCCCCCGTTCCTATGGAAATAAACAGGGTGCTGCCGTGACCAGCACGTCAGTTCAAATTGACTGCAAGTTCTAAATAACCGGGCTGGAATTGATGAACCTTTTCTGTAATGGTAATCAATGTTAAAATTATTTTGCTAAATGAGCACAGTAGCCTTCTTACAACGGAATGAATGATCTCTATAGCAGTGCAGAAAGAGAGATACTTCAAGAAATGCGAATGGTGTATATAATAATTTAAACTGTGTCGGGAAGCAAAGAAAGTACACTGCATTTCATAATGATCCTTCTGGATTATTTCAGGCTGTCCGCTGAGGCCTTGCAAATTTGATTGCCACATTTAACCGACTTGTCTACTCTGGCAGAGCAAAAAAAAAAAAAAAAATATTTGAGCAGTACTTACTCCCAGTGTCTAGCTGGACTCACCCCAGAGTTCAGTGGCAAGTCACCGTCTCCTACTTAATTTTTCCATTGTTTCTCTGTTTAATTTCTTAAGTGCTGTTTCTTTACATTTAGTGACGTTGTAGCATGATTCCTTTTCATAGGGAAAGCTGTTATGAAATCACAAGACGGGTTGCGTGTGGTGCCGTAGTTTTCCGCTTCCGGTGTTTTTAACCACTATCGCAGGAAATAATAAATAAAAATAGAAATAAAAACATGAAGAACAGAACGAGATTCGAACCTGGGTACCCTGCATCACAGCCCAGCATTCTACTTTAGAGCCACCCTATGCTCGTAACTTTGTTGCAAACTCTCCCTAGGCAGGCTTGATGTAGAGAAAGGAATTGCACTAGTATGAATAATAAAGCGTCTTAGAACAGCAAAGGATCTACCAGGCTTCACACCATGCGAATTGCATAACGAGTGCATTCAGTGCTAAAACTCTTTACAAAACCTTGTTCTTGATCACCTATTAAGTGTGGTGCATACCTGCTTCGTCGTCGCCAGCCACTGCATAAAAAATTTGCTCGAAATTCTTTCCATCTGTGTAGGGGATACCACACTTCTTCGAAGAATGACGAAGGATAGCATAATGAAGGCCAGCCAAAACCGTGGGCCCGCCTACTGCACAAAATTTATGATCATTTGTGGCATAGTGGGCACCTATCCAAGTGTGCTTCTTGTAGTTACCTCAAAGAATGTTTAGAAAAGACTCTGACAGGTCACTCTTCCAGTCTTGGCCTTGACTATGTTGCTTGTTCCGCGCAGATCTGGCGGCCGCAATGGAAGTGCTGCTTCGATTCCTCCAAACTGCTCCAAACACTAATTTGTCTTAGGAATTGCTCCAAACCTGTTCTGAAATGACGCATAGAGAATGAGAATGACGAATTTTTGTGTTTGACCGACTAGAGAAACTGTAAATAATATGTGTACTATCATGCCAGTGTGCTACATGTGTGCAGCGTTATCAGCTCTGATCTCATTTGCGTGACAAAAGCTGGCATATTAAGGATATATCTCATTTGGCTATTCTTTTTTTTTTCTCTGTTAGACATGCAGGCTAGTGTGGCGAGATGTGAAAATTAGCAGGATTGTGTTTACCTCATACCGATTATCTACTGCTTATTTGGCAACAATTATATTGGACTGTGGTTACCTCTAAAATATGGCACTCAGCTTTTCTAGTTTTGATTTGATTTGTGCCACAAATACTAGTACTTCGAATTGTAGCTTATTTCAGAGCACATTTTTTACCACCTGTAATTGTTTGCTTCATGAAATTTATATCAATTGTTGTCTTTTGATTATACTATTAGCATTTACGAGATGCTTCGACAATGCTCTGAACTTTATGGTGTGGGTAATTTCCTGCTCCTAAAATACCAGTGGCTACTATTATTAGCATTTTATTTCGGCTCCGTAAACATTTAAGGCTGCTCCAAAGTAGTACTCTTATTGTGAAATGTTAAATCTTCCTTCCATCACTTCTAGGGTGCACGCCTTCGGACTTTCAGAATAAAGTTTTCCCAAACGAAACTCCCATCACTCTGGAATTTTTTTTTTTTCAGTGACCGGGAATGCTTGACGCATGTGTTTAAAGTACAAAGAGATCTCTGGAAGATTATTCAGCAATTAAGTTTCTTTTATATAGTTTACTTGAGTGAATTCTGCCCTGAAGGGACAGACGAAATCAGTTGGTATATCTAGTAGGTTAACAGGAAGAAAGAACATCATTTACTCATATAGCAGCATTTGCCCTAGTTGTAGCGTGTCCTTCATATATTATAAATTGAAAGGGTAAAAATTGCATTTCACTGTCTAAACTTAGCAGACAAACATGACTTTTCGAGCAGTAAATACATTATCCCATCTTTCCTTCTGGTAATAAAAAAACATGAAGCCAGAAAACAATAAAATTTTCATTTGATGTTACACAACCTTCTTAAGCAGCAGTTCAGCAGTATAACAAAGAAAATACGTCCTACATAGAACTGCCTGCGCACTTACTGTCCTCCATTGATCGAAGGACTTCTCAGTAACCTCGAATGGGATTTTGACACATATCAGATGGACCACTTTGCTTGTCTGTCCTGCTATACATGTGATTCTCCATAATGCCGAGAATATGTCAAGCAGCTTCTTGCCACTAGCTCAATAAGTAATGTAAATTTTCGCTTGGAAGTGCACTCTTGGTTGGACCTAAAGAGGTATGTCATTGTTTTAATTTGCTTGAACTTGCCCTTTGTGGTCGCCACTTTTGACGCCGACGGTGATAAACATTAGTAATGTTGGTCCCGACTAGGTTACTGTGAACGCTGCTTTTGTATTGTTCTATCTCGAATCGCGCCGCCTAAGGAGTGTTTGAACAAATGTTGCCTAAAAAGAAAAGAAAGAAAGGCATGCAATATAATGGGACAAAAGCCGTCATTATTCCATGTGAGCGTATCCGTTTTGTGCTAAAATCTTCTTAGGGCATGTAAAAAGAAAAGGATTGAAGATGATGATGTGTGATTAATGCATTCACTGTTCGTCAAGTAGCTGGTTGCAGTGCGGACTTGGCACAAAGACAAAAGGAGGCACGAAGAACACGTGCACACCTACGGTAAATACAGAAGAGTTGGATGCTGCTACTATCAGAACCATTGTTTAACCCCCAATTGAGGTCAGGTGCATGCTAGAGGACCAGCCAAGTTCAAAATATATAGCAGAGTATATTTTCAGGGCCACAATAATATAATTTTTGTCCCATAGAATTGTATTTTCAGGGATTTGGGATGTGCTATTTTATTCAACCAGTATTCTGTCTATTTACTATGAAAATAGTCACTGAACAACTTTTTCCAGAATTCTCTACAGCATGACATATTTTCTGCATCATCAACTGAGACAGGGAGTGCTCCTAAAATAATTTGGCTCCATAAGGTTTGCAATCAAATGAGATATTTCTAGCTCTTTCCGAGAGCTCAAAAATAATTATTCATGCCCTTGAATGTAAATGCAACTTGCTTCTCCTGAAGGATGTGAAGTTACCTGCTCCTGATTTCTCCAAAATTGAAAATTTTGCTACTCCAAAGTGCTCTAAAATGCAGATTTTTCTGCTCCAAAGTGCTCCAATATGTAAATTTTTTAGTTCCAAAAATTGCTCCAAATCAGCAGACCTCGGAAGCATCACTGTAATCATTTCTAGCAAACTTATCGAAAAAAAAAGAACTTTACTGTTTAGCTTGTCAGTCTTTTTGTCCAATCTTTGCTGCTGTTATACAGTCTGCTTGTACAGGTATATAATCTATACTTATTAGTATCCATCCCACAGAAAATGTTGTGTTTTGTGCAAAATGCATTGAGTCATTCATTTCCAGATCTCAGAAGAATTGTCATTTGGGCTAGTTAAAATTGGTTATGTATTTTGGAACCGACTGCACAAAAAAATGGGGACATTAGGAGTGTTACACATCACATCGCATCATCAGTGCTGTGTGGTGTCTAGTACTTCCAGTGTCCTCGCTTTTTGTGCTGCCCATTCAAAAAATGCATGCAGATGTGTCTTGCACCACGAATAGCTCATTCACAGTGGTGCTGGCAAAGTCAGTATACCTTTTGTTCGGGTGAGTGTAGCGTGTCTGTCATTTGGTTTTTCTGTTCCTTTCTTAGCACCAGGAAGCACATCACTTGGTCCAATCTGTGGTTCTCTTTGTAGAAAGAGCTCTCAAATGACACCGAAAAGGTAAGCATTTAGTACCTACTAGTATATTGCGTGTGCGTATTTGACTTCACCTAGATTATCAAAATCTTAGTTATTTGAGAAACCGTGGTTTTAATACTTTATATGCATGATATGCCACAGTTTCTCACTGCATCATTCAGGAGGGAATCTAATGCCTTGGTCAGTGTCATAATTTATGTTGTACCTTTCAGAGCACCAGACCACAAGCTGAAAAGTTAGTGTGAGGCTTGTGTCCCTTGATAGGGTCCTGAGCAGCCCCTTTAATTGAATAGACATTGTGTTAGTTGGTTTAGTAAGGATCTGTGAATATTTTGGCCGAGCTTATTTACAGGAAGTTCGTAGAGATAAGCGGTATGTGTGAATAGCTCAAACATCTACACAGGGCTGCTACTTGCAGTTTCTGAAAATACCAGTTGACCAGTGTTCCCATATATTGAAGCCATACGGTAAACCTTGCACATAATTTCTTGGCCATATTATTTCCCACTGGAATGCCTCGCTCTGTCCTTGTTTTCAATACTTCTTTTTCTAACTGAAGTTGTTTCATCAAAATAGCCAAAATGTAGACTTGGCTACAAGTTAGCTAGAGAAGACAGGTATTGCAAGCATGAAATAATGTATATCGGCAAAACAAGCATCTGCAAATAATTAATGTTATCGCTCGAAGTGTTTCAAATAAAACAAGTTTCCTTGAGATACTGTTACTTCAACATGACCCTCATATTACAGTTATTACTTAGACTTGGCTTTGCAAGGAAATTAACGACCAAGATGTGTTTCCCCTTTGCTACAATGTTTATCAAGAAGATAGATCTTCTAGGAAAGGGGGTGTTGCAGTCCTAGTTAAAAATCAAGTTAAAGCTGTTGTTCTGGAAATAATACCCTCGTTGGAATGCCTGTGCATTAGGGCATCGCTTTAGGGCTATAGCTTTGTACTTTTCGCAGTTTATAGACCCCCTGAAACAGCTGCTCGCCGGAAGGGCGAGTGTCCGGACCCAGCGTAGCAGTACTTCTGTGGTGAGCAAGGGAGCAGCTGGGCGAGCAGCTGTTGTTTCCGTTCAACCGGCGGGGATCGTGGTTTCAGTGCCACGTCCAAGCGGAGCTGAAGCTGAAGCCCGAGCTGAAGGAGTGGTTTCGGTGCCACGTCGGGCGCAACACGGCCTGCGTGTTGGGAAACAAGCAGTTCCACATCTGCTCGTGCGTCGACGCACGACATCATCGTGCACACGGGTACTACACGTGATCCTAACGCTTCGTGCATCTTTCGTCATTCTCCTGGTACTGTGAGTGACGTCCGACGAACAATTATTTTTGGATGCACCGATTGTCGCACTTGTGTGGGCTAGGAGCATAGGGTTATGACTTTCATGATATTTATAGTGTTTGGCCAATCAGAGTGTTTGTGATTGTATCCAGTCAATAAATGTTTCGTGTCCGTGTCTGAGGCCCCAGAACCACCACACATATAATTTAGTTTTTGTTCATCTTTTACATTTTGGCTTTATTGGGGCAAAAAAAAGTAAGAAATGTTCTTTATGATATTCAGCATTTATCAGTTCTGAAAGAACAGTTTCTTGTATTCCGAGTCATCAAATATATTATTGTTCACCCACTACCCGGTCAGTACATATTAAGAACGCTAAAAGCACACTGACAACGAGGGCACAAAGAAGGCACATTCACATATAGCGCAACCTGTGTGTGTGTCCTCGTTTTAAGTGTGCTTTTACCGTTTTTAATCATGGAATAGGAACGTGCACAGATGTCCACCTCAGTACATACTAGGGAATATATTAATAGTCTGTCTGAATATGTCCATGCATATCTATTTCAGTGTGTGACAATAGTCGTGTCTATCATAACTGTCAAGTGAGTTAGTGTTCAGTATTCAGCCTTGGGCTCCTTTTGCAATGCATGGAACCATTTCATTTATGCTCCACTTCGTTGTTTGCATGCCTTGTCACACAGGGCACATGGAGCCCTTTGAGAAAAGTTTGTACAGTACCCACGGATTGAAACGGGACAATTTACGGCTAAGTAACCCACATTATTTCCTTTCCACCGTCTTCAGTTCTGGTCACATTGGCATCTTTTCAACTCGAATGAGTAGATCAGAGCCAAACTTATGCTTAGAGAGCAGATTGGTCGCGACGGTTATCACAAGCAATAGCGAATCCCGGTCATGATACTAATGTCTGGTTTGAATTCATGAGTACTGTACGTCAAGCGTTGTGGCTGTTCCGTCACCTGCTGCTCGTTGGCACGGTTGGAGCACCTAACGAAAAAAAAAATTTCATGGCTTGTTGGCTGTTAATAAAATCCAATTACTACACATATGTAAACGCACCTGCATGTATCTCTACAGATGATTTGCGAAAGCAGTGGTGCAGTCAGCGTAGCTTTGCACTGTACAGGATGTAGCCATTAAACAGCAAAAGACTTATCAGATGTTGATACGTGCAGTCAAAACATGCTATTGTGAGCAATGTGGCATGACATGCTGACTTCCTAATTATTCATTGATTACTTGTTCACAAGCTAAACAATTATTTGTCCATGATTGGGTTGAACCAAACTCCAAAGAGGTGTTATAGTGTTCAGCTAGAGAGATGATAATCTTATTTGCATTGACAAGTCATGTGCTGTGCAAATAAGTGAGCGCATTCCAAATGTGTCTAAAGCAAAAGGGATGGGACTAGAATTCGATTGCAAGGTATCTTGCTTTGATAATTTGCAGTTTCTTGACACTATATTTTTAAGCTTCACTGCGAGCGTGTTTGTGGGCTGTATTCTTCGGTTTCTGCTAAACAAGTTCTATTTCGTTTTGGCGCATTTGAATAATGTGAAACAGAAAAAAAAAACTTGTGCGCATAAGATGAGCATTCTTTCTAGCTACAAATTGATCATCTCAAAATGGCAAGGTGACTCTTACGTGTCGTTGCATCGGTTTGTGAAAATCTGTTTGCATGGCAAACAAAGACAAATACGGATGTTGTGCACCCATGACAAATGAAGAAACTGGAAATATTGCAGTTGTACTTTGTATGTATAAGAACTTGCATAAGGACTGAGGAATGGAGGGAAGCAATGTGGGGTGAGGGTTGTGTTTGCTGCCCCAAATAATCTTACTCGCATTTGTTCCATAGTGCACAAAAGGGTTTAAGGGTCTGCATAGGGCAAAAGAAAATGGGGTTAGAGGCATGCCAATTGAACACTTTCAAGCAATCCCAGAAACCCCCGTGGGCGCGCAACGCGCGATGGGAATAGCCTCTACGTTGAGTGTGCCGGCGGTTTCTTCACCCTCTGCTTGTTAGTGCTGGGAGCACGAAATGAAAAATGCATCACCGCTTGTTGACTATTATTAAATTAACAGTACTACACATGTCTGAAGGCACTTGCTTGTATCTCAACGCATGAAAATCGAAAGGAATCATGCAGTGAGTGCAGGTATAACTGAGCGTATGTATACGGCTTGATACGCATGCGAGTTGCCGCATGCCGATACATGCAGTTAAAACGAGCTGTCGTGAGTAATGTGAGCTGTAACATCCAATTCATAATTATTCAATAATTACTTATTCATAAACTGAACGATTAATTATCTGTGATAAAGTTTAACCCAACTGAAGAGAGGTGTTAGTGTTCATTTATAGAGATTATTACTTGATTTAATTGACAAGTTATGCTCTGTGCAAATAAGTGAGCTCATTTTAAACATGTTTACGAAAAAAGGGATGGGACTAGAATTCACTTGCAATGTGCCCTGCTTTGGTAATTTGCAGTTTCTTGGTACATGTTCTTAAAGGGACACTAAAGAGGAACAATGACTAGGTTGATGTTGACAAACTGAACTCTGAGAACTATAATGCTATAAATTTCACTATCATTAGTTTATTTTTTGAAAAGAAAATCAAGGTTGAAGTTTCGTTTTTCAATTCCGCACTGAAATCTCTGTGCGTTACATTGAAAATTTCCAAATGTAATTTTGTATTTTCGCTACATTGGCTCAATGAAATATCCTGAAACTTCATGTTCTTGGTCTATGGCACCCACAGATGTCAATGTACTTCATGTTTATCGATTAAAAGCCACATAGGATCCATTAGTTCACTTCAAAATGTATGACGTCACAATGACTTGGTGTGGGAATTTCAAGATGGCGTTTCCACCCGTATTTTCTTTTCATGCATTTTCTAGCCTACCAAGCATCCTGTTGCGGTAAGAGTGCTGTTTTCAGCATTGTGAAACTGTACTTTACTAATGCGTGGAAAATCGTTTTGCTCTTTATTATCCCTTTGCTTCACTGTGAGCTTGTTTGCGCGCCTATAGTCCGAATGCAGCGAAACCACGGTGTTTAATTTTACACCAGCATATCCGAATGTTGAATTGATCGTCGCAAAGAGGCAGGGTATCCTGCATATCGTTGCATCAGTTTGTTGAAATTTGTTCGCATGGCAAATAAAGATAAGCACTGTGTCTGCTGCTACCAGTAAAAAATGAAGCAACTAGAAATATCGCAGTTATTTCATGTATGTATAGGAAGTGGCACAAAGCAAAGAATGTGTACCGAAGTGACTTGGAAATTTATACGGAAGCGATTGTTAGCCCAAATAAGTTTAGCCACATTTGTTCCGTAGTGCACACTAGATCACAAAGGTGTGCAGTGTTCAAAGAGAAATGCGGTCAAAGGCATGTCAATTGTTTGGTCAATATTTGTACACAAGTTAAGTGCAAATATCCTTCTTTTGCCCACATGCACATCGACCAGGTCGATGTATTAGCACACTTCTCAGCAAGCATCAAAGTCCATTAAATGGAGCCTCTGACCTTGCCTTTATAAGTCAATAATGCAAATGTAATCCTATCTTTAAAAGCAGTGATTTTGTCACTGTGCTTTCAACAACGCAAGAAATTTTGGAGGCATATCATGTCACAAATAACGCCGCAATCTGTCCAAGTCATGTTTTTTGTGTTGTAATGATAGAGAAGGTGAGCTTCATTAATCAACTGTAAACACGCAGCTTGGTTGTTTGACTTTTTGTTTAAAAAAAAAGAGAAGTATCTGAAAAATGGGGGTATCTTAGATACTCTTTGAGTATTTTGTATCTGTATCGTAATACGTCTCTCAAAACGAGTATCTGTATCTGTATTTCCGTTACATTCGATAATGTATCGTGTATTTTAAGATACAATGTACAGCGGTCGGAATGCTATACCTTGCGAAACATATTTAGCTGACCTAACTCTGCTGCTCAGGCTGGTGCTGGTGCCACTAAGACACCTGAATAAAACTAAGGGCAATGACATTTAATCCTTTCGTTCCACTCCGACAGTCAGGGTAGGCGATGAGGTGCGCGCGTCCCTTTCAGTGAAGCAGGGCTTGCGTAGTCTTTTTGTTTTCGAAATTTCTTCCCTCGGTAGTTGTGTCAGAGCCATAAAACTTAGCATTGGCCTCTTGAAAGCGCCACGTACCTTTGTGCGTGCAGTTATGACAGCACCAATTCTGGTGCCGCTTTCAAGCGTTGAAATATAGCACCGCTGGCACTGATGATGTATCTAGAATAACAAGCACTTACCTATCAGACGATATCTTGGCTGTCCATGCTGCTTTCCTTCTGCTGTTTCTATTGAAAGAGCTCTTGAAATTATAATAGAATTATTACCACAAGTGCTTTCTCATTTGTTCTTCGCTTGCATCTCATATTCATCTATAGTTCTGAACTGTTTTTTTTTTGGTCTCGTGAATGCCTTCTGTAATGTAAAGCCAAAATAATATCTCTGTTTTATCCTTAAATTTATTGGTCCGCTTTATTTGTTCTACTATACACTTATACATTTATATTCCTTCATGTTTGCTCTTCTGGCAAGGCAATTTGGGAAACAAATACGTCTTTATGTGGACAGGCGTTATACATCACAAACATTCTGCTTAATGCTTCATAAAATGACCAAATTTAGTTAATAATATTAATCGCAATAATTAGAAGCTACCGGAAAGATCTTGGAAGACGTTTTTGAGAAACATTGTTCGGTCAAATTGTCCGTTTCCTATGAGCGTCCCAACAAGTCATTTCAAGTAATTTGTCATAGGCACTGATTTGTTTATTGTCTTACTTTAACAAGTACGTTGACGATACTTCATGATTAATTGCCATAGCTATGAGGTGCACCACCTGTATCGGGTATCTCGATTTATTCACCATGACTGCTTGAAACAGAACGGCTTTTCTATTTTGGTTGTGATTGTTTTCCTGTGTTAGTCTACCCTATTTTATTCTTGTTATTGCTAACTGCCAGGAAATCGTAGCTATGGGCTGCTGTAAGTGGTATTCTCCCGTGACAACGTGTGTAACTATGCTGCCTTGCGCTATCTTTTTGTTTGTTTGGTTGGTTGTTTGATTGTTTGTTTGGTTTGGTGTTGGTTTGGCTAAGACACAAAAAACTTATGAACGCTCGGTGCAAGCCGCCCCCAATTTTTCATAAACTTTGATATTGTCGCAGATTGTTCTGCTAAGATTACGCGCAAATCCTGCTGCGACAGCCACTTGTCGATAGAGGTGAAATGCTAGAGCCGCATGCACTTCGATTTGATTGCACGTTGAAGAATACCACATGGTCAAATTTTCCGGATCCCTCACTTTTGCGGTCCTCACAATCAGATCTCAGTTTTTGGACATAAAAGGCTAATTTATTATTTTTCAGATTACGCACACTACGCATACTCAAACTAATTCGCGAGCTTATGCATGCAACAGCGATAACACTGGAAGGTGCGATCACTGCTGTATAAATACAAGACTCGTTCTGCCGATATTCAGATTACCGAAGGCCTACAACACTTAATGTCGCTATCAGAGTACAGTGAACTTCCTTTGTACTTTGAATTGCATAGTTTTCTGGGAACAAGTTGGCTTATGAGGAATTTAATTTGTACCAGAGTGACTGGTGCTTTATTCAGGGTCACCGTCAGGTGACAACACAGTGGATATGAGGGGTTTCTGAGGTACAGACGTCCTCTCGCTCAAGAAAATTGATTGCACCTTGGTAAGTATAAAGATAATGAACGATTTATGCCAGCATATATTCAGATTAAGAAAAGAAATAGCAGCTTTATGCGCTCTGTGCAGGCCTCTTTATATACGCAATGTTCCATAAATAATATCGCTACCAGCATTTTTGTGGCTGTACACTAGTGATTGGGCATTGCAAGACGGTCATTTATGAACAAGCTAAAACTGCACACTGGTATTTGCACTATCGTGCGAAGGCTTCTAATTGAAGCTCATGTGGCAATCCGCAAGCTGGTCGGCAAGCTGAGCAGCGGCTCCCAGGAATTCCAGAACTGACAAGCAAGAAGCACTGTCATCAAATTGTCTACAGAGAAGGGTGGCAGACCGGGCTAGTTAGTACTCCTTATTCAGAAACATAATAGTGTGGAAGCAAACAAAAGGGAAGAAAAGAATAAGTTCTTCAGAAGTAAACTGTATAACTATAAGACAAAACTTTTCATATACCAATAAAAATTTCATTAAAATGAAATTAGGCATAATTCAGAAGTCTTAAAGCCATCGTTTTTGTGCAAATGCGTTCGCTACTATATTCTGGGGGTCTATAACAACAACTTTGCGAATGTGTCGAAGTATCTTAAAACACTATTCGCAAGTATCGTACCAAATACAATTTTCACGGAAGTATCCTGTATCTGTATCACCAATACTTTTTGTCCATGTATCTTGTATCATAGCGTGATACATTTTCAAAGTATCTTTGCCCAGCCCTGTGTAGTACCAACAAAGGTTAGTAAAGGCTTATTGTTCATTTTATACATACAGTAAACCCTCGTTAATTTGAAGTTACTGGGACCGTGAGTCAAGTTAAGCAGGTTTCAAATATCGGAACCTCACTTTGTACTCATCGACAGTATTGATAGACATTGATTCCAAATTAATGTACGAGTCGTAGACCACTCCTGCAGTTCATAGGCAAACGGGTTGTGTATGTGTGCTGTAAGACACACACACACACCCCAGAAATGTTGTAAGACACACACACACACACCCAAAAAAAAGGGGGTTGACACTTCTGAGCCACTCAGCTAGTTCAACAGTGAGTCTGATGAAAATTGTTGAGAGGCCATCACAGCTAAACACTGAAGTTGGTGACTGAACCGCGTAGTAATGTGTTGTTGTTTGTTAAATTCACTGTATCTAAAGAGCTCTTCCACTGCGCAAGTGAAGGCTAAAGCGTCAGGCCCACGAGCTCATTGTGACGATTTCTGCGGCATACCCACCATTCTCATGAATGCTTGCATGCCCGTTCGTGGCGCTCATGTGCTTGAACATGGTCTATTGTTTTATTGTTTTACCATTTATTGTGTTGGAGTTAAATGCCAATTTCTTTTTCGTCCGCATGTGCATTGGTCAGTCTGTTTGATGTATTAATTGAATGGAGGCGACATAAAGCACAATAAATTTGCACCATCAACCTAATCTGAGAGAAATTTCAGAGGTGATATGCAGAGGCCCGATTTATAGGGACTAAAAAATCGGGTTTTTAGGCACCAAAACAGGCAGACAAAGCATAATTTTCGGCCCCCAATATATTAAACATAGCCACAATAAATTTTTGCAATGACTCCCATTTTTGAAGTAATATATGCGGGACCTATGTCTACAACAGGAAAGCCACAATGCTTTACTTTATTATGATGCAAAGGTGCAGTTTAGCATAACTATGCTTTTTTTTTCCCGCAGTGTTTGCAGAACACGATCTCTCCTTTTGTTGTCCAGCAAGGTTATTCCAGTGTCAATCGTCGATTAAACATGCATCCCGGGCGTCTTTATGTTCGACATGGCTCAGAAGGGCAGCAGGAGCAAATAGCCAGACCGCTAATAGGCCAGAAGGGTCTTGTAGCAGCGTATTAACCAGGTATGATCGCACACGATCAATTTCTCGTCTGTCTGTG
This sequence comes from Rhipicephalus microplus, assembly GCF_043290135.1. NCBI lineage: Eukaryota > Metazoa > Arthropoda > Arachnida > Ixodida > Ixodidae > Rhipicephalus > Rhipicephalus microplus. Next base: position 426,246,005 of record NC_134710.1, on the reverse strand, counting down.
AACACATTAAAGGGCCCCTCACCAGGTTTGAGCATTACGAACAGGCAAAAGAAATGCATGCACTTGGCGCTCACGGTGTCATCTGCCGAGATTTGCACCACTACCCGCCCTGTGAAGAGGTAAAATAACAGACTCGACAAGGAATGGTTCTCCGTACATCAAAGTAATATGTGACACTATGAGAAATATTCGATGCTACGTGTGTAATTTGTGGAATCTGTTGCTTGAATAGAGGTATCAAGATTGATAGAAATATTAAAATATACAAATTAAATCTGTGCACGTGATTATTTTTTAACTCTGTATTGAGCGAGATGTTAGACTAAGCTGCCTTCTTTTCGTTTGCATTGCTGTTCTCGTCGTTCTCGCATCATGCTAGTGCCTGCTCTGATAATTCTTGGCGTGTTTTTGGTGCATCATCTCTTAGAGCAGTTCTAGCGGTGCGACGCTGTGTATCATGGTAAGGGCACATGGTCTATGCCAGCTTCTCCAAACATGTAAGCATAGAGGGATTGCTTCCACATAAACAAGCAGTACAATACAGAGAACACTGAAACGACACTGCTTGCGTGCACGACCTGGTTTCGGCATGCTTTGCGAACGTAACCTTACATGCGCATGACGTGTTGATGTGTCTGTGTCATGTTATCTTCTGGCTCCGCATTTATCCGATACCCAAGTCAGCAGGAAAAGTATTTGGCTTGTGAAGCATACCCGCATCGAGTGGCAGTTTTCAAGCTCACCTCCTCGCATCCTGCTTTCGCGGTTCGTAATGAACCAGTTAAAAAATTCTTGTGGCACAAAGTTTTTCTTTGGGCATGCAGCAACTTACAGTGTCTTACTAAAATTTCTCATGTGACCTGTTCCTTACGCATGAGAGCAGACGCCAGGGAAGTGCTGAGGCGACGCGACACAGATTAATACATGTGTAGAGGTTAATAGGCCTTTCTATTGGCTAAGGGGCCTTCTAGCCTTGACCATGCTGGAAGGAGCTTCAAGATGGAGTGGAGGTTGCACCCCATAGGGTTCTGAAAACCCTATTTTGCCTGATAACATGAATACTGGTATCCCTGTACTCGAAAACGAAATTCGAAATCAAATATTGCTCATTTAGGCACTGAATTGGAAAATGGGGCATTTATAGGAATTTAAGCACAAAAGTCAAAAATAGGCATTTATATAGGCCCTATAAAAACGTAAGGAAAGGCCTTCTTAACCTCCACTTTATGCTCATATATCAAAGTGGCACAATAGAAATGCAAGAAACAATATAGGCGTTTGCCTACATTCCAGCCTCTAGCGATATATCATGTCAAAAATAACGCCACGTTATGTCACTTTGTATAAGTCTACCTTCTCGGTCGTTACTATTAATCAACTTGAAACGTGCCCCTGCGTTGCTTAAATTTTTGTGCTTCTTTGACACATGCGCTGCACCCCCCCCCCCCTTTTTTTTTGCGCATGCAATAAACCTCCAGTTGAGTGACAGCCATGGTATGTGTATTCACTTCTTTGTCCTGCTTTTTTTTTCACTCTTGACTACTATTTCAACTTATCGTTGTTGTGCTAACGCAGGTTAATAGGCATTTATTGTTTGTCACACATATGGTGCGAGCAATGCACATGCCTATTAGTGGATGTATCTTATTTTACTGAATGCAGACTATATTTTCTAGTGTACTCTTTCAATATACACTTCACATTGTGCTCATTGTCAGTGTCGATGGAAGTCGATTCCAAATGCATCCATGAATCATAGATATATTTTTCTTTTTTCATTAATGCTGTAAAGCGCTGGCACCAAAAACAGAAAGTCTCCTCTGAGCTGCTCATCTCGTCCTACAGTAGGACTGATGAAAATTGTTCAGAAGTTGTCTCAGCTAAACACTGAAGTTTGTGGTTGAATGACACAGTACGTACTAAGTTGCACCTTTTCAATTTCACTGTCTAAAAAGTTTTGGCTTGGCACGAGTGGCAAGCTAAAGTGCAAGGCCCATGCACTCATCACGGTAGCTGCTGTGGTGTACACAGTTTTCCTATGAACGCTTGCGCACCCGTTGGTGGCAATTGTCTACGTTAAAAAGGTATATTGCACTAGTTGCCAACTGAAGCTGTGAACATTGGTCACTGAGTAGAAAATCTTCTTTCTGCATTTCTATACAATGTTCTAAACTACTGCTTTTAGGCTAAGTAATTACTGCAAAGATATTGCATGGGTGTGGGCGTCTCAATGCATATATAAATTATATTTCATTGCCTTTAATGCCTTATGAATACCATCCAGATGTACACTATGACAGTAAAGGTATATTAACTTGCTCTCTAATAATTGCGATCAGCTGGTGATGGCTAATGCTACAATGTAAATTTCAACCGTAAGATTCTAATTTTCAGTTTTTTGAGCTATGGTAATATCGTTGAGTTGTCAACTTATTGAACTTCAAACTACACTTCCATTATTTAAATGAGACTTTGTGGTAATAAACAGTCGAATTTTTTCAAACAGGGCCTCAAGGTGCTTGGGAGATATGTTCCATTTAACAGCAATTTTGTTTACAGAGACAGATGTACTATAGGAGTACAGCATCAAAGTACAAAGCCAGCCAAATTGGAAGCGGTCTGTCTGAGTGTTCCTTCTGTTTAACAAGCTGCTTACAGTTACAAAGATTTCACTGTGATTTAAAAGTATCAGATTCTGTTTACTCTGTGTTGTGGTAAACATAGCTGCATAGCAGAAACATTTGTAGATAAATGCCATTTTAAGATTCTGAAAGCTTGCAGTGCCTACGGGAATAGCACTGAATATATTTTTTAAGCTCTGCAAGTGTACAATATTTTTGAACACAAGATTATTTTGATCCTTCTTGAAACAAATGGCTCTCCACGTTCAGTAAGCCTATGGGCTGTTGCTTTTTTTTTCTAGATTTTTAAACTACATATTTGAGCCAGCTATTGGCAAAATTTTCTTATTCAGTTGATCACGCATTTTCAGAGTTGCCCTTCAATTTACTAAATACAGGTGCACATTTGGTTTTATTTAAACCATGCATGTTTTGCATTAAGCTAAAAAAAAATTGGACTGACAATTTTGATTGGCTTCATTTCATTGTACAACTTCCATTGCTACCTGCTTTCTTATAGTGGCTGCGATGCCTTAACATTGACTGGTTGTTTCCTCCAACTTTCAGGACTTCATCAGGGCCAAAGAAGATAAATTTTTATTCACCTATCATCAAAAGACCTGGGTACCCCAAGAGCCTGCATTATTTTTTTTATTTGTTCCTTGTGAAATTACCCGGCGCCCTCCAGTGCCTGCATTGACTGTGTATAAGGACCCATGCTATGAATCCGTGGCTTTGTTTCAATAAAACATGGCATCAACAATTTTTCCCACATTATCAAGCTAGTGTTGGAACTAGGTCGTGCCTTTTTTTCACATTTGCTATTTTCAGTGTTATATTACTTAGCAATCCTCAATTTAATGGTTCATCAACTGCTGCAAAACAGGCTCTAAGTGAATTGTCAAGCCATGTATTACCATAATGAGCATGTTGCTGAAGCAAAAACACCACTATTGAATTTTAATTTTCATGGCTTGTCTGTATAGTTCAATAACCCAGCACCTTTGTTGATTGCATTGCGTGGCTTATGTTTCTTTCCCAATTTCGAAGTCTAGCATTGGCAGGACACTTCAAACGCAACTACTTTATATCAATGGCAAAGGTATTTTATGTCAATCTGTGTAATATATTTATGCGAGAGTTTAGCCGTGCACCAATTTAGCCTCTGTTAGAGTGGTGGCAAGCTTATTCGTCTTGATTTTTATGCAAATGTTTAGGTCACCAGGGCCTTTGTGTGGAAAAATTCATTTAATATTTCATTCTTTTTTCCACATGTTACTACACATGTTCATAATGTTAGAAAAAAAAAGACTCATCTTAAAACATAATCTCCAGTCTTTAAACATGAGTGCAAGAAATTAGCTGCTCGTGTCATATGAAAATTTCATTTACATCAGAGTGGAATGTTCTCTCAGTTTGTTAGCTTCCTCACCTTATTTTTCTTCTTCTGTGTTGCTGTCTTTATTTTTTTAAAGGTATACTCTCACGCTCAATGATCATTCTATATCAGATCGAACAGCTGAAAAAAAAAGTTCAGACTCTTGCACTCGTTTTCTAATAAACATGTCAACTAATAATTGTGGCCATTGTTAAGTTCTGTGAAAAGTAAGAAGTATAAGATTTTTTTTATTAACTTGTCTTCATTTGGTGCCATTTGAGTTACATGTACAGTTTTTTTTTCCACTTCAAATATTTTGGGGCAGTCTTACTAATATTGCAGTTTCGTTTTGAGAGATGGAAGATAGTCAAGTACACTGGTCAGTACTCGGTTGTAAAATTATGCAGCTCTGATATTCATTTTATAAGTGCTTCAAGGCTTACATTTGATGCAACAAGGATGTCTAGGTTCCACTGTTTGATTGCATCATTTCATGGAGAACAGGGCCATTAACTACGATGTTGTTTCCCAGTAGCACAAAATCTGGTGTGCAAGGTGCCAAGACAATGCCTCTGCTTACGAAAACAGTGAAAACAACTTGCTCTGTTTAGAAATGCAGTGAAAGTAGCTCTCATGCTTCACATAAATATGCGTCCTGTACACATGCTTCACAATGCAACATGAAAGATTTCAGTAATAATGCATGAATGCATGGTACAAGTGTCCATTGCCAACCGGGTCAGAATACGTGATTATCAAAGTGGCTCTGTAGTTAAAAACTGGTACCCAACAACAAAAGGCACATACGGTACTGTGCCTATTTCCTTAAGGCCACGTAGTGGGTGCATAGCAAATTCGAAAAGGTTTCATGCACTAAGTGTTTGAAGTACGCACTAGGAACAGGATGTCGGTATGGGGTAAAATTATAAAAGGCAATGCTTTAGGGTTCCCTAATTACTTCTTCCTTCTCTACTTCTACCATTAGTTACTGCCTCCCTATATATATATATATAAATATATATATATATAGGCGCTCACACTTTCGTGTGATTTTTTTATGCATACACACAGCACTTGTTCACTGGCATACAAAAGGGAGTCAGTCTTTAGCAGCATGCACAGAGACAACACATGTATGCACGTAATGCATGTAACACGCAATGCTTTTTATGCATTACCTCGCAAATTTTTGCATAAATACAAATATATTGATGGCGGCCTCCGCAACAGTACATATTTGTATCACTTAATGATTTTTTAATGATGACTAATAGTAGCTTACAAAGATGTCTTTCTAAATGCAAAACAGTCCTTATATAACCAAAAAACACTTTGAGCATTTCTATCTCCTCCTCTACCGACCAGCAACGTCTTGGTGCTATTGTAGCTGACTCATCACTTGATTATTGACCAAAATCAATAAAAAGGGGCGCGAGGGTATGAGAATATGCATATAATCCCGATATAACATGAAAATTACTTGTGCACCATGAAACTCTTTTTTTGTAGCCATGTGTGTCACATACCCGTATACCACATGCTGCGGTTTGTGGGTACGCGCTTAAAAGTTTGTATCTATACATATAGAAATGGCGACGACATCGGTAATTGAAACGCGAGAACCTTTAAAAAATGCGGCATTGGCAGTGTTGAGCCGACGACTGGAAAGAATAAAAATCAGGATCCCAGCAACAATCGAAACCAAGTATTTCGGGCAGCAGTCAAGTAGAAACATGGAAGATATTGAATCTGCTTTGGAAAATGTACTGTGGAGACATCGAGTCGGTGAAAAGTGATTATGGTGACAATGCTAGCTATGTGACTTCATAAAAAGGAAATAAACATTGCATATGTACTCCTTCTATACAGTTGCACGTCATGTCCGGTTAATATCAATTGTAGATTCAGCGTCAGCTTCACTTTTAACAACCTCATAAACATGATATACATATACACACTCATTTGACTCGGCAAGCTATAACAAAGCGTTGCTTGGGAATGCAGGAATGCACTAACAAATGATACCTCATTGCACAATACCACATACTTTGTATTTATCAAATTCACGTCTGTGCTGAAACGTGAATGTTGAGGTTCCATCACGTCACCACTGCTATATCTACTTGACCGCACCGTAACGCATGCCTGAACTAAAATAAAAAATGTGGCATAGACTCGTTGACAGCTTCGTATGAAACCGATTCCCACAGTTTATGGGATCTGTCGAATTTAATGCAGAACACATAGTATGCCGGGGTCCACTAAGACTTCAGCGATGCATTTCCATCACGGAAACGACGTTGAAAAAATGGACGCAATCACATGTCAAGGAAAAAAATTCCTTCAATGGGCATCTAACTGATCACCTCTCGATCCGCCACCACAAGTTCCATGTGCGCTATCCACTGCACAACGGCCACAGATTGTAACTGCTATACAAACACGTAATATATCTCGCACTTTCCTCTTAAAGTGCTCTTTTTTAGCGGGGTAGTGTCACCCTCTTGCAGCAGTAAAGTAAATCATCATTACTGTGGCCTTCGCGATAAGCACCTGCAAAACGTAATGCTGCCTATCTGTCCCATTCGTCCGCCCCAATCCACATTAAATGGTGCTGTAGCTGTCAACCACTAAAGTATACATTTGGCGAATTCTCCTTTATCAAGGTACATTAAACATTCAATTACTTCTGTAAAGGCGCGTTTCATTTTCATGCTAAACCAATTCCTATGACGTAGGGATCAACCATGTTTTCTTAAATTCAGTAAATGATTGCTGTTATACTTCATTTTCGTAATAAGTATTGCACTTTCTCACATATATTTAGGATTGTGTGTAATATAATTTACCTCTTTTGCTAATGGTCCAAAGAGTGTTACTGCTGGTGCATGCAATTATTAACGTTATTACTATTATTATATTGCTCTTATTACCCACATCTCAATCAGACAGCCGTACTTACTATGTGTTACGAGCTCTGAGGAAACCGGCATGGACTTTCTGCAATACCGTCTGATGGCTCCCGCAGCATATCCACTGCCGTGGAAGTGGCAGATTATTGACTGCGAAGTATCTATCGAGTAAGTTACTAAACACACACCTACTACACACATCTGCACGCACTTCCTGGAATTTCAACATAAATGCATTTTCCCAGAATTCTTTACAGATGCGTCTTATACTGGTGTGTCCCATGCAGCTATTGGCCCATCTTTTTTCAAATTCTGGTATTCTGCACCCCTAAACAAGCCTTTACACCGCAGAAGCCCATGTAATATCTGTGGCCGTCAAGCATATGAAGGAATTACAACGACAATGCATGGTTATATACAAAGATTCCTTTAGCATCGTAACGTTAAAAACTCTAAAAAACATAAAAATCCTGTCCTAGTGTAGCTTTAATTTCTTTTATGCATGATCTACGCCCTCAAACAAAATATTTTTGTGTGCTGGGTGCCAGTGCACAGCGAGATCGCTGGAAACGTGGTGGCAAGCCAGCTATAGCTGCATCTGTGCACGACCACGCACTCGCCAATACATCCATGGCCGTCCCTGCACTTGATAAGAAACCTTTTCTACGGCGGGAGTGCAGGGCATGCTGGCAGTACTTATGATATAGGCTAACAGAAAACAAACTACATGTTATCAAACCGATACTTCAAAAGTGGCCACCAGTATCCAGATCATGCTATGCACAAGTAACGCTAACCAGGCTACAAATAGGATACACTCACGCAACAGATTAATACCTTTTGTCCGGTGGCGATCTGCCATTCTTTCTTATGTGATTCTTAAGGAGAAAAGTGAGCCCCATAACTGTCTGCATCAAAGTCCAACACCTCAACAGTAGCTCACAAGGGATGGGGTTAAGGAGGGATTAAAAGGATAAGATTAAAGGTGTTGAGATAGAGAGGGGGGAGGAGAGAGCGTGGCGCAGGGACAGCGACACCCAGAAGCAAGGAGAAGATAGGAAAGATGGACACGGTAGTAGGAGTCCGAGGACGGGGCACCACTCAGCAAGAGCTCCTGTCGGCAGGAGGAGATGGCGTAGAGCGAGCCAGTCAGCCAGAGCTGCGCTGTCATCGGAGATAGCGGTGGCACAACGGGTCAGCATGAAGTCCAGAGAGCGAGATTTGGAGAACCACTTACGGTTCTCCACATCCTCATTCAGTGCAATGAGTTAGACACTCTCAGAACGAATTATGTTTCTTTTATTGCCTTAACGACAAGATACCCTTTCTCCCATTAGTGTTCATCGGTAAGGAACCACTTTTGATGATGAAGTGTGAGGTTTAAGATCCCACAATTACCGCATGATTATGAGGGATGCCTTAGAGCAGGACTCTGGAAATTTCGACCTCTGGGGTTCTTCAACGTGCACCTTAATCTAAGCACACGGGCCTACAGCATTTTTGCCTCCATCGAAAATACAGCCGCCAGAGCCGGGATTCAATCTCGTGACCTTCGAATCAGCAGCCGAGTACCTTAGCCACTAGACCACCGCGGCAGGGCGGAGAACTATTTTTCTCACGTAAATTGTTGCTGGTATTTTTAAAAGACATGTGTATTTTTAATGCCATATATCCAGGCACTCTGTAGCACGACCTCAAAAGAGAGGTCGCTGCTGCAGTGGCTATACATCCCCACCATTGTTTGACTATCAACACTTTTCGCCGTTCACTCTCGCTGCACATCTTTCACGTCAGTTATGATTTTAATACTTCTATGCTTTTACCCGCCTTAGCACAAGGAATTTTAACGCCCCTATACAGCAACGTACCATATCATTGTTCACATCTCTTGTCTACTGAAATGGCACTGTTTGGCCATCAAGTGGTCCTTGCGCCATAAAATACCACACATCAACATTCCATAATTTTATAGTTTTTTATTCACACCTTTGACACTTCTAAATTGCATGTGGTTTTAGGCCTCTCTACAGCTGTAATACACGCTGTCATCGCAATCATTGGTCATCGCTTGCATCGTATAAAAGGTACGGCACTCTTTGGCCACTTATAGCTCTTGCTCCACAAAACCTCATTAATCATCATCATCATCAAGGCGAATGAAAACAGTGTATGTGTGTATTCAATACCAGAATCATGGGTGTTTATTTTATCATCAGTGGCTCTTCTACTGCCTGCTTTAATTTTGATCCACGACTGAGAAAGGTCCTCCTCTCCAAATGCTGAATTATTCTTCACCATAAGGGGGTGGGGTTTCTTGCTCAGGATTGCACGTTATCAAAAAAAGTATGCTAGCCATGACAATATGAATTTCGATGGCATCTGCTCAAGCCTAGTTAACTTATCAATCAGGATGGGCCATTTGGCCAAATCCTTAACTTGGCAAGCTTCAAAACCTTTGTATGCTGCAATGACCTGACTAAAAAAAGGTTAAGTGCTAGCCTACTTCGAATTCTACGACATTGCGTGGTACCAATTCTGGGATTAACGCATGAAATTATGGGGCATGTTCTTGTGAACTTTCTCTTCTAGTAGAGGGCTTATTAATGTAAAATGAAGAAAGGCAGTTTTGGAACATTAGTTTATCAAAATAAGGCATGATTTAGCATTTCTAATTGGTATTGCTTTCAAGTTTATACCATCCAACAAAACTATCCCACTGTAGGGGCTTAGCTGCTATGGTGGTGTGCTTCAGAACAAGGGTGCAAGTATTGTGGGGTAGATACGCAAGTAAGCCTCTTTTTTTTTATTGTAGTAAAAAAAAATTGACATATCCCACATATATCTTGGGAATCAATGTTATGCGAAGAATGCGCATGAAAGATGATTGTGTCGTAATATTTTATTGAGTAAGACATTACAAAGGGGCACTAAAGGTGTGTACAAACGCACTCACAGACGTATGTTAAACAGCCACATATGTTTTACATACCGAGCTGTTTATACCAATATCAACAAGAATATTAGCAACACAGCAGTAAGCCGATATGAAAAAGCGTTGTTGCTCGTGAGGATGGTAGCCCTGGACACTGCTAACTGACTGAACTTCAGTGAGTGGCACCTAACTAGAATTGCCGTTCACCCGACATGACAGTTAGCTGTATAATAGGAGTACATTTAATGCTTATATAATGGTATAGCCAGCACTCCAACAATGCATTGCCCAAACCTTAGGGTCTACTTGAAAAGAAGTTTCGAAATCTGGCACACAGGCCTCTGGTAGAATACTTATTGCCGTGCGCACAATGCTGTGATTCGATTCCTGCTGGGACCCTGACATTTATTTTTTGCATTCATTGGGGCAACGTTTCCTATGCCACCTTTTTCATTACACTCGTGCGTTAAAATTACCCATGTGTAATCTCCCCGTTTCTGGGTAGATATAGTATGTCAATCACCTGTGACACATACCCACATACCAGTGGCACATACCCGTGGGTTGGTATGTGCCACCAACAAGTGTAAGTTCGCACGCTTCTCTTTTTGAATTTTCAACCACTATCAGAAGAATGAGCTACATGCAGCACCCTCTCATAACAGCTGCTCTCTTTAACTGCTGACACAGAGTGACACAAGGTTTTGCTTATGGCCTCTTGATACTGGCTGAATTAACCATTCATTTCTTTTTTTTTCTCTTTAAGTTAAACGCATATTCTTCATTCTCCATAGTGGGGTGCCGTCAAAACTGAACTTTGTTCTGTCGAAGGCATATAGTTTTTATCCTTCCTTCATCAAGATATATATGAGTCACGTGTGGTTGTGAAATGGTGATTGAAACCCTTAACAAAAAAGCCACCTCGAGCGGCTTTAGGTGAATGTGGAAGGTCGGGCAAATTTTGACCCATCCATCTTCCCGAAAATGTTAAATTCATAGAGCCATTTTGCACACACGCTCAGGATATAAGACCTGTTGCAACATGTATTGTTCTTTTAGGACAGTTTTTTTGTTACGTACCTTTTCAGGGTAGACTAAAATATTTGACACATTCACAGTGACCAAATTTATTCGCTCTCCTGCAACCCCCCCCCCCCCCCACCCCAAAAATTCCTTGGTAGCCATGCGCCGAATGTTTACAGTTGGCGAAGCTGAATATAGCGTGTCTCTGTACTAATGCACACTGTAAATTTCACCTTTTCGACAGTATGAGGTCTCAAAACTAGTTAAAGTCTAACGTAGTTGGACAATAAATACACTGTGTAAAAATACTAGTGGCTGTTCTAAGGGGCATTGCATATGTTTAAGATAACGCGTTTCCCGTAGAGTTAATCACTCAGAGGTACACGCGTTCCTTCAGCTCGGTTCCCTGGCTGCCTCCTCGTATTATAAGCACTTGGAGGTTGGAGTAAGCGCAAAATCACGTGGTCAAAACAAGATCAACCTTTCAGAAAGGAATAAATATTATCTTCCTTAAAACGCATGCAAAAACTGAGTCGTCACCGACATAAATATTGTGACAATGTTACTTATACTCGGGGTTGTCATGAAACAATCGAGTGCATGTGGACCCATATGAGGAACAGCCAGTGCTCTGGATATCCCAGAGACTGCCGAAAAACGACCATATGATTTAATCGTGGTTTCGATACCTCTCTTTGTATTTCACCAGTAGTTAGTTATGATTTAGCGCAGCTCAAAGCGCTGCTTTGAGTGATAACCTAGGCATATCGGTGCAAATTCCGATTTCAACGTGCACCATTGCGCGTAGAAGCTGTGCATACACTGATAAAAACTCAGAAACCCATTAAACGTGCTAAAAACGAGCAATTACACGCTTTCGCAGGCTACGGCGCGCGCGCTCCCGAAATATTCAGCACAATGTGACTACAGCGCCGCTGCTACAGTCACCCACCAGAGGATCAGCCAAGATAAGACGCGGCCAGAGAACCATAGATTTAATATCCAGAGAACACCTACCACTGTCATCTGCAGTTGCCCATCCTTACACAAGGGCGTTTTTTGGCGGGCCGTAAATGCAAGCAAATTCATATATTGTAACAAGTTTTTATTGATTGTGAAAGCTGATGTGCAGTAGAATGAGTGGGGAAAGTATGAAAAAAAAATTCAAAAATGATTTTTTTAATCGTCGTCTGAAGTTTCCCTTACAGGCACTTTTCTTGAAGCTAGCGCAATTATACCTTTTTATACAAAAGTTATATTTATATAAGGTTTGGCAGTTTTATAAATAAGCATGCTGAGAAAGTGATGATGAATTTTCACCCCTCTGCTATGCGCCCTTTGTTAAATAAAGGCCTGCAAACTAGGCAGAAAAACTTTTTATGTTAAATTTGAGAATTTTTATAACAAAGTATACATTACACAGACACTCGAAATATAATTGAGAGTAAGGACCAGTATACGCCTATATGTAGCCAAACAAATTTGAGGTACGTAGTATTATATATTTTGTGTAATTAATTCATCGGCAAATCCGAAAAATGCAGCAGAGCAGAGCAGATAATTAAGCGTGGCAATTCACATCTCCGTCATTATTACTGTGCTTCCATGAAAATGTTTACAGCAAAACAAATTGCGGGTCTCTTCTTTACAGAGATCAGGCAGCAATGTATAAAATTTTGAATGAAATTTAAGAGGTCTACCAGCCATGCTGTGTTCGAACTTACAAGGAATCACGCAGCTTACGCCAGCTGCGTCGAGCGGACGAATATATAGATGAAAAATGTCGAGGCCTGCAGGAATCGAACAGAATCGTTCTGCGTTGCAACCAAGTATTCTGCCGCCGTCTGCGCGGGCTCAATTGCGCTACATATCAGCTTCCTGCTACTGGTGTTAATAATATCCATGTCGCTGTTGGCATCGTTACGCAACAGTACACATTTGACTGTTTAACATGTCTGCGTACATTTGTACATATCTTTAGCGAGACAAAAATACAACACAGCTATCTTTCATCAACACCGATACTCAAGGCACGTGTGACCATCCGAAGTTGTTTCGCAATCGGGGCTCTACGACTCGAGATGAGTACCACGCATGGTCGCAACACGTACCACCCTCCTGTGCGTAAGTACGCTGCTCCGAGAGCATCATATCACGTACATTACCCCAGAACAACCACGGATCGCATTACCTTACGGAATTCATAACGCTGTTCCAATTCTGTCATTAACCCATTACTGCACATTTTTTTGTTTCCTGATAATATTATTCATGGAGTTGCAGGGAAGGGAAGCATAACAGTAGCTGTAGTCCCATGAAAAATAACTTGAGTGGATGTCTATGGTTTTATTTCGCACAAAACTGGTACGTTGCGTATTCGCAACAACATGCATATATAATAGTAGTTGAAAGTGAAAGATAGACTTGCTGCGATTCATACTCAGAACTTGTTTATTTGCACGTGACGATCATTGGTGCTCATGTTTTGGTGTGGGACAAAAAAAAGCAATTGTTCTTGCTTGTGTAGCAAAGGTGGATCCCACACTTTGAGCAGTACGTCATGCAGATCGGAAATTTGCAGCGTTGCCGCTTCTGGCTCCAAAGGCCCAGTGACCAACCTGAAAAACGAAATGGAAATAAGCACTTGGGCAAATCTTGATAGCTCAATAGAATTACCTCATCTAGCCTGACATCCTGAGTAGGAGTAGGAGCTGATGATCCTTTTTTTCTTCATTTCGATGGCCCGTTTGACTGACCCATTGCTAGGTCTTCCTCGCTTTTTCAGCTGCTGCTTACCGGTCTTGCACAGTGATGTAGCGAGGTCCATCTTGAATGCTGCCAAGGGAAGCAGCCTTTCTATGTGTTCATCAGGTTTGGTCATTGCATTCCTCTTGTAGAGCAAGCATTGACGACTGTCAAGTCAAGCATATGGAGGAGGAAGCAACAAAAGAGAGAAGGCAGAGAGGTTAACCAGAAAGACATCCGGTTGGCTACCCTACACTGGGGGATAAAGGAAGGGGACAAGAAAGACGAGAAAGACGGAAGAGAGGGAAAAAAGGGGGTGGGAGAGAGACTGACAGTAATTTCACTGCAGCGTGTAGAACTCTACCGCATGTCAGAGGCGTTCACACAAGCCTGTCTTTCTCAGGAAACGCAGCAGTGCTTTCACTGCCTTGTGGGCTGTCGAGGCAAGTGGACGTTGCTGTAATAGCACCTGCACAGAAAGAGGCCGATCATCCAGTCGCTGCATTGCGTTGGCAAGTACTTGTCTATCTGAGGCAAATCGAGGACAATGGCACAACAGCTAGGTGTTCGATATTTTCGTCAGTGCCGCAAACATCGCACGCCGCACTGTCAGTAATTCCGATTAACGTGGTATAAGCTTTCGTGAAAGCAACTCCCAGCCAAAGGCGATAGAGAAGCGAAGCTGCACGTCGATGTAGGCTGGGTGGAGGCCGGAGTTGTAGTGAAGGGTCAAGCTCGTGCAGTCTTGTACGTCATACGCTTGGTGTGTTCTACTCAGTCAGTGTGAGACTGTGGGCCAGTTGACGAATCTGAATCTGCCTCGCCGCATCCACTCTTGAAAGCGGAATCGGAACGCTGTTCGCTTCTTTATGTGACGTGCGAGCAGCACGATCTGCAGAATCATTGCCGCCTATACCACAATGCCCAGGTAACCACTGAAAGACGATGTCATGGCCTTTTTGTATTAAAAGGTGGTGAAGTTTCACGGTTTGGTAGGTCAACTGGTCGTGGCATCCGAGTCGGAGAACTGATATCAGGCACTGTATCAAAACGCTGGTTTTGAGTCAAAAAACACAGCCCATTTATTTGGTCTTTCTTCTGAATTGATGAGGTCCAGTGCATTTCGCAGAGCCTCGAGTTCTGCCGTCCTTGACGTTGTCACATGTGAAGTCTTAAAACACCGAGTTACCCTTTGTGATGGTATAACCACTGCTCCACCTGAACTAGACGGCGTAGAAGAGCCATCCGTGTAAATGTGCACGTGGTTACTGTAGTTTTGTTCCAGTAGGAATAGACTCAGTTGTTTCAGGGCATGTGTTGGTAAGTCCGATTTTCTCCTCATTCCTGGAATCATTAAGTGAACTCGCGGCCGGCTCAAGCTCCAAGGGGGAAGCATTGACTTTGATGCAGGTGCGTATGTCTCAGCAAACGATGAACGATGCTTGGAGGCAATAGTGCCGTATGTCGTGCTCGCAATGGCGAGACACGGTAGCGTGCGGAGGCACCGAATCCTTTTGAAAAAAAAAGAATTCAGCCAAAAAATATGTTGCACACATAGTGAATCGAAACGAACTTAACCTTAGGGTCGTCGTCATTCCCAGAAAGGTCGCTGTCTTCGCTATCAGAAGGAATTTCTCGGCCATAAAAGTGTTTGGGATCCATTGCACTTCTGAACAGAAAAAAAACAAAGCCACGTGCACGTTGTTGCGTTTGCGCAACATAGCAATGGTCCCTCACCAGGAACAAACTATTCCGAGATAACAATGTTTTTTTTTTTGATGCACACAGTCAGAAGGATGTGTAGCTTAGCGCAAGAAATCTTTTTACGCTTCGTTTTATGGAGAGGTACATTTACAATAGGCAAAACTTACCGGTATTACTGCTCGTGAGCGCGCGCAGCCTTCGCCATGTTTGTTATGGTAGTAAATGCGAACGATATCCACAGATAGCAGCACAAGGCGGTTCATTTTCGAAACCAGTGTTGCAGAAATGTAACAACGTGTAGAGGCAGCTCCAAACGGACTTTGTTTCTGTTTTCAACGCCGTTCATCGGAATGTTGCGTAAATGCAACAAGGTGCAGTAAAGGGTTAACCCTTTACCGCACCTTGTTGCATTAACGCAACATCCCTTACTGCTTCATCCCTTAGACCAGGGACGCCATAGAGATTCACCCTATATGTATATGTCAGACAGCGACGCGCGCACAAAGCGGGCCTTCAGAACTGGTTTAAGAGAATTTTACTTTCAGATATATCTTACATAGCTCATGGGCACACAGAGAGATAGACATGATGATCATGCGTATGTACACTGCGAGCTGTTAAATACAACCAAAATAACTCATTTGGATATGCAGTGATGTACGATGTAGAAATTGTACAACAAAGGCAAGACATTCATGCATGAGCATCGAGATGATTAAAGGTTATAAACAGGAAGGCTATATGCACAGACAGGGGTTCTTCACATAGGTTCATGGGGAGGGGGGGGCCGAAAAGTAGGTAATGATTTAGAGTACAAGGTACTCTACAATAAAAGCTTAAAGCCGTCCCGGAATCTAAAGAACAATGAAGACACATGGGGGGATTAGACAGAGTAGGTAATGATTTAGAGTACGAGCACTTGGTATTCTTCTATGGGAGAGCTGTGTTTAGAAAAAATGTTTAACGATTTCGAGTACATCGTACTCAACTATGGGAGAGCACTGAGCCGTCCCGCTGTTCGCACCTCGGTTGCCGGCGCGAAATGTCACTAAGAGCCGTCCCGGCTAGTTGGTGAAGGAAATAAAAATTGCTGTTGAAACATCGACAAACCACAGCTTTAATCAAAGTGGTCACCATCCAAGTCCACAAATGTGGTGCTGTTTTTTCTTGTAAAACTGGCAAATGCAGACAAATTTTCTCTGCTACTGTGACATCCATTCTGAGTGCGCAAAAGTGCCTTGGTCTTAAAACGCAAACCTTTATATTCAAATATACCTAATAATTATTATCAACGTGAAACAAGATATGTAATTGCCTGCGCTTTTAAACCCCTGATGAACACAGCCTCTTCTATTCTCACAGAATTTATCTGGGTAATTTGGATCTGCAAAGGCTGTGTGGTAAAAAAAACTGTTAAGCTAACAAACATTAACACTAAATCTATATATTTCTGTTCACTTTTTTTTATCGGAATAATTTTTGAAAGAAAAAAAAATGTGAGGCTTTTTTTCCCTTCCCAAACATTGCGATGAGCGAAGTTATTTTCTTTCTCCATTACGAGCACACTACGACCATAGTGAAACAATTCTACGAGCGTCTCTGTTTGCTTTGAGCGTGTTTGAAGCATTTACTGTGCGCGTTTTGTAATTTGTATACTGTCTGTAGTAGCATTGGTACACGTATGGGCTGAATGTTTTTATAAGCAGATATGGCCCAGTTCAGGGTAAAGAGACGGTTGCAACAAAAGTTCTAACGCCATCGACGAGAATGATCACCTTTTTTCTTTCTCCATGGTTCGAACCAGCAATAGAGGACGCGCTGTTCGAACCGTCGGCCTTGCGGAACCTTGCGAACTTGAACAAGATCCTTTACTGAGCGCTAATGTGATAAAGCAGGAAGTTATAATGAGCTGTATTCTGGAGCTGCGATTCACCCTTGCCGACACTGGCGAAAGTGTTGAACATACCAGTGCCGCCTTTTTGCATCCTGGCTACCAA
Source organism: Rhipicephalus microplus (assembly GCF_043290135.1). NCBI lineage: Eukaryota > Metazoa > Arthropoda > Arachnida > Ixodida > Ixodidae > Rhipicephalus > Rhipicephalus microplus. The sequence continues at coordinate 426,228,693 of NC_134710.1, read as the reverse complement.
AACATATCTGGAAAGCTTTGTGAAGCTGCTGAGAATGTTGCATCTATAGATCAGTGGCGAGTGCCGCTGCTGAAGTACTACGTTGGGTTGTGCCAAGCGGTGATGTGTTGTATCAGTTCAAAGTACAGCCGGCCCTTTTTCTAACCTGAACGCGCGAGCGTCGACCGTCCCGTTGATAAGCGCCGTATAACGAAGGATGGCGGCAAAAGGAAGGACAATACGTACATTCTCCTGATGAACAGTCATGTGGGACTGCTTTCTACATGGCTGTTTAGAGAACCGGACACCAGGATGCCGGAAATCTGCGTTTATTGACCCAGGTCTAAAAAAGAAATGGGCGGCTGTATGTACCATTGTGGAATTCACCGTTGTGGATACCAACGCATATGAATTGTGGAGTCCCCTCCGCCCCCATAGAAATAAACAGGGTGCTGCCGGGACCAGCACGTCAGTTCAAATTGACTGCAAGTTCTAACTAACCGGGTTGGAATTGATGAGCTTTTTCTGTAACGGTAATCAATGTTAAAATTATTTTGCTAAGTGAGCACGGTAGCCTTCTTACAATGGAATGAATGATCTCTATCGCAGTGCAGAAAGAGAGAAACAATGCAAATGGTGTATATAATACTTTAAATTGTGTCGGGAAGCAAAGAAAGTACACTGCATTTCATAATGTTCCTTCTGGATTTTTTCAGGCTGTCCGCTGAGGCCTTGCAGATTTGATTGCCACATTTGACCGACCTGTCTGCTCTGGCAGAGCAAAATATATATATATATATATATATATATATATATATATATATATATATATATATATATATATATATATATATATATATATATATATATATATATATATATATATATATATATATATATATATATATATATATATATATATATATATATATATATGTATATATATTTGAGCAGTACTTACTCCCAGTGTCTAGCTGGGCTCACTCCAGTGTTCAGTGGCAAGTCACCATCTCCTACTTAATTTTTCCATTGTTTCTCTGTTTAATTTCTTAAGGGCTGTCTCTTTACATTTAGTGACATTGTAGCATGATTCCTTTGATAGGGAAAGCTGTTATGAAATCACAAGAAGGGTTGCGTGTGGTCCCGTAGTTTTCCGCTGCAGGTGTTTTTTACCACTATCGCAGGAAATAATAAATAAAAATGGAAATAAAAACACAGAGAACAGAGCTAGATTCGAACTCTGGAACCCTACATCACAGCCCAGCGTTCTACTGCAGAGCCTCCCCTTGCCCGTAACTTTGTTGCAAGCTCTCCCTAGGCAGGCTTGATGTAGGGAAAGGAATTGCACTAGTATGAATAATAAAGCGTCTTAAAACAGCAAGGGATCTACCAGGCGTCACACCATGCAAATCGCATAACGAGTGCATTGTTCAGTGCTACAACTCTTTACAAAAGCTTGTTCTTGATCACCTATTAAGTGTGGCGCATACCCGCTTCGTCGTCGCCAGCAACTGCATAAAAAATTCGCTCAAAATTTTCTGCAAGTGTGTAGGGGATACCACGCTTCTTCGAAGAATGACGAAGGATAGCATAATGAAGACCAGCCAAAACCGTGGGCCCGCCTACTGCGCAAAATTTATGATCATTTGTGGCATAGTGGGCACCTATCCAAGTGAGCTTCTTGTAGTTCGCCGAAAGAGTGTTTAGAAAAAACTCTGACAAGCCGCTCTTCCAGTCTTGGCCGTGACTACATTGTGTGTTCCACGTAGACCTGGCAGCCATAGTGGAAGTGCTGCTCCGAATCCTCCAAACTGCTTCAAACAGTAATTTTTTTTAGGAATCGCCCCAAACCTGCTCTGAAATGACATTTAGAGAATGATAATGACGAATTTTTGTGTTTGACTGACTAGAGAAACTGAAAAGAATATGTGTACTATCATCCCAGTGTGCTACATGTGTGCAGCATTATCAGCTCTGATCTTATTTGTGTTACAAAAGCTGGCGTATTAAGCATATATCTCATTTGGCTGTTCTTTTTTTTTTCTCTGTTAGACATGCAGGCTAGTGTGATGAAATGTGAAAATTAGCAGGATTCTGTTTACCTCATACCGATTATCTACTGCTCATTTGGCAACACTTATATTGGACTGTGGTTACCACTAAAATATGGCACTCAGCTTTTCTAGTTTTGATCGGATTTGTGCCACAAATACTAGTATTTGAATTGTAGCTTATTTCAGAGCACATTCTTGACAACCTGCGATTGTTTGCTTCGTGAAATTTATATTGATTGTTGTGTCTTGAATATATTATTAGCATTTACGAGATGCTTCGACAATGCTCTGAACTTTATGGTGTGAGAAATTTTCTGCTTCTAAAATACCAGTGGCTACTGTTAATTAGCATTTTTTTCTGTCGTAAGCATTTACGGCTGCTCCAAAGTAGTACTCTTCCTGTGAAATGTTAAATGTCACTTCCATCACTTCTAGGGTGCACGCCTTCGGACTTTCAGAATAAAGTTTTCCCAAACGAAACTCCCATCACTCTGGAATTTTTTTTTTCAGTGACCGGGAATGCTTGAAGCATGTTTTAAACACAAAGAGATCTCTGGAAGATTATTCAGCAGTTAAGAGTTTTTTTTTTTTTGTAATAGTTTACTTGAGTGGATTCTGCCCTGAAAGGAGAGACAAAATCAGTTGGTATATCTAGTAGGTTAAAAGGACCAAAGCGCATCGTTTACTCATTTAGCAGCATTTGCCCTAGTTGTAGCGTGTCCTTTATATATTACGCATTGAAAGGGTGAAAATTGCATTACACTGTCTAAACTTAGCAGACAAACATGACTTTTCGAGCAGTAAATACATTATCCCATCTTTCCTTCTGGTAATAAAAAAACATGAAGCCAGAAAACAATAAAATTTTCATTTGATGTTACACAACCTTCTTAAGCAGCAGTTCAGCAGTATAACAAAGAAAATACGTCCTACATAGAACTGCCAGTGCACTTACTGTCCTCCATTGATCGAAGGACTTCTCAGTAACTTCGAATGGGATGTTGACACATATCAGATGGACCACTTTGCTTGTCTGTCCTGCTATACCTGCTATTCTCTAATGCCGAGAATATTTCAAGCAGCTTCTTGCCACTAGCTCAATAAGTAATATAAATTTTCGCTTGGAAGTGCCCTCTTGGTTAGACTTAAAAAGGTGTGTCATTGTTTTGATTTGCTTGAACTTCCCCTTTGTGGTTGCCACCTTTCGACGCCGATGGTGATAAACATTAGTAAGGTTGGTCCCGACTAGGTTACTGTGAAGGCTGCTTTGGTATTGTTCCATCTCGAATCGCGCAGCCTAAGGAGTGTTTGAACAAATGTTGTCTAAAAAGAAAAGAAACAATGGCATGCATTTTTATGGGACAAAAGCCGTCATTATTCCATGTGAGCGTATCCGTTATTGTGCTAAAATCTTCCTGGGGCATGTAAAAAGAAAACGATTGAAGATGATGATGTGTGATTAATGCATTCACTGTTCGTCAAGCAGCTGGTTGCAGTGCGGGCTTGGTACAAAGACAAAAGACACGAAGAACATGTGCACACCTACGGTAAATGCAGGAGGGTTGGATGCTGCTGCTACTATCAGAACCATTTTAACCCCCAATATAGCTCAACAAACTAGCTGAACAAATTTATATATATATATATATATATATATATATATATATATATATATATATATATATATATATATATATATATATATTTATATATATATATATATATATATATATATATATATATATATATATATATATATATATATATATATATATATATATATATATATATATATATATATATATATATTTATGTATATAAATTTTATATAATATATATATTTATAGCTCAACGAACTTTTATCACCTCTAACATCATATTTCCAGCACGTGTGTCCCTCGCCTTGCAAAATCATCATGTCTAAACATTTTAAGCCAGAACTTGCGGGCAACCTATAAAATTGTATTTGCTGGGATTTGGGATGTGCTATTTTATTCTCTTTTAATCCTGCGTTCGTTTTATGCGTGTTACCGATGGTTTTTAAGAGCCTCTCAATCAAGGTAGTGATCAAAGCTTCAGGGTAAGCGTTGTACCTGACTCTATCAACTTGCTTCATCAAGCTTTGCGCTACGATATTGTCACACGACTTTTGGCAGCTGTTTAACATGCACGCATATGCGACACTTCTTTTCACAAGCTTGGAGTGACCCGAGTTATAGCTCAACAAACTTTTGTCATCTCTAACGTGATATTCCCAGCAAATGTGTCCCTCGCCTTGCAAAATAATGATGTCTAAACATTTTATGCCAGAACTTGTGGGTCTCTTGTAAGTGCAATCAAAACCATGATATGTCGTTTTAAACATTGCAACAAAATAGTCAGGTTTTATGCTGGGACTTTTTGACCTAAGAAAATATAATAAGAAATCATCAACGTAACGGAAACATGCCACAGTACCTTTGCAACCAGGGTTGCAAATCGCGATCTCTTTTCGCTATGTACAAATTCGATAAGATCGGCGCCAGGCACGATTCGATCCAGATACCATCCTTCCGAACAAATATGTATCCATGAAATTCTACGTACAACAACTGTAGGTAAATGTGCAGCAAATCCAAAAAACTACAAACACTAGTCCCACACTCACTTTAAAACCTAGTAACTGCGTAAGATATATATATATATATATATATATATATATATATATATATATATATATATATATATATATATATATATATATATATATATATATATATATATATATATATATATATATATATATATATATATATATATCGGTGCAGCGATGGCGTAGTGGTTAGAACATCAGCCTCGCATGCAAGAGGTCCGTGGTTCGAATCCCGGTGCCGCGCAGCTCCCAACCGGATAAACAAAAAAGTCCGCGTGGTGATAGAATTGCATTAAGAGGCCTGGGGTGTAGCCTCACCGGTTTCCACCACCGGTAACGCACTCCCTCACCAAAGAAGGATTGCTCATCTTGGTGCAGTATCTGGCCACTATCTCCCACATGCCTACATCAATTAACTCACGGCCCTCAGTCCCCAGCGGCTGCAAAGTAACTGACCACGGCGGCGGTCAGATCTGCAACGCAGCAGCAGCAGAGAATGCTAAGAATCTCTGGATCCAGACAGGCCGCCATTGAAACCTGAACTTGGCAACTTTAACGCTAGAACCTTATCTAGTGAGGCAAGTCTAGCTGTACTATTCGAGAAGCTAGAGAGTATTAAATGGGATGTAATAGGGCTCAGTGAGGTTAGGAGGACAGATGAGGCCTATACAGTGCTACAGAACGGGCACGTCCTTTGCTATCGGGGCTTGGCTGACAGAAGAGAATTGGGAGTGGGGCTCCTTATCCACAGAAACATAGGTGGCAACATGGAGCAATGCTATAGCAATAATGAAAGGGTGGTAGGTATCGTAATTAAACTCAATAAGTGATACAAGATGAAGTTGGTACAGGCTTTATGCGCCTACGTCCAGCCACAATGACGCGTCAGTTGAAAGCTTCTATGAAGACGTAGAATCGGCATTGAGTAAGGTAAAAAAACAGTATACTATTCTTATGGGCGACTTCAATGCCAAGGTAGGGAAGAAGCAAACTGGAGACCAGGCAGTAGGAGATTATGGCATCGGTGCTAGAAATGCCAGAGGGGAGCTATTAGAACGTAGTAATTTACAGTTTTTTTTACTTCATATTTCGTGGAATTTTTTGTAGCATTATGTAGCAACTGAAGCTAGATTTAAAAAATAAAAGCCAACCAAAACACCTTTGCAAATAAAACTAAAAAAAAGACACATCGGCCACAAGTGGGATTTAAACCTGGGTCCTTTGAGTTGGAAGTGAGCATTCTACCCCTTAACCACTTTGGAGGAACTAGGCACGGTTCCTAAAACAATGCAACGCCTCCTCTAGAAAGATGCCTGAAAAATGACTCGCGCTCTCAGCGGAGTTGGCCTGCCTTCAGTTTTAAACAAGCGCCGTGCAGTGGCGCTTGCGACTGACACTATCTTCACCAACGTTTTTTAGAAGAATTGTTCTAAAAACGTTGATCTTCACGGCGAAGGGCGGTACCAGCTAAGCGTTTTTCAACTGCGGCCCATAGGGGCGCGTCAGTCGAGAGCTGTTCAAGACCTGCACTGTACAACACTGTTTCAGAGGCTATGCAAAGTGCTGCGTTGCGCACCGTCCGCCACAAGTGCCGCTAGTGACCGGGAACATTCTACAATAAAGGAGAGAAGGGGTGTGTCAGCTGTGTTTTTCTTTTCATGCGGCAGGCATCTTTTAAAAAAAGCGTTAAACAATGACACACTACACACTACCAATTGCAGCGCCATAAGTGGAAGCGGATTGACTCTCTTTGGGCTTCATTTTTCAGAGCTCGGTTCAGGCACTCCCCTGGTAAGTGTTCTGTGCTCTCCTTGTCCTAGTACACTCTAGTAGGGTGGCTGGAATCATTCTAGCCAGTAGCCACCCTAACTCACAACGTTGACCCTAACAACGTTACTAGAATATTAACGTTGACCCTAACTCTAGCGACGCTGCAACGTTAACAATACGTTTCCTAGGTTGCCAGCACTAATATGCTGCACTAGCTATGGATGGATGTCGGGCCAATGTCGCAATGCACGCAAAAATTGCCATTGCCGATCTTGAAGGCTATGTGTAGCAACGCTTTTTATTTTTTAGCCAGTCGAGCGGCCAAGCCTTCCTCCGTGGTAGAGTGTACTAGATTGGTGTCTATCCGTGGTCTGTTCGCTGTGGCGTTTGTCAGCAGCATAGAGTTTGTGGTCAGCAGCACGACCTACTGGAGTTCTCTTCTTTCATGTAGAGTACAGTAGGTCGTGGCTCTGACTAGAGGTGTGCGCCGAGGCGATTTTGACCGGCGGCGGCGTGGGGGTCGTACAGAGTCGGCGGCGGCGGCGTTGTCGGCGCACGCCGGTTTTTTCATCGGCGGCGGCGTGCGGCCAATTTTCGTCGGCGGCGGCGGCGTCGGCGGCGCAGAAACCGAAACTGAAAATTCAAAAGGCTCTTCCGCCACAGGTTACTGAATTAGTTGAAATTCAGGAATTTTAATCCAAATAGCATAAATGACACTACACAGATGTGTCGACATCCCGATGAATGCAAAGCGTTTTGTAGAATAGTTTTTATTTCGCTTTCATGAAAAAATAACGCGTATTTCAATCTATGTCCATGTTCTACGGTAAATGTGCAGCACTTTGCTTTTTTTTAAATTAAGATGTTGTTTTAAGTTGTTGTTGTTGTTGGCAACGTCATACTTCATGAAACCTTTTTTCATTGAACAATGAGCAAGCAGTGACGCACGTCACTCATTTCGCTTTTTCCGGATCTGATCTTACTTTTACATTGTACACTGCACAAAAGAAGAAGCACCTCTGCTTCGAGTTTTCTTATTACGATTGCATGAAACCGCTTTTTTGAGTATCTGTCATGCTTTGAATGTAACTTTCCTTCAAACGAATCAAAATACCTACTTTTTCGCAATGTGAGAATCTTTTATGCAGCGGTATAGGATGCGGAAGGAAACAAATCTGCGCATTTATTCAACTAGTTCTCAGCGCGGTGTTCAATGAATGAAGTGTAGACATGGGCGTGGGTGAGGCGGGTGGTGCAAAAAGGACACTTGAACCCTTCAAGCTCCACCAGCACTTGCTACCCACTCTAGCGACACCAACACGACCTACTCCCTCAGTCGTGATGCAAGTTGAAAGAAGGGTTTGCATCCCCCCAAGACAAAAACCTGTCGATGGTCATATGTGCAGATGAGAGCAAATGCAATATTTGCTCAGATAGACAGCCCATACTGGTCACGAGCTGGGCGTCCATTGACCACGCCTGCAGAGAACGTTGACTCCCCGACCCCTTGGTGTTTGGTCAGGGGAGGGGAACACCCCTTGCAAGTGGGCCCCATTAAAATTTCTCTTAAAAACGTCACAAATAAGAATGCTTGATAAGTATGTATAATACATTCAACTTTTCAATGCTTTTTTGTAGCGTGTTCACGTGCTCAATACCCATCAGATGTGTGAGAAATCGAAATAGCAACTGCCACTCTCGACTTGTTCCGGAAAAGACACAATAGAACAATGCAATTACGAGTGCTGGGAACCTTTGTTCTTTTGTATATTTGATTTCTAGGCATGATTTGAATTCTTATATAAACAAAAATAAAACCTGCAACATATTAAAAAAAGGCTGCTATTGCAAGATGTGTGTTGCAAGACGTGATTTTTCTAGACTCAAGTCTCTGCAAGGCACATCTGATGTCACAAACTTGTAAGTGTCCCCCCCCCCTTTTCCCCACGACATCTCCCGATCCCCCCCCCTCTAATAAAAAGGCACCAATGTAGGCCTCCGTGATTGCCTACTGGCGCGCGGCGGGCCAATCCGGTGGCTAGATCCAACAGTGGCGATTTCGACTTGCTTTATTGGAGGTGCTGAAGGATCAAGAAAAGGCCGATATTTGTAAATTTCTTGAGAGTTCAGTGATAGTTTCTTCATGAATACCGTGGATTATTGGACCTCACTTTGTGTATAATGCTCCAATGAAAAAAAAATGGTTTCATCCTGTGTGACTGCAGAGTCAGAAGCCATCACTTGTGCAGGCATCAATAAGCTTCTATATGACATTGCTAAGGTTCAGTACATTTGTACAAATAATTCTCGTTAATTGAACATTTTGAGTATAATCCCTGCTTGGTTTAGTATGTGTGAAACACAAATTTGTGATTTAAAATTATCATTGTGTGTTTCTGCAGCAAAGACACATTGATTAAAACCGATGACTCCGGAGCTACGGCAGAGGTAACATTCATTCTGTTTTTTTCGGTTACGGTAACGGTAATGCGTTACCTTTTTATGTATCTATATAACGTGGAGCCGTGAAACGTTCTCCTTTTTCTTATTTGAGTAACTAGTGAGGTATTTAGTTACTTTTTACTTTAACGGATACATCACTAAATAGACTTACAGGAGTGATGTCGGCCCACACCGTTAGTTGTTGCGGTCTACAGGCTGGCTGTAAACATTAAATGAATATATTCCTTTCATCCAGAAGGGTTGCTCGACCATTGATGATCTCGACCTTTGAGAAATACACAACAGCTTCTTAATGATATGCATATCATCCCACCGAAGCGAGCACTTCGTTTCGTTAATATTTACAGTCAACGTGAGTGCTGTCGTCACGCCGTATGTTTTAGGTAGAAATTTAGCCTACTTAAAATACCCAAAGACGTCGATCCACCGTGCAACGCGTGGCCACCCGATGACGGTTCTGTATGAAAATGGCATCCACAGTGAAACATGTTGCATCTGCTGAAATTTTATCGCAACATTATTATACTGCCACGCTCACTTGTATTTTTATGTCACAGTCTTGCGCAAAGGCACTGCCGTAGTGGTTCAGTAGCTAAGGTACTCGGCTGCTGACCCGCAGGTCGCGGGATCAAGTCCCACCTGCGGCTGCTTTATTTTCGATAGAGGCGAAAATGCTGTAGGCCTATGTGCTGCGATTTGGGTGCATGTTAAAGAAACCCAGGTTGTCAAAATTTCTGGAGTCCTCCACTACGGCATCTCTCATAATCATGTGGTGGTTTTGAAACGTTAAACACCACATATTAATCAGTTGCCTTGCGCAAAGGACGCTTGGCTGTCTGCGAACACTCTAGATTATTTTAGAATTTTCTGATAAGCTTGAGACACCTACGATATGGATGCTACGTGTATAAATGGCGACGTACCTTCGCGCAGATCATATTACCAACGACCAATGCTCTGACTACCGCTATCTGTGTAAAGCGCGAATTTCGAGCACTTTGCACTTTCCTATGCACATGTTCACTCAATAAAAAGTGTCGTCTTGAGCAACCCACGTACCATCTTCTTTGACGTCGCAACCACGCGGCAATACCGTAAGTGAAATGAGAACGGTGAAATGATTGATACAAAACAGTGAGATGGGGCGTAAGTGCACGGCCAAGTTTTGTTTAAGATGCGTATACCACAAGCTATTTTCTTCTATAGAACCAATATGATGCGGATTTGTTAAAATACTGTGAAGTTGAATGTCAAGAAAGGAAGAACATGAACTTAGAAAGAGACAGTGGAGACGAAAAGTGATAGGTATCCACGTAAAGTTTGATCGGTCGTTCCCAGCCAAACGTCCTAAACGTTTTGTCGACTATCTCAGGTGTATTCGAAAAAAAAAAAAAGTCGGGCTGATTTACTCCATTGAAATCAGTCTATCGCGAAAATTCTTTCGAGAGAAAAATATTTTTGGTGGCCTATATGTCACTGAAATTTCAGCTATAGGCTGGGCCCTATATTGAGTCCTAAGATAAAAGCCTATTAACTGAGAGAGTCTATGTATAGGCTCTATTTATTTTGCCGACCTATGGTTTGGAATATTTAAAACCTCCCACTATGTCGTGCCTTGGTGTCGTATTGACGTTCTGGCTTGTAAAGCCGAAAATTTTATTTTTCAAATTATAAACTGTTCATATCTCCCCCCCCCCCCTCTCCTCCCCGGCACTCGTTCTAGGGTTGGTCCTTTGATAAACACCAATCACATATCTTTAAAAAAATGCTTGGATATCAACTATTCATAATTCTCCTTTAAATATGTGGAAATGAAATGACGTCACTAAATTACCGATGAGGTGAAATATTAACTCTAAAAGCACAGTAAACGTGCCTAAAAAGCTAATTCAACGCTAAAACAATGTAACCTTAACTAATAATGTCACCACACTTCTAAAACCTCATGCAATGTATATTGCATACCTGCAAGGTGCAGTTATTCAAGCGCTTTTTGCAGTGAAATTTGGCCATGGAGTTAATCTCGTTCATGGCAGTGCTATTTCTAAATTTGACGTTTGAATATCTAATGAGGTTTACGAGTATCTTTCGGTGAAATCCGCGTTTTTTTTTGGGGGGGGGGCGATGTAATTGAGCATTTTATGCATTGTGCTGGCACGAAGTTTATTGTAGATGATGCGTTTATAGAGTACACCGTTCAACGACTGTGGTGAAATAGAAACAGCAATTTATGTTCATTCATGCTACACAACTCTCGTGATATGCTCCCAGAGAACAGAAAAACGCATAACGAAGTATATTACTAACGAACGGAAGAATGAAATATTTCTCGGCCTTTTCATGTTGTTTCTGTAGTCCAATCTACAAACGTTCGTATTAAACGAGCATGACGGTACGAAGGCATGAAATTGGGTTTTGCAGCATGTTGTGACACATGTGCCACTCCAGGTCACCTTTCATACATTACATCAAAATCCACACTGAGCTTGATCTATGATTATGTACCTAATCAACGGAGAATAAGAGCTAAGCTCCGGATTCATTATTAATGTGGCTTCAAAGACGAGAAAGCAGCACGATTCGCGAGCAATCGAGCGCCTGTTCTCTCTCTCTATTTCATTGAACTGCTTGTGCCCTGAGATGCCACTTCAATTTCTTTTTGAATAAATGTGGCGATCTGGAAAGTTGTGAGCGCCAAACAAGGCGCTAACAAGAATGAGTGAGACAGGACGGGTGCTTGTGAACGTCGTGTGGGGGCATTATTTAGCGCTCGAAATTTCCCGATAGCAATGCGCCATCTGGCAGGATTTCAAGTTTTGTTAAAATGTAGCGATGGCACATCATGGGTTTTTGTCAAGTCATTTGCTACCAATTAAACAGTGGCTGCGTAATTTAGGTTACCATGAAAATTGTCGCGGCCATATTTCAAGAAGGAAGGAGGCAGAAATGCACCGTTCATGCCATACGTGATTCTTCATCACTCGTGGAAATCAATTTATTCAAGCTGTAACGGGATTGAAGAATTCTGTTACTTCTCGGCAATCAGAGAGGCTTTTAATTCTCCAGTCCCTTTATGAGATATTGCTGCCATCTTTTTCCAACAGGCTTGCAGTTCTGTTGCACGGACATAGCAACACCCATGTTTTTGATGATTTTTTTTTCATTCCCATTCAAAAACTTTTCCATTCATAGTCATTTCTGAAGCGCATAAGAACTGAATTCCTGTCGTTCGTCACCCGTCGCTACGTTCGTCCAGTACACACTGCAAAAGGCTTGATGGCAAAGTCGTTTTCTATGTTCATGTTCCTTGTACCCAACCTTTCGCGCTCTTTGTGCACTTCAAGGAATTCAGAAAGACTACAATACAACCCAACCACCTGTACACCGTGCCGTCGGGACTGGTATGCATGACGCAAATATGTTGCGAGTGGTCTCGCAGTGTTCTGCCATTGTGCTTCGTTCCCTGTTCCGTGAGCTCAAGTTTGGTCGACACGTGGCGTCGTTGCCGCGCCATTGGTGTCGTGTTTCCCGTGTCTTTTCTTATACACAGTGTTCTACGAAGAAATGCCTCTGTGTAGCCGCTGGTGCCGAGGTCGCGGATTACGTTTTTGCTTCTTTCCTTCCGCAGCTGTGGTGACCATTGGTGGTTAGATTATCGGTTATTTCTTTACTTATTTTAGTTTTCTCGTTTAGCTAGTTTTCTGTATTCTAGCCCAAGAAAGGTGATCCATATCTTTTTTTCTCTCGTGGGAATGACTATAGGTATCTGCGTACATTGTTGCAACTCCACATTTCCAAGTTGTAAGACTCGGAGTGCCCTGCCGACGGCCCCTATTCTCTTTCTGCTCTAGCAGCCATGACCGTCACGTTCTTCCAAACCTTCTCCTCCTACCTACTTCTAAACTATTTTCTCCACTCTCCCTTTTCCCTTCAAGGGACTGAGCCGTGGTCTAGCAAGGAAAGATTGTGTCTTTTTCTTTTTCTTCAACCACACATTCATCCATTCAGGGGAAGCTTGCATGCAGTAACTGGTTTGGAAAGCAGGTAAGGTTCGCGGAAAGTCACCTCACCTACCCTGATTTGTTCCGGGTCTACGCTCTCGAGGTGCGCCAAAAGAGGCGACAACACGAAAGTCATACTTTGAATTCTTTAGGGCTGTTGGCTCCCCTCCTCAAAAACTCTTTGGACACGCCTGGCTGACTGACGGCCTAGGAAGAGCTGTCGGAAATCGAGGCAGCTTGATTTGTTCGACGTGCCACGAGACGCGCTGAATAATTAGCCGAGAGGTTGGGATTCATCGTCAGGTATGTTTCCCACACTCTGTGGTGCTTTGAAGTCATCCACTCCCCCAGGCCCTAGCCTGCCTAGCGCTGCAGGCCCTATTCTGCACGTGCGATGCAACGTTATTGCACTGTGCTGTGTTGTGCGTATTATTGCATTATGACCTACGTTGTGTTTCTCTCTCGCCGTGTGACGAACTGAACGTGCATCCTTTCTATTTCCTGGGTAGAAAAGAAGGCAGTGTTTGACTTTCTCTCTCTTTCTCCTTCTCGTTTTTTTATTTTTATTCGCTGCGCCGTGCTCCCTGCTGGGCTGCAGAAATTAGGCGCCTTCTTCTAACCACTACCCCCACCATTTGGGGGACGGAGATGAAAACGGCAATTTCTTTGGACTGCCCTTGACTGAATGGACATGCAGTCTGTCCGTTTACAGTGATATGCAAGGCGGCTTTCCTAAAGGTTTATTTTTTAACCAAAAACTCTCGTTCACAGACTGCTTTTCTCCCTCATTGTGCCTTTACCTTTTCGAATTCCAGTGAGTGCACGCGAGCACGCAAGTGTCACCTCTCCGAATTCCAGCAAAGGCACGCGAGCACAAGATCTCAAAAAGGTGAATGGCAAAAACAAAATGAGCGAGAAAAGCCGTCTGTAAACGACAGTTTATGGTTGTAAAACTAACATTACAGAAAAGCTGCCTTGCAGATTATTGCAAACTGTCTATTGTTTTCTCCTGCAGAGAATTTTAGGAAGACCACGGCTTAAAATGCGAGCACTGAGACGCTCTGAACCAGCTCTCAGAAGCTCTCATCAAGCTTCCATGATGCTACCTTTAGTGTGTAAATAGTGAATATAAACGTTGCTCTTATCAGCCCCGCCTACTCTGCTTGACTTCTACCTAATACTTGGCTAGCTCCTTCGAACACATCACGAGCAAGCAAAAGGGCACGGAGTTGTAAAGATGAAAATGTGCAACATCACATCGCTTTTATTACGTGACATATTCGTTCTCCGCCGCATTCGCCCGATCGTGTCCACATATAACTTTCCCGTTTTATAGCGACGACACACCGTTAATTGCGGTCACGTCATTGAATGTCATTTAAACATTGGTTGCATTATTTATTTGCAAATTACTTCTTCATAAAGTATGGTGAAGTAATTTATTATTTGGCCACCTGAGGAGCTTTCTAACTTGACTTATTTTTTTATCAAGACTTGAATATAATGTTAAGTTTTATTTGGTTGACTCTGAGCATTACCTTCGCAACAGAAGTACATCTGTCAGCGACAATCATTCTTAACCTTTCCCAGTGCCAGTAGGTCCGTTCAAGTTACGTGATGAAAACCAGTTTGCTGAACTATGTCATGTATGACATGTCGCTCAAATGTCGGTCTCTGCATTTTTGATGAATCCAGCCGTCTTTTGTAAATTGTCTACTGGCAAGTTTTTTAAAATTTTGTTTTGTTCTTTTTAAAACTGGTGGTCTCAGACAAGCTTATTACGCCTCTTCTCACCACTGGATAGCCGTTGTTACGCGCGGCGCCTGGGCCGACGGGGGAGGGCCGCGTTCTTTGTTCATCAAACAAGTCATCGAAGAGCTGCCAGCCTGCTGTCCGCCGTGTACTGTCCATCTTAGCCGGGAAGTGAGGTGGCATTCCGACACCATAAGACGTGCGACGAGACGACCACAATGGTTTCTTGGTGTCACAGGTGCAGTGTGGTGGCCACGCACCTATCAAAGACCTTGACTTGAGCGAGTGTGAGCGGCACCGTCAGAAATGGCGTGTGTGTCTCGTGATTCAACAGCGCATTCTGGACCCATTCGCTGATTAAGTCAAAACGTACACTTTATAGTGAGCCACCCAGCTCATTCGCAAGAGACCTCTCGCCCTGTCTGTACAGAATGTAATAAATACTCTGTTAAGTTTGCCATCTTACTCCTGAGTGCACATGCGTTTTATTTTCTGTCTCTCTACACGCCCTTTCTTGCCCCTATTTCTCAACCCTCGGTGCTAGGCAGCAAACCGGATGCCAAGATATGGTTAATCCCCCAGCCTTCCTTTCTTTCTCTTGCCATCTTACTGCCTTGGCATCTTCATCCCGGGTATCCAATGTCTTAAAAGGCCGGTACAAACAGACAAGTTAAAAAATAAGACAGATGGTGAATATTTTTTGCAGCATGTTCAGACGCTGCGTATAAGTGGTCATCCTCGAAAATTATCAACTTTAACACCGCGGACAGGTGCTGATATACCCTGAGTAGGTTCGAGCATGTATTATGCCTCGACGCTTTTAATCTTCATTAAACTTCTCCCTTTTGATTTCATCCTTCGGGGTTTTGTGTAGTTCTTCATCTAACGCCTAACCTCCATGTCCTTCCTCATTTATTCCTCCTCCTCCCTTCATCTAACGCGCTGCATTCGTGCTGCACTGCTGCCACTTCATTTCTTCTTTATGTACGCCCTGTTTCGGGCACAATTATAGGCTGCCATCTTGGACTGATAATGATGCCGTTTTCCATCCGTATGAATATTCGAATTGTGCTATGGCGAACTCGCACGCATCAAAACGCATGGCCATTACCTTCAACGTCGCATCACAATAATCATAGCTAATTACGACACAAAAAACAGATAAATTGCTTCTAAGCCTAAGATGGCAGTGTCTATGCTTTACTGTAACTGTTACATTTATTTTTTGTCAATTTGTTCAATATGTCATTTCATGCAGCGGCCGCCGAACTCGTTCCGCTGTTCATAGTGGTACTCTTGGTCTCTGAAGCTGGATGAAGATAACTAAGAAGCCTGGTTTTTACTGGCTACATAAAATGTGAAACGAAGCTATAAATCACGATGAAAAAGAAGACAAATCTGTGAAAAGTCAGTACTGGCGCATAAATGGCGCGCCGATTGCGCCGATGAAAAACGTCGGCGGCGGCGGCGGCGGCGCGCCGATCAGTTCGCGTCGGCGGCGGCGACGTGGCGAAAACTATTGGCGGCGGCGCGCCGACCAGTCGGCGCACACCTCTAACTCTGACGTCCCGGAAAATGCGTTAGATTGTGAGTTGTCGTCATTCGTGACGTCAAAGTGTCTAATGGCATTCTCAAAATGGCGACGCTTATGGAAACATTTGAGCAGCAGTATGCAGCGTTGACGGCTGATATTACATCGAAATCAAGCCGTATACCAAGTCTAATTCAAGGTAGGTGCTGCTAGGTCCCCGAGCGATTCGCTGCCGGCGCGAATTGCGTATAGTCAATAAATCTAACGGCGACATGTGTTACAGATGAGAAGGCTGCTATGGTCATCGAAGTTGAGAGACATCTGGAAGAGGCTAATGAGCTTGTAAGTTCTCGTAGATGTTGTCGTTTGTGTCAGAACCTTGACGCCTGTTTTTGTTGCTGGCAGCTTGAACAAATGGAGCTCGAAGTTCGTACTTTGTCTGTGGCCGCCCGACCGAAGTACCAAAACAGGGTCAAGAGTTATCAGGCGGAGCTCGCACGATTGCGGAAAGAATTTGTAAGCGGCCAACACGTTTTTTTTGGGTGCTGTATATCGTAACGACAGCTGCGCGTATTTTCTCATCAAGTTACTGATTAGGTTTTGCTTCGATTTATTTTCAGCAGAGGGCGAGGATAGCTTTTTGTGACGAGCTGAAGTCGCGAGAGGAGCTTTTGTCCAATGACGACAACTGCGGTTTTGACGATCAGGTGATAGCTTTTTTCTTATAGCTTTTTGTTTGCGTTCCTTGTTTGGAGACTATTGACGTTAACCCCGTTTTGTGCAAATTTTAGCGACAGCGGCTTCTTGATAACACGGAGAGGATGGAAAGATCAACGAAGCTCCTGAAAGGGGGCTACAAGCTGGCGCTCGAAACAGGTACGATGAATGTAATTCTCTTTGCTAGGCATTCAGCAGCAGCTGAATTTGATCTGCCTTTTTTTGTGTCTGTGTGCAGAGAAAGTCGGGGCTGCTATATTGTCCGATCTCAGCGCGCAGCGAGAGACGATAACCAGAGCACGGGAAAAGGTATTCTTACTGTCACATTGTCTTGAACATTGACGTCTTGTGAACTCACGTGGTGGAGTGAAAAAAAAACAAAAACACTCCGCACACTTCCAGCATGCCATCGTTTTGAATGTGTCTCGAGAGCGCGTCTATCTCATTCCGACACACATTCAAAGTGCAATTGTAATTCATCCAAACACCCATCTTGCTAAAACTCCGAGCGTGTTACCCATCCCATGCTTCTCGTATCCTTTACTTATGCACAATCAGGTTGGGTTTCTATAACAATGCATTGCTAATTATGTATGTACATTCGCCTTCCTTTAGTTAAAGCTGCTATTTTGACTTGACGTTAGTCGTAAATGCCCCACACATCTTCCGGTGAGGAAACAAAAAGCTTGTTATATGGTGTTTTTTGGTGTGCAATGCAACCACAAAATCATCACTGGCAGTTGCCAAAGGTGATGATATTGCTCAGTATAGTACAACTTAAAAATCTCAAGTGCTGTCACTGCTTTCCAGCATCTGTCAAGACTGAGTCAGTTTTAGGAGACATGCTTAGTTAAATCCAAATCCTGCCATTGAACTCTGCAAGCCATGGAAAAATGAAGCATAATTTTTATCAGTGCCAGAACAGTGGTAGTGTTTTTGGTGACAGCAGAGAGGTCTGAGAAGCATAGTTTACCTGAAGTGTTTCAGATAGTTTACTTCCCGTGCAAACACATGTTTATTTCGCTAATTTCAGGTGGCAAGCTTTACCGTAGTTGAAATCCAGACAAGAATTATCGCTGAAAAGTGGCACAAGTCTGTTACTGAAATCGTTCTAAGCCATTGTAAATGATGCCCCTGTGTACTGTTGTAGCGTGATAGCACATGCTTACTAGTAGTTGTAAACCAGGTTAGTGTAACACTTGAAAAAATTATAATTTGGCGATAGTGACATACCAAAGCCACGATATGATCATGAGGCATTCTATAGTGCAAAAAAACAGACACTTTCAATCATCTCATGTTTTTTTAAGTGTGTTGACATTGTACATACACGGCCTCTAGCATTTCAGCTCCAATGAAATGCATTTGCCGCAGTCGAGATTGAATTCTTACCTTTAGTGTCTGCAACTAAGCACTGTAACCACTATATTACCATGACAAATGCGCTGTTTTACAACCATGTATATATGTAGAATAAGGCACAGAAAAATAATAATTAGCTAGAAAAAAAATTGCTAAATACTATGCATAAATTAACCAAAAATACTACAATATTAACTCTAATTTCAAGTACTGATTGTGGTGGCATTGAATAATAAATAGTCAACAATTGGTGTTATATTGAATGCCTCCATTAAACAGTACCAAGGCTTCTTTCAAGATAGCACCACATGCTGTTCCTTGAAACCATGTGTTGTTTAAATTTTCTATCTTTATTGAAATGGATATTGGCACCATTTTGAAGGTGAGAAAACTTGAGATAACTTTGTGTGAGCATAGTCAGATCACTATAAAATATTGATGACAAATATAGCCTAGAACATACTTAAAATCAACATTAGGGGGATGGTGCCACTAAGTTTTGAGGCTAAAATAAGCCTCTTGAGGGTTTCCTCTGTATGCTAGGACACTCCATACAAATAATTACGCACAGCAAGCGTTTAGAATATATTTAAATTCACCTCCAAAGTGTACCTAAATGCTCGTTCTACTGACTGAAAGCCATTTCAAGTGCATCCAGATTTGTCGTAGCTTTGTAGGAAGGGAAACGAAAGTTGCAGTGACATTACACCAGATCTGCAGTGAGCATAGAAGCAGCTTTCCCCTTCAGTGGGGACAAAGGTTTGTCACAGCCCACCCCATTCCTATCATGTCAGTGTATGGGTCTGACTGCATGCCCCCTCCCCGCAAGGCGCACACCTCTTTCCTTTCAAGTCAGTGCCTGGGGTTGTGGTTCCATCCCCCCTCACCACCCTCTTGTGAGGAAGCCTATTGTAGTGAGGTGAGGGACTCCTGGAGACCTCTAAGCATCGCAACACAACTGCTGCACGTTTGTTTTGCAGATGCTTGTGTGGCACATCTGTGTGAGAGCAGTCTATAATCAGCGTGATGTGCGTCACATTCTTGTGTGGTCACAAAAGGGTGCAACAGCTGCATCAATTGCCCCGAATTGATACAATTCCCTATTGTTGCACCAAGCTGTGCCAATTGCACCAAATTAATACAATTCTCGATTGTTGCACCCAGCTGTGCCAACACCGTGAAATTTGCTGAAATCGCACTACGCTGAGCCAAAATGCATAGCCAGCCTCAAAATTTTTTTCAGGTGCACTAATTTCGGTGAGAAATGCAGGTCACCTGCAGCTTGCGCCATCAGTCAAAGCACGCACACCCCGAACTAAAGTGCCCAGAATATACTTAAAACATTCTGGGCACCCACCCTTCGCTTGCGAGACGTGATCAAGCAGATAAAGTAACTACGCTGCGTGCCCAACGGTGCGCTGACTGCAGCGAATACCTATTGGTGGAATGACGGAATTTCAAGATATAAATGCATTTCTATAGTCACCAACGCTTCACGGTAAATGTAAATGTTCTAGGTTGAAAATGCGACTGTGGCATATTAGGAACTAAAGCTGGAAGCGTATGCCACGTTTTCCTCGCGCGAACAAGCTTGATGTGCTGCAAACACCAGGGCTGCCGGCGACCACGTTGATTGCCTTAGCAGTGGCATATAAAACATTTATTTTTGCCTTGAAGTTCCGTCATCCCTGCCACGGTCCTTAGCGATAGATATCCGGTACCGTCGCCGGGCCGACAGGCATGCGCCGTTGTTACTTTGTCTGGTCGAACGCACCTAACCCCCCGGTGAAAAAAGGTGGGAGATGGTGTGGTGGTGTAGCGCTTAGAAAATTTCTTGCCTTTGGTTCTAATGCTGCTTGAGCCACCTTTGCTGCAGTACCTTGGTGTCAAAAGCGTATTGAGATTTAGAAGAGGCTGTTAGCGCTAATGGGACACTGCACATTTTGCTCAGTTACTGATACGCTTGTACGCCGCACAATTTCAAGTACCAGTATAACTACTAATGTCTAAATAAGCTACTGGCAATCATTTGGAGTAGTGTATGACCAGGGTGCCTACCAACCTGGAAAAGTCAAGGAATTTGGGCCCTTCTGGAAAAGTCAGGGAATTTCTGAAAAACCTGGCAAGGCCGTTGAAACTGACAGCAGTTCTGTGCGACCATCACAAAAATAAGCATTACCATTGATCAAAGCTTAAAAGGTCAAAATTTCAACTGCAACTACAGTGAGCTGCTAGAAGGCGTTTGGAAGAAGAAAAAAACAAAAGAAAAACAGTGCGTAACTGTTGCTTCTTAGTGTAAGTGTGAAAGGATACACCGACCTATAGAACACAATTTACTGACATTTCAGCACCCGATATAGGAGGTAGCGTCGTTCACAATAAGAGCCATAAGAAAGACGCAGCGTACTTGAGTATGCCTAAATATGTGACGTAAGCAGTGAGAGTACATTGTCAGATGCGTCCCATCACTCCTCTTCAGCGTATGTACAGTCGTCTGTATCTGGATTCCAGGTGCAGGTATGGTGCAAGGTTCTTTTAAATGTGGAGCATTTTATAGTCGCACCTGCTTGTAAAACTCTTACTTCAGTCAAGGGAGTCTTTACTTGGCTTTCGCATGACTTGACGGGTTTCTTGACTCGAGTAGATGCGATGGAAGCAACAGCACCTTCAACCAGTAGTGGGGCACAACCTAACATCCAACCCAAGGTCCCAGCAATGCTTCTCCTTCATTTAATAAATACGAATAATAACGACAGAGTTACAATTAAGCATTCCCAAATGTTACCCAGTTGTGCAACATTTATGCGATACCCCCACCACTCTGTGACACATTTACTCGAGTCCCCCCCCCCCCCCATGGGACAATGCGAGTTTTTTTTTTTTTTTGGAACACACGTGTTTTACAAGTCTATTTGGAGATCTGTAAATTTTGCGTGTTCAACGAGGGCAGTCGAGGCCTTGCAGCGTTTTGTGGTCCTTTTGTTTAACTCTTCTTGAAATTACCAGTTTCATTGATGTACTGGCTGTCACAATTGTGGCAGCCTATGGTATAAACAAGACCAAGGAAATTTCTGCTCGACAACTTATTCTTCACATTGGCTAAACCATTCCTTAGGTTTCATGTTGGTACATGCACTATTTCGATATCTGTTGCTTCTGTATGTCACACAGCATATCTGACTTTCAAACCACGACATTACTCACATCTGTAAATTTACGCATGTTTGTGTAGGCCACAATTTCAACTCGGCTTGAAGGCCATCTTTTTTTTTTTTTTAGGCTAGAACAGCTATCGGCAGAAGCTTTCTGCTGATAGCTGTTCATGCCTTTTAATATTATTAATATTATTGTTAATATTGGTGATGCAACAGCAAACGTCCTCAGCTGCACACTTATTGCTGGTAGCTCGTGTTTCAACGGTAGCACTTGGGTAACTTCAGCTAAATTTTTTATTTCAGTTTCGTGAGATTATGTAAATAAATCTGAAATTATTTTTTCAGCGTCACGTCCATAGAAGAGTATGTAAATCATGGTAACGTGCCGACATCTGTGATTAATCTGTGGAATAAAGGTGGCTGTTGTACCTTGACAAATTCCTTCTTGCCACCACATATTCAAATATCGGCACTTCCAACGCTGTCCCTAGCTTTCGTTGCAGTCGTCTGAAGACTTCTGTTGCACTTCATGGGTCAGAGCCCAGAGACATAACATGCATGTGCTCGTCGGAGAAAGAAAGAAAATTTTGCAGTACAACTCTGTTCTTGTAAAGTCATTAATCCTTGTCAAGGCAAGGTACACAGATTAGGCGAGTAGTAGTTCTTCGTTTTTTTTTTTTTTTTTTTTTTGCTGAAAAGCATATTTTAGAGGTGCGCAAACTAGGCAGGGACCCAAATCAATGGCGAATGCAGCAATCCAGGTCGAATGAGATCTAATTCCATCCATATGCTAAATAGTTTAGTGAGTAAACACAGCAGTTCTGGTTGATTCAATCCAATTCATATCCTAAGCGGCGTGAGCTACAGCCATTATAGTAAACTAGATTATACTCCTGTGGCAGAACCGGCCAGGCTCCCATGTCCTCATTTTACACGGGTGCCGTGAGATAGGACCACTTCTACTTTTGCTAGCAGCTTTGGGTCAATGTCGGACTATCACAGGCTCCTTCAAACTTTCATTTGCGGTTACTTTTAAATTGTGTGTTTGCTTTCTGGTTCTTCCGAACATCAACAGCTGACTTGCTTACTGCTTGGCACAGGGGTTTTATTTTGGCTAGATATACACATTTACTACACGTGCTCAAAACATTCTGAGCGAATCTGGTAAATATGTGTACTTATTTTATATGAAGCGCTTGATTTTTTTTTACCACTCAACGGTTTGTTTCCAGTGCACAGAGTTTTCCTAGCAGATGTGACAGTCATGGAATTTGCTTTTAGTCATTATAAAACACCTAGAAAAGTCAGGGAATTCAGGAATATCAAATTGGTGACACCCTGATGGCATTTCTGCTTCCCTAAAAAAGTAACTAAATTGTGCGCCAGTTCCCCCCCCCCCCCCTTTCTCTTCGGCTTTAGGAATCTCCCAAATGTTAAGGTCGTGAGCTTGGCAGATGGATACTTAAATTCACAGAGTCTGTCAAAGGATTGAACAGGAGCAGCAAATGCTAATATGGACTTTATCACTATTTGCTGAGTGAGGGGGCTTAAAGTACTACATTCATCGAAATAGCAGTGCTCATGTTAACACTGCACGATTTAGGTGAAGTTGAATGGTTGAAACACATTTTTTTCTAACTGTAAGCCTCCTTTTTTATACTGCTCCAAATTTAGTATTTAATGATAAAAATGCATATTTTTTCCCCCATAAGCTCTACAAATTTGGAATTTAGTGCTCTAAAAGTAACATTTTGCTGCCCAGCAAAACCATGAATTTTGCTGAAATTGTGCCGCACTGCGCCAAAATGCCTGACCAGCCCCAAAATTTTCTCAGTTGCGTCAATGTCAGTGAGAAATGGACGCCACAATAGCCACCTGCACTTTGCATCACCAATCAAACCAAGCACGCAGACCGTAACCCAAAACCTCGTGCAAGTAATATACTTGTTAGGTGAGGACACTCGTGAAACGGGATCGACCTGATAAAGTATAAGATGAAGAAACAACGTTGCACACCTATCTATCCACTGACCACTGCAGATACCTGTCAGCTGGACGACAAAACTTCAAACCAAAGAAAAATGCATTTCCGTAGCCATTAACGGTTCGCGAGAAATATGAATTTTCGAGTCGGCAAACGCGGTCATGACATGTTAGAAATGTATGCTGCGTTTTTCGCGCGCATAGAAGGTCGAGGTGCTGCTAACGCCATCGTTGCCAGCCACCACGTTAGTTGCTATAGCAACGACACAACCATTTTTCTGGCTTCAAGTTGCGTCGACCTCGTGATAGATACCCGGCGGCGACGTTGGGCCAACGGGAGCGCGCTGTTGTTACTTTATCTGGTTGAACGCACCTTGCAAGCGAGCCGAGAAGTTGCGCCCTAAACTTAACCTCATCGTGAAAGAAGTTGTGCTTCAAAAATTGCTTGGCCTTGTTTCAACGCGTGCATATTGCTGCGTTAGCAACCTTTGCCGCAGTATACCAACGTCCCGCAGAAAAGTGTAATATCATTTTGGAGGAGCTGTCATCGTAATTCACGGGACAGCACATTTTGATCACTAATATCATCACACTATATCATCGCTGAAGTTTAAAAAAGTTACTGGCACACATCTAGAGCAGCGAATGACATTTCTGCTGCCCTAAAAAAAAGAAAAACATTTTGCACTCCACTTTTTTTTTCCCGCCATCTCTACTCTTGGGTCTTCAGAATCTCCTGAATTTTAAAGCCACCAGCTAGGCAGAGCCACATTTGAATTCCCAGAGTCTGTCAATGAATTTGACAGGCATGGCAAATGCTAATGTGAACTTCATTGTTGGCTCATTGGGTAATTGAGAATACTACTTTTTATTGAAATTGCAGTACTCACGTTCACTCTGCACGATTTAGGTGGGTTGAATTTTTCGTACCTATGTTTTCTTGAAATGTAAGTCTTTTTTTCTTCACTACAAATTTGATCTTTTGCAATAAAAAAAGTGTATTCTTTCCTCATAACCTGCTCCAAATTTCGATTTTGCTGCTTTAAAAGTAATGTTTTGCTGCTCCAAAAATTGCTCCAAATTTTTTTATGGCTGTTGCACCCCTGGGTCACATGACCAAGCCACCTACACTGCCACGTCACAGCCCAATTCAGCACCCAGAAACCGAAAATTATCCACATCTAAAAGGCATTATCATTTTATTTAGTGAGAATAAAATTGATCTGGGCGCGTGTATCATGCTTCCTGAAGCTATAGGAAACGCTTGCAGAAAAGAACGTGCAAGTGGGCGCTGCCGGTGACCACATTAGTTGCCATAGCAATCGCAAATAAAGCATTCTTTTGTCTTGAATTTGCGTTAGTTGCGTTGTCCCAGCGATAGATATCCGGTGCTGTCACCTCGCCGGACCTACGGGCGTGCGCCACGGTTACTTTATCTGGTAGAACGTAGAACGTGCCTTGCAAGCGAGCCGACATGATGTGCCCTTAATCTAAGCCCTATCGTAAAAAAAAAAAGGAGGGGAGCGTTGCGGTGTTCAAAAATTTGTTGGCCTTGTTCCGACCCGTGCAAAACACTGCTTAAACCACCTTCACCGCAATACATCGGTGCCCTGCAGAAATGCTTATTATGATTTGGAAAGGGCTGTTAGCACTACTCATGGGACAACAAATATTGTTCACTTACTAAGCCGTGTGTACTACCTTATAATTGTGAGCACTAGTATGATCGCTGATGTCTGAAAAAGTTACTGGCAATCATTTGGAGCCGTGTATGACATTTTTACCGCCTTTAAAAACACAGAACTGTGCAAGTTTTTTTTTTTTTTTGCCTGTCCTACTCCTCAGTTTTTTTTTTTTTAATCCCTTGAATTTCAAAGCTGTCAGCTTGGCTAATCCACATTTTAATTCAGGGATTCTGTCCAAAGATTTGACAGACGCAGCAAGTGCTAATGTGGGCTTATCATTGTTTGCTCAATGGAGTAGATCGAAATACTAGTTTTATTGAAACAGCTGTGCTCATGTTTACTCTGTGATTCAGGTGATTTTGAATGGCTTGCACATACTTTTTTTTTCTAAATGTAAGCCTTCTTTGATCCAAATTTGGTCTTTCTTGATAAAAAATAGATGTTTTATTTCCCGTAACCTGCTCCAAATTTGCGTTTTAGTGCTCCAAAAGTAAGATTCTGCGGTTCCAAAAATTGCTCCAAATTTTATTTTGGCTGTTGCACCCCTGTAAATTGTTTCGCGCTGCTCTGTAGTCAGAGCCAACATGTGCTCCAATGGCCTCCTTGTCGTTAGGAGAAGCTCTACATCCGGCACCAGCTCACCGCACCCCAGTGAAGCGCGGACCTCGCACATAACCAGAGTAGCTATAAGATTGTGGACAAAGGACAGTAGCTGTGCACTTGCGGTGGTGAAGACAATTTGAGGCCGTAAACAAAAATTCATGAACTGCTGTGGATGTTTCAGGCTGATGCAACACATCGTCGCAACAAAACATGCAGCTGGGGTTCTGTAATCCACGGACTCTAACCTCGTCCTCAATCAATTCAGGCGGGGTTGAAAGACAGTTTCGAGTGGTGTGTGTGTTTCGCAGCGCTAGTGCGTGCCCATGTGCGCTCTGAAGGTGACACGTTAAGAGGGACTAGTGACACTAGATGAGACCCTGTGTCTGATATAATAATACAAGCGAATCAGAGCTGCTGGAAACTGGCTGAGAAGGCCATCTCGATATTTTAAACATGCGACGGACCTTTGGAAATATTTTTTGTAGAATAAATTTGGCCCGACTCCCAGCAACAGCTCCTAATTGAATAGCTG
This sequence comes from Rhipicephalus microplus, assembly GCF_043290135.1. Classification (NCBI taxonomy): domain Eukaryota; kingdom Metazoa; phylum Arthropoda; class Arachnida; order Ixodida; family Ixodidae; genus Rhipicephalus; species Rhipicephalus microplus. The sequence goes on along the minus strand of NC_134710.1, from coordinate 426,202,474 downwards.
GCATAAATTTCCGGCAAATGTTAATGCTCAACACTGTCAAATTGCGAAGCTGACTCTTTAATTTAATATTTCGCTAGCAAAGGTTTTTTTATTACAGACCTTTGATGCTACTGTAGCATAATCACGAGGGGTACGTACTTTTGTACAGTTCGTCAGTCTAGTGCATTTTTTCAACACATACACATTGGTTTGTGCATACGTCTTTTAAATATCACTATGTTGCCAAAACGAGCCAATTCAAATTGATTCTAAATGTTGAGGGGCTGGACTAACTACTAAAAAGTGCTGGGTCCACGAGAAACAAATTTAACATGCCAGAATTGGTGAACAAAAGTGTTGATCACTGGTGATCGATTTGAATAGGCGTGGTAACAAAAGAGTTAAAGGGGCCCTGCCATACAGTAAAATGGGTATTTCTTATCTCTTCTTCTCTAACTATGGAATGCACCAATAGTGCTATGCGAGTGACAAAGCTGTTATAATTTTATTTTCAACAGAGGAAACACACTGTTTAGCTAGACGGCACGCATCAGCTATTTTTGTGATTGCAATGACGCTTCACCATGTGGGAGTGACGGGTTTATCTGTATGTTTTGATTGGTTCGAAGCAACACGTAATATTCATATGGTCCCAGATAAATCACACTATTGTGTGTTAAGATTTTAAAAGCAATTCTTATGCTTCCTCAGGTACTGAAGATTTTCTGCGTTTAAATATTAAAATGTGGAAACGATGTCAAAACAATGCTAGGAGTGCTGCACTACGGACACCCTGAGGAGAGTTGTTTAGTATGTCTCTAAGAGGCGCGATGATCGGAAACTGCCTTTGACATCAGTGGGAGTGTGAAATGCGAAAGAGAACATTCTTTCTTGTCTCTGCTGGGGTTTTGAAGTTAGAAGGCTAATATCCAGTGTTACCGTGTACCAATTTGATGATTCCTTTTGCGTTCATCTCAGTATTCAGCACCCTGCAGGGGTGTCTGCGCAAGCAGGCGTTAGTGTGTGGTAACACCACAGACCTGAGCTAACGGGGGGGTTTCGACTCCCTCCCATGCCTAGCCGTGCGTGGCAGAGCCGTGTCCTGGAAAAAGGGGGTCTTGGGGGTTGAGCCAACGCTAGGTCCTTGGACCTCCGGCAGAGGTGACTTACCCCTTTGGCCACAGCTTCACGTAGGCGGCACCCCTGTGCTGACCCACCCAGGAGAAATCGGCAGTCACCTTTTCCTATCTCTCTTCCTACATCTTCGTCTCTATGTCTCACTTTTTGTCTGACCTGTCATCTTCTCTTTTCCGTTTTGTTCCAGATTTCTTGGTGGCGAGGGGACAATCCAACCCTCGCCCAACCTTGGGTAGTTATACTCGGTTATAGCGGGGATGCTTGGCTGGCATCTGCAAGTGTTTACTATTAAACCTTGTGGCGTCCCCTTGTGTAGCTGAGTGGTGGGTGGCCATCATCGCTGCCGAACTTAAAAACTTTTTATGGCAAACTCTTTTCCCGCCTTACCTGATCGTCACCTGAAAAGGTGGCGCACCAACAAAATGTTTCCTTCTATCCAACCCAAAAAGTCTTTCCTTAAGTACCATGTAATTCACAGCCAACATGAAACAAAGACAGTTTGAACAATTTGCGCCGTTCCCCGTGTCAAAACTTTTCACAAAGGCAAGCGGCCTAAGAAACAAAGTAACTAAGATGGGAAGCAGCGATCTTCTACTGGAAGTTTGTCACAAGCTCCAATACGAGAAACTGTTGTAACTTGTGGCATTTAAAAACATCCTAGTGTCAGTAGGGTTGCATAGACCCGTGAATACAGTACCTTCTCGAACTCGGTGAAAGTGAACTCCTCGATGGATGGCAAGACAGAATGGTGTGAGCGTACAAAGAATCATGATTAGGCAAAATGACAAATAAATCCCAACCAAGCACATAATTCTAACATTTGGAACCTACAACCTCCCCGAATCAATGGAAACTGGCTGCTTTAACCTTCAAGTGAGAACGTATGTACCAAATCTTCGCCGTTGCTTCAAATGTCAGCGCTTTGGACGTGGGTCGCAAAGCTGGAAAGGACCTGCCTCAAGTACTAAATGTACATCCAAAGAACACATGTCTGATAAATGCGCCTCTGAAGCCTGTTGTGCGAACTGTGGAAGGGACCACCCCGCCTACTCAAGATCATGCCCCTCGTAGAAAAAAAAAGAGGGGGAAATAATAGAACTGAAAATCAAATTCAACTTGTCTTTCCAAGAGGCACACAAAGGTTTTTTTCTACGCAACTCATTCTGTCCTTTCGCCAATGTGACGCGCCGGGGCGCCGCGCCACTTATTTTCGTGCCCGCAAGTATCACACAGAGTATGACCACGGTCGCGCCATCAGCGTCTCTGGCTGGAGCAGCCTGTACTGCTCCGCCACCTGGCAGAGCCGGCAGATTCCAGTGTTTGTCAGATCCCGGGTCACTGCAAGCGCAGTCAGGTCTGAAACCACTGCGAACGTGCCTGCTGGACAGGCACTATTCGCCACCCCACAAGAGGTGATGGACACAAGCCCCGCTTCTCCGGTGCGTTGAAGGATAGGTGCGGCTCTTTGGAGCACACCAAAAAGAAAAACTTCGGATACAGGGCTCCCAAAAGGCTCTGTAACTTAAGGCAACACTTTTTGTACACACAGTACCACACAACTTTAAAATGACACAAGTAGTACTACAATGGAATGTCAGAGCACTGCTGAGAAACCTCGATGATATTCAAGAATTTTTGCACAAACATACGCCAAAAGTGCTGTGTGTACAAGAAACACAATTAAAATTCAAACAGCAACTTCCTATGCAAATACACTATTTTTCTAAATCACCGGGATGATGTTGCGTCATCTGGCAGTGTTGCCATTATAGTTTATCAAGGCCTGTACATATTTGCCGCTTCAGACACCCCTCAAGGCAATTGCCGTCCGAGCTGTTATTTCCAACAAACTGGTCACAATTTGCTCTATTTACATACCTCCACACCACCAACTTAATAAACACAAATACCAGTCATTGATAGATGAACTTCCTGAACCCCATCTTCTCCTTGGAGACTTCAATGCACATAGCAGTATATGGGGTGACCCCCGCTGCGATCTGGGAGGCCACCTAACAGAACGGTTCCTTTTCACTTCTAGTGCATGCCTGCTGAATCACAAAGAACCAACGTATAATAGCGTCACTAACAATACCTACTTGTCCATAGGTCTCAGCATTGCTTCTACATCATTTCTACCGCTAATCAAATAGAAGGTCATAAATAATCTTTACGGAAGTGACCATTTTCCTATATTTTGGAGCACCCCGATACATAATGAAGGTCCCCCATTGGTTTCCAGATGGAAGATCGAGAAGGCCGATTGGGAACTGTTTTGTGCAGTGGGTCTGATATGTGTGGTTTAAGCATAGATGCAGCTCTAGACTATTTCACAGCTGTGCTCATTGATGCTGCAACAAAGTGTATCCCACAATCCAGACGCTCCGCCAAACGACATGTCTCGTAGTGGAATACCGATTGCCGAGATGCTCATAAAAAACAGAACAAAGCATGGAGGTTGCTTCGAGACTCCCAGACAGCCCAAAATCTTGATAGTTTTTAAGACCATTAAGTCTGAAGGAAGAAGAGTGCATTGGCTTTCTAAGCAGGAGAGCTGGCAGAAATTTTTAACTGGCAATAATTATTATACAGATGAAACTAAAGTTTGGAGCATGGTTAGTAAAGTAGCAGGACGACAAGCATTCCCACTTGTAAACACACAGGGTGACAGCTAGGAAGACCAGGCGAACCCCTTCGCCGCACACTTCGAGGAGGTTTCTAGCTCATTGCACTATACCGCAGGGTTTCTACAATACAAAGCCAGAATAGAAAAAGAGAAACTCCAGTGCAAATTCACAACCCACGAGGCATACAATGTACCTGTCTGTTTAGCTGAACTACAGGCCTCACTAAACTGCTGCAATAAGTCTGCCCCTGGCTCTGACCGAGTGTCATATAAAATGCTGCAACACCTACCCACTAAAACCCAAAAAGCCCGTGTCTCCCTACATAATGCTGTATAGTTTTCAGACGAAGTCCCCTCGACCTGGAAAGCTGCCATAGTTATTGCTATCTTAAAACAAGGTAAAGACCCGTCCTCAGTTTTAAGCTACAGGCCAATAGCTTTAACCAGTTGTCTTTGCAAAGTCTTTGAGAGAGAGAGAGGAAACTTTATTAGAACTTGGCCGGCAGCTTGGTCTTGGTGGCCTCGGATGGCGGCGCTGAGTCCCTGAACTCGGGCGGCATCTTCGGCCTGCCGGACAGCCCAGAGCTGGTCGTTGAGCTCCGAGCTTCTGAGCGCCGCCTCCCAGCGGCGGCGTCGCCGACGGAGAAGGTCCCCCGCGGCTCCCGCAGACGGGACGGCGGCGGGAACGAGTGAGCTCGAGGCTTCCTGTTGCCTGGTATTGGCAGCCGCCAACGGCCGCCGTTCGCGATGCGCCTATGGCGGCTGCCAATACCATGCAAAGTCTTTGAGAAAATAATAAACAGGCGACTCATGCACTTCCTTAAGACGAATGGCCTACTTGACCAATACTAGGGGGGTGGGGGGGGATTTCGAGAGGCTAGTTCCACCACTGAACACCTTGTCCGTATCGAGGCACAAATTCGGGATGCCTTCTCTCATAATTAATTTTTTTCTCTTTGTGTTCCTCGATATGGATAAGGCCTATGATACTACGTGGCATTTTGGCCTACTGAGAGACCTTTCACACTACGGTGTGCGGGGTAGAATGTTGAACATAATCAAAAGCTACTTGACCAATCGGACATTCCGTGTTTGATTAGACACTGTTTTGTTGCGAACATTTGTCTAGGAAGCGGGAGTGCCGCAAGGAGGTGTATTGAGTTGCGCACTCTTCATTGTCAAAATGAACTCCTTGCGCCTCGCTATCCCACGCAATACATTTTACTGCGCATATGTCGATATCAGGTCGGTTTTAAATTGTACAACCTCTCAATATGTGAATGACAAGTTCAGTTAGGTTTGAACAAGGTTTTCCAATGGGCAGATAAGAATGGTTTTCAACTGAACGCGCAAAAGAGCACATGCTTCTTGTTCTGCGGGAAGAGAGGCATTCATCCCGATCCTGAGATTGACCTGCATGGCCGTCTGTCTGTACAGCCTGAGTATAAGTTTGTGGGTCTAATAATGAACACGAAACTAACCTTCATACCCCACATCAAGTAGCTAAAGAACAGGTGCTTAAGAACAATGAATATTTTGAAAGTGTTGTCACACACTACATGGGGTAGTCACAGGCAAATCCTGATTAATTAGTATGGAAGCCTTGTGTGCACGCGCCTAGATTATGGTGCTATAATCTACCAGTCTGCGACACCGTGGGCTTTAAAGATGCTCGACCCTGTCCATCATCTAGGCATTAACCTTTCTACGCGTGCTTTTTGAATTAGCCCCGTAGAAAGCCAGTACGCAGAGTCTAATGAATGGTCGCTCCATCTGCAGAAACGTTATATGTCTTTTACGTACCATCTCAGGGTGAACGCAGACAAGGAACATCCCACTTGCTTCACAATTAATGATCTGTCCAATTCTGTCTTGTTCCACTTGCTTCACAATTAATGATCTGTCCAATTCTGTCTTGTTCCACAACCGTCTTTCGCTGAGACAGCCCTACTCACTCCGTGTGAAGAGGCTCGCTGAGGAAACAGGTGTGCTACTTCTAGAACACCGTTTGAAGGCTCCCGCAGCATATTCACCCCTATTGACTGTGACGTATCTTTCGTGGAAATAACTACACATATCCGCATGTAGTTCCTCGAACTACTGTACATATGCCCAGAATTCAAGTACATATGCCAAGAATTCTTTACACATGCATCAAAGTCTCATACTGATGTGTTCTATGTAGCTGTTGGCCAATCTTTTTCAAATTCCGGTGTGCTGCACCCCTAAACAAGCATTCACCGCAGATGCCCATGCGATATATGTGGCTGTCAGGCATATTAAGGAATTACAACTACAACATGCGGCTGTATACACAGATTCGCTGAGCATCGCAACAGCTTTGAAAACACTCAAGAAACATAAAAACCCTGACCTTGTGTCGCTTTACTCTCTTTAATGCACGATCTATGCCCTCAAACGACATGTTGTTGTGTGCTGGGTGCCAGGGCACTGTGAGATCACAGGAAACATGGTAACAGACCAGCTAGCTGCGCACGACTGCGTACCTGCTAGTACACCCATGTCCATCTGCTCTTGACATGAAACCTTTCGTACGACGGGAGCTCAGGGTGTGCTAGCAGCGACTATGGGATAGGCAAACAGGAAACAAACTACTTGTTATCAAACCGATACTTGGAAATCGGCCACCAGTATTCAGATTACACTATACACAAGTAACACTTACAAGGCTACAGATAGGACACACACACTCTACACATTCATACCTTTTGTCTGGCAGTGACCAACTCATCTGTGAGACTTGTGGAGATATACTTACGGTTCTCCACATCCTAGTTCAGGGTAGTAATTTAGATACTCTCAGAAAAGAACACTATTGCCCTACCAATAGCAGCTACCACTACATTCTGTCATGCTCATCGGCAGGGATCCGCTTTTTAAACTTCAATCACTTTTTGTGTTTTTAAAATATGTACGTAGCTTTCACCCCATATTCTGAGGTGATCCATAGCTCGAGCTATGTGCAGAGGTTGTGACTGCTGTGACCCTCGCCACCAACACTGTCATCTGTTCCAGCTCCATGTGTTTCTCGGCACCGCCATGACTTTAATAGTTTTTAATTTTAACCCTCCTCCGGGTCCGAAATTTTAGGCCCCTACACAGCCGTGCAACACTATCATTGTTCATATCCTGTTCACATCATTTCAATAAGGTACCATTGCTTTTTGCTCAACATTGTTCACGGCGCTCTTTGGCCATCAAATGGCCCTTGTGCCATGTGGTGGCCATATATCGCCATTGGTATTCGGCTCTACGTGAACTCCAGTGCTACAGAACACAGATAAAAAAAGTGTTACAGGGCCCCTTTAATGTATGAATAGCATGATTGATTTTATCAGTATAATTCATGGTCTTTTTATTTATGCCAACATCTCATGACACATTGTCAGCAATGGTCAATCTATTTAAGGGTATACTGAACAAAGACTGGTAGAAATGTTGAAAACACTGAAATTCTACTTGGAAGACAATTGTTCATATCAATAGTTTGTTTATTTGACGTTTTTTTTTTACAATTGGCTGTGCGTTTGGTCGATTTTTTAGTGCGTGGCGGCTGCACGCCAGAAACTCGCCTTCACTTTAGTGCGTGCAGTGTGCGTGTTATCCTGTCCTTCTGTTTCCTTTCTTCACTTCTTCTTTGCATTTCACTCTCCTCCTAACACAAAGGCTCTGAGGGGGTGTGCCCACATTTTAGGGGATTTACCCCAGCTCTAAGCATTATTCACTGTTGGTGCTGTTGGTAGGGAATCTCGGAACTGTAGTGGGAGCTTAGCATGTTGACATATGCAGGCGAGGGCTGGCATTGATGGCATGCCCATTTCCAGTGTTCTCTTTACATCTCTTTATTTTAGAGCATGGCCACTTGACACTGCAGTTTTTGGAAAACGCGTTAAATTTGTTATTACGCTCTAGTTTCAGCCCAAAATGAAAGCTGTGTCTATTGATTTCAGCAACCAATCTTTCAATATAACAAAAAATATAGGCTGCAAAAATGTTGTTCAGTGTCTGTTTAACGGAGCACTGACAGTAAATTTTGCAGCATGTTTTTTTTTGTTGTTGTAATAGGTAGCTTGCGACCCACTTATCACGGCTGAAAACCTAGTTTATATGAGTGCACAATGGTTATTTATTTAGAGACTTTTTTTAGGGTGCCCAGTTACAGTTTCCATTTGAAAGAGCACCCAGCTGATCCCGAGCAGTTCCGGTAGCAGGGTAAACACAACTGGCCACGTGACCACACAAAACTGTGATGTGGCGGCACGTGTGAGAGCATGTGCGGGTGGCCACTGCATTGACAGCCAGCACTTGTAAAGCAACAGGCATGGAGGAGAAATTGCAGGTAGCACAAGTGCAAGGCACGTGCCAGCAACCAGCCAACACAAAATCGTGACATAGATTTGTTTACACTCCCGCCACGTTGATGTCAGCTTTGCAAGGTGCTCCGCATCTTGCTCAGTCCTGCGGTACACACTTTAAAATTGATTTTAAGTATCTTCTAGGCCTTACTTGTCCTAGATATTTTTTAGATATTGTTTGTGTCTGTAGATAAATCTGTCTTACTCATTATGTCACCTCTGAAATTTTGTGTCAGTGTTCTTTTAAAACGCATAAAAAATAATGGGCCAACAAAAATTTAGATCATGTTGCAAGATGTGAGGATGCCCAGAGGCCATTTTGTAATTGAGGTCTTCTCAGCGAGTAAATTGACGGGTGCATAAATGTTTCAAACAAGCCCTTTGATCAAAGTTCTGCATCTTCGAAGGAGTTCAGATCAGCTATACCTCCTAGCAAATATGCATGTTTTGGCTACTACAGTTCCTTAGCTATTGACTGTCTTTGCTCTGCTCTTTTGGTGCAGGTTAAGGAGACGGACTATGACATCGGGAAGAGTTCCCATGTGCTGAGCGGAATGATGCGTCGAGCAATGCAAAACAGGGCCATCCTCTATCTGGTCGCAGCGCTAGTACTAGTCACAGTAGTTTTTGGCATTTATTACACCGTTAGGAGACACATGTGACTGTCCAATAGCTCATCCGGTGTCCTTTATGTGGCACTAGTGCGCATATTTTCCAGACAAGGTCCAAGCAGGAGCTCATTGTAAGCTCGTGCCACATGTAATATGGTACCGCTATTATCCAAGATTGCCTTGCCTTCCTCTGCTGCTTTAGAAAGAGAAGCCTTTTATTTTTCATGAAGAGAGGCTGAAACTTTAATCACTGCAGGTCAGTCGTAACAGTGCACTGGGGACAAGTCATCATGTGTAGCCGTAAAAATTTGTTCCGGGTGCCTGCTGTGCAGGTATTTTACTTTTCACTCCAATTATGACCTCTTTACGGCTGTTGTCTCTCACTATTGTGGAGAATATTCGACGTTAGCTAAGTAGGTGTTGTCTCGCAGCACATGTGTTTTCATTTTTGCTCGTAAAGTATTGTGCAGTGCTTTTGATTCCATGTATATACATTGTAATTTATTAAAAGCTGAGTCTGAGCAGAGTTGTTCACTGGAGCCATTTACTCTCCATGGAGCAACATTGGTCTCTTTTAACAGATTTTACTAGTCAATTAAAGGCAGCTTTTATTATTACTTTTAATCTGACAAGATTATACATCCTGTTGATTCAGTGCAAAGCTGTTTTGTTCGTCACCATTTCATTTGGCGGTAAGGTTTTCTTTGCTCCTGATTGATTCTTCATCATGTCAACAAAATTAGTGTGTTCTCAACCAAGTTAAATAAAAGCTGTACTATATTGATTAGTGAATCTTCCCATTATCCTGTGGGCATGTAAGAAATTCCAATCCCATAAAATTAACTCGAGACAGAAATATTTTTTTGTAGGCTGCATATGAAGTAAGTCAAGCCCTACAATGCCATACTTCTGCAGGATGTTTATCAAAGATAAAAAGGGCTCTAAGATACACTTCGAAAGTATTAGAAATCTTCGACTCGGGTAGATGAGGCTCCTGTAAACATATGAGCCATATAATTAGTACTGCACTTGACGCGGAAGTCTGCAATCTCTTGTATATAATGACCCCAAATCGGTATCTGCCGATTTGTTAATTTTATGACTGTATGTTCTTGCTAATACCATTACTGTCTGTTTTTAGATGAGAAGTACACATTTAAAGAAATTGTTTCATACTTGGTCTTCAGGTTACAGGCGAGAGCCATCTGATGCCATTTCATCTAAACTTCTATGAGGCATCACCCTGCATATTTCATGTATACACTTTTAGATGCGTTTGTGACTATGTGCATGAGTAGGGCACAGGTCACAGGCTGAGCCGGCTGCGTTAGTACTCAGCACTGCACATTGTTGTCCTTCAGACCTTGTGTATGCTTAGAGGCGTATGATAGCTCTTCTCTGTCCGCCTACTAAGCTAGTCATCTTGGCAGACATTGCCTTATTTCGAACTTGGTGAAAGCACTTGAAGTGCTCACTGTGAACTTGGCAGCTACTCTCCATCAGTCAAGCTCACACAGGACAACTCAGTCATGCTATCTGATATGTAACCAAGTCCTTCTCCCTTTGTCCGCTTCCTTCCTTCAAGTCCTATACCAAACATTTTTGTCTGGAGCGTCTGAGCACAAGCTCGCACCACAGTTAACGCAACAAAGCACGAAACTAGGCAAGCTGGTATGCTCGCATTGTAGTCTACACTGTGTCTGCATCTTGAATGCGTGTTCTCCGGTAGTGACGCACTACTGTTACTGCATCTCTTTCGTAGCGTGAATACCATGGCTGCCATGAGGTGTCTCTACCAGCCCTCTTGTCATTCATGCCTGTGAAACACTCCGGCAACCGTGTGCTCCGATTCAGCTCTGTGGGTAATGTACTTCTGATTACATCACCCTCAGAAACAGTCTGAGCCACAGGAGCATTTGTATAGAGTGTTGCACATTCCTGAACTGAAAATAGGCAAACCGAAAAGTTAAAAAAAAAAAAAAAAACTCCAGGCCTGCGCGAAACGCGCAGCATGGTCACGGCAAAAGCTGCAAGAGCGGCCTTTCAGAGCCTCTTCTAAACACTTTTTGGGTAGCTGCTACAGACTTTCTGTAGGAATTTTGTGCAATATTTTTTATACAGTGGCTGACGACGAAGAATTACGCCTGAAGTGGGTATGCCCCACAGTTCATGAGTGATAAGAAGTTTTCAATGGATTTGAGCATCGGAAGGTTCACTCGTTATGCAATTAGTAGTGTGTGACGCATGGTTGTTTCTTTGGTGTTCTAAAACACTTCATTATTCATATTAATGCGATTCCTTTCCCGACATCAAGCCTGCCTAAGGTCTGTTTAGAAGCGAGCTCCAAGCACAGGTGTGTCTCAGTGATAGAATACTGCAGTGGCATGCAGTGGACCTGGGCTCAAATCCCATTGTGCCTCTGGGTGTTTTTATTTACTGAATTTGTTTTATTTCTTGTGATACTGATTATGGACACCAGCGGCGGGTGGTGGACAACTATGGCGCCGTGCGTGACCCATATTCAGATCTTGTAACAGCTTTCGCTGTTATTAAATGCACAAAGCTAGTATAGTGATGGGATGACATCGTTTGGTCCGCCTGCGTGTTTTGTTTCCTGTGTGCATTATAGGCACGAGAGAAGAGGCAGCTGCTTCAACGGGTGCAATGGCTACCTGTAAATCCTCTTGAAATAATGTTTCGAGGCCCCTTTAATGTGCAATAATAATACTAACCAAGAAAGACTCCTTCTTTTTCACACTAATCATATTTAAACCATTGGAGCGACATGCTGCATTTGCATGAGCAGCAGTTGTCAAAAGGAACTGTACATTTTGAGGTGACCTAGCATTATTGGCTCGCCGTTTGCTGGTGCGGGCATTGTAAACTTTGAAAGCAACAGTCTGCATTACTTAAACCTCCCTGCGCAGACCCTTACCTAAGGTGTATTTTATTGTACTCATTAGGTTAGGACACTCGCGAGCGACCAGATAAAGTAACGACGCCACGCGGCCGCTGATATCGGTCACTGACCTGAACTTCAAGCAAAATGCGTAGCCGTGGCCACCAATGCTTTGCGGAAAATATTAATATTCTGGTCAAGAAGCGTGCCTATGGCATGTCGGGAACTAAAGCTGAAAGCGTCATGGCCTCCGAGATTGCGGGCGCGTGGTGTGGTTCTCTTCGGCCGTCCCAATCACCGTGCTCCCCTGCCAAACCAGCGAATCTTGCCTCACGCGCCCGGCACCGCTGGAGGGCGCGATGTGGGTTCCTCGAGCGGCGGAGACCAAGGCAGAAATCAGAGCGTGCGGGATTTCAGCGTGCGTATGTTTTTTTTTTTTTTTTTCTCGCGTGCAAGCAAAAATTGTCGACGAATCTTCTGGCTGCACTGAAAAAAAGTATTTTTTTAAAGACTATAGTCTTTCTTGGGGACCTTCGACGCAAAATTTTTTTCTGTCTGTGTGCACATTTGTCCGTTTGTCCACCCTTAACGGCACCAGGTTCTTGAAACGGCCGACCCCATCCGCAGCGCCCACCAACGTTGCTCAAGATTTAGCGTTCGTACTTGTGCAATGGTCGAATAAAAAGCAATTTTTGCGCATGCCTGGGGCACCATAACAACACATATATTTTGCATGTGCGTCTTTTACTAGAAAATGCATACATAGGTAATTTTAAGGACCCTAGCGCTTATCACGATGCGCTGACCATGCAACGCTTGCACGAAAAGACGAGCGTTTCCAACGCTTTGCTAAGACGAGGCGGTGGTGGCACCTACCCGTCGCCTTGCGTTATATACCTTATCACCTCTAAGACGGGCGCGCACGCTCGTCTCAAAGCCACGCCCTTCGTTTTCCAAAAAAAAAAAAAAAAAAAAAACTGCCAGATGACGCTCATGTCTCACGTGTGACGTGACTTGATGCGCTCGTTCGCCTCCGCTGCACACTCGAGGCTCTTTAACGCAGCGCCTCCAGTGTACCATTCAGCGATTTTCTTTCGCAGAACATGGAATAAATGTTTTGTTCACTCTCTCCACACGCAAGACTGTCGTCTTTCGATGACATTTGCATATTAACATGCAGATACGGGGCCAATTTTTGTTACTGCTTTTATTTTTGGTCCAATTGGCAAATAAAAGCACGACAACCGCTGAATTTTTCTTATATATATCAATGCAAGGAGGTATCATTTTGTTTGTGACAGAAGCATTCTAGCATTCCCCCGTTCTGGAGACGCGTATATGGGTGAAAACTTGGATAATTATCGTCGTTGAATTCTATTACCCTCCTATTGTTACTGATCGTTTTACTATTTTATTGTGTACTGATATGTATCAGGTGGTCAACTGAATGCCACTTACGCTTTAGATAATTAAGTGCGCTGATCGTGCCACTTATTAATGTGATGTGTAATTTTGCCGGAATATTGTGAACGACTACGATTAGCCGAAAAACATTCTCCCTACGTCCTTCACAGTGAAAGTGCTTGAGTTATCATCGTCTCCTTTTCTCGTCATCTGTATTTTATAAGATTTTGGTAGCACAATGGCAACATCAGTATTGTGTTAATTCACAGTTATCTTCTGCTGCACCCAAGTTAAAGGGTCGCACATACGGCTGAACGGCGTCTTTCAGAAAACCATGTAATCGTCGAGGTAGACTACTGGAGAGAACGCGCAGTGTTCCATACCAGATACACATCACTCTGAACGCGTGCGGCGTTCTTCTTCAACAAGCAAAAGATCTTTGTGTTCGTTCTTACATTCCCCAACATGTCCACTGAACATCGTTGTACTCACAGTGCGAATTGGCGACCATAAGTGACCAAAGCGCACCTGTAACTAGTCCGACACAGAGCCGCGGACGTTCAGTCTAGCCGTAGTTGAGACCTCCTCCCTGTCTCCTGCTGCTGCGGCGCGACGGGAGGTAGTTGCAAATAAAAACTGGGGAAGCCTCGCGGGCGAGTGCGAAGCGTTGTACGCTTTGAGAGCGCGGCTTTCGCGCCAGACTTGATGGCGTAGGCACATTGCGAGGAGAGAGCAAGACGGTTACTGATGCTGACCGCCAAGTTTGGTCGGCTCAGCGACCATTCCTCGCTAGCGGGTGTTATTTCTTTGTTAAGCACTCATGCTGCGGTGTTCGCGTGGTTACCTTGCGTCCATGCGACGCTGGCATTGTGCATAGAGGATTGAAAATTTTGAAGCCGAAGTCAAAATGAACGTTTCATTCAATTGTAGCGATTTATTAATTAAGTTGCCGACTGGTTATGGTTTATACAATCGACGCTATGGCAATGCTGTAGTTTTTTCCTGCTAGTGGAAGTGACGTCAGGTGTTGTTTTTTCCGTTTTACTGATGCGTGCCCTTCTGTACTGATGCGTGCCCTTCTGAACCCCGCCGCGCGCCCACAATATCTGAGGCAATAAAAAGCGTATGTCGCTTTTCTGTGCGGTGCTGCGAACGACGGCGTTGCCGGCAACCGCGGGGATTGACGTCTCGTGCGCTTCTGCTTTGAAACGGACAGGTGGCGTCATCCATGGCGGAACCAGCAAAACAGGGAGGGAATGGTGCGCGGTGCACCCAATAGAGGTCAGTAGGCGCTCTATGCAAATCAAAAAGGTTAGAGGCGAAATTTACCACTTAATGTTCTTAATCCCCCCCCCCCCCCACACACACACACAAAAACACACACACAGCAGAAAGAAGCAGCGGGAGCGCTTTGGCTACCGTATTTTGCCTATGCCAAGATGACCGCCACGGCTTCACTCGCTTCACTGCACCCCATTGCATCCGGCGGCGTGGCGGTATTAAAGTGAGCTATTCTCGCTCACTTTAGCGGTATGGTTAGGGTGGCTAGAATGGCCACCCTAGTACGGTGAAGTGCTCTCGGTACTAGAAGGAGAGGTGTCAGCATCGGTGCGCCGGAGAGCGCACCGGATGCTGACACCTTTGACACTTGAAGAATGCTGACGCCTGAAGAGCGCTGTCGCATCCAGATGCGACAGCGCTGCGGTCGCTTTCGAGATAGCTCTCCTCGCGCCCGCGCGTACGTATAGTCATTTTTTGTTGCAAATATTTCACGTTACCCTGCGGATCTGAACGAAGTCTACCAGTCACAATACTGGCGGCGTGCTGCAAAGCGTGTATATATGCACTGAAAACTAGTGTTCTCAATTCACTTCGTAGTATATCAGCTACGAAGCTTAGAAAAGAGAGAATCAAATGACTTGCTGTGAGCTTGACACCAAAACTAAGTACGTGCAGTTTTCACTTTGATGCCGCAGTGTTCTTCGTGAAGTCTCGATGCACGTAAAGGTATCGGCAACCGTTATTTTCATGACTTGTGTAATCAAGGTCGGCAACCGCTATTTTCATGACTTGTGTAATCAAGGTCTAATTTTACAAGCAAGACATTTATTTTCACGAAAGCGAAAAACAACATGAAAAATAAACACGACATATGCATTAAAGTTGAAGAGAGCTGCAAATTATACGAAACTGAGCTAAAGCAAGTGAATAAAACAACTAAAAAGAACATAAATATACAATGATACAATGGGCATACATACACACGTGACATTGAGATTTGATTGGCAAACACAAATACAGCCACAAACCAGTTCACGAAAAACATGGTTTCTGCATATGTGAAACACACCCAGGCAGTATCACACTTGTTAATAGGAGATTCGTAGCAATGTGAACAAGACAATAGTAAAATCACAAGAAACAACACAGTGTGAGTAATGCACAGTAACATAAAATAAAACCTTGTTCGCTGAGTTAACACTATGACAGTTATAGTCATACGTCTCAACTTCAGGAACTTCATTTTCCCCCTTTTTTCTTTGGACGCATTTTCTTCAGTAACGAGAAAATGAATTATGGTCAGTGCAAAGAATCTAATTGTCTGATTTGTCACTTCCAGTTTGCGGTGTTCACAGCCGACCATATTTAACCTCTTCACACACAGGCAAGATATCAGGTATGTTATGCTGTCACTTTTCAACTAGTTAAAACTGAAGCAATAGGTGAATGCATCTTCCATAGTTTTGACCAGTTCTGTTAAGGACTCGGACGTGCACAGAAGGCATGATTCTGCCGGAAGTAAGCTGGAATTCTCAGAGTGAAGCAACAGCCTGCTACATTCCCTGCACTTGGTCTTTTTCACCGTCTTCCGGGTCACATGGCGACTGACATGACAAGTGCTCCGGGAGTCACTTTTGCGTCCAATGAGATCAGTGTGGTCAGGGAGGGCTTCACAAGCAACAATCATTTCATGAACTTCATTGAGGCGCCCCACATCTGGCGGCTCATCCAGGTTATTCTGCGATTTTGTTGAATTATTGTGGATGCCTGGACATAAAAGGCTGCTCAGTACTCCAGAAGGCATACGTTTCCACTGGAGGGTGACTGTGCCAAACTGTATAAAAACTGAGGCAATTCACAGAGATAACAAATTGTGTCGGCGAAGGGTGATCATTCGAGGCAGACTTTTGCTTCAGAATTCCAAAAAAGATCTTAAGCGCGTCTTGGCAGAGGCGAGACGTCATCAAGTATTTATTGCCCAAGGTTTTCGTGACATAGTGCCGGATAGAAAGGGTGCTGGTTAGAGGGACGCGGAGTCCTTCGGCAGTTGATTTACTCAGGAACCCACCCTCCTTAGGTACAGCCTTTTCCCAAGTTGCTAAGCCTCCCGTTGATAACATGCTTGTAGCTACGGACGACAAATCTTTCGTCGAATCTTTCGTCATACACTTCACCTAAATGAAAAGTTACCTTAAATATCGCAAACAGGCGGTTGAAATAGATAGAAAATTATCAGAGCTGAAGCCTATTAGTAAGGGTGTACCTCAGGGAAACATCCTTGGACCCCTTCTTTTTATCTTGTATTTATCCAGATGCTAAACACGTCTTATATGCCGATGATGTCAGCATGTTTGTTTCAGCTGAAAATAGTATCACGCTTGAGGAAAAAAATGAACGAGTTTCTTGTGAAACTACAGCTCTGGTAATGCTGTAATAATTTAAACATAAACACTAGTAAAACAAAGGTGGTACTACTCTGACCTAATAATAAGCCTGTTGCTGAAAACATACATCTCAAGTACGACGATGCTTATATGGAGCTAGTAAATAGTATAAAAATTCTTGGAGTTACATTTTCGAGCAATATGCTTTGGAACGAACACATTGACAGTGTGCTGGGTCAGTTATCTCGCGTAGTGAGTATGGTGTACAGCGGCAAAACTGTTCTACCATACAAGGTAAAACTTTTACTTTATAAATCACTTTCACATTCACATCTTACCTATTGTGTCTTGGTTTGGGGGACCACAACACGAACTTGCAAAAACTGTACCTGATGCAAAAGAAGTATATTAGAATAATTTTTAACTTATCCTATGATGCTCACACAAGTGAATTGTTGCAACAGGCTGGAATGCTACCCGTACATCGTCTCTACAATTTAACGTTAGCATTGGCGATCAGGCATGAATTTAAAAAAAAGTCGACATTTTTTTACGACCTCTCAAAACTTCAGCCAAATAATACATTATTTGAAACCCGAAGTAAAGAAACATGGAAAATAAAAACTTCGAGAACAAACTACTCCACAGATAAGTTATCCTACATAGTTCCTACGTTACTTAATTAATCTGTGAAAGCTGGCATAGATTTTTTACACTACACAGACTCACTTGCGTGATATAAGGATGTTTAGTTTTCAGGATTTCTTTGCAGTTGTTGTATTGTTATCGTGGTTGCTATATTTATTTTTTTAAATTTGGATTTGATTTTTTATATTATCTATTTATTTTGTTGTTGTTGTTGTTGTTGTTGTTGTTGTTGAGTTCATATTGCTGCCTGTTTGCCACTGCTGTCGTGCTAAGAGGTGGCTGTGGGCCTTGTCAAGCTGCCTCTTTCGGAGAGCAGCTTTTACCTGCAGCTGTCCTTCATCAAACTATCGATGAATAATAATAATAATAATAATAATAATAATAATAATAATAATAATAATAATAATAATAATAATAATAATAATAATAATAATAATAATAATAATAATAATAATAATAACAATAATAATAATCTTATTATTATTAAATGAGCTTCGCACACAACGCACTTCTTTTCCAGTGGTTTGTCAGCGCGAGGAATCATGCTCCCTGGCCTTGCGCCGTTCATCGTCGACGGGAGCAGAGAAGAAGCTTTCTTCCCTTGTTTGGGGGGCGCTGCGAGTGCTCGATGGTGACGGACGCACTCCACATCGCCTCCGTAGATTTTCTGCTATTTCTGCGGACATCCACCTTGGTACCCCTGAAACTTGGATTTATCGTCACCTCCAAGTTCTCCGCTTCACCTAGACAACACCTTTGTCCAGGTGGGTCCAGTTTTGACAACTTTAGGGACGTCCTTCACTCCCGGCTACAACGCCGCCTCGCTAAGGGCTCTCAGCCCGGCGATGGCGGCCGCTAACGTGGTTACGGGCTATGATCCTACCTCAAGCCAAATGCTGTCCATGGAGATTTCGTCCTCCGTAAACACTATGCCATCAGAAGACGAATACCTCGACGACATGGTGAGACTGTGGCAACGCAAGCAAGCGAAATCGAAGTCTGCGTCTCAACAACAACGAGACGCCACGGCGGGCCACCATTCCCCAACCTTGCAAGGAACGCCGGCGCGCCATCCCTCCGGTGGTGTGCCTACCTCTGCTCCATCCTCGCAGCCAGCGAAGCAACGCAAGTGGCGTCCGCGTCAAACTCCTCGCCTCTCTCGCGACGACTACATCGTAGTAGTGAAACCTCGCGTTCCATGCGAGCTACGCACATTTGTCCCGGCCGATCGCGCGGGCGACGCCATCCGCAGCTACCTCGGCGACCGGACTACCACGCAAATTCAAGTGTGGCCAATCTGGGAACAGAACATCTTGGTCTGTAGCACCACCATTTTGCCTATGGCACAGCGACTCCTCGGGGACTTCCAGCTGCAAGTGGGGGATCAGCAGACCCGTTCGAGGCCACGCCAAGGCACCAGGGGATACATGCAAGGGCGTCATCAACGTAAACCCTGCTGAAAGCCCGGAGAAGATAAAGTCTGAACTGTATTGGCCTCAAGGTACTATCCTTGCGGTCCGCAAACTCGGAGATTCCGCGGCGGCGGTGGTGACTTTCGAGGGCACGAAGTTACCCCGCTTCCTCTTCTACCACTGCGTGGCGACGTATATCCGTGCCTACAAGAAAACGGTCCCTGTTTGCACCAAGTGCGGTACCATCGGTCATCGACCACCTCAGTGTCCTCACCCCGCTCCAACCCATTGTGCCAAATGTGGAACCCCCGCACCTGCAGGTCTCAACGCCCATGACTGCCACCCCAAGTGCCTCCTCTGCCATGGCGCCCATGAGACTGGGACCAGTGGCTGCACGGCAAAATATCGAAAATATCGGAAACGCAAGCAGCCCTCAACATCTTTTCGAGGAACCACCTCATGTTCGTCACAGCCAGACAGCAGCACCAACCTGCATCATTCGGCTCCACCACTCCACGCCGACACTCAAGCATTCCCACCACTCGAAGCACCAGCGGCGGTACCTCAAGTGAGCAGTTGGGCAGGGAAAGCTGCTTCTAAGCCTCTCTCACCCCCTTCTGTCGATCCTCCTTCTCCCGAACTTGCGGCCCTTCGCCAGCAAGTTGCGGCACTTCAAAAGCAAAATTCTCTTTTAACTAAACAACTCGAACTCTTAAATAAGCGACTTCAACCCAAACAACAGTGTACTGCAAGGCCAACCGGTATTGCCTCCTCTGTCCAGGCGGCTACGCCAGCTACGTCCAAGCTTAGTCCTCGCGCTAAGTCCACTCCCATTAAACCGCCGGTTCAAGCAGCCATGCTTGAACCGGCGGTTTAATGGGAGTGGACTACAGCACTCGGAACCGGTGCCACATCTACTCCAGAAGATCTTGAGGCTCCTGGGGCACCTCAGGTTCTCTTGCCCGCTAACCAAACTCTCCCTAGCGAAGAGCGCACCCCGCGCGTAGAGGAACGCCTCACGCGCGTCGAAGCTTCGATTAATCACCTCCTCACCAGCTTCTCGGTCCAACGCATAGTAGTAGAGGTTACCCAGGCTATTCAAGCCTGGGCAATCACCCAGTTTCAACCCAAGGCATCGCGTTCCCGCTCCTGCTCGGTGAGCAGTGAGGGTACAGCTCCACGGCGTCGTCGTAAGGTGGCTACCACCACCCCGCCGTCGGACAATCCGGCCTCCGTGCCCCTCCCTGCCTCTGAGGATTCCGAGCGGGACATGGAGGACCAAATATAAAACCTAAGACAGTCACGATGGCTACCAATCGTACGTCTCGTTCAAACATTGCGTCTAAATTCGAGATCATAAAGTGGAACCCTGGAGGCTTCGGGAACAGGCGAAAGCGTTCACATCTTTCCCTTTTCCTCAGCTCACTTGGCTCTCAGCCGGCCGTCTTGGCGCTCCAAGAATCTGGCCCTGCTCCATCCCTTTCTGGATACTGCTCCTATGTAGGCGGCACCACCACATGCCTCCTCGTGCATAAAGCTTACACGGCGATACAGATTGACCTCGATCTGGATCTTCCTTACGACTACTGCATGATATCAGTGCTGTCTCAGCGGAGGGGCCAACCATCAATACATATCTTAAACGTGTACTGTCCCCCTCGCCTTGCGAGGGCTTCGTTTGCGCATCTCTTCCATCGGGCGCTGCGTATAGCGGCCCGACAACCACTGGTGATTGTCGGGGACTTTAATGCCCCCAGCCTTCACTGGGGTTACCACTACGAAAAGGCCCGGGGCAGAGAGCTCAAGGAGCTCATTTCCTCGCTGAGCCTGACGCTTCTTACCGATCCGGCACAACCCACACGTTCCGGCAACTCGGTCACGCGAGACACATACCCCGACCTCTCCCTCACCCGTCACATCGGCGATGCTACATGGGAAAATTTAGGCGAAACCCTAGGCAGCGATCACTTTTTACTCCGCATTTCGTTCACACCGCAGCAGAAAATGCGCCAACACTGGGGCCAAGCCCGTCTCACCGATTGGACTCAGTTCAGAATGCAACCATTCCCCGCCGGCCTCTCCTCGACCGAATATGCAGCGTGGGTATCATACGCTCTCCATATGAAACAAGCGAACACTCGCACCCTTGCAACCTCTAATTTGACTCCTGCAATCGATCCACACCTCCTACATCTTTGGCACGCTCGCCGCGGGCTCATAAGGCGCTGGAAACGCAACAAACTTAATCGGAAACTTCGCGCTCGCATTCAGGCGCTCACTGCAGAGGCGGCCGCATACTCCGCACAACTTTCCGATGCTAACTGGGCAGACACCTGTTCGAAGGCTGCAAACCAGATGAGCTCTAAGAGTGCGTGGCGACTCTTTAGAAGCCTTCTCGATCCCTCCACCACCAGGGGAGAAACGCAACGCCAGCTCCACCGTGTTCTGCATGCCTTTCAGGGCACTACGGATGAACTCGCGCGAGAACTTTGTGACCGCTACATCTGCCGCACAATTGATCCCGCAGGCCCAGCATATACGTATTCCGGCGCCCCTAACACCGACCTCGACGCCCCATACACGCTTTCTGACTTATGATTTGCACTCACGAAAATGCGATGGGGCACGGCCCCTGGACGCGACGGAATCACAGTATCGCTCCTGGCAAATCTTCCCGACCAAGCACACCTCTCGCTACTCCACCTTATAAATTCGATATGGGACGGTTCTCCGCTTCCAACGGAATGGACCACATCGGTCGTGACATTCATTCCCAAATCGGCAAAGTCCGTTAGTATTGAGGCACTGAGACCCATCTCACTTACGTCTTGCGCAGGCAAACTCATGGAAACCATGGTTCGCGAACGCCTTTCCGCCTACTTGGAGGCCAGGAGGACCTTTGCCGACACGATGTTTGGCTTTCGCCCACATCTGTCGGCGCAGGACGTCCTGCTCCAGCTTCAACACGATATCATAGAGCCGACTACTATGCGCCATAACGATAAAGCCGTGCTCGCTCTCGATCTCCGCGGGGCGTTCGACAACGTCAAACACAGCACTATACTCACTAACCTGTCTACCACAAACTGCGGGCAGAAGACTTTCAACTACATTCGCGCCTTTCTATCACATCGCACCGCCTTCATTCGCCTTAATTCTACCGAACACGGCCCGTACTTATTAGACACGCGGGGTACACCTCAAGGGGCAGTCCTGTCTCCTCTGCTTTTTAACCTGGCGATGATGAACCTCCCCTCTCTTCTAAGTGAAGTCGAGGGAATACAACACGCACTATATGCGGACGATATCACAATCTGGACGAACACCGGCTCCTTAGCGCAAATCGAAGAACGCCTGCAAAAGGCTGCCCTTCTGGTGGACACCTACGCAGGTTCATGCGGCCTGGAGTGCTCTCCAGCTAAATCGGCTCTTCTTTCAGTCTCTCCGCTACCGCCGCCTCAAATTTTTCTTCCGTCCGGGCCCGTACCGTCAGTGCAAAATATTCGGGTTCTTGGCCTTCACCTCACATCGTCCTTGGATCCAAAGGGCACAATAGCAGGCCTCAGACGCACCAGCGAACAGGTGAGCCGGATGATACGGCGAGTTTCTACCAGGCGCGGCGGCCTCCGCGGGTCTCAGTCCCTCCGATTGGCCCACGCGTTGGTGACCAGTCGCGTCCTCTACGCCTTGCCTTACCTTCGCCTGCGTCGTCGACACGAGCACCAGCTGGACGTCCTTCTTCGTTCAGTATACAAACGCGCTCTGGACCTACCTATTGCAACTTCCAACAGCCGATTCACGGCTCTGGGGGTACACAACACCTTTGCAGAGATGCGCGAAGCTCATCGCGTTAACCAAATCAATCGACTGTCGCAGATGCCTTCAGGGCGCCGTGTTCTACACAGACTTGGCCTTAACCCGATATCTGACCAAGACCCTCTGCAGCCGGTACCAGAGCTCTGGCGTCAAAAGCTATGGGTGGAACCTCTACCCCGTAGTATGAACCCCGACCTCCATCCTTGCCGTAGACTAGCACGTGCCGCGGCCCTTTATACGCGACACTCCGATCGTCCTGGTGTTTTCTACGTGGACGTCTCGGGTCCCTCCCCCTCGGGTCACTTCACGGCTGCCGTGATTACAGAGGGCAAGCACGTAGATGGCCTCTCCTTTCGAGCAGACACAGTAACGCACGCTGAAGAGGTTGCCATAGCTTTGGCCGCCTCTCACCCTGCCTCACGCACCATCCTGACGGACTCGCGCTCGGCCTGTTCTCAGTACCTTCAGGGTTCCATTGCCCCGCTGACGGCTAGCCTACTACAGGCAGCCTCCTGGCGCTTTAACCCTCATCCCATTCGTATAGTCTCGACCCCAGGCCACTCGGGCCTGCCCGGCAACGAGGCGGCAAATGCCGCTGCCCGCGCTTCTCTTGTCCGGGCCGTTGCCCCTCCATGTCCCGAGACGGAATCTGGCAATACCAACCTGACGCGCTTTCGCGAAATTTTGGCTTATTACCGGGCTTCGCGCCGCCTCTACCCGGAACCCGCACGCGGTTTGGAGAAAGCGGACGAACGACTGCTACGCCGCCTGCAGACGAACACCTTTATCAGTCCGGCGGTCGCCAGGCACTTTTTTCCGGAAATCAATGGCACCTGCTCGACCTGTCATGTCCTCGCCGACACATATCACGTCGTAGCATCGTGCCCAGTTAATCCCGTCCCTTTCTCATCCCCTTTTCCTATCCCAACTAGAGAGGCTTGGGAGGAGCACCTGCTCGGCTGCTCTACCTTGGCTGCACAACGCTCCTTGGTGGAGCGCGCACGGGCAGCTTCCAGCTCCACTGGCGTCCCGGAATAGGGTCTTGTCACTCTAGCACGCCGATGGGCCACGTCGGCACTCTATAGTAGACTTTTTCTGAAATAAATGTTTTTTAACACCACCACCACCACCACCACCACCACCACCACCACCACCACCACCACCACCACCACCACCACCACCACCACCACCACCACCACCACCACCACCACCACCACCCTTGTTTGCGGGCCGAAGCATATCCCGCATTGCATCCAGGTGTAAATAAGTGTCTTTGCTGTTTATCCATCACCGTGGCATGGTCACATTGGCACGTATTGGTCCCGAAGAAGTCCAAACAGGTAAAGCGCAGACGTTGCAACTTGCGAACACATGAGCAAGTGACTAAAAGTGCCGCGCTGGCGGCTGGCGAGCGCTCTTGACCGATCACGGTGGCGACTTGCGTGTCGTTACGTGGCGAAATGAAATATCAGCACGCCTCCTTTAAGGCACGGCACATACACGACCGTGTCGCCTTCCAGACGGCAGTGACATTGCTTTAATCTCATGGCAGCAAATTTTAAAGCGGCCATCGCAGTAAGCGCTCAACACTGACGCAACAGCGGGGGTCCAAACCCAAAATAATTATCGTTAAGAAGAAGGTGAAGGAAGCTGGGACCGATATGTGGAGAATCGGCATGATTAAGAAGTCCGCATTAAAGATCTATCGAACTTTTAAGCAGCAAATCGCCAAGGAAAGGATCTATGATAATACTCGGGGTAGTTCTCTACTGTTTAAGGCGAGGACGGGAGTAATGCGAACCAAGACATATCGGGCCAAATACGAAGGGGTAGACATGGTATGCAGGGCATGTGGAGAGGATGAGGAAACTGCCGAACACTTGATAAAGTTCTGTAAAGGGCTTCACCCTATAGTTCAGGATGATGGCGCAGAGTTTTTCAAAGCACTGGGGTATATGGACAGGGAGGGCAAATGGACTTCAAGCGGGTAGAGGTAACTAGAAGGAGGTTATCTGATTGGTGGCTAAAGTCAAGGCACGAATGAAAATTAAATCCTTCACTGCAAAGTACTGGTCCTTAATCTCACTATTCAAAGAAAAAAAATAAATATAGTTTTTGGTTCACTAAGTATTATGGCTTGGGGGCATTAGCCACCGCCCAATCTAAAGGGTCCATCCATCCATCTATCCGTTTGGGCAGAGGAGAGGAGAGAACAGCAGAGCGCCGGGAACCAGCTTTTCGGCTCAAGTCGCAAACGTCTTTCTTTGCGGACCGGCTGCGTGTGGACAGCGGCCCGCCGACACGCCAAGGGCCGTTGTGCCTCCCCGGCCTGCAGTCGTTGCGGAGACCCACGAGCACCTCCTCTGTGCCTGCCCTGGCTCGGCACAGGAACGCCTGAGGGCCTACAGGAGACAGGGCCTGCCCGTCTCCACCCTGGAACACTTGCTGTTCCCGTCTCGTCCACATCTATAGCAGCACTCCGGAGCCTGGCGGAGTTCGTGAAGGAGACGGGAATCGCCGCCTACCGCTGATCCCAGGAGCCATGCTGCCCCTGCCCATGCTGACGGCCTGCTGTTCGCGCTGAAGCGGACCGGACATCACTCCTTACACACCACACACTATTTCTCTTATCCTCTTTCATCCCCCCACCCCCAAGGCACTGTGCCCTGTCGCCTGTTGGCAGACAGAAATAAGGTGCCTTCTTCCTTTTCCTCACGAACCACTAACCTAACCTTTCTTCTAGAGGAGGCGTTGACAATGGCGAGCGGATAGACCCCTCCCCCCCCCCCCCACTGCACTGCGCCAGGCGGCCTCACGAGGCTCTCGGAAACCGCGCGCTCGTGACGATGCCACAGGTTTCGTGTGTCGGGCGTGGGCACAGCTGATGCAGTTACTGTGGCGAAGGTGACAACAAAGTTGATGCTCGCGCGCATACTGGCAAACCGCGGCTACGATGAATGGGAAGACGGCGTTATCCAGTAGTTGGTGCTATCAAGGTGCTACAGAAACGCTGTGCGCACGCCTGTGTCGACACTGCCGAAAGACTCGTCGCTCCGTTTGCAACGATCGCCGAAAGCATCGAAGTCGGTGCCGATATGCAGTGAAGAATGGAAGATAACGGTGTAAAGTGTTCATGTGCGGACTATATAACAATAATCGTAACTCGGCGAGCCTTCACTGCACCTCAAAGAACCGTTGTCGGAGCACTTGAGTGCCTACGTCGCGCACGTCACTCGATCGGCCACACAATATAGGCTCAGCTTGCACTAATTCTGGCTACTCGTAGTGATTGTCACCGCTACTGATTATGATAACGATGCGAAATGAGAATCAAGGATTGATTGATTGATTGATTTGTGGGGTTTAACGTCCCAAAACCACCATATGATTATGAGAGACGCCGTAGTGGAGGGCTCCGGAAATTTCGACCACCTGGGGTTCTTTAACTTGCACCCAAATCTGAGCACACGGGCCTACAACATTTCCGCCTCCATCGGAAATGCAGCCGCCGCAGCCGGGATTCGATCCTGCAACCTGCGGGTCAGCAGCTGAGTACCTTAGCCAATAGACCACCACGGCGGGGCGAGAAGCAAGGATATCTGTAGCAGCTTCTCGATAGACCTGCAAACTAATGAATTCCTAGTCTCCCTCTATAAACAAGCCAAGCAATTCCGTTCAACATTACTAGAATAAACTCCGTAAACGCGGTTTCAAAGCTCCCTGTCTCCACCAGCGGAGGAGGATGGGCCAAACGGCGGTCGCGAGAACTAGCGGCGCTGCAGTCTGATCTTGCGTAAAGCCCCTATATTTTATAGGGGCTTCAATCTTGCGTAGAGTGCCTCGATGCGCGCGCCCCCGCTTGTGCCTTGATGCCCGCGCGCCCCCAGCGGAGCGCGCGGGTATCAAGGCACCCTAATCTTGCGCTATTCTCGGCGCATCGTCTGCTACGGCGGCGTACCACGGCGGTTCGCTGCGCTGTTCCTCGCGCCGACTTCCCTGTTGTACTGATATCAAACTTAACCATTCATCATGCGCTTCCAGTCGATATTTTGGCGTTGCATTTGTGGTCTGGACAAGGTTTCCTGTATATATTGGCCCGGATGTGTTGCTCATTGCAAGCTGGCTAAGAATCGATGTCCTGCCTACATTCGCACTGTCTGTATTCGGTGCCCTCCAAGTACAGAACATTCTTCGTGAATGAGCATTTTCAGCGTAAAGGTTTTATGACGACCGCTATAATTTTAACCACTGTCATCTTACCTAGACGAAAAACAGCCCAAAACATCTGTAAAAGCCTCAAAGAAGTTGACGTACTGAAATAAAAAATGCTCTTTAAAAACAGTACTCATATTTTCTACTAGGTAAGAAAAATACAAGAACTTCTTCAAGAAACAGTGGCCGTGCTTCAACTGTTCATCAGACAAGTCTTCGCGACGGCTACCGATTGATAGCAGAGTGCAAAATGTTACAGAAACTTCACCTCCTTTCTCGCGTTTTATCCATTTTCAGAAAGCTCCTGATTGTTTTTTTACAAAAAAATTAAAAAACTATTTACAAACTATGTAAAACACAACCTTCACGTTCTCATGATGAGCAGTATAACTAAAAAAAATGTTCCAACTTTTCAAGCACAATCCAAAAGAGGTCACTAAACGGAGTTATCGTGAAAAGACTCTCGACAGTTTTCTCAATTGCTTTTATTGTATAAAGAAGGCCGTGGAAGGGATGATCTAAACAGCCTTCTTGAAAACACCTAATCTGAATGAGTGCACTTTCGTTTAGTGTGGGTGTGCCTGCTCCAGGGGTCCTTGTGGGAGATGCTAGAGGACTTCTTTGCACGTTGTCACTTATTGAATTTTTTACGAAGGTACCCACAGATGGCGGCCGCTGGATGAAACAGCGCACCGTGCGCTCTTTCATCCAGCGGGCATGGTGGGCTACTTCCTGGTGCACTTCACTGCACCGAGAAGTGACACCGACATGTACCACTGTTAGCTGCTCTAAGGTTGAGAAAGGAGAACACTGCGATTGAGAAAAATATATATTGCTCTAATATGAAAAAACTGTAACAAAACCTGGTCACTGGCAAAATACCACCACTTACATACGCTTGTGTTGGTTAATAAGAGAAACATATATTAAAGCGAAAATATCCACTGTTTTTAAGCCAGCGAGATAGTTGGCAATTGATCGAATGTAAGTATTGACAGCGTTGCTCGTCGCGTGCCATTCGTCTTGCTGTTTTATTTCTGGCGGCTCCTCCAAACTGGGCAATGAGCATTCAAGGGGCGCCATGCGTTTAGGAGTGGGGGGAGGGGGGAATTGGCACTTTGGCTATGAACATTTGGGCTTCAGTATACGGGGTAGAATCGCTAGGAACAAGCTCGGATGGGTACCGGGTGTGAGCTCTCACATTCCACGTGAGGTCAACATTTCTTGTCCAGCAAGACATGACGGTAGTGCGTTACGATGCCGTCATTCTCGAACTGAACATCATATACTTCGCGTTTAGCAGTGAGATTTCTATATTTGCGACGCAAAGCTTGGTACCACCTTCTGAACTGCGCCGGATTTCTTCGGAGGTCTGTCACCGTCAACATTAGTTGGTTTATTAACCCAATCAAGACTGGCATGAAATCGAGTTACTTTACTACGCCTGATTTAAACGTTCTACTGTAGTAACATGGTCTAAAATTGTTTCGATCGTCTGGTCACTCTCCCGGGTCATTTTTTGTGGGATGTAAGAACTACCCTTTATTGTGTGCTTTTATCATGTCTCTTCACCTATACTTATATTTGTATTGTTATGTGTTGTATATTGTTTGAACGTGACAACTTTAACGAGCTCGTTTCGCAGAAATTTTGGTGTTTGGCGTCGCTGTCAGCTTCTCCGGTTGCAATCGAGAAGATATCATCTTGTGACAAAGAAAAAAAATCAAGAAACCTGCCAATCAAAAAAAAAAAAAAACTTCACTACGAGTGAGAATGAATCCCAGGTTCTCTGCGTGACAATAAGGTTTTATATCACAGAGGCACGCCAATGATCAAAACTGATTCGAAAAAAGAAAGCCAAAAACAATATGATTTTCATGTACTAGAAGTTCTCATTAATATTGTGTCCAGCTACAAAAGCGAGGCCTTATGTTTACACTTCTTTTGTTTATGTAGTAGAAGAAATTTCTTCGATTCACGCAATATTAAGTGGTAGAAGCGTAGAATCGCGTCAGGCGTCTAAACTTGTAAAATGCGCAGTGAGTGGGTGTTTTTTTTTTGTGATTATTAGATGAAAAGAAGATAAAAGTGAGCCCCGTAACTGTCTCTCAGGGGGAAGACACGTTAACAGTAGCTCACGAGGGATGGGGGTAAGGAGGGTAAGGAGGCAACGTACAAGAAACTACGCAGTGCCAAAAACAGTCCGAGAAGTGACGTGAGAATACAGCGCACCATTCGCAGTAGCCGCTTGCACGTCGCCGCCACCGATAGCACTGGCTATGACATCACTTCAAGTCTTGGTGCAGACTGGTAACAGAATCATAAAGTGTGCTCTGACTACTGTTATTTCACTATGGGGTGCGTCAAATTCAACGGTGGCTGCCTGAACGAGCAACTCGGGTCTCACTAAGCTAATGATGTTTTACATTTGTTCTGTTATTCGCATTACTTGTGTGAGCCAGATAACCAAATAAACTATGCAACAACATGAGTAGGCTTTGGCATGCAAGCTGCTAACAGTGACTGTCAGTTTCATGTTGACTGCTGCTACTTCACCAGCACCGAATATGACAAGCAGGGCCCGATTAACAGTGCGGAGGGCCCGGTTAAAAAAAAAAAAAGGGGGGGGGGGGCGCTCCCCGCTAGCCCACATCCTTTATCTTCTGCTTTGTCTGCTGGTCATGCTTAAAACTTCACGCTTTTCAGATGTAGCTGCAAATAACACAAGCCATATTTATTCTAAGCCTCTGTGGAGTGTTTATTATCACCTGGGCGTTCTTTTTCTTGCGGAGCACGTGGAGATATTGTCGTCGTGATAATTAACTATATCTGGAGACCTAGACACATGGACAGCATTAAGATTTGTGTGGAACGTTGGATACTTCTGAAAGAAAACCAAACTGTGCGACACAGGTGTAGTCGAAGCACCGTGCACGTTTCTTCTTTTTGTTTTTACCTATGGTATCTATGGTATTGCTTACCCTCATTTCGAGAGAGAATATCTTCCCTCGAAAATCAGGGAGCGCCTTTGTGAAAAATGGCTTTCTCTATCTGCTTCAGCTTCACTGATTGGGTAGCGCACGCTTTGGTTGTCTGCGTGCGAGCACGGCTGAAGTTGACAGGTAGGCCTCTTTCAGACACTGTTCGCACGTGCTTACAGTAAACACACTACCAATCGTATAGTTACTTTTCATTTCATACAACACACATTGAAGCCCTTCTCGTTAGAGTGCTCTTATGCATATTGTATATGTCTACTAATCACAATAAGTAACACAGGTGGTTTAAAATTAAAATATGTTCAATATGGGAAGGGGGAGGGCCAATTCTTCCGGAAAAGGTGGCACCTATAAATATACTTGTGCGAGCCAGATAACCAAAATAAACACTGCAGGTACATGAATGTGCTTTGGCGTGCAAGCTGCTAACAGTGGCTGCCAGTTTCATGTTGACTGCTGCTATTTCATCAGCACTGGCTACGATAACAGTTTAATGTTCTGTGCAGACTGCTAACGGAACAATAAAGCGTGTCAAACTCGGCGGCGGCTTCCTGATTCAGCATTTTGAGCTCGCCAACGATAATGGGTGTTAACAACAGTGTTTCAATTCAGACATACCAGCATTGAAATGTGTTTCTATGCCACTTCTCAAATCGAGCGGGATGTGTGAGGGACGTTGCTTATCGGAATTTAGCTTCTATGAAAGGAATACGCCATAAATGGAACTGCTTATTTATTTGAAAGGTCCCGCAATGAATGGTTGGCTGTTGCAAACCCACTGGGCAAAAATTTGGTAGCTCTAACAAGGGCTGCTTTTTTTCATTAATACGAAGCCACTATGCTTCGTCAAATGGCTCAATGCCAGAGAGCTCGCAGTCGACGTCGCTTTCGTCAGTGTCATCTTCACCCAGCTGAATGATAATGGGTTGAATGTGCTCACTCCCAGACGTGTCAAGTCTGAACTTTGCCTCAACCTCCATCACGTGCTCAATGCTCTTCCTCCAGTCTTCCGCCGTTACCTGCTTGATTTTATCTCTCAAGATGACGTCGACCGTAGACAGCTTGAAGTATCTGTTGTCCGCAGTGACACCATTATTCACCTTGGCCCACACAAGCTCAATGGGATTAAATTCACAGTGCTACAGCAGGAGCCTCAGTACAATTCAACTGGCCCTTACAGCTGCGTTGCCTACGATGTAGCTCAGAAATCGTGACTTTACAGATGCCACCAGCTCAAGCAGCTGCTTCTTTATCATCCTTTTACTGTAGGTGATGTTCTTGCTTGTGAGCCAATCCTGTATTTCTTCCCTCTTCCAGGCTGTCGTCGGTAATTTTTATTCTCGCCGGCTATGGTAAAATGTATTGTTTAAAACAATGACGCTGCTAGCTGGCAATTTCTGCAGAACGTCATTGAAGCAGCCCCCAAAGTGATTGCCGTCCATTTCGTAGTCGCCTGTCTTGTGGCCTCGTAATACATCCAAGCAGCCGTCGACGAAGCCATCCTCGCTGCCTATGTACGTACGTCACGATCAGGTGCTGGCCTTTACCTGAAGGTTGTTTTAGACCCGTCGTCAGACAATTTGCTTGAGCGAACAGGCGTCCGCGCTTCTACACCAGGGTGTCTGTCCACACGATCGACAGAGTGTGCCCGCCGTGACCCATGTCTTGTTCAGGTAAAAGATATTCCGGCCTTCTGCCCGGTAACGCTCCACGTCATGGAGATAGCAATTCCGCCCTTCGGTGATGTCATCTCGGTCGATAAGCAGCGAGTTGCGGCTTCTCTTTTAATACTTGGAGCCGATATCGGCAAGCAGGCGACGCACAGTACACCGGATGGTGGCGGAAATGTTGTAGGCCCGTGTGCTCAGATTTGGGCGCACGTTAAAGAACCACAGGTGGTCGAAATTACCGGAGCCATCCACTAAAGCGTATCTCATAATCATATGGTGATTTTATGACGTTAAACCTCACATATAAATCAATTACAGTACACCGTCTTCGTGATGGGAGTGCCATACGCTCCGAGAACTCAGCAGTTATCTTCTCGACGTCGGTATCTCGTTGAGTAAAAAGAAATCGTGCACACATGACCTTAGCGCGCACAACGTGAAGCTGTCAAACTTCGCGCTGCGTCTTCTCTGCTCCGAATTGCGTGGGCGCTTTCGCGAGGGCGTCGTCAGTTTCCCACACGAAAAATGCGAAGCTTTAACTTCTTCAGCCTAAAGACAGTCCTTTCGCTAACACCGAGCATGTCGGCGACAAACTTGCTCGTGTCCTCCACGCTGCGTTCAGGCCCCTGTTGCGCCAGTACATGTAGCACTGGAAGATCATGTTGCTTGAATCACTGTTCAGGACGTGGCCGCTCTTGTTCTTGCTGAAGCTCCTTGGTGGTGTGGCCATCGAGGCGACACAAGGCTCGTACGGCAACAAAGGATCGCGTGCTCATGTCACTTATTCTATGGGTGCGTTTTAATACTCACCGTAGACGGCTAAATGAAGAGCTAAATGAACAACGGCCATCTTAAGTGTCATTCAATTTCTCCCGTAGCCGGCAAAATAGACAGCTCCGGGAAGACCGCATCGTAGACAAGTACGATGCAGGCTACTTTGCTGTATAAACAAGATGGCGGCCCAGCGAATCGCTAAGACAATCTGATTCGGATCTCACCGGAATGGTTGTCTGCACACAAGCAGACGCTTCTGCAGTAGCTCAATGTGAGCAATGTTTAATTTTTTATTTTAATATGGAACAAGCCAGAAAATACACCTGATACGTTTCTTTATTTCAGCCTTTTCTTCTCGACATGAAGTGGCGCATTGTCGTGTAAAAGCCGTTCAGACGTGTTCCAATTCGCGGACAGCATGGGATCCGTGCTGCCATCTAAGCAGTCTACGTAGACTGTCTACGTGCTGTCTAAGAATTGGAACACAGCCTATGATGTCACCTCATTGGGCTCCATGGCAGAAAACTTGGAAGGAACAGAGTTATTCAATCATACGAGTTAAAATCCAAACACGTCATTGGCTCCCTTGTCGGTAGTGAGGAGATTGTCGCGACACCTATTGATCTGCAAGCCCACTATTAATCGCCTTATTTGTTTATTGTTGCCGCTCCCAGGTATCGCAAACGGCAGCTAACTGTCACCCTTGACTTTAGCCACCAATAAAATAACCTCCTTCTAGTTAATTCTACCCGCTTAAAGTCTATTTTGCCCTCCCTGTCCCTAAACCCAACTGCTTTGAAAAACTCTGCGCCATCATCCTGAACTATGGGGCGAAGCCCTTTACAGAACATTATCAAGTGTTCGGCAGTTTCTTCTTCCTCTCCACACGCACTGCATACCGCGTCTGCCCCTTCGTATTTGGCCTGATATGTCTTGGTTCGCAATACTCCCGTCCTGGCCTCAAACAGTAGAGAATTACCCCGAGTATTATCATAGATCCTTTCCTTGGCAATTTCCTGCTTAAAAGTTCGATAGGCCTCTAGTGCGGACTTCTTAATCATACCAATTCTCCACATATTGGTCTCAGCTTCCTTCACCTTCTTCCTAACCGATAATTCTTTTTGGTTTGGCCCCCTGCTGTTTTCTAAGTATTTACCAGCCAATTGTCTGGTTCGCTTCCTCCATTTTGTATCGACATTCTTCATGTACAAGTAGGTGAATACCTCCCTAGCCCAACGCTCCTCCCCCATTTCTTTCAATCGCCAATCACTTCTCAAATTTTATCTTGCTGCTAGCTTCCCTACCCTCAAATGTTGTCCATCCCATATAACCTTGTACTCCCTGATTTGGTGTATTCCCGTAAGCTCCTAAGACAAGCCTACCTATTCCACGTTGCTTAATTTCCAAACTTGCTTGAACTTCTTATCTCACGCACAAGACCGCATTGCCAAACGTCAGACCAGGAACGATGACCTCTTTCTATATTCCTCTGACAACAACATACCTATTGTAATTCCACAGTGCCCTGTTTTTCATTACCGCTGCATTTCTGTTACCTTTAGTAGTCACGTATATTTCGTGTTCTCTTTGGTACTCGGCCCCATTGCTTATCCATACGCCCAGATATTTGTATTTATCTGTTATCTCTAGCGTGACCTCCTGTATTCTAAGCTCACTACCTTCGTTATCATTAAAATTATGACTGCTGATTTCTCCTTACTGAATCTAAAATCTAACCTATCTCCCTCATTACCGCAGATGTCCATCAATCTCTGCAAATCTTCCTTGTTGTTGGCCATTAGCACTATATCATCTGTGTACATTAATGCTGGTAGTGCCTGATCAATGAGTTTTCCTTGTTTGACTAAAAAGAGGTTGAAGCCTTTTCCACTTCCCTCTAATTTGGCCTCTAATCCTTGTAGGTACATCATGAATAAAAAGGGTGACAGTGGACACCCCTGCCTAAGTCCCCGTTTCACCTCTGTGGGCTTGGATACCTTTTTTTCCCACTTTATAACTACCTTGTTACTTTTATAGGTTTCCTTTAAAAGATTAGTGACTCCAACTTCCGCACCCAGTGTGTCTAGTTTTCCCCTCAAGTTCTCTTGAACCACGCTTTCGTACGCTCCATTGGTATCCAAAAATGCTAGCCACAGGGGCCTGTGTTCCTTTTCTGATATTTCGATGCACTGTGTCCGTGAGAACAGATTGTCTTCCAACCTCCTGTGTTTCCGAAACCCATTCTGCACTTCCCCCAGCACCCCTCATCCTCTATTCATGCCTGCAGTATTTCCTTTATAATCTGCATCGCCAGCCTGTAGACCACTGATGTCACTGTTATAGGACGGTACTTGTTTATGTCATCTTTGTCCCCCTTTCCTTAATAGATCATGCTCATCCTGCTAAGTTTCCATCCATCGGGAACTTCACCATCGATTATTAGTTTGCTCACTGCTTCTCTCAAAGCCTGCCTAGGCTTCGGACCTAATGACTTTATCAGCATAATTGGAATGCATTCTGGGCCTGCTGATGTACTACTAGGCACCTTTTTCTCAGCCCTTTCCCTTTCTCGTTGTGAAAATGGAGCCATTGCGCCACTTGATTCATCCTTGTTTATTGTGGTGCATAAAGCACTTCTTTGTTGAAATTTTCTGTCACCCTTGTTCAAATATATTCAACAGCTTCGTCCCTTTCTAGCCGAGCACCTTGGGCTGAAGTTATAAACCTCTGCTTTAGGCTCGTCTCATTTCGTAGGGAGTTTCGATGATTCCAAAAATTCGCAGCTGCCTTTTTATCTTTCTTCTGTGTTTCTGCCAGTCACTGAGCTCCCTTTCTTCTGATCTTTTCATTTATCAGAAGAATTGCATCCCTTCTACAGCTTAGAAAGGTTTCCCATGTTCTTTCAACATCATCTGTCGGTTCACCCCGCTGCTTAGCATGTCTGTGTTCCCTAGAGGCTTCCTGACGTTTTGCTATGGCTCTCTTAACTTCCTCATCCTAGCAACTTTTGGGTTTGTGTATTCTTTTCCGGGGTGACTTGTCACGCGTCTTAGCAAGCTCTAGCTCAAACACTCTAATTAGATTCGTGTATGTCCACACTGTTTTATTATCCTCCGTGATTACTTTCTCAATTTGTTTAGTGGCCATTTCAATTGGCCTTTCTGGATAAAAATTTTCCTGTAGTTGCTCATCTTGTCTCCACTTTCACTGCTCTTCCAAAACTTAGCTTGATACGTTTGTGATCACTACCCAGACTTCTGGAGCTACCTTCATCTATGTGCATTCCCCTGAGCTTATCATACATCCTATGTGACATCAGTGCATAATCTATCGTCGACTGCAGCCTTGCTACCTCCCATGTTATTTGCCCTTCACACTTCTCGGTACTGTTGCAAATGATCAAATCAAGCCTCCCACACATATCCATGATCATTTTGCCTGTCGGGTCGGTACACCCATCTATATCTTCTATGTGCGCATTCATATCTCCTAGTATAATTATCTCGCACTCTCTTCCTTACTCCCGAATGTCCTTTGATATACACTCTACCATTGCATGGTTTTCCTCTCTCGCCTTTGCTCCCGTCCACAAGTACACGAAACCAAGGAGTGTCATTTGACCTGCCACTTTCCCTTTTAGCCATAAATGTTCCTTGCACTCCTGCTTTAGCCTTTGCCAGTCTGTACATTTATGAATGAATGTCGCAATACCATTCCCTTTCTGCTGCCTTCTGTTCTATTACAATATTCCCACGCGTAGTCCGGATTGTTCGGAAGTTGTTCCATGTCCCTGAGATGTGTTTATAGAAAACCGTATACCATCGGCCTCTCTTCCTATAGCTGTTCTTCTATCTCTTCCTACTCTAGACTGTTCCAACCACCCTGCATGTTAATATACCCTATGTATGAATTGGCTCGGCGCTTGTTGCTACGTCTACTTCTGCCTTGGACTCTACCTATCATAGATACTGGTGCCACTTTAGAATCGTATCTGTCCATACCACCTGTCAAAGAGTCTCCCTTTTTGTTTTCCTCGTTACTAGCTATCCTGCACCCCGAAGGGCCCGCTTGTCCCACAAAAAAGCTACTGCGCGTCCTGCAAGTCGCCAACCCACCTCATGACCTAGCCGCCCATCGAAGTGAATTCTGTCTCGTTGAAAACCACCCCACCTATGCACGTCTGTGTTTATTTCTACCACCTCAAAGCCTTTCTCTCGATTCATCCGCCAGATTTCTTGGTTTGCGTTGACAACCGCTCTTTGCAGGTTGCTATCACGCACCGGTACCTGCGGTATCGTGCATATCACTACCTGTACCTGAGGAGAAGTGGCACGCATGTCATCGACGCCTTTCGCCCGTGCGGTTGCTAGTCCTGCTGTATCTTCATTTAAGACATCATTTAAACCACCTGAAATTATCACGAGGTTTCATCTATCAGTTGTAGTTTTGAGTTTTGCACTCGCTTGCCTCATGACTGCTTCCAGCTTGCGTCCTGGGAACGCCGCTACTGCAACCCTCTTGTCACTTCTTACCCTCTCTTTGATGGCTTCTGTGCATCAATTTATTCGAGTCCCCGGCGATTATAAAATGCTGTGACTTTTCAGCTGGAGCGTCCTGCACATGGGGGCTACATGCACCTTTGACGCCGGCTGCTTTGTCCCCTCCCAGTCCCACCACTACTTCGCTGAAGCTGGGCCTTGCGACAATTGAACCGGCTGAACCTGTTTTTTCCAAATTTGCTTGCTCTTTCTTCTCCGCCATTCTGGTTGCCGGTTCCCTACTGTTCTCTCCATAGGCCGCTCCTCTGTTCACCTTAGCTGGTGCTTCCTCGGTGGACTTCTGCCTTTCTCCCATTGCCCTCGTTTTCTCTTGCTCTGTCGCCAACGCAGTCTCGAGCTCGGCGATTCTCATCAGCAGTTCACTCTGGGCAACCATCATTTTCTACGTTTTTTCCTCGACCTCACTATGCCTACACTTCGCGTCAGCCTCTTCTCCATCCGCTTCTACACTTGGGTTCACTTTAAAACCCACTCCACATCCTGAACACTTTACAGTCTTTTTAACCATGTCTTTCTGACACAAATTGTTCCTATACTCGATAATTACTAAACTCGAGCCCTGCCCTACGGAAAAAAAAGAAAGTCTAAGCTCTACTACAAAAATTTGGGTGTTCAATGTACGCGCACCTCCCCCACGGGGTGGCAAAAGAAAAAAAACAACAAAAAAATTCAAACACACACACACACACACACACACACACACACACACACACACACACACACACACACACACACACACTAATAAATACCTGGTGGCTGGTCCCCGAAAAAGCCGTACCAGAAATTAAGTGCTACGAAGATTTCAACTGCTGCCTTATAATTATAAAGACAAGCTCAAAACATGCAAATACACTTATCTGCGTAGTCGATCGGGAGCGCTCAAAAAACACGTCCATCCACCGTGACAGTCCGAACCGAACTGTCCGACAGTCCGAACGGAACAGCACGCGACTCTGGACAGGCAGCGCCGTCTTTGGTAGAAAAGTAGAAATCGGGGATGTAGATGGCTCGTTTTCCCTGGGCTCCAATGCGCTGCCACTCGCTTACGTGCTTGTGTAGAGAGCGCGCGCTGCATTTGAGTCACCTCACAATGCACCGCCTGCATTGCGGCTTCACAAAGATCTCTGAACTTGGCAAGCATTTCCGAGAAGCGAATTGAACCAAAAGTAAAGCTCGTTAGTGATGTTTATGATGTGGAGCAGACGACAGAAGGTGAGGACGCCCGAGTCACGGCGAAATGCATTTCCCGGGTCCTCTGTGATAATACCGTGTACGACGTATGCCTCAAAGTAAGTCTCATTCTGCTGACATGAAGCCGCATACTCTATCGATGTGCTGTGTTGACGTTTATGAAAAGCATATAATTGTTGTTTTGATGTGTTATCTAGCAGTAGCAGCCGGGTATTGTCATGTGCAAACGTTTGCGGCGTGCGTGCTGAAAAAGTTCATAAAAACTAAAGTTATAGGGTCATGGCAATAAAATGTCCCAGTAGTTTTAGAGTTATGTCCTCCGTGCCGCGCATTACCCGCTGACGTCACCACGAAGGAGCAGGCTTAGTTTAACCACAGCGAGTCAAGTTGAAATGTTCGCCTTTTTTTTTCCGGCTCTCGTGTCATGCTTGCTCTATCTTTCGCGAACGCTGCTGTGTTCGCCGGCTGTGACTATATAGGAAACTGATACAGTTTTACACGTGGAGAGCACCCTTTGGTGTTTTCTGCATTGTTGTGGCAGCCCACAACACAATACTTCGGACCTCGGCGACGCTTCCATGGGGCCGCTTCTTCCATCGCGGAAAGGCAACTTCGCACAGCGAGCGTGTCATTCTAGGGTGCCAAGCTGACGGCACGGTGCCCAAGTTCGCCGCACCGACTGCAGCACGCGACACGTACGCGCTCCCGCTTCAGCGAAACACACTAGCCTGCGACCTCTCCCATGTCTCTCCTCAAGTGTTCCGGAGCTCGCCGCCAGGGCCAGGCGCGGCGTTGTTATCGCTCGGCAAACTTGAGCTTCGGCGCGCCGTGTGTGTTCTTCATGCGTGAGCTTGTGCGAATGTGTGTGTATGTGAAAGCGCGCGCTCTTCTGCCTGTGTGGGTGCACTTGTGTGTGGTCGAGTGCGCGCGTGTGCGTGCGTTCTTTTTTGCACGAGTGCGTGGGGATGTGTGTGTGTGCTCTTCCGGACGTGTGTGTGCGAATGTGCGTGCGCGCTCGTCAGTCTGTATGCGCGCGCTTGTGTGTATAAACGCGCATGTGTGTTCTTTTGTGCGTGGGAATGTGGGTCTGTGTGCGCTCTTTCGTGAGTGAGTGTGTGCGAATGTGTGTGTAAGTGAGCGCGCTCGCCTGTCTATATGCATGTGTGTCCGTTTGTGCATGTTTTTTTGCGCGTTATTTTGTCACTGCGTTATTCCACGCGTGAAAAAACCTGCCTTCTACGTGTACCTCAAACGCTAAGCGTCGTCTGTGTCGTTATGCAAATCAACGCTGGTTGTGCTCAGCTATCACTTTCCCCAGAGTTACGAGACGCGTGCCGAACCGGACTCCTTCGCGTAGGAGCACATTTGCAGAAAGCTCCACTCCCATAGCTTTCCCTTCATTGCCAAAAATTGTTGTCTGTGAGTAAAGCAGGTAAGCTTGTGCATTGGAGGCTTCAGTTCCTCAATATTGAAGGCCTCAGCATCTGCCAACATCAACGATGCAGCTCAGCTATCCTTCGGATCGTTTCTCTCTT
Source organism: Rhipicephalus microplus (assembly GCF_043290135.1). NCBI lineage: Eukaryota > Metazoa > Arthropoda > Arachnida > Ixodida > Ixodidae > Rhipicephalus > Rhipicephalus microplus. Next base: position 426,162,961 of record NC_134710.1, on the reverse strand, counting down.
CTGGACGCGGTCAACAAAATAATTTTAATAAATCAGTCGGGTGAGTTCACTCTCTTGTGTACTTTCTGCTAATGTGCTGCACTGGAGGGCACCGAAATGTTCTTGAAAGTTGGCTCACGGATGTGTTCGCTTCGGTCACTATCATCACGACAGCAGCCGGAGCATGAAGAAAAAGAAAGACTATAGTGCCAGCCACCATCAATTCTTGTAGTTGTTTTCTTTGAGGTGGTTGGGGGGCGAGGAAAAATAAGCTGCACAGCTAACCAGTGGTCTGCGCTTTCTATAAAGCGACATCTTCAAGCACCGCAAACCATCTCGCATAGACAGCAAAGGAAAGGAAGGGTAGTAGGCATGCGCCACCATGCGGTGAACGGATCGGCCATGCCACCTCTTGCAAATACTCTTCCTCCGTCCGATTGAGGTGGCCGAAGGAACACCGCCGCGCGCGCCCGATTCAGGCGGCCATGCTACAGTGGCTAGAATAGAAAAGTGTGATGAATGTGCTGGCTAGCGCGTAACACCTTGTGAGGAAACCGCCAGATGGCGCTGACACACGCTTGCACGTCACCCAAGCCGGCAATGCGCTGCGGAGAGACGGCAATCAACCACGCGCGGGGGCAACGTGAAACATTTAAAATATATTTTCTTGCTCGTGGATGGCCTCAAGTGGCGACCGAAAAAATATGTTAATTAGCTTCTGAAAAACAGGATGCCTACGCGGGTGCACGACTGATCTGAAATATCGTCAGGTCGACAGGATGCCGAAAGTAAGCGCGTAACGGTACTGAAACATTTTATCGATGAGAAGTGGTAGAAAAGTGGAACGATGAGCTCAGTTGTGAGCCATTGCTTGCAACACTTTTCACGGCAAACCACCATTTTCTCAAGCACTAATCTGTGAATAATTGATTGATATGTGGGGTTTAACGTCCCGAAACCATCATATAATTATGAGAGACGCCGTAGTGGAGGGCTCCGGAAATTCCGACCAACTGGGTTTTTTTTAACGTGCACCAAAATCTGAAACCTGTAAATAAAGCCCCTTCAATCAAAGAGTCATAATCATGAGGCGAGAACTACGAGCGGTGTCTGAATGAAATCCTTTATTTCTGCACACAGGTGATAGAACACATTTCCGAGAAGTGACTCACCATCTGTTTACAACAATGCATTCTTAATAATTTGTTGCACGTCCTTTTTTTATCTCCAGGTAAAAAGTTTATTAGTTCACAAGCGCCCCACAGAACATTGGGCTGCAAGGCTACGTTATGTGCCTGAGCTTCAGGCACTTCCTCTTTTCACGGGAAGATGCTCGCTTTTTGTGGAGTGCCTTTGTGTAAAAACGCGAATGGGTGAGCAGAAAAAACTTGTTTACTTGATTGGTGAAGCTCGGACCATGTTGTGTGCAGCCCAGTGTGATATTTTTTTTTCAGGCAGGAAACAAGCGCTTCCAAGATGTCACTGTGAAGCTCGTTGTAGCTAAAGCACTTTGAAAAAGTGATTTCACAGGCGTCGACAAATGCGAAGATGTGGGGTTTAACGCCTCAATACCACCATATGATTATGAGAAACGCCGTAGTGGAGAGCTCCTGAAATTTCGACCACCTGGGGTTCTTTAACGTGCACCCGAATCTGAGCACACGGGCCTACACCATTTCCGCCTCCATCGGAAATGCAGCTGCCGCAGCCAGGATTCGATCCCGCGACCTGCGGGTCAGTAGCCGAGTACCTTAGCCACTAAACCACCGTGGCCGGGCAGAGTTTATTTTAGTAACGTTGATTCCGTTCACATGAATAGCGAGAGGCCGCGCTATTAGTGGAAGAGAAGGGCGCGGGTGACAGCGTATTCCCGCTAGGCCTAATACATTTCGAAATCTACTGTATGTTCTGCATATAAAGAACCTACCTCCAGCCGGTGTTTTTTTTTTTTTTCGCTCACTTCACCGCGGTGCAAGTCTGTAGAGCGGTGAAGCGTTGACAAAACCAGCACTGTCATATCACAAGACGTGCGCAAGCAAGCGGTTTGCGAGTGGTGAATTTCAAAAGCGAAGTCAATACGAATCCAATATAGATATAACCAAATAGAACGCTTAAACGAACCTAATACTCTTCGGATAGTTTTAAAATAGTAAAAAAACCTTTTTAAAAATAGTTCTAGAACTCTACGAGAGTTTATTTGAAATAAGTATTCACAAACTCTCACCAAATAATACTACAGTTATGAAAACTGTGGTAAGCTTGTATACAGCAGCTACAACAGCCTTCGAAGTACTTCTAAACTGTATGTCGAAATACCGTGGCAACTACATTATTCAAGTTAAAACTCTGTTGCCAGCTTTTAAGTAAACTTGCGGCTTAAAATATAAATAATATTGAACCAAACACCATGCATTCAGATAGTGATTTATTTGAACAGGCAAAATTATCACAATATATACCCTGACTCAGAGAGCATGTAAAAATTAAGTGTTGAAAGCTGTATCTGTAAGAACAATTTACGTGAACAAAAGACTTGCATGTGTTTTTATTTGTGAAACTGAATGCAGTCATAGTCCCTAACTTCAATGATGAAAACAGGAAATGATTAATGCGACCCAGCTCTTACACAGTAAAAACAGAATGAAAGTGCAGTTTGCAGCAAAAATTCTTTATCTGGTAATGGTTATAGCATCAATAGTGCTGTCAATACTTTGGCTGTATTTATTGTGGTAATTCAGGGATTACAAGAAGAAAATAAACCTTCAACTGATCCCATGTTTTGCTGCTTCAGATTTGTCCCTTAGGGGCTGATCATTTTTTAAATATTCGGTATTTCGTATATGTACTGTTCAGTTCGACTAGCAAATGCTACTTGATTTGTTATTCAAATATTCGCACGCTCATAGTAATGTCGCCACAAATGAACAACTGTCTTTTTGTGTGACTGTGATTGAGCACCTGCAAACATCACGAGTGCTTTTTTTTTCTGTATCCGATCCCTCATTGAACAAACCCTTGTACATGCCTCTAAATACGTAAACAAAAAAAAAAAAAGAAAACGTAACTAGATCCGTGATGTCAACATGTGACATGCAATGCAAGTAAAAACATAAGTGTATTTGGTGAAAGTTGCCCTGAATCTTGTCGTCACTTAGCAAGAAGGATCAGTTTATAGCACATATTTTTTTACTCTTAGCTCACATAAGTTAACTAAGCATAAGCCTGTTCATAAGAACTCATTTGTTTATTATTACATTATTTGTGCAATATTTATAAAAACACAAGGTCAGACAGCCCAAATAACTCTGCTGAGATAGGAATAAAACGAACAAAGCAAATAACAAAAAAGTGCGTTTTACAATTCAGCACATGCCAGAGAGAAATTGCAGTGAGTGCCAATACCTTGGCAAAATTTTCGCCTAAATCACGAGTGGCAACTCGGCTAAATTATAATGGTTAATATGAATAAAATATATTTTCTGAGAAATTTTGGAAGAATCCATTTTCTGGTTCAAGCTTAATCAAATGCCTACATACTCTGTGTGTGCAAATAATGCAATAATAAGTAATTAAGTGCTTATGAACAGGCTCATGCTTAGTTTACTGATGTAAACTAAGATTGAAAAGATGTGTTATAAATTGATCCTTTTTGCTAATGAACGGCAAGATTAAGAGGTATTTTTTTACTAAATACACTTCTCTTTTTACTCCTATTTTATTTCACCAATTGGAATCACTTGTAGCAAGGTACGTTTTCTTTTTTTTGTTTACGTATTTAGAGGCATTTTCAAGGGTGTGTTCAATGAGGGATGGGATACAGCCGAGAAAAAAGCACTCGTGGTGTTTACAGGTGCACAATTCCATTCACACACAAAAAAAGGATTGTTCTTGTGTGGCGACATTACTAGGGACGTGCAAATATTTGAACAACAAATAAAGTAGCATTTGCAAGTCGAATTGAACAGTACATATACGAAATACCGAATATTTTAAAAATGATCAGCCCCTAAGGGACAAACCGGAAGCAGTAAAACATGGGATCATCTGAAGGTTTATTTTCTTCTTGTAATCCTTGAATTACCACAATAAATGCCGCCCAAATATTGGCAGCGCTTTTATTGCTATAACCACGGCCGCTGGATGAAAGAGCACACGGTACGGCCTGCCGCGTCGAGCGGCATTCTATGGGAGAGCGCGTGTCAGCCGTAGTTGCAGTTGCGGCCGCTGCAGCGCGACGGGGCGGGGACGGGAGGGACGGGGAAACGAGTGGCGGCGGCTCCCTCGGGGCAGCAGCCGCAGCAAATTAGCTGGTGTTTGTCGCAACAGTGACCCACTCAGTAGTTCCAATCAGAGTTTTTTAATCTCATTTATCGCAGCGGTGATAAATCGTATACTACGTAGACTACGACGAGCTATCTAGTTAAAAAGCCAATTGATTTCCCCTGTGCTTGCCGAGCCCCTGAAGTTTTTTTTTCAGATCCAGCTTCTTGCTTTGAGAATGAAAGAAAAACCCACAATGCATGAAGGTGAATCGTATGGCACTAAATGCGTGACAAAGTCATTGTTCTATTAATGAAGATGTCGGATATTTACATCTTTCGATTTTTGTGGTGTTTACTCAGCACTTTCGCGTTTTCTCTGCCGGAACGCTTGACAATTTTTTGGACACTTGACAATAGACGTTCATAGTTTTTGTATGCTGAAAGTGTATCATAGAAACATAATTTTAATACTTTTTTGTTATACGGTACACGGTAGTGTGCCAAAAAGTAATTAGGCTTCGAACGCAGGATAAAAGTGGTTTCTACAAACATGGTGACGCGCTCCTCGTAACTTGTTATTAAAGAGGCTGAGAAAGTGTACATCATTAGACGTGGCATTCGAATTTTTTGATATTTCTTACCGGGCAGATATATATATATATATATATATATATATATATATATATATATATATATATATTTATATATATATATATATATATATATATATATATATATATATATATATATATATATATATATATATATATATATATATATATATGTTTGTGTGTGTGTGTGTGCACAGGTGCCAATTTGTCGAGTACTGAATGACAGAGCCACATGACGGAGACTGCTAGAAGACAAATGCGTTGGAGTGCTACCGGGATTCGCCAGTGCCCGTGGAGAGGCGAACATGAAAAGACCGAACGGATGGTTTCATTCTCGATAGACACAGAAGCCAAAACTTGGGCGCACAAGCTGGAGCAATCGTCAAGTTGTTTTATTATGCAGAGGTGTAAAGAAGTAGACAAAACACAAAAATGCCAGGATCAGCCTAAATTGAGAATCAATAAAATATTTTCATGCTTCTTGTTCCGGTTATGTGTTGAATGTATTATTAATTGCATTATCGTAAGAACTTCGGGAGCGAAATTGACAAAAACATTCAAAAGCGCAGGAACGAAAGTAGTTGTGTTCACGTTTTGCAGCAATTCGTCGCTCTTTTCGTCTAACAGTTTTCATATTATTCACTTCATAATTGCTCACTCAATTGCCAACATCGAAGTTACAGTCACTAAAATTTCTAAGAACCTCGAGTCCACTGTTATGAAATCGCACACATGCTAAGTATATTTCGTGGCTGTTGCATCTGATACTGTGTTGTATCAACACTATAGACGTGTTTGGAGGAAGTAAAAAGTCTATCCTATTTTGTGTTTAAGGAACAGTGGCCACAGAAATTGCTGAGGTTACTGATTTTAAATGAAATGATTAAATAAGGAACGTTTTATGACGCCACATACTCACAGTTACTATAATCAATTGAAATGCATCGGAAATGTGTAGCTCTTCTAGATCCGTTAGTTGTGATCTTATAGGATCCGAATAAAATGTGCTCACAATTCTTACTTCCGCGAAAACTGATCGGTGTGCAAGGTTCCATCTCGAGTAAGGCAATACCGTAAATTTGCAAGGGCTGCGGGTATCTAAAAGCAAGGTCGGTAATTACTTGGCGGGAACACGCCAGACGGATATTAGAAAAAGATTTCGCGGGTGACACAAAGATGCGCGCGCTCAATCGTAACTACCGCAAGCGCGCCGCGCATGCGATTTTATGGGCGCTCACGAAAACTGCCCCCCCCCCCCCCCCCTGGTGGCGCCGCAGCGGCGGCTCGGGAACTAGGCCTGTCACGCCGGTTTTGATGCACGCGGTGGGCCGTACCCCTGCTCTGTTTCATCGAGCGGCCGTGCTATAATCATTACCGTACAAAGAAGTTTTGCTGCAAACTGCACTTTCACTCTGTTTTTACTATGGTGGAGCTGCGTCGCATTAATAATTTCCTGTCTTCATACTTGAAGTTAGAGAATATGGCTGTATTCGGCTTCACGAATTAAAACACATGCAAGTTTTTTGTTCACCTAAATTGTTCTCACAGGTGCAGCTTCAACATTTGATTTTTACATGCTCTCTGTGCCAGCGGAAGTGTTGCGACATTTTTGCCTGTTGCAATAAATTATTGGCTGAATGCATAGTGTTCAGTTCAAAATTTATTATATCTTATGCCGCAATTTTATCTAAAAATTGGCAACAGAGTTTCAACTTCAATAATGTTGTTGCTGCAGCATTTCGACATACAGTTGAAAAGTATTTCGAAGGCTCTAGTAGCTGCTGTATACAAGCTTAGCAAAGTTTTAATAAATTCAGTATTATTTGATGACAGTTTGTGAATACCTATTTCAAATAAACTGTTGTGAAATCCTAGGATTATTAATAAAAACATTTCTTTATTATTTGAAATCTGTCAAAACAGTATTAGGTTCGTTTGAGCCTTATATTTGGTTATAACACTATTGGATTCGTTTTGAATTCGCTTCTGAAACTCACTAGTCGCAAATCTTTGCTTGCGCGGATCTTGTAGTATGACATTGCTTGTGCTGTCAACGCTTTACTTTCTCTACAAGCATGCATCGCAGTGAAGCGAGCAAAAAAAAAGCGGGTTTGCTAAAGCGTATTTGGCGCAGAGGTAATACGCTGTCACCCGCGTCCTTTTCTTCTAATAATAGAGTGGTGGCCTCTCGCTCCTTATGTAATCGAAATCGCTTCGCATGTTTATAGAGAGGGAGTACCAAAATATTAGTTTGCAGGTCTTTCGAGTAGCTGCTACAGATATTCTTGCTTCTCATTTCGCATCGCTATCATAAACAGTAGCGGTGGCGTTCACTACGAGTAGCCCAAGATATGCCAGAATGAGTGCAAGCTGAGCCTATATTGTGTGGCCGATCGAGTGACGTGGGCGACGTAGGCATTCAAATGGTCCGACACCGGCTCTTTGAGCTGCAGTGAAGGCTCGCCGAGTTACGATTATTGTTATATAGTCCGCACATGAACACTTTACACCGTTATCTTCCATTCTTCACTGCATATCGGCACCGACTTCGATGCTTTCAGTGATCGTTGCAAACGGAGTGACGAGTCTTTCGGCAGCGTCGATACAGGCGTGCGCACAGCGTTTCTGTAGCACCTTGATAGCACCAACTACTGAATAGCGCCGTATTCCCATTCATCGTAGCCGCGGTTTTCCAGTACACGGGCGAGCGCCAACTTTGTTCTCGCCTTCACCGCGGTGTCTGCATTAGCTGTGCTCGCGCCCGATACACAACACACTGCAGCATAGTCGTTGGTGCGGCCACGTTTGGTGACGAAATTACACACGAACCAATGAGCGCGCCGCTTCCAAGTGCCTGGATTGATTGATATGGGGGGTTCAACGTCCCAAAACCACCATATGATTATGAGAGACGCCGTAGTAAAGGACTCCGGAAATTTCGACCACCTGGGGTTTTTTAACGTGCACACAAATCTAAGCACACAGGCTTACATTTCCACCTCCATCAGAAACTTCTGAGAGCCTCGTGAGGCTGCCTGGCGCAGTGCATTATGGGGGAGTATCCGCTGAGCTTTGTAAACTCGCCGCCGGGGGCCCACAGACGCTTTTGGCGGAAGTTTGGAGTCGGCTGCGTCGTCTGTGCCCACCTGTTGTTTTAAAACAGCCACTGTGATTAACGTTAGTGAAACGCATAGTAACCGCTCTTTACACTTCTCCGTGACCGTGAGCATGCTAGGCACAATGTGCAGCATTTGAAATAAACACTGTGCTAAACCCAAGCCAGACGTGTGTCTAACCGCATTATCGTGGGTCTAACCACTCGTAATAAAATGACGTGGTACGTGGCGCCAACGCGGGCAAAAAAGGAAGTATTGAACACTAGCCGCAATGGTGGCGCTGACTGAACACCCACATTTAAATGAACAAGTATAAAGTGTATGGAGGGATGACCGCCACTGTGTAGCTCAGTCGGACGCAGAGCATCGGATGCGTTATTCTTTCTTTCTTCACTTTTACAATAGAGTTACTACTAATATCATGCCATATACTTTCATTGACCTTATTTCCTGTCAGTTACCATTTATTTTGTGTTTACGAAAGGAAAAAGAGCCCTTAACTTTACACTTCTTTCCTTCATTTGGTTATGCGTACTTTCGAGGTCAGACCAGTCAAGAAGCGGCGACCTGTGTTTCTCGTGCTCCGATGGCCTACACATGGTCCCGACCAAACATCCTGCTCGCACGATGCACAAACTTTACCAACAGTTTTCAGAGCACCTGTGGGTCGTTTAGCGATTTGTTGAAAAGTTAATCATTGTTCGTCTGTGCGTGATTGTCTCTGAAGATTAGTGCACGAATAAAATAGAAAAGACGCCACGCAACTATCGACAGCGCAAGAATACAGACACTATCATGAGGTGCAGGTGTCCTTTCATTCGGCCGTTTATTTCTGCCCCTTAAAACGAATTGGCAAGTACCCGAGAGCCCATACTAGAGTCGCGTACAAGCATCCCCGAAGAAAGCTTGGCATGATGCGTAGCACCGTTCGTCGTATGAGTTATTGTTTATTGAGGCTGAAGCGAGACTTCAGGGGCTTTCATGCTTGGTGAACTCTCGCCATGTGCAAGACGAGTGCCCGTAGCACCATGTACGAGTGGTCACACTGATTGCACTTGAGCGGTTTCCCGCGCTCGTGCATGAGGACGTGTCGACGCAGCCACTCCATGGAGGAGTAGCGGCGGCTGCAGACAGGGCACACGCGAAACTTTTTCGGGCCCATCCAGCCGTAATCTTCTTGCTCGGCCTGGACAACTCCGGTGGAATCGGCAACACGAGCAGCTTCCAGTGGCGCCAGGGCAGCCCGTGGAACCACACGGTTCCGCAAGACTGCGATGGAGTACGCCCACATGCACAATTTATTATTATCAATAATAATAATAATAATAATAATAATAATAATAATAATAATAATAATAATAATAATAATAATAATAATAATAATAATAATAATAATAATAATAATAATAATAATAATGAGGAAATAAAGAATGAGAAAATACAAGCTACAGCGAGCTCTTGCATGACTTTTCCTTTGGTGAATCTACAGCATTCTCGGCCTTCTTTCTCTATTCTTTGCTACCATTCTTGCACTCGAGGCGACGTTGAGACGAACGTCAGTGAGGATGCAGTCGCCGATCATTAAAAATAAAGAAGCGTTGATAATTGTAACTGCTCGACCGCTGGCCCTGATGTCATAAAATATTTATCTTGAAGAATAATTTCGTTGTATACGGAAATTGCTTTCATGCGAAGCATTCGGTGAGTAATAGCACGCTGCTTACTTTGGCTTTCAGCCAAGCGTTACGAAGTGGGTCGATGTGTCTTTGTAAGGGTAGCAGTTTTGCGCACATCATGGGCTTACAAGGAAAGTCGACTGGAGTGGTAATTGAAAGTGCTTCATTATATCTTGCGAGTTCTGTTCTGAATATATCTTGCTGATTCTGTCTTGAATATAACTGACTAAATCTTAAGAATGCAAGTGCAGTGCTTATTGAAGTGCAGTAAACGCGGAGCCGACCCCGGAAACACAAGTCACGTTGCACCGACATTACGCCCGCTAAGGGCGTTTCACCAAAGATTTTACAAACCCTGGTGTGGTTCTGTGGTAGAATATCAGACTACTTCGTAGAATGCTTGTCCTCAAATCCTGCTGGGATGTTCATTCTTATTCTACGAGTTCATTGGGTCGACGCTGCGATCCCATTTTTTAACGCTCTTGCATTCAACATACCCATGTCAGTTCTCGCCATTCCTGGGTAGATATAAAATGTCAATCACCTGTGGCGCACTCCCGCACGTCGCGGCCAGTGCTAAACGGGTATGTGACACAAGTGTAAGGAGGAAAGCCCTTGACGACGAGACCGCACTTTATCGTTGTTCAAGCCATTCTTCAAACCCTGCTACAGCAATTTCGGGTTGGCCCTCAGTTCTCAGGCGGCGTAGTGAAACCCGTGATGAAGTCGGTCTATCTATGAAACAACAAAGTCTGCTGAGCATAAACACGCTAACACAAGCTTTACACTCTACAAAGTCTTGCTTTCCTTTTCTGGAGAATATGTAAGCGCAGATTACTTGAAAATACGTTTTAGGAGGTCACTTTTTCACATACATACCTCACTGATCGGGCCTGTTCGGCCAGCGACACTTTCAGAATGAGCACAACTTGTCTGAACTGTGAACAGTAGCGTTCTTACGCATATTTTGTATTGATTGATTGATTTGTGGGGTTTAACATCCCAAAACTACCATACATTATGAGAGACGCCGTAGTGGAGGGCTCCGGAAATTTCGATCACCTGGGGTTTTGTAACGTGCACTCAAATCTGAGCACACGGGCCCACAAGATTTCATCCACCATCGGAAATGTAGCCGCTATCACCGGGATTTGACCCCACGACCTGCGGGTCAGCAGCCGAGTACCTTACCCCCTAGGCCACCGTGGCGGGGCTACGCAGATTTTTTAACTTACTAAGAGAGTGTTGCCATATATACTAGCGGGTATATTTTCTTGGGAGGGAAAAAAATTTCAAGAATGCAGTTCTGCACATATGTACACTTCTGCGCTGTACGTGAAGCAATCTGATTTGGCACACGCTTCGTATCACTGGGGAAGTAGTGGCTACGCGCAATCAGCGTTTTATTTCTACGCATACGACGCTTAGCATTTCAGGTAAAAGTAAAAGAAGCGACTTTCTCAAGCGCGCAAGACCGCTGTCGTCGCAATGTATAAAGTAAAACAAATGCAAGTATCTCACTGGTGTGCGCTGCGTCCTGTCGGAAATAGCCAGAGGTAGGAATCGCTCTTCACTAAGCTTGTGCATTTTGTATGTCTCTCACACAAAATACTGGAAATACGGATACAACTGTGGGAATACAGTTATTAGCACCAGGATAGTAGCGATTCAGCTCTGTATATAGCATTCGCTTCCTCGAGTATATAAGAGATGAACTGTATAGAGCATGTTGGTTGAGAATTAAATTTGATAAAAGCTCTTTGCCATACCCATCGCTGAATTGGTCGGCATGGCCTGTGCCTCTTTCGCCTTGACAACAAGATGTCTCAGACTGCGCGTCTTCTCCGATGGCGCAGACTCGGGCTTAGGGCAAGCGTCGGGCCTGTACTCCGGTGGCGGAGTCGATCTCGCTTCAGAAGTCGTCGCCATTCGGGCTCCGGCGCCGTCTCTTTTCAGTGCTGTTGATCGACGACGGGACAGTACGACAATGAGTGACTGCGTGCGAGAGTACACCTAAGAACAAAGGCTTTGGCCAGTGCATACAACACCGGAAGCATCGCGGGCTCCGTTGCTAGGATCAGGTGCGCACCGCCGGATGCCCACGCCACGTGATGCTACGCAGACGCTAGCCCGTATCATGCATGGTACACCATTAGATAGCTGCCTCTCAGACACAGGAAGCGAGTCTGGAGGTGTCATTTCTACCCATCTTGAGAGAGACTGTGGCCCCTCCAACAAGCTGCGACAGAGCCTACTTACGGACTACTGGCCGGTAGATATTCTTAGTGAATATACCGTTTTCTCCTTTCTTTTTAGCGGAAATTCTATTAAGCCAGCTCACATCACGTGCACGTGCACCAAAAGTCAACTCAACGCGCGAGTGCTGGGCGACATAGCTAACAGCCGCGTCAAAAGCCAACTGGCGTGCGCAGAAAAAAAAAAAGGGGGCCCTCTTCTATATGATTTTATGTCATATCTGATTGACTACTCACGCTAAAAAAAAAAAAAGTTACACCTCCTCCCGCTAAAGGAAACGATGTAGAGACCGTTTTCCGCAGCTACTTTAGTAAGCAAAACTAGATGGCGCCACCGAACTGAAGAACATGGCCTGCTCCTCTGCGGCGCGGGCGCAATGCGGCGTGTGGTGGACGTTGCCCTGCAGCCTACTGCGGGACACGGGCGGCGTAGATTACGCGGGCGCGGGTGGGCGGAAGAAGAATATACATCTCGTTATATCATATGTCTTTTATTAGAGGAAGAAGAAAAGAGGAAAGTGAAGACGCTTCTTTCCGTCTCCCACATCGGGTGCACGACTAAGCGCCTGCCCGTTAGCTGCTTGCCGAGCCCGGTGCGCTGCCGGGCAACGATGTGAGAGGGTGTGAAAACCGGCGCTTACAGCACTGTCTGTCCTTTCACCACCTATCCCTAATACCGCTGCGCCCTCGTTGCTGGCCATCAACCCGGGAGGCGTGTTTCCGTATCATATCCCAAGAGATGTGTGGGGAAATAGCGGCACCGCTATTGGCTTTAGGTGGTCACGTGTTATAAACAAGCTTTTTGTTTTTTGTTTAGTTTTGTTTCTTTTCAAGCAAGATGGCAGTGCTCGCTGAGTGGTTATGGTGGCTTAGAGTGATTTTGCGAAGCTGGTTGAAGCCGTACGCCGTAGAAATTTGGGTTTTTTGCTGACATGTGTTACGCGCGATTGTGCAGATCGTTTTCTGATGGACGCAGTGGTGTTCTACATTCATCCGGGAGTGTGTAATGCATCCCCTTTTAGCGTGTGATCGTGTGTTTGAAGCCTCGAACGTACGAGCCCCGCTCCATATACAGATTGAGCCGTCCATGCACCGCAGACATGACGGACGCCGGAATGTTCGGCTTTTTGCTTCCATTTTTATTTTTTTTGCGACTGCTGGCAATGTATACGCGGATCGTTTTACGATGAACGCCGTGGTGTATGCGCGGATCGTGTTGCGATGGACGAAGTGGTGCACAACGTAAATCCGAAAAGCGTATGATGGGGGGCTAGTTGCTAAGACATTTAGGAAAATTAAACTGCGCTGAAAACGAGACAAGAGAACGAAGTGACTCTGCGATCGTCCTGTCCACATCGTTATCGTGTCTCGTTTTTAGCGCAGTTTAATTTTCATGAAACTGAATCCGGGAGCGTGTGCATGCTCTTTTGGTGTGATATTTATCCCGAGATCGTGTGTTTGCCATGACACAAGAAACCCTAAGACTTTATTTTGCTCGCGTAGAAGTGCAATCTTATTCAAATACGACGAAAAAAAAAAAAAGAGAAGGTAGACGATTCGTGAATATTTTTTTCATTCATCACAACTCGGCTCGATGTCATTGCGATTAAACTTGATGTTATAGAAATGAAAAAAAAAATATGTTTCGGGAATAGCGTCATTACAAACTTCTAAGCTGCTTCTCGTAGGTACACCTCATTTCGCAAAAGGCAGGAAGCACTCATTTTCCAGCTTTTCAGATGGATGATGGATGAAAAACTTTTATTGGGGTCCTGAAGGATTGCACCCCCGTTTTATAGGGGTAGGATCGCGGGCCGCTCCCACGTTGGGACGGGGAGGCCCAGCCTCACCGCCGCATCGTGGGCCTTCTGGACAGCCTTGAGTTGTTCTATGAGAACCGGACTCGTGAGCATTAAATGAAAGGAGTTCTCAGAAAATTCTTCACTTTTTTCTTTTCAGATGACATATTTTAATGTTATTCGGTGCTGACTTGAACATGTTATAGAACACCTTACATGTCTGCGTGCAATGCATCCCTCACAGTGAATGAGTCATCCATAACCAAGCAGTAACATCAATAGATCAACCATCAGGACTGTAGTGTCGAAACGAAAAAAAAGGATAGAAGTACATCATGCCAAACAAAAGAAGTACATTTAAGGGCTCGTTTTTTTGTTAGACAGAATTAGATCTAATAAACAATCATGCCAAGTGGCATGATAGTCTGTTAGATTTCATTAATATTGTGTCTAACAAAGAAAGCAAGCACTTAAATGTACTTATTTCTTCCATTCATACAGAGGGTCTAGTACTGACAGGTAGTATACAGAAATTATTGGTCAGCTGCCAACTCATATTAAGCTCACAGACTACGCGACGCCAAACAGACAAAAAAAGTGTTCCACACTCACCGTCATTGCTACTAGCCATGCTCCAACATTTAATTTACATGTACCCCATTAAGTGGACGGGGAGATGGCCGCCGTGGTAGCTGAGTTGGTAGAGTGTAGGGCGTGCTATTCGAAGGTTGCAAATTTGGTCCCTGCCCACTGCAAGTTGTCGCTCAGTGCAATTTTATTTCTTCACACTTACCTTACAAAATCAAAACAGGGCATACTGTGAAACCAAGGACATTTACCAAGCTTAGCAACGCGGGCAGAAAAAAAAAAAAAACCCGAGTGCCTGAGGAACAATTGGCAGACGTCTATTGATGAAATGATGTGCCTAGAGAATGTACCCAAAGTCTGTAAAGTCCTGCAATGCCCAATCTGATACACGATGGCGGGAACATGTATTCTGTAAAAAATATCTAAATATGCACCTCTCCACAACTGCCCTCAAACGTCCACGAATTACACAGATGACAGACGCACATACCACGTGGACTCACATAGCCGAAAAAATCACATAAGTCATGGTTTTTCAGCATATACTCTTCTTAATGAATTGTGCAAGGTTCACGAAGGGCAATATAACAATGCACTATCCCATGCCTCCCCCCCCCTCCGGCAAAAAAAAAGCATTTGTTTTTTATTTACACTTTTGTAACAGAAAAGTACGTGGTTTATTCAGATGCAATTATTACTTGTCCAACAGGACATATTTCTTAACTAGAAACCAATGGCAGCACATATTTTTCTTAACCCGAAACCAACACCACCTGGAGTTTCTTTTACATGTAAAATTTCTGGTATTTGCCTCCATATTAGATTTCCTATTCAACTGCATACTATTTCTAGTTTTTCATCAGGCTAGCTTACTACACTAAGTATATTGCTAATACAATATTGTTTAATAAAGGCTCAATACTTCATTAAAGATGTGCTGTTTGATGTAGAACAGCTCCTTTTTGCAGGTCAAAAGATCATTGAAGTTGCTTCAGTAAGCTATTACCATATGTTATTTCAAAATAACCATTTGTTTTCAAAGTTGGTAATCGGTTATATGAATGCAATAGTAATTTTTCCCAAAAATGTTGACTAATTGTGAACTAAACGAACCAGGATAATTAACAGGTCAGGTGAGCTCTCCATTGAATAAATTATGATACACTTGGCAATAGTTGGCACCAACTAGTGTACTATCGCGCTCTGTATGAGCTACACTACGCGAGTGCGTGGGTGAGCGTGCTGCAAGGTTGTACAGTAGCGCCGATTGTGACATATTTTATAGTTATCGGGAGAGTGTTTGACAGATCCTGCAAATGTACATCAATCCCACATTCTTGCTTTCACCCTCGCCCTTCTTTGTTTGAAGAACCTTTCGCGCTTCGTTTTGCTTGCTGATTCTGTCTTTATTGAAAACAATTTTGAGCACAATGCAGCGACTTCGTAGCCCACCAGACGTGTCGTGCGAATCTTATCAAAGATTGAGTGCTAACTTCATGCGAGAATGAATAAGAAAGTGCTGTTTTACTTGAATGGGGTGCTTTCAGATTGCGTCATGCTTCTCGAGGAAATAGAGAGCCGGTGAAGACTCGAGCTGTTCAGTATTTTGAGTAATTATTTTTAGCAGAGCTGTGCTGCCAATGCCTCTGGCTTTCCATAATAATTGTGTGGTCAAAAGAGAGAAAAACACTGCCAGAATGAAAAAAAGGTAAGTGATATTTAAGAGAGAACAAAAGCTGTGCTGCTTTTACTTTTTTTTATTCTTTTCTAATATTGATTAGGTGTTGCTTGAAATGGCGAAGGAAAGTCAATTTCTCGCCGTCAAGAAAATTAGAAACAGAATAATACCGCAAGTACTGCAAAAAAGCAGAATTGTGCACAAAAATAAAACAAAATGAAGTTACACTAAGATGTTTAACATAAGAGGCAAGTACATGGGAATTGCTATTCCAGCCAGTAACTTCGTCGATGATGCTTGGCTGCGGACCCAGTGCTGAACGGCTGCTGATGAATCAATGACGCGTCGGTGCTGATAGTATTACGATGCAAGAACGCTAGTGAATGGAAAGGAAAGCAGATGAAGCGGTCGCAACGCTTTAGTAGCGGGTCATGCATGGCACGCACATCCTCCAATCTGTATGCTGATTGATTGATTTGTGGGGTTTGACGTCCTAAAACCACTGCATGATTATGAGAGACGCCGTAGTGGAAGGCTCCGGAAATTTCGACCACTTTAACGTGCACCCAAATCTGAGTACACGGGCCTACAACATTTCCGCCTCCATCGGAAATGCAGCCGCCGCAGCTGGGATTTGATCCCACGACCTGCGGGTCAGCAGCCAAGTACCTTAGCCACTAGACCACCGTGGTGGGGCCAATCTGGATAGTAGTGACACGTACAGATTGTCAATAAAAGTGCGTTCATTTTCGAGGCGTATCCATTCTTCTTCGACAGTGCTCCATAGCTCATCGGCGGATGAACTGTGTAACCCTCTTTTACACAGCCTGATCTTCATTCTGCCCCGTACCGCCTCAATGATGTTGAAGTCTGCCCCTTTGGGGACCCACTTCAGGCACCGCACCCCTCGCATGTTCAGGAGCTCTTCAACAATCTTTGCAGTGGAAACAGGTGACAAGTCTTGCTGAAACAAGAAGTTCTCGTCAGGAAAAGGCCCGTCCAATGCGTAAAGTACCATGACATAATGAAGTTTTAGAATGGTGCACCGCAAACCCTTGCGGTGCGGTCGCTGCCACTGCGCATGTTTCGTAAACGTGAGCTGCCGTCCGCGTTCGCGGCCCACCTGCAGAAAATCCGAAATAGCGGGTGGCGTGTGCGGCCCGCAAATGCCGGTATCGAGATCATCTGTAGTTCCCGTCCATTTGAGTTTGCGGGGCCGCGGGGCCGCTAAAGTCCGTAGATTGTTTCCTAGGAGGGGCAAACGTTATTCCAAAAGTCATATATGGTGCCCGATATGCCCGCAACGCCCACAATGCCTGCAAACGTTATTCTAAAACTCCCTATAATCGAGGATGTCGCCGTACTTTACCGATGTTAGGTGTCCTTCAATGTGGTGCAAAACACCAAGCCCATCACGGGACATAGCGCCCAAAACATACGCAGCTGTGCGTCCGCTCGATGCTACTTCTTGCACGTAGAGGGGGTCCTAGCGAGGACTGACAGGGTGCCACACACGTTGCTTTTGGTACCAGCGTGTGGTGAATGTGGACGCGTCAGAAAAAAGTACTGTTCTCCAGTCGTCCGTGCTCCAGGAGCCGTGTTATTTTGCGAAGACCTGTTAGGCAAGAACAGGCGCGGCATCTGGGCCGCAGCGTGGCTCTTCAGTTTACCTTCTCCTCGCCGTCGTTTTTTTTTTTCAGCGGCCACCCCGATTTCTCTGGCAGTACTGAAGGGGCTTGCCTTCGCGGCGTCGCGGATGTCGGCGTCCTCAGCAGCAGTCGTTGCACGAGGGTGCCGTTTATGTGGAGCGTCGCTGACGTGGCGTTCTTTTTTATAAGCTTGGATTATGCGATTTACGCTCTTATTAGACCTCCCCATCATCCCTGCTATGATTGTACTGATTCTGGGACAATTAATTTATCCGCAGGCGCTCACTGTTAGGCACTCGTGACATTTTCCAATGTGATGAAGCTTTCCAGTGTTTCGCAGTGTGCGCTAGACACAGCCACTTCCAGTAATACGGTAAGCGGCGCATTAGTCTGGAGTTCCCAATTCAAAAAAAAAAAAAACGAAGCAAACAGAAAGAGCATGGCTATATATCACGTGTTTTGTGTAGTTCGGCTTGTCGAGCAAAAAATTTGGTCTTCAGCACTGCAGTTATCATTTTTGAAGCTAATATCACCGCAGGGCCAAACGAGGTCGAGCGTGAAAGTAAATAAAGGCGATGTGCATTCGCACCATCACTTAAACCCTCTCCCGATAACTCGAAAATATGCCATGATCGGTGGTACAGTACAGCATTGCAGCGCGCACGCCCAAGCGCACGCGGGATGTAGCTCGGACTGAGCGCATTGGTACTCAAGATACATAATTATATGAAGGGGGGGGAGTGGAAATATGCATTACTCTTATCATGCTTTTTAAAGGGCATTTTATCTTACACCGATAACAAGGTGCTCTATATTTATCATGGCTTAATGAACAGTCAGTACGCATTAAGAATGTTTCCAGATGTTGCGTATTTTTTTAGCTGTATTGAATTGAACAATATTATTTCAGGAGAGAAAAGTCGGCTTTAGCACTACAATAACAGAGCTGAGCTAGTTTGTATTCTTGTTAAGATACAGGGCATGCAAACATGGACACCAGAGAAAAATAAAGGTGCCACAAATGCCAACTAACAACTGAAAAGATGCACAGCTGCAGAAAAGAAAGAAAACATGTGAATTTGCGGCACATATCTTATGTGTCCATGTTTGCATGTTGAATATTTTCAGGTTACACTTGTGATAACTGTAAACCAGTGCTAAAGATTCTAACCTAGACATTTTCAGCTCAGTTCATGCACTTAGTCATATCTACGTTGCTTCAGTGCTGAAATGCTGCTCAAGTCTTTCTTCCTAAGAACTATGCGATATGAAAGAATTTTTTATGAAACATTTGTAGATAAACTGCAAGTAATCTATGACTTCCTTCCTTTCTTGAAAGCCCTTACCAGGTAAAATGATAAGCATTAAGCCAAGTACTTTTTAATAAAGAAACAAAGCTTTCCTATGTCTGATTTATACTGCTAGATTCACATACATCGATAAATTTACTGAAGAAATTGTGCATATAAGTTGTCCCATGTTTCAATAGATATTGTCAATAGTTATCCTACGTCTCAAAAGACAAAACTTACTTTTCAGCGACTCTAAGGTCAGCTAACGTATCTTCGCATGCATAGTCGTGTACTTTGTCTTTTTTGAAACCACAAGCTCTAATTACTGCTATGAATGCTAAATAACTGAGTCATTTTTATGGGCCCCGCTGCGGTGGTCTAGTGGCTAAGGTACTCGGCTGCTGGCCCGCAGGTCGCGGGATCGAACCCCGGCTGCGGAGGCTGCATTTCCGACGGAGGCGGAAATGTTGTAGGCCCGTGTGCTCAGATTTGGGTGCACGTTAAAGAACAGGCTACTCAACAATCGACCACATTCATACTATCAATCAGGTGATTGAGAAATGCTCAGAATATAGCCAACAACTATACATAGCCTTCATAGATTACGAGAATGCGTTTGATTCAGTAGAAATATCAGCAGTCATGCAGACACTGCAGAATCAGGGCGTCGATGAAGCATATATAAACATCCTGGAAGAAATCTACAGGGGATCTACTGCTACATAGTGCTTCATAAAGAAAGCAACAGAATACTAATCAAGAAGGGTGTAAAGGCGGGGGCTACAATCTTCTTAATGCTATTTACCGCGTGCTTCCAGGTGGTTTTCAGAGGCCTAGAATGGGAACGGTTAGGCATAGGAGTTAATGGAGAGTACCTTAGTAACCTGGGCTTCGCCGATGACATTGCATTGCTGAGTAACTCAGGGGATGAACTGCAACTCATGATTACAGAGTTAGACAAGGAGAGCAGAAAAGTAGGTCTTACAATTAATGTGCAGAAAACGAAAGTAATGCACAACAACCTCGGAAGAAAACAGCGTTTCGATATAGGTAATAGTGCACTTGAAGCTGTAAAAGACTATGTCTACTTAGGACAGGCAATAACCGTGGAGCCGAACCACGAGACTGAAGTAACTAGAAGAATAAGAATTGGGTGGAGCATATTTGGTAAGCACTCTCAAATTATGACATGTAGATTGCCACTATCCCACAAGAGGAAGGTATATAACAGTTGTATCTTGCTGGTACTTAGCAATGGAGGAGAAACCTGGAGACTTACAAAGAGGGTTCAGCTTAAATAGAAGAGAGAGAGAGAGAAATAGACTTTATTGGGCTATCCTGCGTGGGGAGGGTCAGAGCACCGCGCAGGGTTCCGCACCCTCCTGTCTATTTAGACCTCAACGGCGGCAGGCCCAGCGCGAGCTACTAGGAGTTTGCTCCGTTCGCTTTTGCCGAGCCAGGGCCGCGTCAAGCCGCTGGATGGCGTTAAGCTGCGCCTCGTGATCGGGCGAGGCTATGTGGTTCACCATGTCCGGTGGTAGTACGTCGGTGATCACTCCCCCCACACACGCGTCACACCCCTACAGAACATGTGTCAGCGTTGCCAGTTCTCGCGCACAGATACTGCACTTTGCACTTTCGTAGAGTGTCGGGGCACACGTGTCGGGCCAGGGCAGGCGTGAGCACCATGCCGGTCTGTAGTTGTCTCAGGAGGACCCCCTCGCGCGTCCCCAGCCTCGGGTGAGGCCCGGGAAGCGTTCGGCGGCCCTCTCGGTACCACTGAAGGATGCTGCCGTAGTCGAGTAGTGGGTCCGAGTTCGGAGGTACGGCTTCTTCCGCGTCCGAGGGGGGGGGGGGCGCCGCACGGTGCGCGAGCTCGCGTGCGACGGCGTCCGCCTTTTCGTTGCGGTTGGCCACTCCGCCCGGGATGGCTCCGACGTGGGCCGGGAACCACCGTAGATGTGTCGTGGTCGACTTGCTTCTCGGCAGAAGGCTTGCTGCCGGGGTCCCGATGCTCCTGCGGCCGAAACTGGCCATGGCCGTGCGGGAGTCGCTCAGGATGGTGGTGACTTGGGGAGTGCTGTTTAGCGCCAGGGCGACGGCGGTTTCCTCCGCTTGCTCCGTAGACGTTTCTCGGACGCTGCAGGCGTTAAGAAGTTTGCCGTCCGTGTCTCGGACAACCACCAATACGTAGGTGTGCGGTCGGTATTGATGCTTGGCGGTGTATACGTACACCGCCGTCGAGTCACTGGCGTGAGTCTCTGCCAGCGCTCTCGCTCTTGCGACCCGTCGCTCTTTGTTGCGTTGCGGGTGGATGTTGCGTGGTAGCGGCAGCACCACGAGGTGTCTCGCGATGTCTCTTCCGATCTCCGTGCGCTCCGGAGCCTCGTCTCGATAGGACTCGGCTCTGGGTGGGCGCAGGCCGATTCTTCAGAGGATTTCTCTGCCGGCAGTGGTCGTTGCGAGGCGGGCGAGCTGCGACATGCGCTGGGCCTCGCTCACCCCTTCTAGGGTGTTGTGGCCCCCCAGTCGGGCAAGGGAGTCGTTGCTCGTGCTTACGAGAAGACCCACGGCGGACTTGTGGGCCTTTCTGATGGCTGCGTTGATCTTGTCCCGCTCGTGCTGCAGTCATCCGTGAAATGCGCCGACGTACGCCGACGATACGTGGCTCGTCACAAACGACTGCAGCAGTCGCAGGACGTTGGCTTCTCTTATGCCGTTCCGTTTGGTGGAGATTTGCTTGACGAGGCGGGTCGCCACCCCCATCTTCGTAAGAAGCCTGATGAGGGCCGTGTGGTTCCTGTTGCCGGCGTCGATTCTGGCACTCTGATTCCTCGGACGTGCAGAATGGTGGTGGCGTCTTCCGTCCGAAGCGTGATCTTGGCCGCCTCCGCTTCTGCTGACTTGCGCCAGTGTCCGGGTGGTGGAAGTATTAGTAGTTCCGATTTCTGCGGGGAGCATTTGAGCCCCGTTCCGCGCAGACAGTCTTGGATCTGCTCGATCGCCTCTTGGAGCGATTCCTCCGTGCGTCCGGTCGTGCCTGCGGTCGTCCACAGGGTGATGTCGTCGGCGTAGATCGTGTGCCGTACGTGCGGTAGTCGAGCGAAGCGTTCGGCCACCGGTATCATGACTGTGTTGAACAGGAAGGGGGAGATGACGGCCCCTTGCGGTGTGCCGACGCTGCCCAACTTTCGCTCCTCTAGTTGCAGGTGTCCGACGCAGAGGCACGTCACTCGGTCCGAGAGGAAGGCTCGGATGTAGTTATAGGTCCGTTCGCCCAGTCCGAGTCTCGCGATTTGTGCCAGGATCGCCGAGTGTTTCACGTTATCAAAGGCGCTCTTTAAGTCGAGGCCCAGGATCGTCCTGCAGTCGGTCTTGCTGGGGGACTCGAGCAGGTCTCGTTGAATGAGCAGCATCGCGTCCTGCGTGCTCAGCCGGGCCCGAAAGCCCAGCATCGTCGCCGGATACGCGTTGTTGTCTTCCATGTACCGTTGCCAGCGGTTGTTGAGTACGTGCTCGAGTACCTTGCCCGCGCACGACGTGAGGGAGATCGGGCGGAGTTTTTCGATGCAGGGCGGCTTGTTCGGCTTGGGGATCAGTATCGTGCGGGCCGTGCGCCACTGCTTTGGCAGGGTGCCTGAACGCCAGCACTTGTTGTAGTATCCGGGCATGTAGCACGTAGACAGGATAACCGCTGGCCATTAAGCGTAACTAACTGGATTCCTAGAGAAGGCAAGCGGGTGAAGGGAAGGGGATACAGAAGGTTAGGTGGGCAGATGAGATTATAAAGTTTGCGGTTATAAATTGGCAGCAGCAAGCACAAGACCGAGTTGAATGGTGGAACCTGGGAGAGGCCTTTCTCCTGCAGTGGACGTAGTCAGGCTGATGATGATGATGATGGTAATGATGATGATGGAAGAAACCCAGGCGGTCGAAATTTCCGGAGCCCTTCACTACGGCATCTCTCATAATCATATGGTGGTTTTGGGACGTTAAACCCCACATATCGATCAATCAGACATTTTTATAGGTGGGACCCACTCATCTGGTAGTATCCTTGCTGTGAATATTGGTGGGTGTTAGGCAAAGCAATATAAATGAGTCTCGAAACAAACTAGATTTTGAACAAGTTTATTTGCTATAGGTCGATGAAAAATACATTTTGTCAATTAGAATAAAAACTGTTAAGTGTGACATAGACACTTGGGGGGAAGAGAAGGGTGGGGGGGCTTGGTGTTACATCCCGGTATGTTCTGCAATCTAATGTCTAATGGAATTTCCAGTGCAGTCTCCTGGCTCTCTCCAGAAAATGAAAATAGGAGAGAGACAAAGGCAATGAAAAAAACAGAAGACTGCAGGTTCTTTTTAAGCTTTCACAGTATCAAAAACTTTGTAAGATATTCCTCTTTGAGCATCTTTACACTAAAGCAATCGTTTTTTTCATGTCATTGCTGGCAGTAACTTTTACACCTACTGATCTTAACGAAACATGTTTCCTTCTGAACTATTTTTATTAACAAGTAAACCCCTCCACACTAAGTGGCACACATCATAACTTGTAGTTTCAAAAATTTTGTGAGGCAAGGCCTACAGCAGGTGTTATGCTAGTGGTAATGATCAATACCAGTATATTCATCACTTTATAAAAACTGTAAATGCAGGCTATAAAATTATACCTTAATTTTAAAAATATGTGTTCACTTTGACTGTGTAA
Source organism: Rhipicephalus microplus (assembly GCF_043290135.1). NCBI lineage: Eukaryota > Metazoa > Arthropoda > Arachnida > Ixodida > Ixodidae > Rhipicephalus > Rhipicephalus microplus. Next base: position 426,139,342 of record NC_134710.1, on the reverse strand, counting down.
TATTTTCGTAGTTAACCAGTACTCCACAGTCACACACAGCATAGGACCCTTCAGGTGGGTTCAACAGAAAGCAGCAGGTTTGAACCAACTGTGTAACAGCAGGCAGTGAGCTACGGAGACATCAACAACATATAAGCCCTTAAAAGGTCTATTTGTATCGTACATTATGTTGAAGTGACAAAATGTCAAACTGTGGTTCAAAAATTATCACAAAAAATCACTCGCAGAAGAACAAGTGGGCTAAAAATGTCAGGGCTATGTGGACGATGTAGCACAATCACAGCATAAGCTCGAGGATTGGCCTTCCATAGAGCGTTCAGTAAACTCTCATGGGGTGCCTACTCCAGGTGCACTAGCTAGGTACTCACTACATCAATCGCCATCATTTTGTATATTAACAAAGTACCCAGTGTGCCTGTGTAAGGTGTTTACGCAGCTTGCACACTTTGTTGATGCTGCGGCCGGTAATGATGAGGATGGCAAATCATGGTTTGGGCCTTCGTAACTAGTGGGAAGCTTTTGACCATCCATTCATTAAGCAGTTCACATAAAATGGTGTCTTGTACAAATCTACTCTTCTTCCAACCAATTAGTGTGATTCGTCACCTAACATGATGCCTGAAAAGGGTGTTTTTGCGAAGAATATTCAAGCACTTTCACGACATCATGGCAAGATGAATGATCACCATCTGGATTCCGGCTTGTATTTCTCAAAGGATGACAGCTGCAGACAATATTGCCACTAAAGCTGGCTATTGTGAGCTGATAGCCTGCACTGAAAAAAATAAGAAATCATATGAAAACTTAATGAAGAACTGCTGTATGATACGATTGTACGCTGATAGAAAAAAAATCGCATACTTGGACAGTAATTACTGCACAGTTTCTAGCAAAAAGCACATAATCTTAGGTCTAATGAGTCATTTGCTGAAACCAAGTAAGGCCTTGTGGCCATTCTTAAAGTGAGTACTTTTGAGCAACAATAAGCCTCACATTGTACGCTGTGACCTTCATTCGCGAGTTTAAATTGACAACTTCCTCAAAACCAAGACAGAACAGTGGGTTTTAAGAGCCTGCTGAATGACGAGGAGAATCGGATAAGACATGACAGAATTAGAGCTGGCTGCTGTCTCTGCGAGCATGCACAATACATGCATTCAACACTTTTTCCATGGCCCACGAAGGGCATAGGTCAATCTCAGTTCACCTCAGCTGGATACCCTCATAGATTGGGGTGCACTCTTTAATAAAGTATACATTATAAATTGAAATATAAATGATAAAGTCATCAAGTCTTAATTTTTTTTAAATATTGGGAGTGGAGGATCACTTGGATATTACTTTGAGTCTCCCACCATCTTAGTAATTAATTTTGCAACTCGCTCTTGAACCACATTCAGTACTGTGGCACGCTTTTCACACTTTTCTTTACAGTCTTTAGGGGACTCAAGTATATTTTGGATGAGAAACAGGTGCGTTTGGACACTCTGCATTTCAATTTGAAATTTAATATTTTATGTAAAGCCTTAATTTCTAGGCAAGTATTTAAGATCTTTCGCGAAAGATCGCTAACAGGTCCTAGGTTTTATTCATTACCCTTCATAATTAACAATTCGAGAATTATGAAATACACCAGACAAGGCTCGGCAAAACCCCAAGGCATGCATAGGTTGTCTTAAAACAATTTGCATAACAATATTTTGCGCCAACCTGTGCACAGAAGAGCACGGAATTTGGTATAGTGTGCCTGGCAGTGCCACTGAAGGTGCTGGAGCAGTGCAGGAATTTTGGCTTGTTGGTGTGGGTGTATGTTTTTCACGGGGCGTTAATTACAGCGGTTGTTCTCTCACCACAGGCGGTGACAGGCGAAGCAGCCCAAGCCGAACTCCCACCGCGAGCGGCTGTTGACCCCGGCCAAGGCGCTCCAAGAATCACCACATGACACCGCAACGTTGCTGCAAGCGTTGGACATCGGGAGCTAACTTCCCAGCGTGGTTTGCAGTATCCGCCCACCAGTAGCGCTTGCATTCCGTTTCGCGATTAAGCATGGCTTGGAAGGCTGCTGGATCATTGGTACGCTGTTTCTGCCGGTACTCGGCCTCCCCGGCCTGCATTTGTAACCGGAGTGGACCATCGCCCCTGCGAATGCGAGCTCTCTGAGTTGTACGTGGCATGAACATGTGGAAGGTTTCAGGAAAAAGTGATGCGCACGTGATCGGCTGCGACAAGATGGACAGCGTCGGGACGACACTGAGAATGACGTCACTGTTTAATATGTATTGATGGGCAAGTTGGTGAGCCATGATCTTTTGAACAAGCAGCGCACAAAATGATGCAAGGACACGCACACATGAAGGACGCGAACACGGCGACTGTGTTAACGTCCTTCATGTGTGCGTGTTTTTGCATCCTTCTGTGCGCTGCTTCTTCAAAAGACGTGATTGTACCACCGCCAATGGAGACCGCTCGTGACACCGATGCCGAACGTTTTCTTTTCTTTCTCCCAGCGATATACAGCTTTTCTTGTCAAAAGGCGCAGCTTGAACTGACTTCGATATGTGTCGTTTAACGTCCCAAATCCACCATACATGGTTATGACAGAGACCGCAGTAAAGGGTCCGGAACTTTCCACAACCTGGGATTCTTTAACGTGCACACAAATCTGAGCACACGGGTCTACAGGATCTTCGCCTCCATCTAAAATGCAGCCGCCCCAGCCGGGATTAGATCCTGCGACCGTCGGGTCAGAAGCCGAGTAGCTTTCAATAGACCACCGCGGCGGGGCGCTTGAACTGACTTGACGTCGCGAAGACAGCGGAGCTCTTGGCAGCATCACTGTTTAGCTTGGTCACTTAAAACATTCCACAACGAAGGTATTATGCGAGGGGACCATTCCTGAATGCTAGAGCTTCAGCTTATTTAAAATGTTATCAGCCGGTTCTTTCCTCCACACCAACTGCTTTGCCCTCTTCCTCTTTCCCTGCTTCAGCCTCTCCACGTATACCCTCTTTCCGCCAGGCTAAACTCACTACTCTAGGCTTCCCTCTCAACCACAAAGCTTTGCCTCACCCTTCATCCAGCTTCGCTATCGCAGCTGGGCTACTATGTGCTGATGACGGATCCCGATGGATTTACTTCGGCTTGATTTAGAAGTATGATGGAAATTCTACCGAGAGCGTCGAGTAGAGAGCGTGCCTTTGGAGAAGCTTGGCAACACTGTTGTGAGCTGCATGGTACCGAGCGAACAATCGTCACAAAAAAAGCCACCCCCCCCCCCCCAAAAAAAAAAAGAAACAAAGCAGCGCGACTCCATGCGTGGACACACCCAGATGCCTTTGGATATTTGCAGTGCATTTATCATGCAAGAACAGTGAAGAAGCGGTGACGTGTGTTTCTCATGCAACGAAGGCCCCAACGAGCAGTCGGCGACAGAAGAGCCGGTTCGCGCGATGTGCACACTTCACCCGGAGGGCACCGCGCACCATCGGGGCGCTCTGGTATTCGTTGAAGAAGGTCACTTAAGTGCATTCAGGGGTTCGACTGTTCAATAAGAGAACACGAGATTGAATCTCAAACACTAAAACTAAAGAATGTGTGCGTATGTGTGAGGACGAAACGAAAGCCGTGCCGATAAAAGCAGCTGTCAGCCATATCAGCAATCCTTTATCACACATATCTTGCCTCATTTTAATCTCAGGCGTGTTTCCTGATAAACTACGAATCGCTAAAATAGCGTTTGTACATAAAGGAGGTGTAGGAATGATATCAACAACTACACATCAATGTCGGTATTACCACTGTTTTAAGAAGATTTTGAAGAAATGTTTATTGTAAAAAATCTCAAAATTCTGCACTAAAATTGATATACTTTCAGATAACCAACACGGCTTTCAGAAAATAAAGTGTAATGAAATGGCGCTTACAACTATCAGACAAAAATCATTACGAAGTTTGAAGACAAAAAGCACATTCTAAGAATATTTCTTGAGCTTAAAAGGCATTTAACTCTGTTAAGCATGACTTCTTATTAAAAAGAAAAAAGTTGGAGGCGGAAATGTTGTAGGCCCGTGTACTCAGATTTGGGTGCACGTTAAAGAACCCCAGGTGGTCAAAATTTCCGGAGCCCTCCACTACGGCTTCTCTCATAATCATATGGTGGTTTTGGGACGTTAAACCCCACAAATCAATCAATCAATTATTAAAAAAAGTTGAGCGAATATGGTATTAAGGGACTAGATCTCGACCTGATACATAGTTATTTAACAAACCACTACCAGTACAAGGACGCCCATAAATAAAAATGAGTTTTTGGGAAAATAATTCTAGTGTTCCTCAAGGTTCCATTGTTGAACCACTTCTTTCTTTATTATATATAAATGATATAGAAATGTTCTGTTGACGCCTGATGTAGTTATTTATGCCAACCGCACGAATGTATTTTTTAGTGGGAAATTAGATCTTAAGTCCCTGTCTAATGAATGGTTCAGTAATTAATTTGAATGGCTTATTTTGAATCAACTTGGAATAAATACAAAGAAAACTAAATATATAATTTTTCGCTCACGAAACACACGTATCAGGAATAACGTATACGTGAAATTTCGAGGTGAAATTATCGAGCGTATCAAGAACAAATAAATTTCTCAGTGTTGTTTTTGAAAAACATCTCACCTGGTCCCCCACGTTGATAATGTTACAAGGCGCATCTCACATTCAATATGTATTAAAAGTAGAGCAAAACAACTTTTGCCATGGTGGTTAAAAACCAGCTATATTACCCACTAATTCAATCCCATTTACGATACAGCCTCCATGTATGGGGAACAACAACAAAGACAAATATTAATAAGGTGCATATCCTACAAAAGCATATTTTGCGAGTTATTGAAAATGCACTTTGTTAAACTGCCTCTGTGCCACTTTTCAAACCAAATAATATATTAACAATGCAGCATACAGTAACAGAGAAGATATGCATCACAATATCTCAAAAAATAAAGGAAAGCCAGGATAACTTTCATCGACATTTTCTGTCGAAGCGACACAATTAAGAAACTAGAACAACCATGTATGACTGTACGACAAAGTTGTACGCGGACTAAATATGACATAAAAAACAATCTTACGGAATAGAACCCTTCTTAAGTCATCCTCTTAGCGTTATAAATGTAGTACGAGAAACGATGCTTATGTAATTGTTCAAAAGAAAGTTTGCTTCATTCCTTTCTTATACAAAAATATTTACTTGTATTATTGTTTTTTGTTTTATTGTGATGGCAATTTATGGACACTCTCAGCTGGATTTTGATGTCGTGCGCCGTACATGTATACGTACCTCTATATATGAAAACGCAAGCAAGAAAAAAATTTTCAGACACAGCGAAGTAACAACTGAGACGCTTGTTCGCGTTTATTTGTACCTGTGAGTGCGTTTCGTGCGTTATTTGTGCGTGACAAACACGGGGCACGTTTTGATCTGCTTGCCATTCTGCGCGTGAGCTTCCAATTTGTTGCTATCGCGTTCATTGCTTCGCATTTGCGAGCTCTGACTATTTTTGTTGCAATCTGTATTTACATTTCTCTTGTGCTGTGATAGGACTCTACAGAGCTTGTATAATTGTGTAATTGTATTCATCTTGTATATGTATTGAGAAATATGTATCGTATATGTAAACTTGCGTATGTATTAACCTATGCTCATGTAACGACCCCTCTTTTCTGAGTTATGTGTCTAGATAGGGCTGTGACACTCAGCCAAGTATTCTTGACTTTTTCTCACCTCCCTAGACAAGAAAAATGTACATTTGTTGTTGTTCGTTGTCTGAACTGAACATGTTGCCTTATCTTATCCTATGATTGTCGCGAAATATGTGTGCTGTATTAAAAAAGAAGGCGCCACGCAAATAGCAACCGTGCATGACCACAGCGGTGTTGCGAAGTTGCCACTCCAGAATTGTAAGAATTCCGGAATCATTCTTCTTTTTCGCAACCCTGGAATGGAATGGGGACAATGCTTGGAGGAGTGGAGTGGGAATGGATTTAGGCACCATTTGTGTGGAATGAAATGGGAATGGAATTATGTCTTTTAACAAAAATAGTACCAGCTTTCGTCCACGTGCACTTTTTTCAAACGTTAAACATTAGTAAATCAGAGACTCAAACTTAAGAAAAAAACCAGCATTTCTAAAATGACTCGGCTGATTACAAACACAGTTCATCTATAAGCAACGCGCCTACTACAGCTCACTGTCCTTATATCGACTGGGTTCCTCAGAAGCTTTTCTCTATGGCGTAACAGTGGTCGATCGGAACTACGGCTGCAGCATCCCCCCCCCCCCCCCCCTCTTTACGCATTGTGATTTTCTTTCCCTCGGCGGCCACCCCAGCCACCTGCTGTCTCTCCACCTTTCACTTAGCGCTTAGTCGCCGTCGATGACTGGGAGGCATATTCTAAACAACGTTTCTTCAATTGGTGCTGGGTATTAACGCAAGTGCGATGTTTTCATTTATTGCAAGCTTTCTTATAACCTCTTGCGCGCCCTCTAACCTCATACTCATTTCGTCCCCCTTTGCAATACGGTCGCCCCTGTCTAGACAGATGAGCGCGTTCGCCCGAAACTCTGTCGCCGAAGATCTGTAGGTCAGTGCAATATACACAGTCGTAGACGATGAATTGGATGCGCTCCTCTTCTGTACAGACAGAGAAACAGAATAAACTTTTGAAAGCATTGGTTCGGAAACCGCTCGAAGCAGGCAAGCCCACGTAACTACGTCCATCGAGGCATGGACCATGGCCACGGCGGCGCGTCCCCGAGTCCCAAAACGATAATTCGCGCCGAAGAAAACCCATGGTTGCTCTGTTCTAGGGTGGAGGAAGGCCCGGGTAGAAATACGCCACCACCGCGCTTGTTGGCGGCTGCAGAAGCACTACCGTATTGCACAACCATAATGCTCGACCACACAGGGTCTTTCTTCTAGTGATCCACGATTGGGCAGCTCATGTTTGTAAAGCGCAACACAGAGATAGGTGGCAAAGGTATTATTTCAATTCTTTATAAATTATACTTCAAGAAGCCGTCATTGACAATTATGGTTTTAAAAACTAATTGGCAAAGCGCCTTTTTAGCTCATAACAGTGTGTGGCAAAATTTTGTTTGAAAAAAAAAAAACCGAAATAACGCCACTTTTTGCACCTTGTCCGGCTCGCGACATTTATTGCAGTGTTTAAAAATCAGGAGAACGTTTGATCACTTTTGTGACGTAAACCTAGTGACCAAATAACTAGTGACCGATTGCCGAAAGCGTTCGGAAGAGGAGACGCACGGCAGATCAGGCCCAGGCGATCAGGCGTTTCAGAATATCGAGCTGAGAGCTGGCCATCCCGCACTCCCACTGCTCTAGGGTGGAATCATTTCGATATTATTGTAATATTTTATCTTTTTTTGCAACATCGCTTGGTGCCTACGACTCGGCATATATACGTGTTTGCCTCACCAAACAAAGAAGACATTTCGGAGAAAATATATTGTTACACGCTTAATATTGTAGTATCACACTGCGCTTAGCCATATAGGCCTGACTACATGTTATATTGAAGTAGAAGGCCACAACGCATTTTATAGGTCCACCTTTAGTTAGCCAAAGCTAAGGGTTGGCGTGGTTTAAGAGTAGAAACAATCAGCCAATTTGTGAAAGAGAAACCGAGGCATGAGTTAGGGCGCAAATGCATTATGCCAACAGATACTGAAGGGAGAAGTGAATTATCCCTGCAAGTTCGTTCACATTGATACCCCACACGAAAGTGGGAAATGCTCTATGCACTGCCTGATCTTTATCTCATCAGAAGCATAGTACCTGACGCACGCAAATATTCTTTGCAATAAGAAAGACATTGCATAGGTGTGTGCAGGCGAACACTGAAGCTGGCAAAGTGCTCTTGACGAGCGTGAGTGCTGACTAGCACTGCAGCTCAGTGTTCCGTACTGAATGCCACAAATTGCAAGAGTGGTGGTGCACGGCTCCTGCTCATGCTAGCTGATCTAGAAGGTTTCGTACCCTAACAACAAAATTTTATTAAATGTTAGTGTTCTCCATTTTCACGACCACTGCACTCTGTGAACAAAAATATACCCAGCTGGGAGGAATTTGGGACGGGTGCTCCCGTTCTAATCCGGTGACCTCACTCAAACCGGAATGCACCGGAGCATGTACACATTCGTTTTCCACCGTTTTCCTCCGGTGGGTGATGGACGAAGGAAACGGGAGAAAAATGGAGCCAATTCCCTTATTATGTTCCCGTGGTTGCTCCACAACTGCTGCGGTGGATGCTCCGTAATTGCTCCGGCGCATCGCTTAGTGGCTTTCATTGGCTGTTGGAGGAGTTACGTAGACAGCTACGCCACCGAGCGGCCGTCGTTCCCCACAAACCAACATGGCGTCGACCAAGCCAGTGCAGGAAGGATTGTGTGAAGCTTTCGGCCGTCTTCGGAAAAAAAAAATCGTTCTGTCCACTTTCTAAGTATCACAGGCGACTACAAGCGGCCAATAAGGTTGTCATCAATAGAAGGGTGTTGTGGGAACCTTAATCGTGTGGTGGTTCTGGGCAGCAAATGACACTTTGCAAAATCGCCAGTGTTGAGCAACCTGGAGGTTGCTGGTGTGGCGCAAAACTGGTTAGCGAGCTCTTTTTGAATTAGGGGTGTTTTTCTTGTCAGCTATGTAGTGCTAAGATCGGATAATGTTGGGTTGAAAAACCAAAATTGTTGATTGATTGATTGATTCGTGGGGTTTAACGTCCCAAAACCACCATATGATTATGACAGACGCCGTAGTGGAGGGCTCCGGAAATTTCGACCACCTGGGGTTCTTTAACGCGCACCCAAATCTGAGTACACGGGCCTACAACATTTCCGCCTCCATCGGAAATGCAGCCGCCACAGCCGGGATTTGATCCCGTGACCTGCGGGTCAGCAGCCGAGTACCTTAGCCACTAGACCACCGTGGCGGGGCAAAAAAAAACAACAAAATTGTGATCAATGTCAGGCTAATTTTACAAGACCTCAGTAAAAACTCAGCGGAATTTTGATAATGCCTTGTTTGGACTTGGTGTTTCATTTTTGTAAACATAACTAGGGTAAACAAAACGGAAATGTGAACGAGACAGTACTGTTTCATTATGTCGTAAATGTAGCGCAAAAAAAAAAGACGAAATCAAGAGAGCAAAAGGTTTCACTTTCTCTTCATCGTCCTTTTTTGCGCTACATTTCCGCCATGATAACTTCGGTGAATTGAATGAAGGTTCTGTCTTATTTAGAGTCACTTTAATATTAGACATGTAACATTATAAAATATTGTAGTTTTGGATCGATTCAATAAAATGTGAACAATTTCTGTAGGTAAACCTAACCGGCAAAAATATTTTTGTTCTTGTCAGTACACATAAACAGTAATATCTGTTCGCTTTCCATATAGCCCCGCCACGGTGGTCTAGTGGCTAAGGTACTCGGCTGCTGACCCGCAGGTCGCGCGATAAATCCCGGCTGTGGCGGTTGCATTTCCGATGGAGGCGGAAATGTAGTAGGCCCGTGTACTCAGATTTGGGTGCACGTTAAAGAACCCCAGGTGGTCAAAATTTCCGGAGCCCTCCACAACGGCGTGTCTCATAATCATATGGTGGTTTTGGGACGTTAAAACACAAATCAATCAGCTTTCCATATAAATAAACGCCATGTCCAGGTCTACGACTATGTAAAATTATTTTGATATATCACGTGAGCTTAACTAATAAAAAATTATTAACTTAAAGCAGCGTAAATTTTTATAAATGCGATAAATTGAGGTAGGTCAATGTGTTTGGTACAGACATTTAGAACGCATACACGCATTCCTACTGGTTAAAAAGTTATTTCGATTCGATAAGTGGTATCTGATTAATCTAGAAGCATACTGGACTCTTCGGGGGACGTGGCACTTTCAAGATAAAAAAGAGAGGGGCGAAAGAAACAGTCTAGACTCAGGAAGAGGAATGCAAACAGAAAAAGATTCGCCCGAATCTGCATGTTACACTTCAATTGTCGTTGGAAGACGTTAGTCTTGCGTCTGGAGAGAGTGAACAAAACGTTTATATTATGTCCTGCGCAAGCAAATCGGTGAATGGTATTGTGGAGGCGCTGCGCTAGAGTGCCTAGAGCGTTTAGCGGAGGCGAACGAGCGCATCGAGGCACGTTAGACACCAGCGCCATCTGGCAGTTATCTTCGAAAATGAAGGCATGCGCGCCCGCGGAGAAAGATGCGCGCCCGTCTCGGAGGTGATAAGGTGTGGAACGCAAAGCGACGGGCAAGTGCCACCACCGTGTCGTCGTAGCGAAGCGTTGAAAACACTTACCTTTTTGATGATTGATTTGTGGGGTTTAACGTTCAAACCACCATATGATTATGAGAGACGCCGTAGTGGAGGGCTCCGGAAATTTCGACCACCTGGGGTTCTTTAACGTGCACCCAAATCTGAGTACACGGGCATACACCATTTCCACCTCCATCGGAAATGCAGCCTCCACAGCCGGGATTTGATCCCGCGACCTTCGGGTCAAACACTTACCTTTTTGAGCATCGCGTTGCACTGTTAGCGCAGCGTGGCAAACGCTACAGTCCTTATAGTTACTTGTGTCTCTTCTAGCATGAAGGCAGACATACAAAACATCGACGTGTTGTTACGGCGCCTGATATATACGCAATAGTTGCTTTTTAATTGAGAATCGCACAACTATGAACGCTAAACCTTGAGCAATATTGGTGGGCGCTGCGGATGGGGTTGGCCATTTGATTCCGTTTGAGGCATCGTTAAGGGTAGACAAACAGACAAATGCACTAACAGACAGACAGACAGACAGACAGACAGACAGACAGACAGACAGACAGACAGACAGACAGACAGACAGACAAATGCACCAGCAAACAGACAGACAGACAGACAGACAGACAGACAGACAGACAGACAGACAGACAGACAGCAGACAGACAGACAGACAGACAGACAGACAGACAGACAGACAGACAGACAGACAGACAGAGCAAAATTTTTCCGTCGAAGGTCCCTAAAAAAGCCTATCGCCTTTATTAAGAGTTGCTTAGCAGGACGAGTCGTGAAACACTCGACGTTCCTGTGGAAGGGAGGGGGGTAGTGAAATTAACACATAAGGCAGCCCGGCTCGACATTCTAAGAGAATGGGACGTGGTACTGAAAGAAAGAGAGAAAGGAGAAGGCACCCTTTCGAAAAACTAGCCATGTTTTCTGTATTGATAATCAAAGACAGTGTTATCCTGCTGCTGCATTTTTTTTCAGTCCTGCTGCCACGACTGTGACTGCAGTTTTTTTTTGTGTGTGTGGAAGGCGGGAATACGAACAGTGCTGAGACGTAGTTTTGACCTGGACAGTGCAACAACGCTGGCCTGTGAACAGAAATTGGGAAACGAATATTTCTGTAAGTCTAGTACGCACGCCGTCACAGCCCACGCGCATTACCTTCCTTGGTCTCCGGACTTTTACATGGACCTGTACGTTAAGAAAACTGGTCGGCCATCCCCGATTTCTGTTAGTATATGTTAAAATGCAGTTGGCTTAGGTAGCGTAATGTTTGTACCTTTTATTTTGTTGCATTGTGTGAACTTTCCTTGACTTTTTGCTTGAGGTTGTTCAAAGAAGTACTTTGAAATATATACACTACGACAAGTATCCAAATAAACCGGGCATTGCACATTAGAAAAAAAAAAGCAACGCCAACCTATCTCAAAATTTATGTTGCAAGGGAGATGAAGCTACGTTTGCTTAAATATAGGCCGCAACCATGCAAACTGTGAGGACCTACGTTGCTAGATGTATGCCAATGAGCACGAACAAAAATGGGACTGTAATAATCAGTATTATTATTTGATAAAATTAGGTAATCATCAGAAGGGGCATTTCTGATACCGTTTACGAGAGTATCTAAATACGAATATTTAGGTCAAAAAATTGCTTTTGATTGTTTCAGCAAAGGTAGAGCTATCAATTTATAATTATATAAAAAACATTCTCAAGTTTTGAACATTGTTCGTGTCACTGAGGTGCGTTTTTATCAGGTAGAGGCTTTCTGACACCAAAGTACATGAGACGTGCTTCTTGATATTGAATGCTCATCCTGTACTTTTTTCGCGCGAGTGTGTGTGTGTGTGTGTGTGTGCGCGTGTGTGTGTGTGTGTGTGGTCGGTTTTAGAAGGTTGATTGATATGTGGGGTTTAACGTCCCAAAACCACTATATGATTATGAGAGACGCCGTAGCGGAGGGCTCCGGAAATTTAGTCCACCTGGGGTTCTTTAACGTGCACCCAAATCTGAGCACACGGGCCTACAACATTTCCGCCTCCATCGGAAATGCAGCCGCCGCAGCCGGGATTCGAACCCGCGCCCTGCGGGTCAGCAGCCGAGTACCTTAGCCACTAGACCACCGCGGCGGGGCGGTTTTAGAAGGTGGTTCTTCTCATGAACTCACAGACTGTATAGGCTTTATTGAGTGTAAGTGGCTTCAGTGTTTAAAATTTTCGTGCCTCTGCATGATTTGCAATCCTTATCTAGAATTATTTTTTGCCGAATTATGCAGGAAGCGATCAGCTGTACCATTGCGTCATCAATATATCTGATTAATGGTCCTTCGAGGAAGGTGAAGAGTTGTTCCCGGTGGCCACGTTTCCATTGTCGTGCGTAATTTTGCAGCATTCTGGGCTTCATTTCAAAACAACCCACTCTAAACTCGGTGCTGTTGATTTCTAGTGATCTCACTCCTTGTGTTTTGTTTTTGTGATTTTTTGGTGCGTTTGTTGTCTTTTTTTTCTGAAAGGCTGGGTCATAAACCAGGAACTGCACCTTATTTTGAATAAATCAAACCATAAAAAGTCAAGTGTTTGCATGAATTTCATCTGCTAGAGCTCAATTGGAAAAAAATACACAGTTACTCTGAACTGCTTGCATAAAAAATGAGACTTCCTTCATATAACCAGTGCATGAAACGATCAGCATACGATAAAAAACAGCGGAGCAGACAATTTAAAACAATACTGATCCACCTCACTGAAATTATGCCTTCGTAAAATACTCGGGAAGTGCCAAACAAAAGTTCTGGATAGCCGGACTGAAAAACCCGTGGAAAATGATCAGTAGGTATCACACTCTAGCTCCGGATAGCTGGAGTGAAAACCCGCAAAAAATGCTTCGGAGCTGCCACACTATCATTCCGGCCAGCCGGAGCTATTGTGTGTCACCTTTTGATCATTTTCCACGGATTTTTCAGTCCGGCTATCCTCCTGCTGGCCGGCTTTCCCTCCGGCCAGCCGGAGGACAGCACTCCGGCGGCGCCACGCAATTTCTCCGGTCGGCTGGAGTGAAATATTTGGTTAAAGTACTCCGGGTGCACCACGCGATTCCTCCGGTCAGCCGGAGCAAAAACTTGTTTGTGAGGTCCCGAGCGAAAATTGCCCCGAATAGGGGGGGATGCTAGAGGACAAGCGTTTTACTCCGACCTCGGAGTAATTTTTTTACAGTGCGCACGCGTGACAAAACAGCTTAGTCTTCTTGAGCGGTGTACTTTTTTTTTTTCATTTCAAGGAATTAAAAGGGATGGCATCGTTGCAAGTCCAAATTCTCCTAAATGGAGCCCCACTCAGTTACACTGGACCGCAGATACTCTATACTCGTCTTTTGACAGTATAGAGTATCTTTTGAGAATATAGAGTATTCTCTACACTAGCCTTTTCATTCGGGTGGTTGTTTCTGCGTAAAACTGAATGCACGCGAAGGACATGGTGCGTTTAGGCCTGACCACAAGTACGCGTTGCGACGAGTCAGCGGGTGCCTTTTTCACGCTGCGCTGCACCATCTTCCTGTGAAGAGGGACGGCATGCCGCTTCAGCTCAACGTGCGCCCTGTTTCAATGTAGAGAGGGCGCGTCAAAAGGCTACGTGCTGATGCACTGCAACGGATTCGTGTGTTCAGAAGGGCCCGCTCGAAGCCACCTCGAAGAAAGTGTTAGGATGATGCGTAGCAAGGTTCATTGTACGGATGATTGTTTATTGGGGCCCAAAGGCGATTCCGGGGCTTTGCAATCCGTGTACATGTGCCCTGTGTCTGGCTAACGCTGATCGCGCCTTGTACGAGCGGCAACACTGATCGCATCTAAGCGTCTTCTCGCGCGTGTGGCAGACGATGTGGCGACGCAGCCACGCCAAGGAGTAGTAGCGCTCGTGGCAAACGGGACAAGCGTAAGGCCTGTCCGTACCGCTGCAGTCGCCATCTTGCTTCACCTGGGCATCTCTGGTGGAATGGGCATCGACAGAAGTGTCATCCACTTGCGTCAGAGAAGCTGGTGGTGCCTTCCTGATGCGCATGACTGCAATGGTAAACACCAACTTGTACTGTTTCTTTTTATTATCATTTAAACATACAACTTGGGTGCAGTCTTCAGCACGTTCTGTTACAGAACTGATCGCAACGTTACACGAGAACAAGATGAAGCAAACAGCCAATGGGTGAGCTGAGAGAATTCAAAATGATGTTCAACGCATGAAGAAATAGAGTATTATAATTGAATTTGACACAGGGAGGAATAATTTCGAAAAGCTTGATATTGAAAAGTGTGATTACATTATAAGTTTAATTGCCCTAGTGTGTTGATACCACGCTAGGTGTGGTACGTCACAATTTCAATACACTTTCGGCATGATCGGGTGGGGTAAATGTTTTTTTTTTGCCATCTATCGGCTCGGAATGGGCCCAAAAATACAGGCTAGTTTGACTCTGCAGCCGGAGCGCTTACGTTTAATGCCAATAGAAGTCATCTGGATGCCTATATTTTGTCGATTTCTCTGACAGAACAGCATTTTCATTCTTCCTTTGCCCGTTGCTTGCCTAGCCGACTGCAAAAAAATTGACAGTACTGCTATTTCTTGTAGTCGCTCTCACGTCTGGCCGTTTTATGAGCCTCGAACAATTCCATGCGGCTCGATAGAAGGTTCTATCAGAAAGTGTGTTCAGGATTGCGCTTGTTTCGAGACATTAAATTGCAAAATGTGTGACATGGTTGATGGTAGATCGGTTTTGAAATAAGACAAAAATAAAGCGGAATGTAGCCAAATATAACCATGTAATTTATTCTTAGTGTCAGCGTGGTAGCCAGTTAGAACAGAAGCAGCATTGTGAACACATTTTGTTGTTATCGAACAATAAATAGTATAATCCTGATTCGCGACTAAGAATGTACATTGCATTAAGAAGAAATGTTTTCTCTCGCTTGGACCTCAGCCCTACAATAAGATGTTAATAAATAAATATAAATAAATAAATACTATTTATTGCGCTTCCATATAGTTATGAGTCTTAACCAGCATAACTTTGGCCCATTTAAGTAAAAAAAAAAAAAACTTCCAGAATGCTTCAGCCTGGCCTTCAAAGGTCTTCAAAAGTGTTCAACTGGGCACGGCTGAAAATTTGCGTTAGTATCGATATGCGACTACGTCGGAATTCTTATTTTTGAGAATTGGCGAAGCACCCAGTATGTGTACGTATAGCAGCACATGCACCTGTATACAGCTGCTCATTTTACTGGTGCTGTATCTGAAAGTGATGACTAATTATGCCTGGGTGTTTTGCAATGGGCGTACCTTTAAACCCAGCACTCGTTGCGCAGTTCACATGTTTTGACCTCCTCGTCTTTCTGTAAATATACATTTATCTCTCTTCTTCTTGTTGTTGTATGCAATTATACCCTTCTTCTATATAATACTACATGTGGGAAAGAGACTCCTCGTGCTACATGAAATTCGCATAGGGCCTCTTTCCGAAGCATTTCAAGCACTACCGTACAGCTCTATCGTATACCTTGTGCTTGTCGCGCAGAACTCCTGAGTTCGATTCCCTTTCTGACTACAGAGTTTTTGACCATTTAATCCAATGCATCTATCTCAAATTTTCGATCACGATCAGTGATCCGAGAACCAACACTGGAATTTCAGCGAAAAAATTTCAACACTAGAATTTCAACGATATCACTTTAGAACTCCTTAGAAACAATAAGCATTGAACCATTTCATACAGAACAGGTGTTGAAAGCGCAGTGGCGCGCCCCGCCGCGGTGGCCTAGTGGCTATGGTACTCGGCTGCTGACCCGCAGGTCACAAGATCGAATCGCGGCTGCGGCGGCTGCATTGGCGATGGAGGCGGTAATGTTGCAGGCCCGTGTGCTCAGATTTCGGTGCACGTCAAAGAACCCCAGGTGGTCGAAATTTTCGCAGCCCTTCACTACGGCGTCTCTGATAATCATATGGTTGTTTTGGGATGTTAAAACCCCACATATCAAAGGGCAGTGGCGCAGCCAGAAGGTAGAACACCAGGTCCCTCTCCCCCCCCCCCCCTCACACACACACGTTTTTTCCGTCATAGGATATAGTGCCAAAAACGCCAGGCCTGTCTTTAACGCGCAGCAGAGTCGAAGCGGAAGCTAGAAGAGTGGCCTTTCAGAGCCTTTTCTGAACACTCTTTGTGTAACTGCTACAAGCATGCTTGCTGGATGCCAGCTACGTCATAAATAATCATATTTTTATGTAGTAGGCCAGCAACTATGCTATCCTTCGTAAGTGTTCTGAAAAGCGTGATATCCGCTACACACTTGCTAGAAAATTCGTGCAGTGGCTGACGAGGATGAATATTTATGCCGGAGGGGGTATGATGCGCTGCAGTTATTGGTGATCTAGAACAAGTTTTCTAATGGGTTGGAGCATTGCAGGGCCTAGCCGTTACGCAATTCACATTGTGTGACACCTGCGTGTTCTTTTGATGTTCTAAAACGCTTCGCTTTATTACTCATATTAACGTGATTTTTTTCCCGAAATCAAGCCGACCTAAGGCCAGTTTAGAAACTATTTCTAAGAAGCGGCGTGGCTCACTGGTTGGCGCATTGGATTACCTACTCGTTACGCAATTTGCAGTATGTGACGCGTGCTTGTTCCTTTGATGTTCTAAAACGCTTTATTACTCATATTCACGCAATTACTTTCCCGACATCAAGCCTGCCTAAGGCCAGTCTAAAAACTATTTCCAAAGCTACATTACATTTTTTGAAGTTGCTGGCGCCAACACAAGTTTTGATAAAAGTAGAGAATTCTGGCTGGGAATAAGGGCCCAAACATTTTCGGTCCTTATCCATTGGAATGCGACTCCTATGTGGTACCTCGGTGTACCTCTCAATAACAATCGTAACAGCGCCCACGATGGACCGCTGCGGAAACTACGATACGCCAAAAGTGGCAATATAGCACGGGCGAGAGCTTCCTATTCTTGCGAGAGCGCAAGCGTGCAATGTATACCTTGCGTCTAAGTTCATTTGTGTTCTGCAGGTGTTGCACTACTCTCGTGTCCACATTAAAGCCCTTCATAAGATATATGCCTGCTTTATTTCGAGCTCTTCCTGGAAACTCAAGAGAAGAGGCAATCTTTTTCTTCCACTTGAAAAAGGTGGCCTCCACCTGATGCATTCGTTTTTGTGGCTGTTGGCTCTGAGATTTTTTTTTTACCTCAAGGATGTGTGCCACCCTTTTCTTTTAGCGGTACTTCGAAAACGTCAATATTACCACCTTCCTTTTATTCATGTCACAACAGCCGTTACAAAGAAGTAACCCTTGTGGAGATCCCTAAAAAAAATGTTGATACAGGCAATTTTTTGAAAGGCAGATTAAGTTTAGACTATTTGTATGTAATTGGCAGAACAAAGTTAACTGCTTCACTTGTGAATAATCTTTTCCCTGAACTCGTTTATTAAATGTCATACTCGCTTTAGTCTGATCACAATGTATTAATTTGTGTGTGTAGAATGTGAATATCTCCTTCAGCGAAAACCTTTTTTTTTTTTCAAATGCACCCTTCCGCTCTGCCAGTGAAAACGTGGCCGAATGAAAAAGTAATATATATGCCGTGGGCAATAAATTGTAGGCTCTGCAGACAACCTGAGACGATAGAACATTGTTTCATTCACTATCGTAATGTATTTTATTTTTGGGAAATTCTAAAAAGAACAATCTGAATATAACTTCCAATCACAGATCATGGTACTAGGTTCCTCCCTTTTAAAACGAGCCTGACCGATAATATTCTATATGATCTGTTCATGTTACTCGGATAGTATCCACTATGGAAAGGGTGCATGATTGATAGACACGGAGAGCTACCATGGTCGACAAGAGTCGTCTTCCGAGAAGCAGCTGCTCAAGTGCGCAGTGTTGTTGAGACTTTTGACCCCGTTCCGAAATGGCTTCCCCTTCTGGACGCTTGTATGTGTTTGCCTGACTTCTCTTCAAGTATGTTGGGCGTAGTTCACAATTACTGATGATGATTTCATGCATTGACCAAGAAAAGCACTGACATAGCTCAGCGGTAGAATACTCGGCTATCACGCAGTAAACCCCGTTTCGAATCCCATTGTGTCCTTGGTGTTTTTTCCTAAAAGTTTTTACATATTTTTGCGATACTGGTTACGGACACCAACGGCAGTGGCATGAACCGTTTTCTGATCTTATAACAGCTTTCGCTGTAAAAATGACTTTCAAAACCATATCTTACCTAGAGATCTGCATGCTTATTAAGATAGTTGTTCATCATAGTGTATTAGAATTCGACCCTGTAGCTTTCCAACTTTCTTCTAGTGGAGCACCCGTTGTCTGAATAGAGCATAAAATTTAATCTACCTTTCATCAAAAACCGCTAAATGTATTACTGTGATATTTCGCACGCATATTCAACGTAATAGTGGCACTAATGTGATACTATAAAATCTAGCTCTGATGTTTGTCTCACAAGGAAAGAAATATTGTTCTCATTTCTCAAGTGTTATCAGAGAGACTTTCTAAACAATCTTTTTTAATTGTTACACACATGTTTACCAAACATTAGGGTGAAGGTTTTTTAAATGAATCAAGGTATAATCCGAAAAAAAAAACCTAAGTGTGAATGGTCGGATAGCCTTCAAAGAAAGATCCATATACTCTGGGAAAGGTTCTGAAAACTGAATGGTAGAAAAACGTGCCTTTACGTAAGAAAACACACTTAACGTGCTCACAATATACAGACATAATTCAACTAAGAATGTGCAAGGGGGGGGGGGGGGGATCGCGATAAAAACTGTGATGAACTTAGGCAGTGCATATATTCAACCTATCAGTCCATAATTATTGTTAAAATGCGTATACACGAATAAGCGATAGTGGAAAAGAGCCCGCATACCCCTTGGAGAACCGGTCTTTTGCGCCTTTTTTAAAGAGACTGAAAGGGCTCGGGTCACCCCCTTAAACTGGGCCTTTTTCTCTTTGTATGCTATGACTTATAAATTCTGGTAAGGGGATGGAGGGCAGTTTGCCACCTCCTAACTACGCCACTGCCTCGCAATGCGTATTATGCTTGTGTAATGAAATCAAGAAATTGATTTTTCGGGCAATCTGCCCCAATATATCCCCTTACGGGGGTACTGACACCAATTACAGAGGGTGGGTTTACTCTGCCGAGCAAACTTCTTGTGTACCGAAGACGATTCTTAACAAGTCTGAAGCTATGCAAATACTGATGGTGCATAACTTTATATGTTAAGTCAATAGTACCGTGGCGCACCTCAACACTAACTGAACGACAGGCTACAGTACTAATTCTAGCGGCTTCAAGCAGCATGCAGTCTGACCATTTTGCATGACAACAGGCACACAAAGTTCCTAAATGGTCCTTCGCGCTTCACCAACAGAGCCACGGTGCGTAGAGACCGTGGTGACGTCACGATACCTTGCGCAAGCACCAGACGACAAGCTTATAGCGTGTGGAGACGTCACGGTGCACTAAGGTCCAAAACTAGCTCTTCAAAAGCAACTTTTAATCTCTTCAAGGCGCGGCCTTTCATTTGAAGCAAAGAAACGACAACCGAAAACTTTCGTGTCAGTGCCCCTTTACGGTTGTAGTATGCCCACCTAGCGCCCACGAAATCTGGATGGTATACGACATGGGCATAGGCAAGCCCCACTACCGAGTGCAGCAGGTGTGAGGGAAAGCGAAGGCATTAGGGGGAGAGAAGGGAGCGACGGAAAGATAGGTACTTGTGAAGAAAGCAGTTCTGGCCTAGAGTGGGGGGGGGGGGGGGGATAAAGCTTAGTAAGACGAGGAGTCATGTGGCAAGGAGCGTGGAACGAGGAAGGGGGTGAGATCTGAGAAAAAGCTATCCTCGGCGAAGTGAAAAGAGAGAAGGCAAAGCAGCAGTGGGAGAATGAATGAGCGGAAGCAAGATTTCACGCGGAGGTGGAATTCGAACGCGACCGGACACGTTAGGTCATCTCTGAGATGCCCGCCATCAGCAGTAAGCGGTAGGTATGAATAGCTTGTCGTTTGAACGTTGAATGAAGGACCTCTCGGAGGGAGTGGCTCTGGCGTACCAAAACTGCACTACGAGATTGATTGTAAATAAGAGACCGGGGGCACCTATCAGTGTGCAACGTTCGGTTCGCCAGGGCTGCCCACTCAGCTCCCTCCTTTTTTATATTTACATTGAAACGCTGTGCATGAAAATAATCAGAGACAATAGTATCCTTGGTTTTAACTTACAAGCCGCAGAAGTGAAACTGCTGGCTTATGCAGATCATATTGCTATCTTTACTCGTGACCAGCGGAGCATCACACAGGCTGTCCAATGTGTCCATGAGTTCAGCCAAGTTACCGGTAGCGGCGTGAACTGGGGCAAGTGCCTTGGCCTCTGACACAGGTCGTGGCCAGCGAAACCTGACCACTTCGCAAACATGCCTTGGGTGACGACCCCACGCAAGTACTTAGGCGTTCCACTAGACTGTTAAGGTGACAGCGATCAGTATTGGAAAGGGCAGGTTAAGGAGACACGAGAGAAAATGAGAAGTGGAAAGGAGGCGCCCTTTCGATCTTTGCCAGAGCCACAATTTGCGACTTCTTTTTCATGAGCAAGTTGTGGTATGTTATGCAGGTCATACATTGTTCATGAACTAATGTGTAGAAACTGCACAGGATATTTGCGACATTTATTTGGGCTTCTGAATGGGAGCGATGCAGTCACACAAACTTGTTTAGACGGGTGAAACACGGAGGTCTCGGACTAGGCCACCTCTTTCTACGACAACTAGTTAACCGGTTTTTGTTTTCTAGAGATGCGACAAACTCTTTGCTACGCACAGTATGTCAACTCAGACTAGCTAGAGCACTCCCTGAGTATGTTGTTTCAACCCAACATTGTGTGGGAGGGATCGGGAGTTTTTATAAAGAAATTGTGTTCAGTGTAAGGTTTGTCATTGTACGTTTTTCACGAGAATATCTGGCTGCCGTAAGACGAAAAGAAGTTTATTTTGCGTTATGCGATATCGTTTTTCCAGTGCCTATATACCGATCTTCATTCAGTGGAGGCCCAGGTAGCGATGTTCTAAAGAGGGTTAAAAGAATGCAAGTCATGCCGGGAGCCAAAACCTTTTTCTTCAAGCTGCATAGTGGGACACTGCCTGTTAAAACGATTTTGGAGAAAAAGGGGTGCTATTTGCCCTGGGGTACCCATTGCTTTATTTGCAAGCTGCCAGAAACGGTAGACCATGTTTTTTTACATTGTTGGGAGGGGGTTTACTTTTGGGATGTTTTGCAGAGATCCCTGAAAAAAGAATTCCCTTTTGACTCGCATGGCATTAGATTTCTAAATGTAGACAACGTTGACAGGGCTCCTTTTGATGCGGTTATGCTCATGGGCCTCCATTGCATATGGAGAGCGAGAATGGCAGGTTACCACTGTGATAAGGATGCACGGCCGGCATATGTCTATTTCAGAGAAAGCATTCACTGGTTCCTTGAGATTTATAAAGCGGCACCGGAGCCACCAGTATGGCTTCCACGACTGGAGCCTCTGCTGACCTTGCGAGTGTTATAGTAACGAAATCAGCACCATGCTGGTTGACTGTTATGTCGTCATGCAAATATTGTACATTTCACACTTTCTTACTAGTGTCACTTGTATTATGTGGTTGGTACGAAAACAGGTAATAAAGAAGAAAAAACCTCTCGGTGGCTCAGTGGTTAACGCCTCGCACTCGCGACGCAGTGGTCTCACGTTCGATTCCGTGCGACGGAATCTTTTTTTTTATGCGATTTCTTTTTTTCTTGCGTTTTCATATATATAGATACGTATACATATACGGTGCATGACATCGACGCCGACGCAAGCGGCAAAATCCAGCCGAGAGTGTCCATATAATTGCTATCACAATAAAAAAAAGAGAGAGTGAGATAGAGATAAACACAAAATATAGAGAGAGAAAGCATAGTGTGGAAACTCATGAAGTGGGAAAGGGAAGTGATGTTGTGGAGCAGGGATGTGAACAGGAGAAGGAGAGAGAAGGCCACTAAATCCGTTGATTCGTACCGATTCGCAGCGTTAGTGCGTAGCGGCCCCTATTTTCTTTCCTTGAAGCACTGCACTAAACATGATTGCTAGTATAACTGCGGGAGCATTCGAGCTTCAAGTATACTGAAATCTAGTTGAAACGGAACAGGCGAGCTTCTTTGTATTGCTTATGTCCGATTCATCTTGTAGTTCCCACACAGGCATTCATTATAAGCACTGGGAACTTGCGTGCTGAACTGAATCTCTTTCTCTTTGGCTTCACCGTCCCCAGCGTGAAGTCTCCATGCAAACACCTTAAACCGTATATATATATATATATATATATATATATATATATATATATATATATATATATATATATATATATATATATATATATATATATATTTATATATATATATATATACAGAGAGAGGGGGAGTTGTGTCTCGCGCAGAAAATACGGACACAACGGACTACATTCATTAGTGGCCGAATGCCCTCGATTTGGCTCTGTAGCCTTTTCTGGATTACCAAAAAGTGTGGTGTGCGGGTATAAGAGCTGGAAGTTAGAGCAAGTTCGTTGAGGGTAAGGTTTAAAAAAGCGCTTTGTCATACCTCTCACAGCCTTTGCTGTCGTGGCCGGTGGCTCTTTAGGCTCGACCAGAGCATGACCCTGGCTGCACTTGTCCTCCGACGGCGCAGACTCGGACTTTGGACCCGCGATGGGGCTGTACACAGGTGGCGGTATCGACTTCGCTTCCGAGGCGTTCGCCATTCGGGCGCCGTCTTGACTGATCAGTACGGGTGCTTGTTTGTCGACGACGCGACACGTACTACGTGAACGAGTCACAGCACACGGCTTCCACGTGGGAACAAGCGGTCTAGGCAGTGCGCACTACGCCAGAAGCATTGCGGGCTCATTTGATGGGATCACGTGCAATCCGCCAGATGCCCATGTCACCCGATGCGTCCCAGACGCAAGCCAGCATTGTGCAGGTATTCTGGTTGAACGGTGCCGCTCAGACGGAGATTCGTGGGTGTCGTTTCTATCTGCGTCACGAAGGATAGAGAACGTTCCCACAGACTGTGAGAAAGCTTACACAGGTACTACTGGCGGGTATATGAACTTCTTTAATACGTCGCTTTTATTTTGCTAGGGGTGTCGGGACCTGGTAACACGAGCAGGCACCCAGGAAGTGAATGCGCGAACGTTGGGTGATCTGTGTCTCCCGACGCCAAGAGCCACGTGTCGAGCTAAGTAGCATTCGCAATAAATAGAAAAGGAGAGATAGGCGGTGCAGTTCAATACGATTTCGATTGGGTGCATTTTGAAAAAGCGCAGCCGTTGAGGCTAGAACCTTTATGCACTTTCAGCAACCACTTATTATTGTATTGTTTAAGTCGTACTGTAGTTGGCTGTGTCACGACGTGATGATTCTTGTTTAAGGTCCACACAGTAAAAATAATATCTACAGTTTTACGTTTGAATATCACTATATGATTACTATATCATTATAAAGGACGCCATAGTGGAGGGCTCCGGAAATTTTGCCCATTTGGTGTGTTTTGTTTTGCACAGACGTTGCACATTACACGGGTCTCTACACAACCACACGAGACGCTATATCAAGCAAGCGACTCTTTATGGGAGGCTTTCTCGCGAACCGCACGCCCTCTCTCAAGGTGGCTAGGCGAGGGGAGATCATCCCTCTTCTTTAAGTGGTAACCCTCCTGGTACAGTACCATTAAAATTTCGAATTTAAACTCATTAGATCTACAAATACTATGTGATTCCTTCCATGTAATTATTCGTTTCTTGGCCATCCGCTAAAGTGGATGTGAGCCTTACATATAGGCCATCATCATCGTCGTTGCGTCGTCGTCGTCGCAAGTACGCGCAACACTCGAGCGTTTTACCGTAATGCCAAAAGAGCCATTTGTGTCTGCATTTACAGATTTTAAAGCAGCTCTTCAAAGTATGTGGAAGAGGGATAAAAGTGGGCATCAACAGCATGTAACATCTGATATCGCTTATCTCCATCACAAGGCTTAGGCTGCTGGACAGAGCATTATGTTTTAATGGGTACCTGGCTATGCTGGTATATTGTGAAACAAAAAGCTGATGATGTTGTCCGTAATAGAGTACAATTCTGGAATTTCAGAAGGATATTTTTTCTAATTCCGACGCTTCGAAAGTTGCGAAACAATATGCCTACCAAGAAAAAGACTACCTTTAGAATTCGCCACTTCATAACAACAGCTAATTCTGTATTATATTGACACAATTAGGCGCGCAATTGTTCTACTCATTCTCTCGCCATCTATAGAAATTAAATCATCTTCTTCGACTCAACATGATATACACAAACAGTTACGTGTACCGCATAGGGCGTACCACAAGTCCGTGTTGTCATAACTGCGGCAGCATAGAGACAGTTCAGGAGATACTACTATGATGCCCGCTAACAACAATGAGATACAACTGTTCAAAGAAGAAATGGACGTGATCTGCCACGAACAGTTAACTTTGCGGAACATATTAGGCAATGTGGGCGAACCTTCGAAACGTCGTCGGGTCATACTGTCATTGATCAATTGCCTATCCAATATTGGCATTGTGGGAAGGCTCGGATAATACGACATCTCGCATAGGAAAGTATTGATTTATCTGATACCCTAATTTAAATCGTTTCGTTAGGTTCACGTGATTAGCACTTTTTCTTCACATTGACGCGTGTCAAAGTATGGCGACAAAGTATGGGTTTGGACGCCCGTACGAAAACGAGGACTTTCCAAAAAACTCTTAAGACGGTACTTTGCACAGTACCTAGTTGTGCGACGACTGAGCGATGCCCACTTACGAAGTTGTTCCCGACTGTTCGTATAGTACAAGGCGTCGCCAGCACCATCCTGAACTCGTTCACGTAGTCCGCATGAAACCTTACGTCAGTGAGTAATTGCGTGATACTTTAATTTGAACAAAAAAACTGCATTACAGACTACGCATCGGGGCGATGCTTTTTGTGAGAGAGGCAAATGACGCGTGTCTACATGTGGACGATAACGATGATGGGGCATTTAGTGGGCACGAGGTAGTGGTCCTCTAGCTTCTCTCGAGGCCGAAGAAGACGATCTTGTGACTCAGCTGTTGAGGACACGCTGCTTTCGTCGTCCCAAGGTGTATCTGTGTTTTATTCGCGTTGTACCGCGACAATATATTTCTTTTCTATTAAAATCTTTCAGCACCCTTCCCCATCCCTATACAAAGTAGCATGCCAACCATGTATAAAGGCCGGCCAAAATCTGTTTTTCCTAATGAAGAGTCTCTCTCTTTCTCCTTCACAGAAGTGATGCCAGCAAGTATCTTGGCAGGTATGGCCACCGCTTGCCATTAGAAAAACCTGCAACTCTGGTGGATCCTTACTGTTCGCGAAGGGCGCAACGTACTCATAGATCCCTATCAGGCTTTCTTCAGCGAGCAGAATCATCTAGTGGACGCCGAGTAAACGTTTTTGTCCAGTGAATTACGTGTATCTCAAGCCGGCAAAGAAACCTTAGGAAGACCCCGTCAACTAGCTTCACTACACCATGAATGGTCCGGCATTGGCTGGTTTGATCCATTTCCAAAATACTTAATACTTGCAACTTGTTCGTGTCTGGTGCAACACCGGTCTTAACCAAGCAAAAGGGAACTATAGACGATGACAAGCTAAGAATAAAAAATTGGCCCCGTATCTGCATGTTACACTGCAAAAGTGGCCGAAAGACGATAGTTTTGCGCCCGGAGAAAGTAAAGAAAACGTTTACTTGATGTTCTGTGCAAGAAAATTGGTGAATGGTATTCTAGAGGCGCTGCGTTAGAGTGCCTCGAGCGTGCAGTGGAGGCGAACGAGCGCATTAAGTCGCATCACACGTGAGTCATGAGCATAGGTCGGTACTTTCACGGACTACTCACTCATACTCACTCACCACAATTTTTTCAGCCTTCACCCTCACTCACGTTCATACTCACGTCTACTCCCCCTCATAGGCCTTCACTCACGTTCTTACTCACGCCTACTCACACTCATGAGTGCTCACTAACGTTCATACTCTCTCCTTGTCACACTCAAAGTACTCACTCAAGTTCAGACTCACTCCTTCTCACACTCAAAGTACAAACTCACGTTCATACTCACACCTACTCACACTGACTCCTTCTTACTCAAGTTCATACTCACTCCTTCTCACACTGAAAGTACTCACTCACGTTCATATTCACTCCTTGTCACACTCAGAGTACTCACTCACGGTAACTCACTCCTACTCACACTAATGTGTACTCACTCACGTTCAAACTCACTTCTACCCACACTGAAAGTACTCATTCACGTTCATACTCACTCTTACTCATACTCATGAATACTCACGTTCATACTCACTTATACTCAAAGTAATCACTCACGTTCATACTCACTCCTACTCACACTCAAGAGTACTCACTCACGTTCAAACTTACGCCAACTCACACTCTAGGCCCTCACTCACGTTCATACTCACGACTACTCACACTGATGAGTATTCACTCATTTCATACTCACGGCTACTCACACTTGTGAGTACTCACTCACGTTCACACTCACGCCAGCTAGAACTAATAGGCCCTCACTCACGTTTATACTCACGACTACTCACACCGATGAGTACTCACTCATGTTCATACTCACGCCTACTCACAGTCACTCACCTTCATACTCACGCCTACTCACACTCATTGTTCATGGCTCACGTTCATACTCCCGACTACTCACACTCTTAGAGAAACAAGGACTGTTGGGCGAGTTGGTAATTCATATTAACTGAGGTGTGCAAAACATTGAAGTACAAAAGGAACACACCTCGAGACAGCGCGCTGTGTCCTGGTGTTTCCTTTTTGTACTTCAATTTTTCGTGCACCTCAATTAAGACTCATAGTTACTCACTCACCTTCATACTCCCGCCTGCTCAAAATCATAGGCCCTCACTCACATCCGCACTCACATAACAATTCACCTTCATACTTACGCCTACCCATACTCAGGCACACTCACCCACGTACTTTTACATTCACATACCCATCATCATCACAGCAGGACAAAAGCCTCTCCCCTGTTCCGCCAGTCAACTCGGTCCTTTGCTTGCTGCTGCCACTTCATACCCGCAAACTTCCTAATCTCATCTGCCCACCAAACTTTGTCTCCTCTTTTCCCGCTTTCCTTCTCATGGAATCTATAAAATAACCGACAGAAAACGAAAGTAATGAACAACAACCTCGAAAGAAAAAAGCGCTTCAAGATAGGAGGCAGTGCACTTGAAGTTAGAAAGGGTATATACCTCCACAAAGGACAGGTAGTACTTGCGGAGCCGAGCCACGAGACTGAAGTAACTAAAAAAATAAGAGTGGGGTGGAGAAGATTCAGCAAGCATTCTCAGCTAATGGCTGGTAGATTGTCACTATCCCCCCAAGACGAAGGTATATAACAGCTGCATGCATTTTGCCGGTACTTACCTACTGAGCAGAAACCTGGAGGCTTACAAAAAGGGTTCAGCTTAAATTGAGGACGAAGCAGAGAGAGATGGAAAGGAAAATGATAGTTGTAGCCTTAAGAGTTTAAGAAAAGAGCAGAGTGGATCAGAACAGACCGGGGTTAAGGATATCATAGTTGAAATCAAGAAGAAGAAATGGACATGGGCCGGGCATGTAGCGCGTAGGCAGGATAACAGCTGGTCACTAAGCATAACTGACCGGATTTCCAGAAAAAGCAAACGGGTTAGGGGGAAACAGTTAGTTAGGTGGGCAGATGAGATTAGGAAGTTCGCGGGTAAATAATGGCAGCAGCAAGCACAGGACCGAGTTGAGTGGCGGATCATGGACGAGGCCTTTGTCCTGCAGTGGACGTTGTCAGGCCGATGATGAATATTAACATTGAGGTAGCGTTACGTGTACTCAGGTTATTCAAGAAACAATCGAGCTGAACAATTGTTGCTTTCCTTTAGGGTCGGTAGGCTCAACAAACAGGCAATGACTCAGCGCATTTACGACGCACCTGCACATTCATTTGTGTGCCATGACGCGTAGGAGACGCTGAGACATCGTTTAGAGTCTCAGTAATGTGTTACAAGCACTCAAAACGCACATTCGTAGGCTACGACGCACGCGCGCGAAATAGAGACGCTCTCGACAGCTTCAGTATACTACACGGCCGCTGCTGATTACCCGCCAGAACCCAAGACGTTGCCATGCCATCCGGCTCGGCCTCTTCATTCGTTCCACTGCCCCTAGCCCCTCCCTACTGCACTAGCGGGAGAGGCGGGCGCCGCGGCGCCGCGGCCAGCCTGGCCGCCCGGCCACTGGTAGGTGTTCTGTGGCCCGGCACGACCGTCGAGACGGCGCCTCCCCTCTCTGCCTCGCCTTCAGATGGACTCCGTGCCCGCACTGACGATTGCAGGGGGCCTTATTTATGGATCTGCGGACGCGGTTAACGTTCATTGGCAGTGTGCGTACACAGGGTTATCGCGGACAGCCGAATAAAACGGTAATTAACAAGTTGCGTTATGCGTGTTTTTGTACTAGCCCGCGTTATGTCAATGACAGAATAAATTATCAAGGGCGATTGGGCGCTTATTGCACATTGTGTCTGCACTGTTGAAGGCATAATAAGCCGCCGAAAAGTGAAGCGAGGGTAGAGATTGAAACGGCGATGCGAACAGGATCCGATTACGCTATAGCATACTATATTACTGACGGCGAAGCTCAACCGTCCTTCAAGCTTTCCTTTCTTTTCTTAATGGGGCAATGAGAAGGCGAAGTTTGCACACAGCTTCGCGCTTGAGAGGTCATGAGATCACTTAAGGTTTTCGTTCAAGGCAGCCTTCACTCTAGGGACAACGCAGAAATAGAAACTGCAAAATCGCTGCGCATAATGTGCGTAGGGCACAAACGTGCTTTCTCTCGCGGGCCATTTCAGCGTTTTTTTGTCGCTTGCACAGTGCATTTCATTTTTCTGAACTGGCTCGCGCGGCGACTTTCGTTGAAGGGCTTCTCAAGCCTTGTTGTTTTACATGTATTATCAGCGCGTTACGTAGAGTGAAGGCGCAAGAGAGGTAAGTGCAGCAAGAACGGTAGCTGTACCCTGAACTCGACTTTTCCACGGTCACCTCGACCCCCCCCCCCCCCAAATTTAATGTAGGATGGCTCCTACATGCACTAACCGAAGGCTTTTACGTACAGGAAGCTTGCATGCCATAGTGCCCGTTATTTCCAACGTATTGAGGACGCCGTTGCGTTGATTACAAATATTTATCACACTCATAGTAACTCACTTATGTTCTTACTCGTTGCTACTCACACTCACTGCAACTCACTCACCTTCGCAGTCAAGTCTTCTCACACTCATGAGTACTCACCCACGTTCGTACTTACTCCTACTCACATTCATGAACTCTCACTCACTCATAATCACACTCATGAATACTCACTCACGTTCCTACTAACGAATACTCACACTCATCAGTACTCGTTGATGTTCAAACTCCTACTCACACTCACGAGTACTCACGTTCATACTCTCTCCTTCTCACACTCAGAGTACTCACTCACGTTCATACTCCCTCCAACTCACACTCACAAGCTATCTCTCATTCCTACTCACACATTTGAAAACTCACTCACGTTCATACTCACGGATACTCACACTCATGAGTACTCACTCACGTTCATATTCACGGATACTCACACTCACAATACTCACTCACGCTCATACTCAATTTTACTCACACTCAGAGTACTCACTCACATTCATACTCACTTATACTCAAACTCAGAGTAGGCACTCACGTTCATACTCACTCCTATTGACACTCTGAATACTAATTCGCGTTCGTACTCACTCCTACTCACACTCATGAGAACCCACTCATGTACATACTCACTTCTACAAACACTGAAAGTACTCATTGACGTCCATACTCACTCTTACTTATACTCATGAGTACTCACTCACGTTCTACTCACTCCTACTCATACTCATCAGTACTCACTCATACTCACACTCGGCATGTTCAAATGAGTATGAATGAGTGTAAGTGAGTGTACTCATGAGTGAGTATGCCGAGCTATGGCTGTCACACACTGGTTTTAAACGTGGCAAGGCAAGGCAGCAACAGGATGAGAGGAATTTCGCTCGTTCGTGCACCCTCTCGACACGCAGCGCCGCTTGTGGCATCTGAGTGCAGTCATCACATGCGCGGCCACCCACTCTCGTACGGAATGCACGCTCAGCACTAATTGGCACTAGTTGGCACTAAGTGGCACTAATTATATGCAAGAAAGTGCATAGTCAACACTGCAACCAGCAATGGCGTTTAATGTACGTTTGGTTATTCTTGCAAAATACTTCGAAGACGCTAAGTTAAGGGGGTGATCGTTGGGGCACCCAGACGTAGGCGATACGATAGATAAATAGATAGATAGATGGATAGATAGATAGGCACACAGACAGACAGACAGAAAGATGGACTTACGGACGGACGAACGGACAGGCAGACAGACGCACAGACGGATGAATGGACGGACGCACGGAAAGATGCACGGACAGACGGACGGTCGGATGGACGCACGGACAGACAGACGGACGGACGGACGCATGGACGGATGGACGGATGGATACAGAGACTGATGAACGGATGAACAGAAGGACAGACGGATGGACAGACGGATGAACAGATGGACAGATGGATGGACGGATCGACAGACAGACGGATGAACGGATGGTTGGACGGACGCATGCACGAACGAATGGACGGACGCACGGTCAGATGCATGGACAGACAGATGAACGCACGGACAGACAGACGGACGGAAGGACGCACGGATGGACAGACGGATGGATACAGACTGACGGATGAACGAATGGACAAGTGGACGGACGGATGGACAGACAGGCGCATGAATGGATGGACAGACAGACGGATGGACGCACGGACGGACGAACGGATGTAGACGGACAGACAGATGAACAGATGGGCAGATGAACGGACGAATGGACAGATGAACGGACGAATGGACAGAGAGACGGATGAACGACTGGACAGATGGACGGATCGATCGACAGACAGACAGATGAACGGATGGATGGATGGACGGACGCACGGACGAACGAATGGACGGACGCACGGATGAATGAGAGGAGAGACGGACGGACAAATGGACGCACGGACAGAGAGACGGACGGAAGGGCGCACGGACGGACGGACGGATGGATAGGGAGAGACAGATGAACGGATGGACAGATGGACACACAGACGGATGAACGGATGGCAAGACAGAGGGTTGGACGCACGGACGGGCGGACAGATGTACACGGAGAGACAAATGAGCGAATGGACAGATACACGGACGGATGGACAGACAGACGGATGAACGGATGGACAGATGGACGGACCGATCGACAGACAGACGGATGAATTGATAGATGGATAGACGGACGCACGGACGAACGGATGGACGGACGCACGGACGGATGCACGGACAGACGGATGAACACAAGGACAGGCGGACAGACGGATGGACGCACTGACGGATGGATGGATGGATAAGGAGAGACGGATGAACGGATGGACAGGTGGACGGACGGATGGACAGACAGACGGATGAACGGATGGACAGACAGATGGACGCATGGACGGACGGAGGGATGTACACGGACAGACATATGAACGGATGGACAGATGGACGGACGGATGGACAGACAGATGGATGAACGGATGGACAGATGGACGGACGGATCGACAGACAGATGGATGAACGGATGGATGGATGGACGGACGCACGGACGGATGCACAGACACACGGATGAACGCAAGGACAGGCGGAAAGACGGATGGACGCACGGACGGACAGACGGATGGATAAGGAGAGATGGATGAACGGATGGACAGGTGGATGGACGGATGGACAGACAGATGGATGAACGGATGGACAGACAGACAGATGGACGCATGGACGGACGGAGGGATGTACACGAGGAGACAGATGAAAAGATGGACACACACACACACACATACACACACATATACTTTATATGTGTGTTTTTTATATTTATGTGTGTTTATATATATATATATATATATATATATACACACATGTGTGTGTGTGTATAGATAGATAGATAGATCGATAAATGCTCAAAGTGGTTGCATTACGCAAAAATTATTTTTAAAAACCGTTGGCAATATACCACCAGTTGTTTTTTAAAATTTGCTTTGTTTTGAGAGCAAAAATTGTCACAGGAGACCCTAAAACCTTCACCTCCTAGCCTGCATTCAATTGAGATTCGAGTGAAAACATATAATAACATGCCAATGAATAATCTGACACTCGCCGCATATGATACTCAAAAGGTTGTGGAAAGGGAGTGAGAAGTTGACACGGAAGAAAATCTGTGTGAATGAAATTAGAAAGGGTATTTTCGATTTTTTAGATAAATATTCATATTTGAAATTTTGCCCAGGCGGCGATTTCATTCCCGACACCGTTCACCCTAATCCGAAAAGATAGTTCGGTGGAGTCACTCTAAGAATGTTTTTTCTCACACGACAGCCTTCGGAATCAGCCTTCTGTCTGCCCTCTTGATTCTACTTTTTCATTCAGGAAAACATGCTGGATCCGTTAGTGCGGGGAACAAGACACCTTTTCCCTGTTCGACCGATAACTTCTTTGACACAGCGGCCCAATACACGTTCCTTCTTTTCATTGCCGCGCAGCTTTTAAAATTTCAGGTTGTTGCAGTGTACATATGGCGCCGTCGAACTTCACAGTAAATCAGAAGGCAGCTGTCACACACTGGTTTGAAACGTGGCAAGGCACGGCAGCAACAGGATGAGTTGAATTTCGCTCGTTCGTGCACCCTCTCGACACGCAGCGCCGCTTGTGGCATATGATTGCAGTCATCACATGCACGGCCACCCACTCTCGTACGGAATGCGCGCGCTCGGCACCCTAGGTGGTAAATTTCTAGACATTGTAACACGATGGTTTTAAAATGACGATGATGATGATAAAAGGCAAAGATGAAGGCGCTGCACCGTTCTTATTGCCAGAGCAACAACAGTCGCACGCGTCGTCCTGCGGGATAGCCGTGGTCGTACAGCGGTTAGTACCTTGCGTTGTGGCCGCAATAACCCAGGTTCGACTTCTGGTCACGGCATTTGTTTTTCTTTTTTTAGAGAGTATGGGGTGGGGGCCTGGTGATTGTTTTGTATGGTCGCAAAGAGCTCCCAAATCTTGATTTTATCGTTTCATCCGCAAACTTCTGACTTCTGGCACCATAAACATCATTACCGTGTACCCAAGCTTTATAGTTGGTTTGTTTCTTTGTTTGTTTTGTCAATCAAAACTTCCGTGTAGAATCTGCCTTTGATTACTCCTTCATTTTGAGAAAGTTTTCGATAGGTTCAGCATTAATTTGAACGCAGACCTACCACAGGAAATGATAGGGCAATGCTGATGTACTATCCCGGAGGGTTTGTATGGCCCATGACAGCCTGATCAATAACAACAGTGTCTGGTAAGTTTCGATCAATAGTTCAGGCTTGCGAAATTCACAATTTTGTTAATTTCTCTCTCTCTGGCTCCTGTGTTTGTGTGGGTGTTTGTTTGTTTCATCTCTCTCCATCCGCACGGCCATTATGGCTGCCTCTGTGATCAGCCCACCTTGTTTTGTGTTTGTGTGTTTCTCTCTCTGAATCTCCATCACCATCGTTATGAATGAAGCTGTTTTTACCGTGGAATTTAGTGGACTATTGTAAACCACCTTTTCGTTGATAAGGACGGAGAGGAAACATGCCGCTCCAACGACGGGTTTGTTGGATAGAGCTACCTTTCAAGACGCACAATCTCACTTTCCCATCACACGATGCCCCACACCGATATTGCGTCTACCACTGCGAAAAACTCCGACATTCCCACATGCATTATTTTGCGAAACCTTGAATTTGAAGTTATTGTTCCTTCATCACTTTTCCGTTGATACCGTGATCATCCTACAGCATGCTCTGAAAGTTTTCTGCAGCTACAGTGGCTCTGCAAAATCTGAGAGATCGGAGGTAATGCAAACTTTATGGAACTCTGTTTTGCATTGCCTCCGTGATCAGCCCACCTTTTATCATGTGAAGGCAACGTGTGATGACATAATCTTGTTGCGCCGTGTTCTAACGTTACAATGACGTCAAGAATATTTATCTCTGACATCATGTGGACGTCATATGGTGAAGTAATAAAATGACTGTCCCATTCTCCCTTTCTCTCTCCTGTGTGTGTGTGTGGGTTCGTGTGTTTGACTCTCTCTCCATCCACAATGTCATTATGGCTGTTGCTTTTTGCGTGAAATTTCGTGGAGCATAGTAAAGCACCTTTTCGTTTATATAGACGAGGTGGGTAGCTTCCCGTGACGCCTAATCTCATTTTGCCATCACACGATGCCACATGCCGATTTTGCGTCTACTTGTGTGAAAAACTCTGATATTGCTTCATGCATTGTTCTAAGACTACTTGATTTTGAAGCTATTCTTTTATAACCTTTCTGTCGATACAATGATCATCCTACAGCACCCTGGAAATGTTTTCTGCAGCTTGCGTGACCATGCACTATCTCAAAGATCGGAGGTAATGCAAGGGCTATGGACCTCTCCTTGTTATGCACTGCCTTCGAGATCAGCCCACCTTTTATCTTGTGATGAAGTCATGTGATAACACGATCTAGTTACGCCATTTCTAACGTCAAAATGACGTCATGAAAATTTATCTCTGGCATCACGTGGACGTCATAACGTGAAATAATTCAAATTACCGTCTGATCCTCTCTCTCTCCTGTATGTGTGTGTTCACGTGTTACACTCCCTCTCCATCGACATCGTCATTAAGGATGCTGTTTTTACCATGAAAAATTGTGCAGGATGGTAAACAGCCTTTTCGTTTATAAGGACGAGGCGGGACGTGCTGCTCTCATTGCGTGTTTGATGAATTGGGCTAGCTGCCCGTGGCACACAACTTTATTTAGACCAGGAAACGATGCCACGCTCTAATAATGCGCCTACCACTGTGCAAAAATTCGAGATTCCCTCATGCATTGGCGCAGAACTCCGTCTGAGAATTCGGGCCTTGTTTTTTTCAGCTCAAGCAGCGTGAGAGTGGCGGCACGATTACAGTGTCTAGAAATATACTGCCTAGTATGCTGAGCGCGGGCTAGGAGATGACCCCGCAGCTGATGACTGCCGGCAGCGCCCTCATGGTGCGCTGCTGTGCGAGTGGGTTCATTTGCGTTCAATCCTTGCTCTCTACAAGCGCTGCAAAGCTTGCGGGAGGCCGTGCCGTGCGAGGCCAACTATTATTTTTCTGCATTTTCGGGGTGTTTTTTTACATATTGCTCTAATGTATAGGAACTACTCGATTGCTTTCACAGTACTGGCGCTTTGCAATACCAAATGAAGATCATTTCGTGGAACACATTTCGCCAACCGCTACTGCCCACAATAAAAAAATACGCAGATCCCACGTACCTTGGGAATAAATGCTATGCAACAAGACTCTGTTGTAATTTTTAATAAGTGAGACATTATGATGTGGCACTAATTATATGCAAGAAAGTGCATAGTCAACGCTGCAACCAGCAATAGCGTTTCATGAACGTTTGGTTATTCTTGCAAAGTATTTCGAAGACGCTAAGTTGAGGGGGTGATCGTTGGGGCACCCAGACGTAGGCGATACGATAGATAAATAAATAGATAGGTGGATTGATAAATAGGCACACAGACAGACAGACAGACAGATGGACTTACGGATGGACGAATGGACAGGCAGACAGACGCACAGACGGATGGATGGACGGACGAACGGATGGATGGACGCACGGACAGATGCACGGACAGACGGACGGACGGAAGGACGCACGGACGGATGGACGGATGGATACGGGGACTGATGAACGGATGGACAGAGGGACAGACGGATGGACAGACGGATGAACGGATGGACAGATGGACGGACGGATCGACAGACAGACGGATGAATGAATGGTTGGATGGACGGACGCATGGACGAACGAATTGACGGACGCACGGTCAGATGCACGGACAGACAGATGAACGCACGGACAGACAGACGGACGGAAGCACGCACGGACGGATGGACGGATGGATACAGACTGACGGATGAACGGATGGACAAATGGACGGACGGATGGACAGACAGGCGCATGAGCGGATGGACAGACAGACGGATGGACGCACGGACGGACGAACGAATGTACACGGACAGACAGATGAACGGATGGACAGATGGACGGACGGATGGACAGACAGATGGATGAACGGATGGACAGATGGACGGATGGATCGACAGACAGACGGATGAACGGATGGATGGATGGACAGACACACGGAAGAACGAATGGACGGACGCACGGACGGATGAGAGGAGAGACGGACGGACGAATGGATGCACGGAAGGACAGACGGACGGAAAGACGCACGGACGGACGGATGGATAAGAAGAGACGGATGAACAGATGGACAGGTGGACGGACGGATGGACAGACAGACGGATGAACGGATAGACAGACATACAGATGAACGCACGGACGGACGGAGGGATGTACACGGACAGACAGAGGAACGATGGACAGATGGACGGACGGATGGACAGACAGACGGATGAACGGATGGACAGATGGACGGACGGATCGACAGACAGAAGGATGAACGGATGGATGGACAGACGGAAGCACGGACGGATGCACGGACAGACGGATGAACGCACGGACAGGCGGGCAGACGCAGGGACGCACGGACGGACGGAGGGACGAGTAAGAAGAGACGGATGAACGGATAGGCAGATGGACGGGGCGATGGACAGACAGATGGATGAATGGATGGACAGACAGACAGACGGACGCACGGACGGACGGAGGGATGTACACGGACAGACAGATGAACGGATGGACAGATGGACGGACGGACGGATGAACGGATGGATATATATATATATAGTGTGTGTATAGATTGATAGATCGATAAGTGCTCAAAGTGGTTGCATTATGCAAAAATTATTTTTAAAAACCATTGGCAATATACCACCAGTTATTTTTTAAAATGTGCTTTGTTTTGAGAGCAAAAATTATCACAGGAGACCCTGAAACCTTCACCTCTTAGCCTGCATTCCATTAGGATTCGAGTGAAAACCAATAATAAGATGCCAATGAATAATCTGACACTCGCCGCATATGATACTCAAAAGGTTGTTGGGAAGGGAGTGCGACGTTGACATGGAAGAAAATCTGCGTGAATGAAATTAGAAAGGGAATTTTCGATTTTTTTGATAAATATTCATATTTGAAATTTGGCCTAGACGGCGATTTCATTCCCGACACCGTTCACCCTAATCCGAAAAGATAGTTCGGTGGAGTCACTCTAAGAATGTTTTTTCTCACACGACAGCCTTCGGATTCAGCCTTCTGTCTGCCCTCTTGATCCTACTTTTTCATTCAGGAAAATATGCTGGATCCGTTAGTGCGGGGAACAAGACACCTTTTCCCTGTTCGACCGATAACTTCTTTGACACAGCGGCCCAATACACGTTCCTTCTTTTCATTGCCGCGTAGCTTTTAAAATCTCAGTGTGTTGCAGTATACATATGGCGCCGTCGGAACTTCACAGTAAATCATAAGGCAGCTGTCACACACTGGTTTTAAACGGGGGAAGGCACGGCAGCACCAGGATGAGTTGAATTTCGCTCGTTCGTGCACCCTCTCGACACGCAGAGCCGCTTGTGGCATCTGAGTGCAGTCGTCCCATGCGCGGCCACCCACTCTCGTACGGAATGCGTGCGCTCGGCACCCTAGGTGGTAAATTTCTAGACACTGTAACACGATGGTTCAAAAATGACGATGATGATGATAAAAGGCAAAGATGAAGGCGCTGCACCGTTCTTATTGCCAGAGCAACAACAGTCGTATGCGCCGTCCTACGGGATAGCCGTGGTCGTACAGCGGTTAGTACCTTGCGTTATGGCCGCAATAACCCAGGTTCGACTCCTGGTCACGGCAAATTTTTTTTTCTTTTTTTAGAGAGTATGGGGGCCTGGTGATCATTTTGTATTGTCGCAAACAACTCCCACATCTTGATTTTATCGTTTCACCCGCAAACTTCTGGAACCATAAACATCATTACCGTGTACCCAAGCTTTATTGTTGGTTTGTTTCTTTGTTTGTTTTGTCAATCAAAACTTGCCTGTAGAATCTGCCTTTGATTACTCCATCATTTTGAGAAAGTTTTCAATAAGTTCAGCATCATTTTGAACGCATACCTACCACAGGAAATGATAGGGCAATGCTGAAGTACTATCCTGGATGGTTTGTATGGCCCATAGCAGCCTGATCAATAACCACAGCGTCTGGTAAGTTTCGATCAATAGTTCAGGCTTGCGGAATTCACAATACTGTTAATTTCTCTCTCTCTCTCTCTCTCGCTCCTGTGTTTGTGTGTGTGTTTGTGTGTTTCATCTCTCTCCAACCGCACGGCCATTATGGCTGCCTCTGTGATCAGCCCACCTTGTTTTGTGTTTGTTTTTTTCTCTCTCTTAATCTTTATCACCATCGTCATGAATGGTGCTGTTTTTACCGTGGAATTTAGTGGACTATATTACACCACCTTTTCGTTGATAAGGACGGGGAGGAAACATGCCACTCCGACGACGGGTTTGTTGGATAGAGCTACCTTTCAAGACGCACAATCTCATTTTCCTATCACACGATGCCCCACTGCGATATTGCGTCTACCACTGCGAAAAACTCCGACATTCCCACATGCATTATTTTAGGAAACCTTGAAATTGAAGTTATTGTTCCTTCATCACTTTTCTGTTGATACCGTGATCATCCTACAGTATGCTCTGAAAGTTTTCTGCAGCTACAGTGGCTCTTCAATATCTGAGAGATCGGAGGTAATGCAAACATTATGGAACTCTGTTTTGCATTGCCTCTGTGATCAGCCCACCTTTTATCATGTGAAGGCAACGTGTGATGACATAATCTTGTTGCGCCGTGTTCTAACGTCACAATGACGTCAAGAATATTTATCTCTGACATCATGTGGACGTCTTATGGTGAAGTAATAAAATGACTGTCTCATTCTCCCTTTCTCTCTCCTATGTGTGTGTGTGGGTTCGTGTGTTTGACTCTCTCTATCCACAATGTCATTATGGCTGTTGCTTTTTGCGTGAAATTTCGTGGAGCCTAGTAAAACACCTTTTAGTTTATATAGACGAGGCGGGTAGCTTCCCGTGACGCCCAATCTCACTTGGCGATCTCGCGATGGCACATGCCGATTTTGCGTCTACTAGTGTGAAAAACTCCGATATTGCTTCATGCATTGTTCTAAAACTACTTGAATTTGAAGCTATTCCTTTATAACCTTTCTGTCGATACACTGATCATCCTACAGGACCCTGCAAAAGTTTTCTGCAGCTTGCGTGGCCATGCACTATCTCAAAGATCGGAGGTATTGCAAGGGTTATGGACCTCTCCTTGTTATGCACTGCCTTCGAGATCAGCCGACGTTTTCTCTTGTGATGAAGTCATGTGTAACATGATCTAGTTACGCCAATTCTAACGTCAAAATGACGTCATGAAAATTTATCTCTGACATCATATAATAAGTTTATCCAATAATAAAAGTTTATCCAATCCAATCACGAGGACGTCATATCGTGAAGTAATTCTAATTACCGTCTAATTATCTCTCTCTCCTATTTGTGTGTGTTCACGTGTTTCACTCTCTCTCCATCCACATCGTCATTATGGCTGCTGTTTTTATCATTAAAATTGTGCAGTATGGTAAACCACCTTTTTGTTTATAAGAACGAGGTGGGCCTGTGCTGCTCTCATTGCGTGTTTGATGAATAGAGCTAGCTGCCCGTGACGCACAACTTTATTTAGACCAAGAAACAATATCACACTCTAATATTGCGCCTACCACTGTGCAAAAATTCGACATTCCCTCATGCATTGGCGCAGAACTCCGTCTGGAAATTCGGGCCTCGTTTTTTCAGCTCATTCAGCGCGAGAGTGGCCACACGTATACAGTGCCTAGAAAGATACTGCCTAGTATGCTGAGCGCGGGCTAGTAGATAGCCCCGCCGCTGATGACTGCCAGCAGCGCCCTCATGGTGCGCTGCTGTGCGAGTGGGTGAATTTGCGTTCAATCCTTGCTCTCCACAAGCGCTGAAAAGCCTGCAGGAGGCCATGCCGCGCGAGGCCAACAATTATTTTTCTGCATTTTCGGGGTGTTTTTTTGACATATTCCTCTATAATCTAGGAACTACTCGATTGCTTTCACAGCATACGCGCTTTGCAATACCAAATGAAGATTATTTCGTGGCATACATTTCGCCATCCACAACTGCCCGCAATAAAAAATACGCAGAACCCACGTAACTTGGGGACAAATGCTATGCAACATGACTCTGTTGTAATTTCTTTAATAAGTGAGACATTATGATGTGGCACCAATTATATGCAAGAAATTGGATAGTCAACACTGTAACCAGCATTGGCGTTTCACGAACATTTTGCTCTTCTTGCAAAGTATTTCGAAGACGCTAAGTTAAGGAGATGATTGTGAGGGCACCCAGACGTAGGCGATAAGATAGACAAAATAGATAGATAGATGAATAGATAGATAGACAGACAGACAGACAGACAGACAGACAGACAGACAGACAGACAGACAGAGAGAAAGATGGATTTACGGATGGATAAACGGACAGGCAGCCAGACGCACAAACGGATGAATGGACGGACGCAAGGACAGATGCACGGAGAGACGGACGGACGGATGGACGCACGGACATACAGACGGACGGAAGGACGTGCGGACGGATGGACGGATGGATACAGAGAGACTGATGAACGGATGGACAGATGGACAGACAGAGGGATGGATGCACGGAAGGACGGACGGATGTACACGGACAGACAAATGAACAAATGGACAGATGGACGGACGCATGGACAGACAGACGGATGAACGGGTGGACAGATGGACGGACGAATCGACAGACAGACAAATGAACGGGTGGATGGATGGACGGACGCGCGGATGAACGGATGGACAGACGCACGGACGGACGCACGGACAGACGGACGGACGGATGGACGCACGGACAGACGGATGGACGGATGGCCGCACTGACGGACGGATGTATACGGAGAGACGGATGAACGGATGGACAGATGGACGGAGGGATGGACAGGCAGACAGGTGAAAGGATGAACAGACAGACGGATGAACGCACGGACGGGCGCACGGATATACACGGACAGACAGATGAACGGATGGAGAGATGGACGGACGGATGGACAGACAGGTGAACGGATGGACAGATGGACAGACGGATCGACAGACGGACGGATGAATGGATGGTTGGATGGACGGACGCACGGACAGATGCACGGACAGACGGATAGACGCATTGACAGACAGACGGATGGAAGGACGCACAGAAGGACGGACGAATGGATGCGGAGTGATGGATGAACGGATGGACAGATGGACGCACAGAAGGACAGACAGACGGACGGACGCACGGACGGACTAACGGCTGTACACGGACAGGCAGATGAACGGATCGACAGTGGGACGGACGGATAGACAGACAGACGAATGAACGGATGGACAGATGGACGGATGGACGGATGGACGCCCGGACAGATGCACAGACAGACGGATGGACGCACGGACGGACGGATGGATAGATAAGGAGAGACGGACGAACGGATTGACAGATGAACGGATGGATGGACATATATATATATATATATATATATATATATATATATATATATA
Source organism: Rhipicephalus microplus (assembly GCF_043290135.1). Taxonomy (NCBI): domain Eukaryota; kingdom Metazoa; phylum Arthropoda; class Arachnida; order Ixodida; family Ixodidae; genus Rhipicephalus; species Rhipicephalus microplus. Next base: position 426,096,986 of record NC_134710.1, on the reverse strand, counting down.
TATATATATATATATATATATATATATATATATATATATATATATATATATATATATATATGTGTGTGTGTGTGTGTGTGTGTGTAGATAGATAGTTAGATAGATAGATAAATGCTCAAAGTGGTTGCTTTACGCAAAAAAATATTTTTGAAAACCATTGGCAATATACCACCAGTTTTTTTGGAAATGTGCTTTGTTTTGAGAGTGAAAATTATCACAAAAGACCCTAAAACCGTCACCTCTTAGCCTGCATTCCATTAGGATTCCAGTGAAAACCAATAATAACATGCCAATGAATAATCTTACACTCGCCGCATATGATACTCAAAACGTTGTTGGAAAGGGAGTCCGACGTTGACATGGGAGAAAATCTGTGTGAATGAAATTAGAAAGGCTATTTTCGATTTTTTAGATAAATAATCATATTTGAAATTTTGCCTAGATGGCGATTGCATTCCCGACACCGTTCACCCTAATCCGAAAGGATAGTTAGGTGGAATCACTCTAAGAATGTTTTTCTTACACGACAGCCTTCGGATTCAGCCTTCTGTCTTCCATCTTGATCCGACTTTTTCATTCAGGAAAACATGCTGGATCCGTTATTTGCGAGTTACAAGACACCTTTTCCCTGTTCGACCGATAACTTCTTTGACACAGCGGCCCAATACACGTTCCTTCTTTTCATTGCCGCGTAGCTTTTAAAATCTCAGTGTGTTGCAGTATACATATGGCGCCGTCGGAACTTCACAGTAAATCATAAGGCAGCTGTCACACACTGGTTTTAAACGGGGGAAGGCACGGCAGCACCAGGATGAGTTGAATTTCGCTCGTTCGTGCACCCTCTCGACACGCAGAGCCGCTTGTGGCATCTGAGTGCAGTCATCACATGCGCGGCCACCCACTCTCGTACGGAATGCGCGCGCTCAGCACACTAGGTGGTATATTTCTAGGCACTGTACCACGATGGTTTCGAAATGACGACGATAATGATGATGATGAAAAGCAGAGGTGAAGGCGCTGCTCCGTTCTTATTGCCAGAGCAACAACAGTCGTATGCCTCGTCCTGCGGGAAAGCCGTGGTCGTACAGCGGTTAGTGCCTTGCGTTGTGGCCGCAAGAACCCAGGTTCGACTCCTGGTCAAGGCAAAATTTTTTTTCTTTTTTTGGAGAGTATGGGGACCTGGTGAGCATTTTGTATTTTCGAAAAGAACTCCCAAATCTTGATTTTATCGTTTCACCCGCAAACTTCTGGCACCATAAACATCATTACCATGTACCCAAGCTTTATTGTTGGTCTGTTTCTTTGTTTGTTTTGTCAATCAAAACTTGCGTGTAGAATCTGGCTTTGATTACTCCTTCATTTTGAGAAAATTTTCAATAGGTTCAGCATCATTTTGAACGCATACCTACCACAGAAAATGATAGGGCAATGCTGAAGTACTATCCCGGATGGTTTGTGTGGTCCACAACAGTCTGATCAATAACCACAGCGTCTGGTAAGTTTCGATCAATAGTTCAGGCTTGCGGAATTCACAATACTGTTAATTTCTCCCTCTCTCTCACTCCTGTGTTTGTGTGTGTGTTTGTGTGTTTCGTCTCTCCCCGTCTGCACGGGCATTATGGCTGCCTCTGTGATCAGCCCACCTTGTTTTGTGTTTGTGTGTTTTTCTTTCTGATTCTCCATCGCCATCGTCAAAATTGCTGCTGTTTTTACCGTAGAATTTAGTGGACTATTGTAAACCATCTTTTCGTTGATAAGGACGCGGAGGAAACATGCCGCTCCGATGACGGGTTTGTTGGATTGAGCTACCTTTCAAGACACACAATCTCATTTTTCCATCACACGATGCCCCACTCCGATATTGCGTCTACGACTGCGAAAAACTCCGACATTCACACATACATTATATTGGGAAACCTTGAAATAGAAGTTATTGTTTCTTCATCACTTTTCCGTTGATACCGTCATCATCCCACAGCTTGCTCTGAAAGTTTTCTGCAGCTAGAGTGGCTCTGCAATATCCCAGAGATCGGAGGTAATGCAAATTTTATGGAACTCTGTTTTGCATTGCCTCCGTGATCAGCCCACCTTTTATCATGTGAAGGCAACGTGTGATGACATAATCTTGTTGCGCCCTGTTCTAACGTCACAATGACGTCAAGAATATTTATCTCTGACATCATGTGGACGTCTTATGGTGAAGTAATAAAATGACCGTCCCATTCTCCCTTTCTCTCTCCTGTGTGTTTGTGTGGGTTCGTGTGTTTGACTCTCTCTCCATCCACAATGTCATTATGGCTGTTGCTTTTTGCGTGAAATTTCGTGGAGCATAGTAAAGCACCTTTTAGTTTATATAGACGAGGCGGGTAGCTTCCCGTGACGCCCAATCGCACTTTGCGATCTCGCGATGGCACATGCCGATTTTGCGTCTACTAGTGTGAAAAACTCCGATATTGCTTCATGCATTGTTCTAAGACTACTTGAATTTGAAACTATTCCTTCATAACCTTTCTGTCGATACACTGATCATCCTACAGCACCCTGCAAAAGTTTTCTGCAGCTTGCGTGGCCATGCACTATCTCAAAGATCGGAGGTAATGCAAGGGTTATGGACCTCTCCTTGTTATGCACTACTGCCTTCGAGATCAGCCCACCTTTTATCTTGTGATGAAGTCATGTGATAACATGATCTAGTTACGCCATTTCCAACGTCAAAATGACGTCATGAAAATTTATCTCTGGCATCATGTGGACGTCATACCGCGAAGTAATTCAGATAACCGTCAAATTCTCTCTCTTTCCTGTATGTGTGAGTTCACGTCTTTCACTCCCTCTTCATCCACATCGTCATTATGGCTGCTGTTTTACCATGAAAAATTGTGCACGATGGTAAACAGCCTTTTCGTTTATTAGGACGAGGCGGGACGTGCTGCTCTCATTGCGTGTTTGATGAATAGACTAGCTGCCCGGAGCACACAACTTTATTTAGACCAGGAAACGATGCCACACTCTAATAATGCGCCTACCACTGTGCAAAAATTCGAGATTCCCTCGTGCATTGGCGCAGAACTCCGTCTGGGAATTCGGGCCTTGTTTTTTTCAGCTCAAGCAGCGTGAGAGTGGCGGCACGATTACAGTGTTTAGAAATATACTGCCTAGTATGCTGAGCGCAGGCTAGGAGATGACCCCGCAGCTGATGACTACCGGCAGCGCCCTCATGGTGCGCTGCTGTGCGAATGGGTTCATTTGCGTTCAATCCTTGCTCTCTACAAGCGCTGCAAAGCTTGCGGGAGGCCGTGCCGTGCGAGGCCAACTATTATATTTCTGCATTTTCGGGGTGTTTTTTTACATATTGCTCTAATGTATAGGAACTACTCGATTGCTTTCACAGTACTGGCGCTTTGCAATACCAAATGAAGATCATTTCGTGGAACACATTTCGCCAACCGCTACTGCCCACAATAAAAAATTACGCAGATCCCACGTACCTTGGGAATAAATGCTATGCAACAAGACTCTGTTGTAATTTTTTAATAAGTGAGACATTATGATGTGGCAATTATTATATGCAAGAAAGTGCATAGTCAACGCTGCAACCAGCAATGGCGTTTCATGAACATTTGGTTATTCTTGCAAAGTATTTTGAAGACGCTAAGTTGAGGGGGTGATCGTTGGGGCACCCAGACGTAGGCGATACGATAGATAAATAAATAGATAGGTGGATTGATAAATAGGCACACAGACAGACAGACAGACAGACAGACAGACAGACAGATGGACTTACGGATAGACGAATGGACAGGCAGAAAGACGCACAGACGGATGGATGGACGGATGAACGGATGGATGGACGCACGGACAGATGCACGGACAGACGGACGGACGGAAGGACGCACGGACGGATGGACGGATCCATACGGGGACTGATGAACGGATGGACAGAGGGACAGACGGATGGACAGACGGATGAACGGATGGACAGATGGACGGACGGATCGACAGACAGACGGATGAATGAATGGTTGGATGGACGGACGCATGGACGAACGAATTGACGGACGCACGGTCAGATGCACGGACAGACAGATGAACGCACGGACAGACAGACGGACGGAAGCACGCACGGACGGACGGACGGATGGATACAGACTGACGGATGAACGGATGGACAAATGGACGGACGGATGGACAGACAGGCACATGAGCGGATGGACAGACAGACGGATGGACGCACGGACGGACGAACGAATGTACACGGAAAGACAGATGAACGGATGGACAGATGGACGGACGGATGGACAGACAGATGGATGAACGGATGGACAGATGGACGGATGGATCGACAGACAGACGGATGAACGGATGGATGGATGGACAGACACACGGACGAACGAATGGACGGACGCACGGACGGATGAGAGGAGAGACGGACGGACGAATGGACGCACGGACGGACAGACGGAGGGAAAGACGCACGGACGGATGGATGGATAAGAAGAGACGGATGAACAGATGGACAGGTGGACGGACGGATGGACAGACAGACGGATGAACTGATGGACAGACATACAGATGAACGCACGGACGGACGGAGGGATGTACACGGACAGACAGAGGAACGATGGACAGATGGACGGACGGATGGACAGACAGACGGATGAACGGACGGATGGACAGACAGACGGATGAACGGATGGACAGATGGAGGGACGGATCGACAGACAGATGGATGAACGGGTGGATTGACAGACGGAAGCACGGACCGATGCATGGACAGACGGATGAACGCACGGAAAGAGGGACAGACGCACGGACGCACGGACGGACGGACGGACGAATAAGAAGAGACGGATGAACGGACAGACAGATGAACGGATGGACAGATGGACGGACGGATTGACAGTCAGACGGATGAACGAATGGATATATATATATATATATATATATATATATATATATATATATATATATATATATATATATATATATATATATGTGTGTGTGTGTGTGTGTGTGTGTGTGTGTGTGTGTGTGTGTGTATAGATTGATAGTTCGATAAGTGCTCAAAGTGGTTGCATTATGCAAAAATTATTTTTAAAAACCATTGGCAATATACCACCAGTTATTTTTCAAAATGTGCTTTGTTTTGAGAGCAAAAATTATCACAGGAGACCCTGAAACCTTCACCTCTTAGCCTGCATTCCATTAAAATTCGACTGAAAACCAATAATAAGATGCCAATGAATAATCTGACACTCGCCGCATATGATACTCAAAAGGATGTTGGGTAGGGAGCGCGACGTTGACATGGAAGAAAATCTGTGTGAATGAAATTAGAAAGGGAATTTTCGATTTTTTAGATAAATATTCATATTTGAAATTTTGCCTAGACGGCGATTTCATTCCCGCCACCGTTCACCCTAATCCGAAAAGATAGTTCGGTGGAGTCACTCTAAGAATGTTTTTTCTGACACGACAGCCTTCGGATTCAGCCTTCTGTCTGCCCTCTTGATCCTACTTTTTCATTCAGGAAAACATGCTCGATCCGTTAGTGCAGGGAACAAGACACCTTTTCCCTGTTCGACCGATAACTTCTTTGACACAGCGGCCCAATACACGTTCCTTCTTTTCATTGCCGCGTAGCTTTTAAAATCTCAGGGTGTTGCAGTGTAGATATGGCGCTGTCGAACCTCACAGTAAATCAGAAGGCAGCTGTCACACACTGGTTTGAAACGTGGCAAGGCACGGCAGCAACAGGATGAGAGGAATTTCGCTCGTTCGTGCACCCTCTCGACACGCAGCGCCGCTTGTGGCACCTGAGTGCAGTCGTCCCATGCGCAGCCAACCACTCTCGTACGGAATGCGCGCGCTCGGCACCCTAGGTGGTAAATTTCTACCCACTGTAACACGATAGTTCCCAAATGACGATGATGATGATAAAAGGCAAAGATGAAGGCGCTGCACCGTTCTCATTGCCAGAGCAACAACAGTCGTATGCGTCGTCCTACGGGATAGCCGTGGTCGTACAGCGGTTAGTACCTTGCGTTGTGGCCGCAATAACCCAGGTTCGACTCCTGGTCACGGCAAAATTTTTTTCCTTTTTTAGAGAGTATGGGGGCCTGGTGATCATTTTCTATTGTCGCAAACAACTCCCAGATCTTGATTTTATCGTTTCACCCGCAAACTTCTGGAACCATAAACATCATTATCGTGTACCCAAGCTTTATTGTTGGTTTGTTTCTTTGTTTGTTTTGTCAATCAAAACTTGCCTGTAGAATCTGCCTTTGATTACTCCATCATTTTGAGAAAGTTTTCAATAAGTTCAGCATCATTTTGAACGCATACCTACCACAGGAAATGATAGGGCAATGCTGAAGTACTATCTTGGATGGTTTGTATGGCCCATAGCAGCCTGATCAATAACCACAGCGTCTGGTAAGTTTCGATCAATAGTTCAGGCTTGCGGAATTCACAATACTGTTAATTTCTCTTTCTCTCTCTCGCTCCTGTGTTTGTGTGTGTGTTTGTGTGTTTCATCTCTCTCCACCCGCACGGCCATTATGGCTGCCTTTGTGATCAGCCCACCTTGTTTTGTGTTTGTGTTTTTCTCTCTCTTAATCTCCATCACCCTCGACATGAATGGTGCTGTTTTTACCGTGGAATTTAGTGGACTATTGTACACCACCTTTTCGTTGATAAGGACGGGGAGGAAACATGCCGCTCCGACGACGGGTTTGTTGGATAGAGCTACCTTTCAAGACGCAGAATCTCATTTTCCCATCACATGATGCCCCACTGCGATATTGAGTCTACCACTGCGAAAAACTCCGACATTCCCACATGCATTATTTTAGGAATTCTTGAAATTGAAGTTATTGTTCCTTCATGACTTTTCCGTTGATACCGTGATCATCCTACAGCATGCTCTGAAAGTTTTCTGCAGCTAGAGTGGCTCTTCAATATCTGAGAGATCGGAGGTAATGCAAACATTATGGAACTCTGTTTTGCATTGCCTCCGTGATCAGCCGACCTTTTATCATGTGAAGGCAACATGTGATGACATATCTTGTTGCGCCATGTTCTAACGTCACAATGACGTCAAGAATATTTATCTCTAGCGTCATGTGGACGTCATATGGTGAAGTAATAAAATGACCGTCCCATTCTCCCTTTCTCTCTCCTGTGTGTGTGTGTTGGTTCGTGTGTTTGACTCTCTCTCCATCCACATCGTCATTATGGCTGTTGCTTTTTCCGTGAAATTTCGTGGAGCATAGTAAAGCACCTTTTCGTTTATATAGACAAGGCGGGGAGCTTCCCGTGACGCCCAATCTCATTTTGCGAACTCGCGATGGCACATGCCGATTTTGCGTATACTAGTGTGAAAAACTCCGATATTGCTTCATGCATTGTTCTAAGACTACTTGAATTTGAAGCTATTCCTTTATAACCTTTCTGTCGATACACTGATCATCCTACAGGACCCCGCAAAAGTTTTCTGCAGCTTGCGTGACCATGCACTATCTCAAAGATCGGAGGTATTGCAAGGGTTATGGACCTCTCCTTGTTATGCACTGCCTTCGAGATCAGCCGACCTTTTATCTTGTGATGAAGTCATGTGTAACATGATCTAGTTACGCCAATTCTAACGTCAAAATGACGTCATAAAAATTTATCTGACATCATATAATAAGTTTATCCAATAATAAAAGTTTATCTAATCCAATCACGAGGATGTCATATCGTGAAGTAATTCTAATTACCGTCTAATTATCTCTCTCTCCTATTTGTGTGTGTTCACGTGTTTCACTGTCTCTCCACCCACATCGTCATTATGGCTGCTGTTTTTATCATTAAAATTGTGCAGAATGGTAAACCACCTTTTTGTTTATAAGAACGAGGTGGGCCTGTGCTGCTCTCATTGCGTGTTTGATGAATAGAGCTAGCTGCCCATGACGCACAACTTTATTTAGACCAGGAAACAATATCACACTCTAATATTGCGCCTACCACTGTGCAAAAATTCGACATTCCCTCATGCATTGGCGCAGAACTCCGTCTGGAAATTCGGGCCTCGTTTTTTTCAGCTCATTCAGCGTGAGAGTGGCCACACGATTACAGTGTCTAGAAAGACACTGCCTAGTATGCTGAGCGCGGGCTAGTAGATAGCCCCGCCGCTGATGACTGCCAGCAGCGCCCTCATGGTGCGCTGCTGTGCGAGTGGGTGAATTTGCGTTCAATCCTTGCTCTCCACAAGCGCTGCAAAGCCTGCAGGAGGCCATGCCGCACGAGGCCAACAATTATTTTTCTGCATTTTCGGGGTGTTTTTTGACATATTCCTCTATATTATAGGAACTACTCGATTGCTTTCACAGTATACGCGCTTTGCAATACCAAATGAAGATTATTTCGTGGCATACATTTCGCCATCCACAACTGCCCGCAATAAAAAATACGCAGAACCCACGTAACTTGGGGACAAATGCTATGCAACATGACTCTGTTGTAATTTCTTTAATAAGTGAGACATTATGATGTGGCACCAATTATATGCAAGAAATTGGATAGTCAACACTGGAACCAGCATTGGCGTTTCACGAACAGTTTGCTCTTCTTGCAAAGTATTTCGAAGACGCTAAGTTAAGGGGATGATTGTGAGGGCACCCAGACGTAGGCGATAAGATAGATAAAAAGATAGATAGATGAATAGATTGATAGATAGACAGACAGACAGACAGAGAGAAAGATGGACTTACGGATGGATAAACGGACAGGCAGCCAGATGCACAAACGGATGAATGGACGGACGCAAGGACAGATGCACGGAGAGACGGACGGACGGATGGACGCACGGACATACAGACGGACGGAAGGACGTGCGGACGGATGGACGGATGGATACAGAGAGACTGATTAACGGATGGACAGATGGACAGACAGAGGGATGGATGCACGGAAGGACGGATGGATGTACACGGACAGACAAATGAACAAATGGACAGATGGACGGACGCATGGACAGACAGACGGATGAACGGGTGGACAGATGGACGGACGAATCGACAGACAGAGAAATGAACGGATGGATGGATGGACGGACGCACGGATGAACGGATGGACAGACGCACGGACGGACACACGGACAGACGGACGGACGGATGGACGCACGGACAGACGGATGGACGGATAGCCGCACTGACGGACGGATGTATACGGAGAGACGGGTGAACGGATGGACAGATGGACGGAGGGATGGACAGGCAGAAAGGTGAAAGGATGGACAGACAGACAGATGAACGCACGGACGGGCGGACGGATGTACACGGACAGACAGATGAACGGATGGAGAGATGGACGGACGGATGGACAGACGGATGAACGGATGGACAGATGGACAGACGGATCGACAGACGGACGGATGAACGGATGGTTGGATGGACGGACGCACGGACAGATGCACGGACAGACGGATAGACGCATTGACAGACAGACGGATGGAAGGACGCACGGAAGGACGGACGAATGGATGTGGAGTGATGGATGAACGGATGGACAGAAGGACGGACGGAAGGACAGACAGACGGACGGACGCACGGACGGACTAACGGCTGTACACGGACAGGCAGATGAACGGATCGACAGTGGGACGGACGGATAGACAGACAGACGAATGAACGGATGGACAGATGGACGGATAGACGGATTGACGCACGGACAGATGCACAGACAGACGGATGGACGCACGGACGGACGGACGGACGGATAGATAAGGAGAGACGGACGGACGAACGGATTGACAGATGAACGGATGGATGGACACACACACACACACACACACACACACACACACACATATATATATATATATATATATATATATATATATATATATATATATATATATATATATATATATATATATATATATATGTGTGTGTGTGTGTGTGTGTGTGTGTGTGTGTGAAGATAGATAGTTAGATAGATAGATAAATGCTCAAAGTGGTTGCTTTACGCAAAAAAATATTTTTGAAAACCATTGGCAATATACCACCAGTTTTTTGGAAATGTGCTTTGTTTTGAGAGTGAAAATTATCACAAAAGACCCTAAAACCGTCACCTCTTAGCCTGCATTCCATTAGGATTCCAGTGAAAACCAATAATAACATGCCAATGAATAATCTTACACTCGCCGCATATGATACTCAAAACGTTGTTGGAAAGGGAGTCCGACGTTGACATGGGAGAAAATCTGTGTGAATGAAATTAGAAAGGCTATTTTCGATTTTTTAGATAAATAATCATATTTGAAATTTTGCCTAGATGGCGATTGCATTCCCGACACCGTTCACCCTAATCCGAAAGGATAGTTAGGTGGAATCACTCTAAGAATGTTTTTCTTACACGACAGCCTTCGGATTCAGCCTTCTGTCTTCCATCTTGATCCGACTTTTTCATTCAGGAAAACATGCTGGATCCGTTATTTGCGAGTTACAAGACACCTTTTCCCTGTTCGACCGATAACTTCTTTGACACAGCAGCCCAATACATGTTCCTTCTTTTCATTGCCGCGTAGCTTTTACAATCTCAATGTGTTGCAGTATACATATGGCGCCGTCGGAACTTCACAGTAAATCATAAGGCAGCTGTCACACACTGGTTTTAAACGGGGGAAGGCACAGCAGCAACAGGATGAGTTGAATTTCGCTCGTTCGTGCACCCTCTCGACACGCAGAGCCGCTTGTGGCATCTGAGTGCAGTCATCACATGCGCGGCCACCCACTCTCGTACGGAATGCGCGCGCTCAGCACAATAGGTGGTATATTTCTAGACACTGTACCACGATGGTTCCGAAATGACGACGATGATGATGATGATGAAAGGCAAAGATGAAGGCGCTGCACCGTTCTTATTGCCAGAGCAACAACAGTCGTATGCCTCGTCCTGCGGGAAAGCCGTGGTCGTACAGCGGTTAGTGCCTTGCGTTGTGGCCGCAAGAACCCAGGTTCGACTCCTGGTCAAGGCAAAATTTTTTTTCTTTATTTGGAGAGTATGGGGGCCTGGTGAGCATTTTGTATTTTCGAAAAGAACTCCCAAATCTTGATTTTATCGTTTCACCCGCAAACTTCTGGAACCATAAACATCATTACCATGTACCCAAGCTTTATTGTTGGTCTGTTTCTTTGTTTGTTTTGTCAATCAAAACTTGCGTGTAGAATCTGGCTTTGAATACTCCTTCATTTTGAGAAAATTTTCAATAGGTTCAGCATCATTTTGAACGCATATCTACCACAGGAAATGATAGGGCAATGCTGAAGTACTATCCCGGATGGTTTGTGTGGTACACAACAGTCTGATCAATAACCACAGCGTCTGGTAAGTTTCGATCAATAGTTCAGGCTTGCGGAATTCACAATACTGTTAATTTCTCCCTCTCTCTCACTCCTGTGTTTGTGTGTGTGTTTGTGTGTTTCGTATCTCCCCTTCTGCACGGGCATTATGGCTGCCTCTGTGATCAGCCTACCTTGTTTTGAGTTTGCGTGTTTTTCTCTCTGATTCTCCATCACCATCGTCAAAATTGCTGCTGTTTTTACCGTAGAATTTAGTGGACTATTGTAAACCACCTTTTCGTTGATAAGGACGCGGAGGAAACATGCCGCTCTGACGACGGGTTTGTTGGATTGAGCTACCTTTCAAGACACACAATCTCATTTTTCTATCACACAATGCCCCACTCCGATATTGCGTCTACGACTGCGAAAAACTCCGACATTCACACATACATTATATTGGGAAACCTTGAAATAGAAGTTATTGTTTCTTCATCACTTTTTCGTTGATACCGTCATCATCCCACAGCTTGCTCTGAAAGTTTTCTGCAGCTAGAGTGGCTCTGCAATATCTCAGAGATCGGAGGTAATGCAAATTTTATGGAACTCTGTTTTGCATTGCCTCCGTGATCAGCCCACCTTTTATCATGTGAAGGCAAGATGTGATGACATAATCTTGTTGCGCCATGTTCTAACGTCACAATGACGTCAAGAATATTTATCTCTAGCGTCATGTGGACGTCATATGGTGAAGTAATAAAATGACCGTCCCATTCTCCCTTTCTCTCTCCTGTGTGTGTGTGTGGGTTCGTGTGTTTGACTCTCTCTCCATCCACATCGTCATTATGGCTGTTGCTTTTTCCGTGAAATTTCGTGGAGCATAGTAAAGCACCTTTTCGTTTATATAGACAAGGCGGGGAGCTTCCCGTGATGTCCAATCTCATTTTGCCATCACACGATGGCACATGCCGATTTTGCGTCTACTAGTGTGAAAAACTCCGATATTGCTTCATGCATTGTTCTAAGACTACTTGAATTTGAAGCTATTCCTTTATAACCTTTCTGTCGATACACTGATCATCCTACAGCACCCTGCAAAAGTTTTCTGCAGCTTGCGTGGCCATGCACTATCTCAAAGATCGGAGGTAATGCAAGGGTTATGGACTTCTCCTTGTTATGCACTACTGCCTTCGAGATCAGCCCACCTTTTATCTTGTGATGAAGTCATGTGATAACATGATATAGTTACGCTATTTCTAACGTCAGAATGACGTCATGAAAATTTATCTCTGGCTTCATGTGGACGTCGTAACGTGAAGTAATTCAAAGTACCGTCTAATTCTCTTTCTCTCCCGTATGTGTGTGTTCACGTGTTTCACTCTCTCTCCATCCACATCGTCATTATGGCTGCTCTTTTTACCATAAAAATTTGTGCAGGATGGTAAACCACTTTTTCGTTTTTAAGGAGGAGGTGGGCAGAGCCGCTCTCATTGCCTGTTTGATGAATAGGGCTAGCAGCCCGTGAAGCACAACTTTATTTAGCCCAGGAAACGATGCCACACTCTAATATTGTGCCTACCACTGTGCGAAAATTCGAAATTCCCTCATGCATTGGCGCAGAACTCCGTCTGGGAACTGGGGCCTCGTTTTTTTCAGATCAAGCAGCGTGAAAGTGGTGGCACGATTACAGTGTCTAGAAATATATTGCCTAGTATGCTGAGCACGGGCCAGGAGATGGCCCCGGAGCTGGATGGATGGATGGATATGGCTGTACCCTTTAGATCGGGCGGTGGCTAGCGCCACCAAGCCGTAATACCTAATGAACCAAAAACTGTATTTATTTTTTTTCCTTAAAAACTAAGTTTGAGGATTCGTACTTTGCAGCGAAGAGTTTAATTTTCACTTGTGCCTTGACTTTAGCCACCAATCAGATGACCTCCTTCTAGTTAAGTCTACCCGCTTAAAGTTTATTTTGCCCTCCCGGTCCCTAAACCCCAGTGCTTTGAAAAACTCTGCGCCATCATCCTGAACTATAGGGTGAAGCCCTTTACAGAACATTATCAAGTGTTCGGCAGTTTCTTCTTCCTCTCCACACGCACTGCATACTGTGTCTACCCCTTCGTATTTGGCCCGATATGTCTTGGTTCACAGTACTCCCGTCCTGGCCTCAAACAGTAGAGAACTACCCCGAGTATTATCATAGATCACTTCCTTGGCAATTTCCTGCTTAAAAGTTCGATAGATCTCTAGTGCGGACTTCTTAATCATGCCCATTCTCCACATGTCAGTCTCCGTTTCCTTCACTTTCTTCTTAACCGATAGTTCTTTTTCGTTTGGCCACCTGCTGTTTTCTAAGTATTTACAAGTAAACTTCCCGGTTCGCTTCCTTCATTTTGTATCGACATTCTTTATGTACATGTAGCTGAAAACCTTCCTAGCCCAACGCTCTTCCCCGATTTCTCTCAATCGCTTCTCAAATTTTATCTTGCTGCTAGCTTCCCTGCCCTTAAATGATGTCCATCCCATATCACCTTGTACTCCCTGATTTGGTGTATTCCCGTGAGCTCCTAAAGCAAGCCTACCTATTCCACGTTGCTTAATTTCTAATCTTGCTTGAACTTCTGATCTCATGCACAAGACCGCATTGCCGAACGTCAGCCCAGGAACCATGACCCCTTTCCATACTCCTCTCACAACATCATACCTATTGTTGTTCCACAGTGCCCTATTTTTCTTGACTGCTGCATTCCTGTTACCTTTAGTCGTCACGTATATTTCGTGTTCTCTTTGGTACTCGGCCCCATTGCTTATCATTACGCCCAGATATTTGTATTTATCTGTTATCTCTAGCGTGACCTCCTGTATTCTAAGCTCACTACCTTCGTTATCATTAAAAATTATGACTGCTGATTTCTCCTTACTGAATCTAAAGTCTAACCTATCTCCCTCATTACCGCAGATGTCCTTCAATCTCTGCAAATATTCCTTGTTGTTGGCCAATAGCACTATATAATCTGCGTACATTAATGCTGGTAGTGCCTGATCAATAAGTTTTCCTTGTTTGACTAAAGAGAGGTTGAAGCCCCGTCCACTTCCCTCTAATTTTGCCTCTAATCCTTGTAGGTACATCATGAATAGTAAGGGTGACAGAGGGCACCCCTGCCTAAGCCCCCGTTGTACCTCTACAGGCTTGGATACATGTTTTTTCCACTTTATAACTACCTTGTTACCTTTATAGATACCCTTTAAAAGATTAGTGACTACATTATCTACGCCTAGTGTGTCCAGTATTCCCCACAATTTCTCTTGAACCACGCTATCGTACGCTCCCTTGATATCCAAAAATGCTAGCCACAGGGGCCTGTGTTTCTTTCCTGCTATTTCGATGGACTGCGTCAGTGAGAACAGATTGTCTTCCAACCTCCTGTGTTTCCGAAACCCATTCTACAGTTCCCCCAGCACCCCCTCATCCTCTATCCACGCCTGCAGTGTTTCCTTTATAATCTGCATCGCCAGCCTGTAGACCACTGATGTCACTGTTATAGGACGGTAGTTGTTTATGTCAGCTTTCTCCCCCTTTCGTTTAGAGATCATGCTCATCCTGCTAAGTTTGCATTCATCGGAAACTTCACCATCGATTATTAATGTGCTCACTGCCTCTCTCAAAGCCTGCTTAGACTTCGGACCTAATGTCTTTATCAGCCTAATTGGAATGCCATCTGGGCCTGTTGATGAACTACTAGGAACCCTTTTTTCAGCCCTTTCTCACTCTTGTTGTGAAAATGGAGGCATTGCACCACTTGATTCGTCCTTGTCTTTTGTGGTGCATGAAGTACTTCTTTGTTGAAATTTTTCTGTCACCCTTGTTCTTATATATTCAATTGCTTCGTCCCCTTCAAGCCTAGCACCTTGGGCTGTAGTTATAAAGCTCTGCTCTAGGCTCGTCTCAATTCTTAGGGAGTTTAGATGGTTCCAAAATTTTGCAGGGTCCTTTGTATCTTTTTTAAGTACTTCTGCCAGCCACTGAGCTCCCTTTCTTCTAATCTTTTCATTGATCAGAAGGGATGCATCCCTTCTACAGCTTAGAAAGGTTTCCCATTTTCTTTCAACATCATCAGTCGGTTCGCCCCGCTGCTTAGCATGTCTGTGTTCCCTAGAGGCTTCCTGACATTTTTCTATGGCTCTCTTAACGTCCTCATCCCACCAACTTTTGGGTTTGTGTCTTCTTTTCCGGGGTGACTTGTCACGCGTCTTAGCAAGCTCTAGCTCAAAGAGTTTAATTAGATTCGTGTATGTCCACACTGTCTTATTATCCTCCATGATTAATTTCTCAATTTGTTTAGTCGCTATTTCAATTTGCCTTTCTGGATAAAAATTTTCTTGTAGTTGCTCATCTTGTCTCCTTCCCACTTTCACTGCTCTTCCAAAACTTAGCTTGATACGTTTGTGATCGCTACCCAGACTTCTGGAGCCACCTTCATCTATGTGCATTTCCCTGAGCTTATGATACATTGTATGGGACATCAGTGCATAATCTATCGTCGAATGAAGCCTTCCTACCTTCCTTGTTATTTGCCCTTCACACTTCTCGGTACTGTTGCAAATAATCAAATCAAGTCTTTCACACATATCCGTGATCATTTTGCCTGTCGGGTCGGTATACCCATCTATATCTTCTATGTGCGCATTCATGTCTCCAAGTATAATTATCTCGCACTCTCTTCCTAACTCCTGAATGTCCTTTGATATACACTTTTCCATTGCCTGGTTTTCCTCTCTGGCCTTTGCTCCCGTCCACAAATACACAAAACCAAGGAGTGTCGTTTGACCAGCCACTTTCCCTTTTAGCCATAAATGTTCCTTGCACTCCTGCTTGACCCTTTGCCAGTCTGTACTTTTATGAATGAATGCCCCAATACCACCCCCCTTTCTGCTGCCTTCTGTTCTATTACAATATTCTCACGCGTAGTCCGGATTGTTCGAAGGTTGTTCCATGTCCCTGAGATGTGTTTCTACAAAACCGTATACCATCGGCCTCTCTTCCCTTAGCTGTTCTTCTATCTCTTCCCACTTCAGCCTGTTCCTACCACCCTGCATGTTAATATACCCTATGTCTGAATTTGCTCGGCGCTCGTGGCTACGTCTATTTATGCCCCGGACTCTACCTATCTTATCTTATGACTGATGACGGCTGGCAGCGCCCTCATGGTGTGCTGCTGTGCGAGTGGGTTCGTTTGCGTTATATCCTTGCTCTCTACAAGCGCTGCAAAGCCTGCAGGAGGCCGTGCCGCGCGAAGCCAACTATTATTTTTCTGCATTTTCGGGGTGTTTTTTACATATTGCTCTATTGCATAGGAACTACTCAATTGCTTTCACAGTACTGGCGCTTTGCAATACAAAATGAAGATAATTTCGTGGCATACATTTCGCCATCCGCTACTGCCCGCAATAAAAATACGCAGATCCCACGTAACTTGGGAATAAATGCTATGCAACAAAACTCTGTTGTAATTTTTTATAAGTGAGACATTATGATATGGCACTAATTATATGCAAGAAAGTGCATAGTCAACACTGGAACCAGCAATGGCGTTTCACGAACATGTGGCTCTTCTTGCAAAGTATTTCGAACACGCTAAGTTAAGGGGGTGATCGTTGGGGCACCCAGATGTAGGCGATACGATAGATAAATAGATAGATAGATGGATATATAGATAGGCACACAGACAGACAGACAGAAAGAGGGACTTACGGACGGACAAACGGACAGGAAGACAGACGCACAGGCGGATGGATGGACGGACGCATGGACGAACGGATGGACGGACGCACGGACAGATGCACGGAGCAACGGACGGATGGCCGCATGGACAGACAGACGAACGGAAGGACGCATGGACGGATGGACGCATGGATACGGAGACTGATGAACGGATGGACAGACGGACAGACGGATGGACAGACGGATGAACGGATGGATAGATGGACGGACGGATCGACAGACAGACGGATGAACGGATGGTTGGATGGACGGACGCACGGTCAGATGCATGGACAGACAGATGAACGCACGGACAGACGGACGGAAGGACGCATGGACGGACGGATGGATGGATACACAGTAACGGATGAACGGGTGGACAAATGGACGGACGGATGGACAGACAGGCGCGTGAACGGATGGACAGACAGACGGATGGACGCACGGACGGACGAAAGGATGTACACGGACAGACAGATGAACGGATGGACAGACGGACGGACGGATATACAGACAGACGGATGAACGGATGGACAGACACAGGAATGGACGCACGAGGGACGGACGGATGTATACGGACAGACAGATGAACCGAACGACAGATTGGATGCATGGACAGAGAGACGGATGGACAGATGGACGGTTGGATCGACAGACAGACGGATGAACAGATGGATGGATGGACAAACGCACGAATGAACGGATGGACAGACGCACGGACGGATGTGCGGAGAGATGGACGGACAGATGTACGCACGGACAGACAGACGGACGGAAGGACGCACTGATGGACAGACGGATGTATACGGAGAGACGGATGAACTGATGGACAGATGGACCAACGGATGGACAGGCAGACAGGTGAACGGATGAAAAGACACCCGGATGGTCGCACTGACGGACGGACGGACAGATGTACATGGACAGACAGATGAACGGATGGACAGATGGACGGACGGATGGACTGACGGATGAACGGATGGACAGATGGCCGGACGGATCGACAGACAGACGGATGAACGGATGGTTGGATGGATGGATGCATGGACGAACGAATGGACGGACGCACGGTCAGATGCACGGACAGACGGATGGACGCCTGGACAGACAGACGAACGGACGGACGGATGGATACAGACTGACGGACGAACGGACGGACAGATGGACGGACAGACAAGCAGATGAACAGATGGACAGACAGACATAAAGACGCACGGACGGACGAACGAATGAACACGGACAGACAGATGAACGGATGGACAGATGGACGGACGCATGGACAGACAGACGGATGAACGGATGGACAGATGGACGGATGGATCGAGAGACAGACAGATGAACGGATGGATGGATGGACGGACGCGCGGACGACCGAATGGACGGTTGCACGGACGGATGCAAGGAGAGACGGACGGACAGATGGACGCACGGACAGACAGACCGACGGAAGGACGCACGGATGGACGGACGGATGGATAGGGAGAGATGGTTGAACGGATGGACAGATGGACAGACAGATGGACAGACAGATGGATGAACGGATGGACAGACAGAGGGATGGACGCGCGGACGGACGGACGGATGTACACGGAGAAACATATGAACGAATAGACAGATGAACGGATAGATGGACAGACAGACGGACGAACGGATGGACGGACGCACGGACGGACACACGGACGGATGCACGGGCAGACGGGTGTACGCAAAGAGGACAGGCGGACAGACGGATGGACGCAAGGACGGACGGATGGATGGATAAGGAGAGACGGATGAATGGATGGACAGGTGGACGGACGGATGGACAGACTGACGGATGAACAGATGAACAGATTTATATATATATATATATATATATATATATATATATATATATATATATATATATATATATATATATATATATATATATATATATATATATATATATATATTCATGTGTGTGTATAGATAGATAGATAGATCGATAAATGCTCAAAGTAGTTGCATTACGCAATAATAATTTTTAAAAACCAATGGCAATATACCACCAGTTGTTTATTAAAATGTGCTTTGTTTTGACAGCAAAAAGTATCACAGAAGACCCTAAAACCTTCACCTCTTAGCCTGCATTCTATTAGGATTCGAGTGAAAACCAATAATAACATGCCAATGAATAATCTGACACTCGCCGCTTATGATACTCAAAACGTTGTTGGAAAGGGAGTGCGACATTGTCATGGGAGAAAAACTGTGTTAATGAAATTAGAAAGGGTATTTTCGATTTTTTATATAAATAATCACATTTGAAATTTTGCCTAGATGGCGATTTCATTCCCGACAATATTCACCCTAATTTGAAAAGATAGTTCGGTGGAGTCACTCTAAGAATGTTTTTCTCACATGACAGCCTTCGGATTCAGACTTCTGACTGCCCTCTTGATCCTACTTTTTCATTCTGGAAAACATGCTCGATCCGTTAGTGCAGGGAACAAGACACCTTTTCCCTGTTCGACCGATAACTTCTTTTACACAGCGGCCCAATACACGTTCCTTCTTTCATTGCCGCGTAGCTTTCAAAACCTCAGGGTGTGGCAGTGTACATATGGCGTCGTCGAACTTCACAGTAAATCAGAAGGCAGCTGTCACACACTGGTTTGAAACGTGGCAAGGCACGGCAGCAACAGGATGAGAGGAATTTCGCTCGTTCGTGCACCCTCTCGACACGCAGCGCCGCTTGTGGCATCTGAGTGCAGTCGTCCCATGCGCGGCCACCCACTCTCGTACGGAATGCGTGCGCCCAGCACACTTGGTGGTATATTTCTAGACTGTAACACGATATTTCAAAAATGACGATGATGATGATAAAAGGCAAAGATGAAGGCGCTGCACCGTTCTTATTGCCAGAGCAACAACAGCCGTATGCGTCGTCCTACGGGATAGCCGTGGTCGTACAGTGGTTAGTACCTTGCGTTGTGGCCGCAATAACCCAGGTTCGACTCCTGGTCACGGTAAATTTTTTTTCTTTTTTTAGAGAGTATGGGGGCCTGGTGATCACTTTGTTTTGTCGCAAACAACTCCCACATCTTGATTTTATCGTTTCACCCGCAAACTTCTGGAACCATAAACATCATTACCTTGCACCCAAGATTTATTAATGGTTAATTTCTTTGTGTGTTTTTTCAATCAAAACTTGCGTGTAGAATCTGCCTTTGATTACTCCTTCATTTTGAGAAAGTTTTCAATAGGTTCAGCATCATTTTTAACGCATACCTACCACAGGAAATGATAGGGCAATGCTGAAGTACTATCCTGGATGGTTTGTATGGCCCATAGCAGCCTGATCAATAACCACAGCGTCTGGTAAGTTTCGATCAATAGTTCAGGCTTGCGGAATTCACAATACTGTTAATTTCTCTGTTTCTCTCGCTCCTGTGTTTGTGTGTGTGTTTGTGTGTTTCATCTCTCTCCACCCGCACGGCCATTATGGCTGCCTCTGTGACCAGCCCACCTTGTTTTGTGTTTGTGTTTTTCTCTCTCTGAATCTCCATCACCATCGTCATTATAGCTGCTGTTTTTACCGTGGAATTTAGTGGACTATTGTAAACCACCTTTTCGTTGATAAGGACGGGGAGGGAACATGCCGCTGCGACGACGGGATTGTTGGATAGAGCTACCTATCAAGACGCCAATCTAATTTTCCCATCACACGATGCCCCACTCCGATATTGCGTCTACCACTGCGAAAAACTCCGACATTCCCACATATATTATTTTGGGAAACCTTGAAATTGAAGTTATTGTTTCTTCATTACTTTTTCGTTGATACCGTGATCATGCTACAGCATGCTCTGAAAGTGTTCTGCAGCTACAGCGGCTCTACAATATCTCAGAGATATTGCATAGTCGCTGTAGCTGTAACATTGGTAATGAAAACTTTATGGAACTCTCTTTGTTTTGCATTGCCTCCATGATCAGCCCACCTTTTATCATGTGACGGCAACATGTGATAACATAATCTTGTTGCGCCATGTTCTAACATCCCATTGACGTCAAGAAAATCTATTTTTGACATCATGTGGACGTCATATGGTGAAGTAATAAAATGACCGTCCCATTCTTCCTTTCTCTCTCCAGTGTGTGTGTGTGTGTGTGTGTGTGTGTGTGTGTGTGTGTGTGGGTTCGTGTGTTTCACTCTCTCTCCATCAACATCGTCATTATGGCTGTTGGTTTTACCGTGTAATTTTGTGGAGCATAGTAAAGCACCTTTTCGTTTACATAGACGAGGCGGGTAGCTTCCCGAGACGCCCAATCTAATTTTGCCATCACACGATGCCACAAGCCGACATTGCGTCTACTAGTGTGAAAAACTCCGTTATTCCTTCATGCATTGTTCTAAGACTACTTGAATTTGAAGTTAATCCTTTATAACCTTTCTTTTGGTACACTGATCATCATACAGCACCCTCTGAAAGTTTTCTGCAGCTTGCGTGGCCATGCACTAAATCAAAGATAGGAAGAAAAATTGAGGGAAAAGAAAGGCAGGGAGGTTAACCAGCCTATTGGCAGCCGGTTTGCTACCCTGCGCTTGGGAGAGGGATGGGGGAGATGAAAGAGAGCAGAGAGGGAAGAGGGAAACAGCACATTCGGCAGCACACGCGCGCACACTCAGTCATAGTCCAGTCTTGTCTTTCGTGGTGTGTGACATTGCTGTTACAGTCGCTTGTTCATGTTGGTGTCGCCTAGGAATTTCTACAGAGCTTTCGTCGCCTTCTGTTGCAATGTCTTCTCTCGGGCACTCGACAGAACAGTGTCCACAAACATTTGGCTGTTGTCGATGCACGCAAAAGCAGACGCCAGTGACTGTCTCTGGATTTCATACAACGGACAGTCACACAGGATGTGGTGTAGCGTCTCTTCGCAATGACAGGCATCGCAGGGAGCGTTGTCGGCCATTCCTATGACAAAGGAATAAGATTTTGTAAATGCCACTCCTAGCCATAAGCGCTGAAGATGGGTGGCTTCTCTTCGGTCGAGTTCAGTGGGCATGCGGAGAGCCATCAAAGAGGACAGGTGGTGTTGACGATTCGTATCGATGCTTGGTTGGCACCATAGTGAAAACGTGATTACACGCGCAAGTCGTCGAAGATTACTGGCAGCATCGGTCCGCGAAAGTGGTATGGCTTCTTCTCGTGTTTCTTCAAGGGCTTTCCGCGCAGCAGTATCGGCATGTTCGTTCCCTATGATGCCGTAGTGACTTGGTAGCCACTGAAGCGTCACATGATGCCCTTTCCGTGTGAAGAGTGGAGAAGGCATCGAATTTCGAAAACAAGCTGTTCGTATGGCCCGCGACGCAGTGCTGAGAGCACAGATTGTAGGGTCGCCCCTGAGTCGCTGAAAATCGACCATTGTTGCGGTGGTTTCCGATTGACCACACAAAGTGGTACACGCAAAGCAGCTAGTTCCGCTGCTGTAGACTCCACGGAGTGGTCAGTCCTAAAGCTGATGGTAACACCTCTTGCTGGGATAACTACTGCCCCTGACGAACACTGGTGGTTCGTGGAACCTTCGGTGTATACATGTATGCTGTCTGAATATTTTTCGTGCAAAAGAAGAAGAGACAGTTGTTTCAGCACGGGCGACGGAAGCTCAGATTTCCTCCGTATATCTGGTACCCTAAGATGCACTGTGGGTCGAATAAGACACAAATGTGGTATGGATGGTTTAGATGCAGGAGTGAAGCCCGAGGGAAGTTTATCGTTTTATTTCACAATCTTTTAGGCGAACGATGCTTGGCTCCTCTTTGAAGCCAACAGTGCAAGGTGATGGCAGGGAGCACGTGCGAAGTGTCTGATGTGCGTTCTCAGGACTTCTACAACAATGTGAGATTGTATCGGATAGTCACCAGCATTTGCAATTGTTGCTTCCGTTGACGTACATCCGGGAAGACCGAAGCACACTCTCAGCGCTTGGCCTTGTAATGCCTGTAGAACACGAACATTGGTCTTGCAGGTTTTGCTAAGCACGGGCAAGCTATATCTGAGGAAACCGAGAAACAGGGCCCTGTAGAGCTCCATCATTGCGTCTACTGACATCCCCCACGTCTTTCCTGCCAGGAACTTGAACAGTTGGAAATAGCGGTCAGGCGCTTCTTCAAATAGGTCACATGCGCACTCCAACAGAGGTCCTTATCAATAATGATGCCCAGAAGCCGGTGGGTTTTGGCGTAAGAAATCGGTCGCCCGCAGATTGAGATGACATAAAGGGTCATTGCTTTGTGAGTAAAGGCCACCAGCGCGCATTTGTCTTCTGATACGTTTACACCTTGTTTGAACAAGTAGTTGGCAATCATAGTTGCTGCTTTTTGAAGCCGGGAACGTATCTGAAGACGTGTGACTGCCGATGTCCAGACACAGATGTCATCTGCGTATATTGAGGCTTTAATAGTGCTTGGCAAGTATTCAACAAGGCCAATTAGTGCAGGATTGAAAAGCGTCGGGCTAAGAACTCCGCCTTGAGGAACACCTCTGGAAGTATAGCGTCGCGTAGTTGCGCCATCTTCTGTTAACACAAAGACTGATCTTGCAGCCAGGTAACTCGAAATCCACAAAACGACTCGACCACCAAGGCCAACCATCACAAGAGCACCCAAAATGGCTTCATAAAGTACATTATCATAAGCACCTTTCACATCTAGAAACAAAGCTGCAGATAGTCGCTTACAAAACCTTTCGTGCTGAACGTACAAAACTAGATCAACGACATTGTCAATAGAAGAGCGGTCACGTAGGAAACCAGCCATTGAATTCGGATAAATATTGTAGTATTCAAGATACCACTCGAGGCAGCCTAGTATCATCCGTTCCATTATCTTCCCTATGCAGCCGGCCAGTGCTATTGGGCGGTATGAGGTGAGTTCGAGTGGGGATTTGCCCTGCTTCAAGGTGGGTAACAAGTGGCTTACTTTCCAGTCATCAGGAACATTACCATACTGCCACGAGATGTTGTAGAAACTCAACAGTTCTCTCCTTGCACCTTCCCCAAGGTTGCACAAGGCTCGGTACGGAATACCATCTGGGCCCGGAGAAGTTAAACGCCTGCAGAGTGCAAGTGCCGCCTCGAGCTCCTCCATTGTAAAAAGGAGGTTCATGTGGTAGTCACGGGAGCGGGGGACGTCACCTCTCACTGGAGAATCTGGACGAGTGGCTTGGTTGGCGATCTGCGCACAGAAATCTTCTGCGACGTCGATGTCTTGCCTCCTTTAAAATAGCGCGAGCGCTTTGAAAGGAAAGCGCTGTTTCGTAGGGTGACGCAGACCTTCCACCGTTTTCCAAATGTGTGAGGGTGGCTTGCCAGGGTCTAGTGACTGGCAAAACGTTGTCCATCGTTCCGACGCTAATCTATCCATGTGACACCGAATCTTCTTTTGCATCCTCCTGGCTGCCCTAAGATCGTGAATTGATTTTATACGCCGATACCGACGCTCCGCCCGGCGTCGCAGTGCTCGGAGTTGCTCCAACTCTATATCAAAGTCGTTTCGTGTGGAAGATATCGTCACCGTGCGACTGGCGTTTTGCATTGTGCTCTTAATTGTCTTCTAACCCAGATCATAGGCCAACGCTGCAAGCATCTTCCATGTCAGATTTGAAGTTGGTCCATTGGACTGATCAAATGGTTGTCCATGGACCATAACTAGACAAGCCTTTGATGTTAAGGTAGATTAGAATGTGATCACTTCCTCGTGTCTCAACATATGGAAACCACTTGACGTATGTCGTGAGGGAGTTGGAGACAAAGGCAAAGTTTAGACAGCTGCCGTATGTCACCCCTCGAAGAAATGTGGGGCTGCCGTCGTTCAGGAGAGTAAGGCCATAGTTGTAGGCAATGTTTGCTAACCTGCGTCCTCTTGCATTTGTCCGCGTACTTCCCCATGCGTGAATGTGCGCATTGAAATCACCAATGAAAACCCATGGTGCAGGACACATTCTCAAAATATCAGCTAATCTCCTGGAATCGAGATTATTCGACGGCGATATATAAACGCCTATGAGAATAAACATGAGTTTGTTCTTTTTCACAGTGATGCAGACTTAGTGATTGTCACCGGGAGGTGCAATTGGTTGCACAACATACGCCAGTTCACGACGAACAAAGACGATGATTTTTCTGCACGCACCGTTCGTTGAAGACATGATAACTTCGTACCCCGACAGTCTTATTGGTTTCGACAAATTGGGTTCACAAATGACACTGATGGGAAACACGTTGGTAAACACAAACTGATGAAAATATGAAAGGCGTGATTTTTTGATGCAGAAGATGCCTGTCGGGCGACTACTCTGAAGTGTGCCAACTGCAGCGATCCTCATGCTGCCTCGTCAAAAGACTGTCCTCGAATCCAAAAGGAGCGCACGGTTCTCAGACAAATGGCCCGAGTCAACTCGACACACAGGGATGTTGTAGGCCCGTGTGCTCAGATTTGGGTGCACGTTAAAGAACCCCAGGTGGTCAAAATTTCTGGAGCCCTCCACTACGGCGTCTCTCATAATCATATGGTGGTTTTGGGACGTTAAACCCTACAAATCAATCAATCATCGACACACAGGGAGGCAGCCGAAGTAGTCCGGCGTCGGCGTCGACGTCGGCATCATCGAAAGTCTTCAAAGAAAGCACATTACCGAGATGCTCTTTCCCACTCTTCAGTGGTTCCATGCAGTAGCGCCGCGAAAGGGCCCACCACTTCTACGAAAGAAACAGAGAAGCCTCCTTCTCTGGAGGAATGGCCCACGCTCCCGACGCGCTCTTCTGCCAAGGAACCTCTGCAGGTTGTGGCCACACAAGAGCCGTCTCCAACCATGGAAGATTTGCCTAAAACTGATCGTCAATGATCTCGGTGCTGCGTTCCTTCATAGAAGCCATCCGAGCGATATTAGTCGACATGAAGACACCATCTGCTCGGAGCGCACTTGGACTATTGACGCCCTAAGCCCCGTGCTTGAATCTCTCAACTAGGAAGATGGCTACTCACTCCTCAACACTTTGTAAAGAAGTCAAGGTTGCATCCGTCATCCAATGGAACGCCAGAGGACTCAAGGATCGGAGGTAATGCAAGGACTATGGACCTCTCCTTGTTATGCACTACTGCCTTCGAGATCAGCCCACGTTTTGTCTTGTGATAAAGTTATGTGAGAACATGATCTAGATATGACGTTTTTAACGTCAGAATGACGTCTTGAAAATTTATCTTTTTCATCATGTGGACGTCATATTGTGAATAATTCAAATTACCATCTAATTCTCTCTCTCTCCTGTGTGTGTGTGTGTGTGTGTTCACGTGTTTCACTCTCTCTCCATCTACATCGTCATTATGGCTGGTGTTTTTACCATGAAAAATTGTGCAGGATGGTAAACCACTTTTTTGTTTATGAGGACGAGGCGGGCACGTGCCGCTTTAATTGCGTGTTCGATGAATAGGGCTAGCTGCTCGTGACGCACAACTTTACTTAGACCAGGAAACGATGCCACACTCTAATACTGCACCTACCACTGTGCAAAAATTCGAGATTCCCTAATCCATTGGCGCAGAACTCCGTCTGGGAATTCGGGCCTCGTTTTTTTCAGCTCGAGCAGCGTGAGAGTGGCGACACGATTACAGTGTCTACAAATATACTGCCTAGTATGCTGAGCGCGGGCTAGGAGATGGCTCCGCAGCTGATGACTACAGCGCCCTCATGGTGCGCTGCTGTGTGAGTGGGTGCATTTGCGTTCAATCCTTGCTCTCTACAAGCGCTGCAAAGACTGCAGGAGGCCGTGCCGCGCGAGGCCAACTATTATTTCTCTGCATTTTCGGTGTGTTTTTTTTACGTATTGCTCTATATTATAGGAACTACTCGATTGCTTTCACAGTACTGGCGCTTCGCAATACCAAATGAAGATCGTTTCGTGGCATACATTTCGCCATCCGCTACTGCCCGCAATAAAAAAATACGCAGATCCCACGTAACTTGGGAATAAATGCTATGCAACATGACTCTGTTGTAATTTTTTAATAGGTGAGACATTATGATGTGGCACTAATTATATGCAAGAAATTGGATAGTCAACAGTGGAACCAGCATTGGCGTTTCACGAACATTTGGCTCTTCTTGCAAAGTACTTCGAAGACGCTAAGTTAAGGGGGTGATCATGAGGGCACCCAGACGTAGGCGATACGATAGATAAATAGATAGATAGATGGATAGATAGATAGGCACACAGACAGACAGACAGAAAGATGGACAGGCAGACAGACGCACAGACGAATGGATGGACGGACGCACGGACGAACGGATGGACGGACGCACGGACAGATGCACGGACAGACGGACGGACGGATGGACGCACGGACAGACAGATGGACGGAAGGACGGATGGATACGGAGAGACGGATGAACGGACGGATGGTCGGACGAATCGACAGCCAGACGGGTGAATGAATAAACATATATATATATATATATATATATATATATATATATATATATATATATATGACGCTATGATGAATGGCAGACGTGGCCTGGCTCATACCCCATGTTTTTGCTGTTCTGCCTTCTTCCTTCTCGGCTTCTACCAATCATCGCTTCATACGTCACACAATTCCCCCTCCCCCCGAAAGATGGCACTGGTTACAAACTATAACAAATTAAAGAAGTGAATGAACAAAACAATGCCCAAATTCACAGTTTCACGTCGAGACGGGGTTCCACAATCCCACGAAATCTTCAAGGCCGATTGAGCAGTCCGATGAATTTTATGACAACTCTGGTGGGCGAGGATGACTGTTGCGTTCTGGCCAACTGAAGCACGCCTTGAACGTAGAAATTACTGATGACACAGCGATTATCGTCATGAATGAACAAGGGTCGAAGTACTTGTAGCATTTGAGAGTCGGATGTCGTAGGCACGAAGTTCTCCGTCGTAGACGCTGCTTTCTGTGTCGTGCCTGAGACAGAATGAGTGCTTGCAGCCTGCATGTGCGAGAACCGAAGCTGATGGTATGATGCCTTTGTTCCTTCATTGTACACGTGGTAGCTGCATGTCTCTTTCGTAGCTTTCTGTGGTCTTCTCTCAGTTTGTTGAATTGCAGACACGGCGTTGAGAACTGGTGCAGAAAACTTTGTCGACGTTGCTTTCTGCGAAGATGGCTTAGGCATCGACTTCGTCTTTGCTTCTTTAATTGATGTCGTCTCTGATGATCTTTCAGCCACAAGTGTACTCGTGAGGAGGTTTCACTTGATCGTTGTTCTTGTTCGAGTAGCCGTTGCAGTTCTTGGAGTTCGTGGAGTTGCCTTTGTTGAAATTACTCGTCTTCTCTCTCTCTCTCTCTCTCTCTCTCTCTCTCTATATATATATATATATATATATATATATATATATATATATATATATATATATATATATATATATATATATATATATATATATATATATATTGTATATAGTGGGCGCGGCGAGAGTGGGCGCAGCGAGGTAGCGGGAACTATGTCGCTCATCCAGAAATTTTTGTTCACCACACAGGTCTGCCTTTTCGTCGCAAGTATCGGCCCCAAACCGGTATTTGGAGCGGACGAATACGCCTGCGCAACTCAGGTAGGCGCGTGCATGGGTTCTACGTGTCGAGAAGATAACCACAACGAAGACATCGGCTATCAACCATTGCTGCTGCCCCAACAACCACAGCTGCGCAGCCTCAGTCTTCTGCACTGGGGTCTTCCAGCGACTGTGACGTCATCGGTCCAACCTATAAAGGATCAACCGTGGCTGCAGTTCACCAGTGGGCGCGGCGAGGCAGCGGAAACCATGTCGCTCATCCAGAAATTTTTGTTCACCACACAGGTTAGTGAAACCGTGTCGACACTTCGCTGGGATGATCCAATGCTGATTATTTTGCCGTGCCCACGGTCCTGGGTCTTGTATGTTCAAAACTGCTTGCGTATATGTGTGCTTCTTCTTTTGTGGGGACGTGGAAGAGAACCCAAGTCCTACCGTTGAGGAAATGTTCGCGAAAATTCAGAGTGGCCAGGAAACCATCTTAAAGGAACTTACTGATGTTCGAGAACGACTAACAATGACTGAAAATACTGTTGTAAATTTCGACACTCGATAGAATGATCTCGACAAACTGCTCCTTGAAATTCGGGAGAAAACTTTACAAATTGACACACTACAGACAAAGGTATGAAATCTCGAACGGGTCATTGAGCAACAGTCTCAGAAACTTGTCGATTTGGAAGACCGAAGCCGCCGTTCCAACCTTGTCGTCTTCGGCGTTGAAGAGGACAGCGAAGAAAACGATGAAAGCTTAAGAAGAAACGTTATAGACGCCATTTTTGAACGGAAGCTTCAACAGAAGTGCAGCTCTGTCGCTAGAATCCATCGCATTGGAAGGCCTGGTGCCACTAAAAGGCCAGTTATTGTTTACTTTCAAGATTTTCTTGAGAAAGAGACAATTTTACGCCGTGCGAAAACTTGAAAGGCACAGACATATTTGTGCAAACTGATTTTAGCAGAGCTACGCTGCGCAAGCGTAAGCTTTTGTGGAAAACAGCGAAGGATGATAAAGCTAACGGCAAGGAAGCGTATCTTATTCATGACAAGCTGAAACTTGGTGGGACCTTTTATGCGTGGGATGATTCCAAGAACTGCCGTGTTATCATTAATGCTCCTAGGTCACGGAAAACCAATTGACAGGTACAGCAGCGTGACTCGAGGCAGCTGCGTGTCCTAAATGCAAATTACCGCAGTGTTGTATATAAAATTGATAAACTGGAAGATCTGCTTCTGAAATACGACCCGCATGTAGCAATCATAACAGAAACTTGGCTTGACGAGGGGATCACGGATGATATGCTAATCGGTCCTTCGCACCAGATATTTCGCCACGATCGCGTTTCTCGCAGTGGTGGGGTAGCGATAATATTGAAGAGCACGTTTTCTGCTAAATTGTTGCCCAAAATTGATGAATATGAAAGTTTATTTCTAAAAGTCAACTGCTGGGGCCACATTCTTACAGTTTGCGCTGCGTATCGGTCGCCCTCATCGCCATCTCAGTACTTATCTTCTCTGTACAGATACATGTCTTCCCTGGTTCATAAAAAAATTATAATGGCAGGTGACTTTAATTTACCGTTAATCGACTGGTCTCGGAAAAATGTTACTGATTTGCTCGATTGCCCATTGGTGGATATAATGCTAGCATGCGATTTACAACTGGTAGTACGCACCATCACGCATGAACATGGTGACAGCGGCTCAATAATAGACCTTGTTTTCGTAAGCAACGCATTTACCGAGTATGAATTAAGTTTGGAGCCGGGAGTATCGGACCATAAAATAGTACTTCTTACATGCGATTTTGATAAGTGTGTACCTAATAGGCCTGTACTTAAAACAATCAAAGATTTTACGCGTGCTGATGATCAATCCGTACTTGACAGACTGTGGGAGCTTGTTG
The DNA here is from genome assembly GCF_043290135.1 of Rhipicephalus microplus. Classification (NCBI taxonomy): domain Eukaryota; kingdom Metazoa; phylum Arthropoda; class Arachnida; order Ixodida; family Ixodidae; genus Rhipicephalus; species Rhipicephalus microplus. Next base: position 426,066,427 of record NC_134710.1, on the reverse strand, counting down.
ACAATATTTCTGATACTGATCCACGAACGCTTTGGGAAACATTCAAGAAAACTGTGAAGGACTGTATTGACAAGCACGTTCCTTTACGCCGCATCAAGTCACGGCGCAAAAGTCCCTGGATTGATCGGAACGTAATACACTTAAAAAAAAGACTAAAACGCGCAAGAAAAAAACAGGTCGTAAGTGTTCAGCAGATACAGACGCTGCAGACTGAGCTCTCCACAGCTCTAGCGACTTCTAGAGACAAATATTTTGGAATAACGCTGCCAAACTTCATCAAAGAAAGCCCGGAAAAATTTTGGCGTTATCTAGTCTCCAAAAGTGGTAAACTAGAACAAATCCAACATAATGATTCTCTTATTACCGATGCCGGTTTAGTGGCCGACAAGGCAAACGACTACTTCCATTCAGTATTTTCCGCACCGCACGATGACAGTTATCCCTTGGTTCCTACAGCCTGCCCTCCTGAAGATTTTATATGTCAAAACGGCCTGTTATCACTGTTGGTCAGTGTGCGAGACAAGTCATCTAGTGGACCAGATGGCATACCCAACGCATTCTTGCGCAGATACGCCGAACCAATATCTCACATTTTAACTGAAATTTTTCGTTTGTCCTTAGCGTCTGCCATTTTGCCTTATGACTGGCTAGTTGCTCGCATATTGGCCACACACAAGAAGAAGATCAATTACAGATAGAAAACTACCGCCTGATCTCTTTAACGTCTACATGCTGTAAATTGATGGAGAACATTGTTGCTCACTACATAACAGACTTTCTTGAACGTAACGGCTTACTTTCCGAATTTCAGCACGGTTTCAGTAAATGGCTATCGACGCACACACAGCTGATAGCTACGGTGCACGAAATTGCCTCTGCCCTTGATTCGGCCAGCCAGATTGACTTAGTATTCCTCGACTTCAGCAAAGCATTCGATCGTGTTCCTCATGGTAAGCTTATAGGCAAACTGCTAAACATTGGTATACCCGATTTTCTTGTTAACTGGATTAAATCTTACCTTTTCAACAGGACTCAATATGTGGAGATCTCTGGGTGCTCGTCAGGCGCATTACCTGTCTTATCGGGTGTTCCACAGGGAAGCGTCTTGGGCCCAATTCTCTTTTTAATTTATGTAAATGATATAACTTTCCATTGTCTCGTCTGATGTTCAAATACGATTATTTGCAGATGATTGCATAATTTTTAGAAAAATTACATGTACTGAGGACCAAATATTCTTAAACGACAGCTTGACACGTGTTGGCCAATGGTGCACGTCGTGATCCATGAAGTTAAACTCGGACAAGACTGTTCTACTGCGAATCACAAAGAAAAGAGAGCCACTTAAGTTTTCTTACTGTATCCATGGAGTGACTGCTAAAGAAAACCCGGAATACAAATATCTAGGGGTGACAATTACCAATACGTTATTGTGGTCTAAGCACATTGAAAATACCTGCGCAGCTGCCATGTGCAAGCTTGGGTTCATAAGGCACAAACTTAAAGCTGCCCCTACAGAAGCAAAACTGTTGGCTTATAAGACCTTAGTGTTACCTAAGCTTGAATACGCCAGCATTGTTTGGGACCCCTTTTCTAAGAAAGACAAGCAAAGGCTAGAAATGGTGCAGCGCCGGGCAGTGCGTTTTATTTTCAACAAGTACAGATCCACTGATTCCCCATCTTCGTGTATGGTGCAAAATGGAATTTCAACTTTAGAGCAGCGACGTAAACTAGCCCACCTAAAATTTTTGTTTTCGCTTTTTCATGGCCACCTGAAGCTTAAGGCAAACCCTTATGTCAAGCCATTCTTACCTCGAGCATCGAGACATCGCCACTCACACAATCTTCTTCCTTACAAATCTTGCACAAATCTATTCAAATACTTTTTCTTCCCGCGGACAATTGCGGATTGGAATGCATTACCGAGTTCAGTTTTCTCTGCGCGAACTGTGGCCGCTTTTTCAGCGAAGGTGTTTGCTGCCCTAGAATAATTATCGTCTTTGTTTCAGAGGTTTGCTGACCGATTGCTGGTGCTTTTCTAGTTTTTGTGTAGCTCTCGAACGGTTGAGGATGTTTTAGTCGTGGGTTTTCATTGTTTGTTAGGAAAAGTGCGTATTTGTCTGATTTTTTTTGAAGTTGAAAAATTTAGGGTGGTCCTTGAATGTACGAGCTCTACTGTATAATGGTTTTGTTTGCTTGACCTACAGTCAGTGTGATCATTGCAACTTTCTAGTTTACAATAAGTTTTGCACTGGGCAACGTTTTTTTTTACCTGGAAATGTGTGTATAAATGTATGTATGTGTGTATTTGTTTATATATCTATACTGTTCGTGTGTATGACCAAAACATGCTTATTGATATGTATTCACCGCTACCATGCGATACATGTAACTTTCCTATCTGCCCTCCTGCTTGGTCCTTATAGGACTGCAGTATGTAATAAATAAAAAAAATAATATATATATATATATATATATATATATATATATATATATATATATATATATATATATATATATATATATATGAATAAAAAGAAGACACACGTAGAAAAACGGAAAGGTTTCTTTACGTTTCGGCCGTGGGACCGGCCTTCGTCAGAATAACGAAGGCCGGTCCCACGGCCGAAACGTAAAGAAACCTTTCCGTTTTTCGACGTGTGTCTTCTTTTTATTCATACTATTTACCGGCGTCCAAGAATTTATTCCCTGCAATTATATATATATATATATATATATATATATATATATATATATATATATATATATATATATATATATATATATATATATATATATATATATATATATATATATATATATATATATATATATATATATATATATATATATATATGTGTGTGTGTGTGTGTGTGTGTGTGTATAGATAGATAGATAAATGCTCAAAGTGGTTTTGCTTTACGCAAAAAATTGTTTTTAAAAACCTTTGCTAATATACCACAAGTTCTTTTTTAAAATGTGCTTTGTTTTGAGTGCAAAAATTATCACAGAAGACCCCAAAACCTTCACCTCTAAGCCTGCATTCCATTAGGATTCGAGTGAAAACCAATAATAACATGCCAATAATAACATCTGACACTCACTACATATGATGCTCTAAACTTTGTTGGAAAGGGAGTGCGACGCAGACATGGCAGAAAATCTGTTTGAATTAGATTAAAAAAGGTATTTTCGATTTTTTAGGTTAATAATCATATTTGAAATTTCGCCTAGATGGCGATTTCATTCCCGACACCATTCACCCTAATCCGAAAAGATTGTTCGGTGGAGTCACTCTAAGAATGTTTTTCCCACACGACAGCCTTCGGATTCATCCTTCTGTCTGCCCTCTTGATCCTACTTTTTCATTCAGGAAAACATGCTGGATTCGTTAGTGCGGGGAACAATACACTTTTTCCCTGTTCGACCGGGTAACTTATTTGACACAGAGGCCCAATACACGTTCCTTCTTTTCATTGCCGCGAAGCTTTTAAAATCTCAGGGTGTTGCAGTGTACATATGGTGCCGTCGAACTTCACAGTAATTCAGAAGGCAGCTGTCACCATAGTTCGGCACTTTGAAGGACTACTCACTCAACCTCACTCACCACAATTTTTTGAGCCTTCACCCTCACTCACGTTCATACTAACGTCAACTCCCCCTCATAGGCCCTCACTGACGTTCATACTCACACCTACTCGCACTGATGAGTGCTCACTAACGTTCATACTCTCTCCTTGTCACACTCAAAGTACAAACTCACGTTCATACTCACGCCTACTCACACTCACTCCTTCTTACTCAAGTTCATACTCACTCCTTCTCACACTCAAAGTACTTACTCCCGTTCATACTCACTCCTCTTCACACTCAGAGTACTCACTCACATTCAAAATCACTTCTACTCACACTGAAAGTACTCATTCACGTTCATACTCACTCTTACTCAAACGCATGAGTGCTCATGTTCATACTCTCTTATACTCATGCTCAGAGTACTCACTCATGTTCATACTCACTCCTACTCACACTCATGAGTACTCACTCAGGTTCAAACTTACGCCAACTCACACTCTAGGCCCTCACTCACGTTCATACCCATGATTACTTACACTGATGAGTACTCACTCATTTCATTCTCACGACTACTCACACTTGTGAGTACTCACTCACGTTCACACTCACGCCAGCTAGAACTGATAGGCCCTCGCTCACGTTTATACTCACGACTACTTTCACCGATGAGTACTCACTCATGTTCATACTCACGCCTACTCACAGTCACTCATGTTCATACTCACGCCTACTCACACTCATTGTTCATGACTCACGTTCATACTCCCGACTACTCACACTCTTGGAGAAACACGGACTGCTGGGCGAGTTGGTAATTCATATTAACTGAGGTGTGCGAAAAATTGAAGTACAAAAGGAAGACACCTCGAGACAGCGCGCCGTGTCCTGGTGTCTCCTTTTTGTACTTCAATTTTTCGTGCACCTCAATTAAGACTCATAGTTACTTACTCACCTTGATACTCACGCCTGCTCAAAATCATAGGCCCTCACTCACATCCACACTCACATAAGAATTCACCTTCATACTTACGCCTACCCATACTCAGGCACACTCACCCACGTACTTTTACATTCACCTACTCATCATCATCACAGCAGGACAAAGGCCTCTCCCCTGTTCCGCCAGTTAACTCGGTCCTTTGCTTGCTGTTGCCACATCATACCCGCAAACTTCCTAATCTAATCTGCCCACCAAACTTTGTCTCCCCTCTTCCCGCTTTACTTCTCTTGGAATCTACAAAATAATCGACAGAAAACGAAAGTAATGAACAACAACCTCAAAAGAAAAAAGCGCTTCAAGATAGGTGGCAGTGCACTTGAAGTTGGAAAAGGTATATACGTCTACTTAGGCAGGTAGTACTTGCGGAGCCGAGCCACGAGACTGAAGTAACTAAAAAAATGAAAGTGGGGTGGAGAAGATTCGGCAAGCATTCTCAGCTCATGGCTGGTAGATTGTCACTATCCCCTCAAGACGAAAGTATATAACAGCTGCATCCTGCCGGTACTTACCTACTGAGCAGAAACCTGGAGGCTTACAAAAAGGGTTCCGCTTAAATTGAGGACGGAGCAGAGAGCGATGGAAAGGAAAATAGTAGTTGTAGCCTTAAGAGTTTAAGAAAAAGCGGAGTGGATCAGAACAAACCGGGGTTAAGGATATCATAGTTGAAATCAAGAAGAAGAAATGGACATGGGCCGGGTATATAGCGTGTAGGCAGGATAACAGCTGGTCATTAAGCATAACTGACCGGATTTCCAGGAAAGCAAACGGGTTAGGGGGAGACAGTATGTTATATGGGCAGATGAGATTAGGAAGTTCGCGGGTACATAATGGCAGCAGCAAGCACAGGACCGAGTTGAGTTGCGGATCATGGGAGAGGCCCTTGTCCTGCAGTGGACGTTGTCAGGCCGATGATGAATATTAACATTGAGGTAGCGTTACGTGTGCTCAGGTTACTCAAGAAACAATCGAGCTGAACAATTGTCGCTTTCTTTTAAGATCGGTAGGCTCCACAAACAGGCAATGACTCAGCGCAATTACGACACACCTGCACATTCATTTGTGTGCCATGACACGTAGGAGACGCTGAGACATCGTTTAGAATCTCAGTAATGTGTTACAAGCACTCAAAACGCGCTTTCGTAGGCTACGACGCTCGCGCGCGAAATAGAGACGCTCTCGACAGCTTCAGTATACTACACGGCCACCGCTGATTACCCGCCAGAACCCAAGACGTTGCCATGGCATCCGACTCGGCCGCTTAGTTCGTTCCACTGCCCGTAGCCCCTCCTGACTGCACTAGCGGGACAGGCGGGCTCCGCGGCGCCATGGCCAGCCCGGCCACCCGGCCACTGGTTGGTGTTCTGTGGCCTGGCGCGACCGTCGAGACGGCGCCTCCCCTCTCTGCCTCGCCTTCAGATGGAATGCGTTGCGTACGGCAGTTTTGCATTCGAGAAATTGTGCGCATCTTTGGAGATGTTTTCCTTCTTCTGTGGGTCGCGCTCACGCGGAGACTTCGTTGACTCCGTACCCACACTGACGATTGCAGGGGGCCTTATTTATGAATCTGTGGACGCGGTTAACGTTCATTGGCAGTGTGCGTACACAGGGTTATCGTGGGACAGCCGAATAAAACGGTAATTAACGAGTTGCGCTATGCGTGTTTTTGTACTAGCCCGCGTTATGTCAATGACAGAATAAATTATCAAGGGCGATTGGGCGCTTATTGCACATTGTGTCTGCACTGTTGAAGGCATAATAAGCGACCGAAAAGTGAAGCGAGGGTAGAGATTGAAACGGCGATGCGAACAGGATTCGATTACGCTATAGCATACTATATTACTGACGGCGAAGCTCAACCGTCCTTCAAGCTTTCTTTTTTTTTTTTTCTTAATGGGGCACTGAGAAGGCGAAGTTTGCACACAGCTTCGCGCTTGAGAGGTCATGAGATCACTTAAGGTTTTCGTTCAAGGCAACCTTCACTCTAGGAACAACGCAGAAATAGAAACTGCAAAATCGCTGCGCATAATGTGCGTAGGGCACAAACGTGCTTTCTCTCGCGGGCCATTTCAGCGTTTTTTTGTCGCTTGCACAGTGCATTTAATTTTTCTGAACTGGCTCGCGCGGCGACTTTCGTTGAAGGGCTTCTCAAGCCTTGTTGTTTTACATGTATTATAAGCGCGTTACGTAGAGTGAAGGCGCAAGAGAGGTAAGTGCAGCAAGAACGGTAGCTGTACCCTGAACTCGACTTTTGCACGGTCACCTCGACCCCCCCCCCCCCCCAAATCTAATGTAGGATGGCTCCTACATGCACTAACCGAAGGCTTTTACGTACAGGAAGCTTGCATGCCATAGTGCCGTTATTTCCAACGTATTGAGGACGCCGTTGCGTTGATTACAAATATTTATCACACTCATAGTAACTCACTTATGTTCTTACTCGTTGCTACTCACACTCACTGCAACTCACTCACCTTCGCAGTCAAGTCTTCTCACACTCATGAGTACTCACCCACGTTCGTACTTTCTCCTACTCACATTCATGAGCTCTCACTCAGTCATAATCACACTCATGAATACTCACTCACGTTCCTACTAACGAATACTCACACTCATCAGTACTCGTTGATGTTCAAACTCCTACTCACACTCACGAGTACTCACTCACGTTCATACTCTCTCCTTCTCACACTCAGAGTACTCACTCACGTTCATACTCCCTCCTACTCACACTCACAAGCTATCTCTCATTCCTACTCACACTTTGGATACTCACTCACGTTCATACTCACGGATACTCACACTCATGAGTACTCACTCACGTTCATATTCACGGATACTCACACTCACAATACTCACTCACGTTCATATTCAATTTTACTCACACTCAGAGTACTCACTCACATTTATACTCACTCATACTCAAACTCAGAGTAGGCACTCACGTTCATACTCACTCCTATGGACACTCTGAATACTAATTCTTGTCGTACTCACTCCTACTCACACTCATGAGAACCCACTCATGTACATACTCACTTCTACAAACACTGAAAGTACTCATTGACGTCCATACTCACTCTTACTTATACTCATGAGTACTCACTCACGTTCTACTCACTCCTACTCATACTCATCAGTACTCACTCATACTCACACTCGGCATGTTCAAATGAGTATGAATGAGTGTAAGTGAGTGTACTGATGAGTGAGTATGCCGAGCTATGGCTGTCACACACTGGTTTTAAACGTGGCAAGGCAAGGCAGCAACAGGATGAGAGGAATTTCGCTCGTTCGTGCACCCTCTCGACACGCAGCGCCGCTTGTGGCATCTGAGTGCAGTCATCACATGCGCGGCCACCCACTCTCGTACGGAATGCACGCTCAGCACTAATTGGCTCTAGTTGGCACTAAGTGGCACTAATTATATGCAAGAAAGTGCATAGTCAACACTGCAACCAGCAATGGCGTTTAATGTACGTTTGGTTATTCTTGCAAAATACTTCGAAGACGCTAAGTTAAGGGGGTGATCGTTGGGGCACCCAGACGTAGGCGATACGATAGATAAATAGATAGATAGATGGATAGATAGATAGGCACACAGACAGACAGACAGAAAGATAGACTTACGGACGGACGAACGGACAGGCAGACAGACGCACAGACGGATGAATGGACGGACGAACAGATGGATGGACGCACGGACAGATGCACGGACAGACGGATGAACGCAAGGACAGGCGGACAGACGGATGGACGCACTGACGGATGGATGGATGGATAAGGAGAGACGGATGAACGGATGGACAGGTGGACGGACGGATGGACAGACAGACGGATGAACGGATGGACAGACAGATGGACGCATGGACGGACGGAGGGATGTACACGGACAGACATATGAACGGATGGACAGATGGACGGACGGATGGACAGACAGACGGATGAACGGATGGACAGATGGACGGACGGATCGACAGACAGACGGATGAACGGATGGATGGATGGACGGACGCACGGACGGATGCACAGACACACGGATGAACGCAAGGAGAGGCGGAAAGACGAATGGACGCACGGACGGACAGACGGATGGATAAGGAGAGATGGATGAACGGATGGACAGGTGGATGGACGGATGGACAGACAGATGGATGAACGGATGGACAGACAGACAGATGGACGCATGGACGGACGGAAGGATGTACACGAGGAGACAGATGAACAGATGGACACACACACACACACATACACACACACATATACTTTATATGTGTGTTTTTTGTATGTATGTGTGTTTATATATATATATATATATATATATATATATATATATATATATATATATATATATATATATATATATATATATATATATATATATATATATATATATATATATATATATATATATATATATATATAGATATATATATATATATATATATATATATATATATATATATATATATGTGTGTGTGTGTGTGTGTGTGTGTATAGATAGATAGATAGATCGATAAATGCTCAAAGTGGTTGCATTACGCAAAAATTATTTTTAAAAACCATTGGCAAAATACCACCAGTTGTTTTTTAAAATTTGCTTTGTTTTGAGAGCAAAAATTATCACAGGAGACCCTAAAACCTTCACCTCTTAGCCTGCATTCCATTGAGATTCGAGTGAAAACATATAATAACATGCCAATGAATAATCTGACACTCGCCGCATATGATACTCAAAAGGTTGTGGAAAGGGAGTGCGAAGTTGACACGGAAGAAAATCTGTGTGAATGAAATTAGAAAGGGTATTTTCGATTTTTAGATAAATATTCATATTTGAAATTTTGCCTAGGCGGCGATTTCATTCCCGACACCGTTCACCCTAATCCAAAAAGATAGTTCGGTGGAGTCACTCTAAGAATGTTTTTTCTCACACGACAGCCTTCGGAATCAGCCTTCTGTCTGCCCTCTTGATCTTACTTTTTCATTCAGAAAAACATGCTGGATCCGTTAGTGCGGGGAACAAGACACATTTTCCCTGTTCGACCGATAACTTCTTTGACACAGCGGCTCAATACACGTTCCTTCTTTTCATTGCCGCGTAGCTTTTAAAATCTCAGGGTGTTGCAGTGTAGATATGGCGCTGTCGAACCTCACAGTAAATCAGAAGGCAGCTGTCACACACTGGTTTGAAACGTGGCAAGGCACGGCAGCAACAGGATGAGAGGAATTTCGCTCGTTCGTGCACCCTCTCGGCACGCAGCGCCGCTTGTGGCATCTGAGTGCAGTCGTCCCATGCGCGGCCACCCACTCTCGTACGGAATGCGCGCGCTCGGCACCCTAGGTGGTAAATTTCTAGACATTGTAACACGATGGTTTTAAAATGACGATGATGATGATAAAAGGCAAAGATGAAGGCGCTGCACCGTTCTTATTGCCAGAGCAACAACAGTCGTATGCGTCGTCCTGCGGGATAGCCGTGGTCGTACAGCGTTAGTACCTTGCGTTGTGGCCGCAATAACCCAGGTTCGACTCCTGGTCACGGCATTTGTTTTTCTTTTTTTAGAGAGTATGGGGGCCTGGTGATTTTTTTGTATGGTCGCAAAGAGCTCCCAAATCTTGATTTTATCGTTTCATCCGCAAACTTCTGGCACCATAAACATCATTACCGTGTACCCAAGCTTTATAGTTGGTTTGTTTCTTTGTTTGTTTTGTCAATCAAAACTTCCGTGTAGAATCGGCCTTTGATTACTCCTTCATTTTGAGAAAGTTTTCTATAGGTTCAGCATTATTTTGAACGCAGACCTACCACAGGAAATGATAGGGCAATGCTGATGTACTATCCCGGATGGTTTGTATGGCCCATGACAGCCTGATCAATAACAACAGTGTCTGGTAAGTTTCGATCAATAGTTCAGGCTTGCGAAATTCACAATTCTGTTAATTTCTCTCTCTCTGGCTCCTGTGTTTGTGTGGGTGTTTGTTTGTTTCATCTCTCTCCATCCGCACGGCCATTATGGCTGCCTCTGTGGTCAGCCCACCTCTTTTTGTGTTTGTGTGTTTCTCTCTCTGAATCTCCATCACCATCGTTATGAATGAAGCTGTTTTTACCGTGGAATTTAGTGGACTATTGTAAACCACCTTTTCGTTGATAAGGACGGGGAGGAAACATGCCGCTCCAACGACGGGTTTGTTGGATAGAGCTACCTTTCAAGACGCACAATCTCACTTTCCCATCACACGATGCCCCACACCGATATTGCGTCTACCACTGCAAAAAACTCCGACATTCCCACATGCATTATTTTGCGAAACCTTGAATTTGAAGTTATTGTTCCTTCATCACTTTTCCGTTGATACCGTGATCATCCTACAGCATGCTCTGAAAGTTTTCTGCAGCTACAGTGGCTCTGCAAAATCTGAGAGATCGGAGGTAATGCAAACTTTATTGAACTCTGTTTTGCATTGCCTCCGTGATCAGCCCACATTTTATCATGTGAAGGCAACGTGTGATGACACAATCTTGTTGCGCCGTGTTCTAACGTTACAATGACGTCAAGAATATTTATCTCTGACATCATGTGGACGTTATAAGGTGAAGTAATAAAATGACTGTCCCATTCTCCCTTTCTCTCTCCTGTGTGTGTGTGTGGGTTCGTGTGTTTGACTCTCTCTCCATCCACAATGTCATTATGGCTGTTGCTTTTTGCGTGAAATTTCGTGGAGCATAGTAAAGCACCTTTTCGTTTATATAGACGAGGTGGGTAGCTTCCGGTGACGCCCACTCTCATTTTGCCATCACACGATGCCACATGCCGATTTTGCGTCTACTTGTGTGAAAAACTCTGATATTGCTACATGCATTGTTCTAAGACTACTTGATTTTGAAGCTATTCCTTTATAACCTTTCTGTAGATACAATGATCATCCTACAGCACCCTGGAAATGTTTTCTGCAGCTTGCGTGACCATGCACTATCTCAAAGATCGGAGGTAATGCAAGGGCTATGGACCTCTCCTTGTTATGCACTGCCTTCGAGATCAGCCCACCTTTTATCTTGTGATGAAGTCATGTGATAACACGATCTAGTTACGCCATTTCTAACGTCAAAATGACGTCATGAAAATTTATCTCTGGCATCATGTGGACGTCATAACGTGAAGTAATTCAAATTACCGTCTAATCCTCTCTCTCTCCTCTATGTGTGTGTTCACGTGTTTCACTCTCTCTCCATCCACATCGTCATTAAGGCTGCTGTTTTTACCATGAAAAATTGTGCAGGATGGTAAACAGCCTTTTCGTTTATAAGGACGAGGCGGGCACGTGCCGCTCTCGTTGCGTGGTTGATGAATAGGGCTAGCTGCTCGTGGCGCACAACTTTATTTAGACCAGGAAACGATGCCACACTAAAATATTGTGCCTACCACTGTGCAAAAATTCGAGATTCCCTCATGCAATGGCACAGAACTCCGTCTGGGAATGCGGGCCTTGTTTTTTTCAGCTCAAGCAGCGTGAGAGTGGCGGCACGATTACAGTGTCTAAAAATATACTGCCTATATGCTGAGCGTGGGCTAGGAGATGGCCCCGCAGATGATGACTGCCGGCAGCACCCTCATGGTGCGCTGCTGTGCGAGTGGGTTCATTTGCGTTCAATCCTTGCTCTCTACAAGCGCTGCAAAGCTTGCGGGAGGCCGTGCCGCGCGAGGCCATCTATTATTTTTCTGCATTTTTGGGGTGTTTTTTACATATTGCTCTATTGTATAGGAACTACTCGATTGCTTTCACAGTACTGGCGCTTTGCAATACCAATGAAGATCATTTCGTGGAACACATTTCGCCAACCGCTACTGCCCGCAATAAAAAATACGCAGATGCCACGTAACTTGGAAATAAATGCTATGCAACAAGACTCTGTTGTAATTTTTTAATAAGTGAGACATTATGATGTGGCAATTATTATATGCAAGAAAGTGCATAGTCAACGCTGCAACCAGCAATGGCGTTTCATGAACATTTGGATATTCTTGCAAAGTATTTTGAAGACGCTAAGTTGAGGGGGTGATCGTTGGGCCACCCAGACGTAGGCGATACGATAGATAAATAAATAGATAGGTGGATTGATAAATAGGCACACAGACAGACAGACAGACAGACAGACAGACAGACAGACAGACAGACAGATGGACTTACGGATGGACGAATGGACAGGCAGACAGACGCACAGACGGATGGATGGACGGACGAACAGATGGATGGACGCACGGACAGATGCACGGACAGACGGACGGACGGAAGGACGCACGGACGGATGGACGGATCGATACGGGGACTGATGAACGGATGGACAGAGGGACAGACGGATGGACAGACGGATGAACGGATGGACAGATGGACGGACGGATCGACAGACAGACGGATGAATGAATGGTTGGATGGACGGACGCATGGACGAACGAATTGACGGACGCACGGTCAGATGCACGGACAGACAGATGAACGCATGGACAGACAGACGGACGGAAGCACGCACGGACGGACGGACGGATGGATACAGACTGACGGATGAACGGATGGACAAATGGACGGACGGATGGACAGACAGGCGCATGAGCGGATGGACAGACAGACGGATGGACGCACGGACGGACGAACGAATGTACACGGAAAGACAGATGAACGGATGGACAGATGGACGGACGGATGGACAGACAGATGGATGAACGGATGGAGAGATGGACGGATGGATCGACAGACAGACGGATGAACGGATGGATGGATGGACAGACACACGGACGAACGAATGGACGGACGCACGGACGGATGAGAGGAGAGACGGACGGACGAATGGACGCACGGACGGACAGACGGACGGAAAGACGCACGGACGGATGGATGGATAAGAAGAGACGGATGAACAGATGGACAGACGGATGAACGGATGGACAGACGGACGGATGAACGGATGGACAGACATACAGATGAACGCACGGACGGACGGAGGGATGTACACGGACAGACAGAGGAACGATGGACAGATGGACGGACGGATGGAAAGACGGATGAACGGATGGACAGATGGACGGACGGATCGACAGACAGATGGATGAACGGATGGATTGACAGACGGAAGCACGGACGGATGCACGGACAGACGGATGAACGCACGGAAAGGCGGACAGACGCACGGACGCACGGACGGATGGACGGACGAATAAGAAGAGACGGATGAACGGACAGACAGATGAACGGATGGACAGATGGACGGACGGATTGACAGACAGACGGATGAACGAATGGATATATATATATATATATATATATATATATATATATATATACATATATATACATATATGTGTGTGTGTGTGTGTGTATATAGATTGATAGATCGATAAGTGCTCAAAGTGGTTGCATTACGCAAAAATTATTTTTAAAAAGCATTGGCAATATACCACCAGTTATTTTTCAAAATGTGCTTTGTTTTGAGAGCAAAAATTATCACAGGAGACCCTGAAACCTTCACCTCTTAGCCTGCATTCCATTAGGATTCGAGTGAAAACCAATAATAAGATGCCAATGAATAATCTGACACTCGCCGCATATGATACTCAAAAGGATGTTGGGAAGGGTGTGCGACGTTGACATGGAAGAAAATCTGTGTGAATGAAATTAGAAAGGGAATTTTCGATTTTTTAGATAAATATTCATATTTGAAATTTTGCCTAGACGGCGATTTCATTCCCGACACCGTTCACCCTAATCCGAAAAGATAGTTCGGTGGAGTCACTCTAAGAATGTTTTTTCTCACACCACAGCCTTCGGATTCAGCCTTCTGTCTGCCCTCTTGATCCTACTTTTTCATTCAGGAAAACATGCTGGATCCATTAGTGCGGGGAACAAGACACCTTTTCCCTGTTCGACCGATAACTTCTTTGACACAGCGGCCCAATACACGTTCCTTCTTTTCATTGCCGCGTAGCTTTTAAAATCTCAGGGTGTTGCAGTGTAGATATGGCGCTGTCGAACCTCACAGTAAATCAGAAGGCAGCTGTCACACACTGGTTTGAAACGTGGCAAGGCACGGCAGCAACAGGATGAGAGGAATTTCGCTCGTTCGTGCACCCTCTCGGCACGCAGCGCCGCTTGTGGCACCTGAGTGCAGTCGTCCCATGCGCGGCCAACCACTCTCGTACGGAATGCGCGCGCTCGGCACCCTAGGTGGTAAATTTCTACCCACTGTAACACGATAGTTCCAAAATGACGATGATGATGATAAAAGGCAAAGATGAAGGCGCTGCACCGTTCTCATTGCCAGAGCAACAACAGTCGTATGCGTCGTCCTGCGGGATAGCCGTGGTCGTACAGCGGTTAGTACCTTGCGTTGTGGCCGCAATAACCCAGGTTCGACTCCTGGTCACGGCAAATTGTTTTTTTCTTTTTTAGAGAGTATGGGGGCCTGCTGATCATTTTAAATTGTCGCAAACAACTCCCACATCTTGATTTTATCGTTTCACAAGCAAACTTCTGGAACCATAAACACCATTACCGTGTACCCAAGCTTTATTGTTGGTTTGTTTCTTTGTTTGTTTTGTCAATCAAAACTTGCCTGTAGAATCTGCCTTTGATTACTCCGTCATTTTGAGAAAGTTTTCAATAAGTTCAGCATCATTTTGAACGCATACCTACCACAGGAAATGATAGGGCAATGCTGAAGTACTATCCTGGATGGTTTGTATGGCCCATAGCAGCCTGATCAATAACCACAGCGTCTGGTAAGTTTCGATCAATAGTTCAGGCTTGAGGAATTCACAATACTGTTAATTTCTCTCTCTCTCTCTCGCTCCTGTGTTTGTGTGTGTGTTTGTGTATTTCATCTCTCTCCACCCGCACGGCCATTATAGCTGCCTCTGTGATCAGCTCACCTTGTTTTGTGTTTGTGTTTTTATCTCTCTTAATCTCCATCACCATCGTCATGAATGGTGCTGTTTTAACCGTGGAATTTAGTGGACTATTGTACACCACCTTTTCTTTGATAAGGACGGGGAGGAAACATGCCGCTCCGACGACGGGTTTGTTGGATAGAGCTACCTTTCAAGACGCATAATCTCATTTTCCCATCACATGATGCCCCACTGCGATATTGCGTCTACCACTGCGAAAAACTCCGACATTCCCACATGCATTATTTTAGGAAACCTTGAAATTGAAGTTATTGTTCCTTCATGACTTTTCCGTTGATACCGTGATCATCCTACAGCATGCTCTGAAAGTTTTCTGCAGCTAAAGTGGCTCTTCAATATCTGAGAGATCGGAGGTAATGCAAACATTATGGAACTCTGTTTTGCATTGCCTCCGTGATCAGCCCACCATTTATCATGTGAAGGCAACGTGTGATGACATAATCTTGTTGCGCCGTGTTCTAACGTCACAATGACGTCAAGAATATTTATCTCTGACATCATGTGGACGTCATATGGGGAAGTAATAAAATGACTGTCCCATTCTCCCTTTCTCTCTCCTGTGTGTGTGTATGGGTTCGTGTGTTTGACTCTCTCTCCATCCACAATGTCATTATGGCTGTTGCTTTTTGCGTGAAATTTTGTGGAGCATAGTAAAGCACCTTTTAGTTTATATAGACGAGGCAGGTAGCTTCCCGTGACGCCCAATCTCATTTTGCGATCTCGCGATGGCACATGCCGATTTTGCGTCTACTAGTGTGAAAAACTCCGATATTGCTTCATGCATTGTTCTAAGACTACTTGAATTTGAAGCTATTCCTTTATAACCTTTCTGTCGATACACTGATCATCCTACAGCACCCTGCAAAAGTTTTCTGCAGCTTGCGTGGCCATGCACTATCTCAAAGAACGGAGGTAATGCAAGGGTTATGGACCTCTCCTTGTTATGCACTAGTGCCTTCGAGATCAGCCCACCTTTTATCTTGTGATGAAGTCATGTGATAACATGATCTAGTTACGCCATTTCTAACGTCAAAATGACGTCATGAAAGTTTATCTCTGGCATCATGTGGACGTCATACCGCGAAGTAATTCAAATTACCGTCTAATTCTCTCTCTCTCCTGTATGTGTGAGTTCACGTCTTTCACTCCCTCTTCATCCACATCGTCATTATGGCTGCTGTTTTTACCATGAAAAATTGTGCACGATGGTAAACAGCCTTTTCGTTTATAAGGACGAGGCGGGACGTGCTGCTCTCATTGCGTGTTTGATGAATGGGGCTAGCTGCCTGTGGCACACAACTTTATTTAGACCAGGAAACGATGCCACACTCTAATAATGCGCCTACCGCTGTGCAAAAATTCGAGATTCCCTCATGCATTGGCGCAGAACTCCGTCTGGGAATTCGGGCCTTGTTTTTTTCAGCTCAAGCAGCGTGAGAGTGGCGGCACGATTACAGTGTCTAGAAATATACTGCCTAGTATGCTGAGCGCGGGCTAGGAGATGACCCCGCAGCTGATGACTGCCGGCAGCGCCCTCATGGTGCGCTACTGTGCGAGTGGGTTCATTGGCGTTCAATCCTTGCTCTCTACAAGCGCTGCAAAGCTTGCGGGAAACCGTGCCGTGCGAGGCCAACTATTATATATCTGCATTTTCGGGGTGTTTTTTACATATTGCTCTAATGTATAGGAACTACTCGATTGCTTTCACAGTACTGGCGCTTTGCAATACCAAATGAAGATCATTTCGTGGAACACATGTCGCCAACCACTACTGCCCACAATAAAAAAATACGCAGATCCCACGTACCTTGGGAATAAATGCTATGCAACGAGACTCTGTTGTAATGTTTTAATAAGTGAGACATCATGATGTGGCACTAATTATATGCAAGAAAGTGCATATTCAACACTGCAACCAGCAATGGCGTTTCATGAACATTTGGTTATTCTTGCAAAGTATTTCGAAGACGCTAAGTTCAGGGGGTGATTGTTGGGGCACCGAGACGTAGGCGATACGATAGATAAATAAATAGATAGGTGGATTGATAAATAGGCACACAGACAGACAGACAGACAGACAGACAGATGGACTTACGGATGGACGAATGGACAGGCAGACAGACGCACAGACGGATGGATGGACGGACGAACGGATGGATGGACGCACGGACAGATGCACGGACAGACGGAAGGACGGAAGGACGCACGGACGGATGGACGGATGGATACGGGGACTGATGAACGGATGGACAGAGGGACAGACGGATGGACAGACGGATGAACGGATGGACAGATGGACGGACGGATCGACAGACAGACGGATGAATGAATGGTTGGATGGACAGATGCATGGACGAACGAATTGACGGACGCACGGTCAGATGCACGGACAGACAGACGAACGCACGGACAGACAGACGGACGGAAGCACGCACGGACGGACGGACGGATGGATACAGACTGACGGATGAACGGATGGACAAATGGATGGACGGATGGACAGACAGACGGATGGACGCACGGACGGACGAACGAATGTACACGGACAGACAGATGAACGGATGGACAGATGGATGGACGGATGGACAGACAGATGGATGAACGGATGGACAGATGGACGGATGGATCGACAGACAGACGGATGAACGGATGGATGGATGGACAGACACACGGACGAACGAATGGACGGACGCACGGACGGATGAGAGGAGAGATGGACGGACGAATGGACACACGGACGGACAGACGGACGGAAAGACGCACGGACGGACGGATGGTAAGAAGAGACGGATGAACAGATGGACAGGTGGACGGATGGATGGACAGACAGACGGAAGAACGGATGAACAGATATACAGATGAACGCACGGACGGACGGAGGGATGTACACGGACAGACAGAGGAACGATGGACAGATTAACGGACGGATGGACAGACAAACGGATGAACGGATGGACAGATGGACGGACGGATCGACAGACAGATGGATGAACGGATGGATGGACAGACCGAAGCACGGACGGATGCACGGACAGACGGATGAACGCACGGACAGGCGGACAGACGCACGGACGCACGGACGGACGGACGGACGAATAAGAAGAGACGGATGAACGGATAGACAGATGGACGGGGCGATGGACAGACAGATGGATGAATGGATGGACAGACAGACAGACGGACGCACGGACGGACGGAGGGATGTACACGGACAGACAGATGAATGGATAGACAGATGGACGGACGGATGGACAGAAAGACGGATGAACGGATGGATGGACAGACCGAAGCACGGACGGATGCGCGGACAGACGGATGAACGCACGGACAGGCGGACAGACGCACGGACGCACGGACGGACGGACGGACGAATAAGAAGAGACGGATGAACGGATAGACAGATGGACGGGGCGATGGACAGACAGATGGATGAATGGATGAACAGACAGACAGACGGACGCACGGACGGACGGAGGGATGTACACGGACAGACAGATGAATGGATGGACAGATGGACGGACGGATGGACAGACAGACGGATGAACGGATGGATATATATATATATATATATATATATATATATATATATATATATATATATATATATATATATATATATATATATATATATATATATATATGTATATATATATATATATATGTGTGTGTGTGTGTGTATAGATTGATAGATCGATAAGTGCTCAAAGTGGTTGCATTACGCAAAAATTATTTTTAAAAACCATTGGCAATATACCACCAGTTATTTTTTAAAATGTGCTTTGTTTTGAGAGCAAAAATTATCACAGGAGACCCTGAAACCTTCACCTCTTAGCCTGCATTCCATTAGGATTCGAGTGAAAACCAATAATAAGATGCCAATGAATAATCTGACACTCGCCGCATATGATACTCAAAAGGTTGTTGGGAAGGGAGTGCGACGTTGACATGGAAGAAAATCTGTGTGAATGAAATTAGAAAGGGAATTTTCGATTTTTTAGATAAATATTCATATTTGAAATTTTGCCTAGACGGCGATTTCATTCCCGACACCGTTCACCCTAATCCGAAAAGATAGTTCGGTGGAGTCACTCTAAGAATGTTTTTTCTCACACGACAGCCTTCGGATTCAGCCTTCTGTCTGCCCTCTTGATCCTACTTTTTCATTCAGGAAAACATGCTGGATCCGTTAGTGCGGGGAACAAGACACATTTTCCCCGTTCGACCGATAAGTTCTTTGACACAGCGGCCCAATACACGTTCCTTCTTTTCATTGCCGCGTAGCTTTTAAAATCTCAGGGTGTTGCCGTGTAGATATGACGCTGTCGAACCTCACAGTAAATCAGAAGGCAGCTGTCACACACTGGTTTGAAACGTGGCAAGGCACGGCAGCAACAGGATGAGAAGAATTTCGCTCGTTCGTGCACCCTCTCGACACGCAGCGCCGCTTGTGGCATCTGAGTGCAGTCGTCTCATGCGCGGCCAACCACTCTCGTACGGAATGCGCGCGCTCGGCACCCTAGGTGCTAAATTTCTAGACACTGTAACAAGATGGTTCAAAAATGACGATGATGATGATAAAAGGCAAAGATGAAGGCGCTGCACCGTTCTTATTGCCAGAGCAACAACAGTCGTATGCGTCGTCCTACGGGATAGCCGTGGTCGTACAGAGGTTAGTACCTTGCGTTGTGGCCGCAATAACCCAGGTTCGACTCCTGGTCACGGCAAAATTTTTTTCCTTTTTTAGAGAGTATGGGGGCCTGGTGATCATTTTGTATTGTCGCAAACAACTCCCACATCTTGATTTTATCGTTTCACCCGCAAACTTCTGGAACCATAAACATCATTATCGTGTACCCAAGCTTTATTGTTGGTTTGTTTCTTTGTTTGTTTTGTCAATCAAAACTTGCCTGTAGAATCTGCCTTTGATTACTCCATCATTTTGAGAAAGTTTTCAATAAGTTCAGCATCATTTTGAGCGCATACCTACCACAGGAAATGATAGGGCAATGCTGAAGTAATATCCTGGATGGTTTGTATGGCCCATAGCAGCCTGATCAATAACCACAGCGTCTGGTAAGTTTCGATCAATAGTTCAGGCTTGCGGAATTCACAATACTGTTAATTTCTTTCTCTCTCTCTCGCTCCTGTGTTTGTGTGTGTGTTTGTGTGTTTCATCTCTCTCCACCCGCACGGCCATTATGGCTGCCTCTGTGATCAGCCCACCTTGTTTTGTGTTTGTGTTTTTCTCTCTCTTAATCTCCATCACCATCGACATGAATGGTGCTGTTTTTACCGTGGAATTTAGTGGACTATTGTACACCACCTTTTCGTTGATAAGGACGGGGAGGAAACATGCCGCTCCGACGACGGGTTTGTTGGATAGAGCTACCTTTCAGGACGCACAATCTCATTTTCCCATCACATGATGCCTGTCACAAACGACTCCAATTTTCGGAGCATCCGCGGGCCCCATCTTCCAAGGAAGAGCGTTTTTGTGTTGGGAGGCGACATCCGGCGACTATAATGACCCAGCGTGGCGCCGGCTCGTCTTCCCTGCCCCTGACCGGAAGGGGAACCGGCGGTCTCAACTAGGAAAATTACTCCCAGATGAGATGGGAGCACGTGGACGCCCCTGAAGAGGTTTGAACTGCATCGGAAGAGCAGTTGACGTACAGACAGCAACAAGTGCGGTCGTCGGTGTCGCGAGTCTCGCGTAGGCGGCGCGCGGACGCCAGATAATGTCACACACTTCGAGTGAGGCCCCGCCGATCCAACATCGACGTGCGGCAGACTCGCAGGCTTCCACTTTACGCTTCGGCCTGCGACGCCTGAAAGGCCTCGAAGTGGCACATTTCGAATTTATTTGCGGGTTGGTCGACCCGTGCGGGGTTGCACGTGTGGTGATGTGTGGGCCTGACCGACGCACTCATAGAGCAGACACGGAGTTTGATTACACGTAAACAAGTCTTTAATTGAAACAAGGGCAAATGCAGGAGTTAACAAATATAACAGAGGAGGGAAACTGATACGCGCGATGAAAAGAACAGCTAGATAACACAATATGCTAAAAGAACACCACAAGAGGTACAATCACAGGCCAATACGCGGAATGTTAATAATATAACGACAAAATGGGAATCAGAAAAGAGCGATACAAGGGAATAATTACACAATGATTATGGTGGCGCTTTAGAATTTAAACGTGCGACGCAGCGCACACTACAAATATTTAAAAAAAAGGCTGGTTAAAACAAGTTTACGGTTTAACAAAAAAAGTCACAATAAAAAGTTCCATACGCCGTTCCGGGCACCCTCGCCGGCTTGGTAGACGACGAGGGTGCCCGGAATTGCAGTCGTCTCAATACGTTGCGCGGGTCACTCCGTGCTCGCCGCCTACGCGAGACTCGCGACACCGACGACCGCACTTGTTGCTGTCTGTACGTCAACTGCTCTTCCGATGCAGTTCAAACCGCCTCAGGGGCGTACACGTGCTCCCGTCGTCTCATCCGGGAGAAATTTTCCTTGTTTAGATCGGCGGTGCCCCTTCCGGTACCGGTGCAGGGAAGACGAGCCGGCGCCACGCTGGGTCGTTATAGTCGCCGGATGTCGTCCCCCAACACAAAAGCGCCCCTCCTTGGTAGGTGGGGCCCGCGGATGCTCCGAAAATTGGAGTCGTTTGTGACAATGCCCCACTGAGATATTGCGTCTGCCACTGCGAAAAACTCCGACATTCCCACATGCATTATTTTAGGAAACCTTGAAATTGAAGTTATTGTTCCTTCATGACTTTTCCGTTGATACCGTGATCATCCTACAGCATGCTCTGACAGTTTTCTGCAGCTAGAGTGGCTCTTCATTATCTGAGAGATCGGAGGTAATGCAAACATTATGGAACTCTGTTTTGCATTGCCTCCTTGATCAGCCCACCTTTTATCATGTGAAGGCAACGTGTGATGACATAATCTTGTCGCGCCGTGTTCTAACGTCACAATGACGTCAAGAATATTTATCTCTGACATCATGTGGACGTCAT
Source organism: Rhipicephalus microplus (assembly GCF_043290135.1). Classification (NCBI taxonomy): domain Eukaryota; kingdom Metazoa; phylum Arthropoda; class Arachnida; order Ixodida; family Ixodidae; genus Rhipicephalus; species Rhipicephalus microplus. Next base: position 426,043,863 of record NC_134710.1, on the reverse strand, counting down.
ATGGTGAAGTAATAAAATGACTGTCCCATTCCCCCTTTCTCTCTCCTGTGTGTGTGTGTGGGTTCGTGTGTTTGACTCTCTCTCCATCCACAATGTCATTATGGCTGTTGCTTTTTGCGTGAAATTTCGTGGAGCATAGTAAAGCACCTTTTAGTTGATATTGACGAGGCGGGTAGCTTCCCGTGACGCCCAATCTCATTTTGCGATCTGGCGATGGCACATGCCGATTTTGCGTCTACTAGTGTGAAAAACTCCGATATTGCTTCATGCATTGTTCTAAGACTACTTGAATTTGAAGCTATTCCTTTATAACCTTTCTGTCGATACACTGATCATCCTACAGGACCCCGCAAAAGTTTTCTGCAGCTTGCGTGGCCATGCACTATCTCAAAGATCGGAGGTATTGCAAGGGTTATGGACCTCTCCTTGTTATGCACTGCCTTCGAGATCAGCCGGCCTTTTATCTTGTGATGAAGTCATGTGTAATGTGATCTAGTTACGCCAATTCTAACGTCAAAATGACGTCATGAAGATTTATCTGACATCATATAATAAGTTTGTCCAATAATAAAAGTTTATCTAATCCAATCACGAGGACGTCATAGCATGAAGTAATTCTAATTACCGTCTAATTATCTCTCTCTCCTATTTGTGTGTGTTCACGTGTTTCACTCTCTCTCCACCCACTTCGTCATTATGGCTGCTGTTTTTATCATTAAAATTGTGCAGAATGGTAAACCACCTTTTTGTTTATAAGAACGAGGTGAGCCTGTGCTGCTCTCATTGCGTGTTTGATGAATAGAGCTAGCTGCCCGTGACGCACAACTTTATTTAGACCAGGAAACAATATCACACTCTAATATTGCGCCTACCACTGTGCAAAAATTCGACATTCTCTCATGCATTGGCGCAGAACTCCGTCTGGAAATTCGGGCCTCGTTTTTTTCAGCTCATTCAGCGTGAGAGTGGCCACACGATTACAGTGTCTAGAGAGATACTGCCTAGTATGCTGAGCGCGGGCTAGTAGATAGCCCCGCCGCTGATGACTGCCAGCAGCGCCCTCATGGTGCGCTGCTGTGCGAGTGGGTGAGTTTGCGTTCAATCCTTGCTCTCCACAAGCGCTGCAAAGCCTGCAGGAGGCCATGCCGCACGAGGCCAGCAATTATTTTTCTGCATTTTTGGGGTGTTTTTTGACATATTCCTCTATATTATAGGAACTACTCGATTGCTTTCACAGTATACGCGCTTTGCAATACAAAATGAAGATTATTTCGTGGCATACATTTCGCCATCCACAACTGCCCGCAATAAAAAATACGCAGAACCCACGTAACTTGGGGACAAATGCTATGCAACAATACTCTGTTGTAATTTCTTTAATAAGTGAGACATTATGATGTGGCACCAATTATATGCAAGAAATTGGATAGTCAACACTGGAACCAGCATTGGCGTTTCACGAACATTTTGCTCTTCTTGCAAAGTATTTCGAAGACGCCAAGTTAAGGGGATGATTGTGAGGGCACCCAGACGTAGGCGATAAGATAGATAAAAAGATAGATAGATGAATAGATAGATAGACAGACAGACAGACAGAGAGAAAAATGGACTTACGGATGGATAAACGGACAGGCAGCCAGACGCACAAACGGATGAATGGACGGACGCAAGGACAGATGCACGGAGAGACGGACGGACGGATGGACGCACGGACATACAGACGGACGGAAGGACGTGCGGACGGATGGACGGATGGATACAGAGAGACTGATTAACGAATGGACAGGTGGACAGACAGAGGGATGGATGCACGGAAGGACGGATGGATGTACACGGACAGACAAATGAACAAATGGACAGATGGACGGACGCATGGACAGACAGATGGATGAACGGGTGGACAGATGGACGGACGAATCGACAGACAGACAAATGAGCGGATGGATGGATGGACGGACGCACGGATGAACGGATGGACAGACGCACGGACGGACGCACGGACAGATGGACAGACGGATGGACGCACGGACAGACGGATGGACGGATGGCCGCACTGACGGACGGATGTATACGGAGAGACGGATGAACGGATGGACAGATGGACGGAGGGATGGACAGACGGATGAACGGATGAACAGATGGACAGACGGATCGACAGACGGACGGATGAACGGTTGGTTGGATGGACGGACGCACGGACAGATGCACGGACAGACGGATAGAGGCATTGACAGACAGACGGATGGAAGGACGCACGGAAGGACGGACGAATGGATGTGGAGGGATGGATGAACGGATGGACAGAAGGACGGACGGAAGGACAGACAGACGGACGGACGCACGGACGCACTAACGGCTGTACACGGACAGGCAGATGAACGGATCGACAGTGGGACGGACGGATAGACAGACAGACGAATGAACGGATGGACAGATGGACGGATAGACGGATGGACGCACGGACAGATGCACAGGCAGATGGATGGACGCACGGACGGACGGACGGATAGACAAGGAGAGACGGACGAACGGATTGACAGATGAACGGATGGATGGACATATATATATATATATATATATATATATATATATATATATATATATATATATATATATATATATATATATGTGTGTGTGTGTGTGTGTGTGTGTGTGTGTGTGTCTGTGTGTGTGTGTGTGTGTGTGTGTGTGTGTGTGTGTGTGTGTGTAGATAGATAGATAGATAGATAAATGCTCAAAGTGGTTGCTTTACGTAAAAAAATATTTTTGAAAACCATTGGCAATATACCACCAGTTTTTTTGGAAATGTGCTTTGTTTTGAGAGTGAAAATTATCACAAAAGACCCTAAAACCGTCACCTCTTAGCCTGCATTCCATTAGGATTCCAGTGAAAACCAATAATAACATGCCAATGAATAATCTTACACTCGCCGCATATGATACTCAAAACGTTGTTGGAAAGGGAGTCCGACGTTGACATGGGAGAAAATCTGTGTGAATGAAATTAGAAAGGCTATTTTCGATTTTTTAGATAAATAATCATATTTGAAATTTTGCCTAGATGGCGATTGCATTCCCGACACCGTTCACCCTAATCCGAAAGGATACTTAGGTGGAATCACTCTAAGAATGTTTTTCTTACACGACAGCCTTCGGATTCAGCCTTCTGTCTTCCATCTTGATCCGACTTTTTCATTCAGGAAAACATGCTGGATCCGTTATTTGCGAGTTACAAGACACCTTTTCCCTGTTCGACCGATAACTTCTTTGACACAGCAGCCCAATACACGTTCCTTCTTTTCATTGCCGCGTAGCTTTTAAAATCTCAATGTGTTGCAGTATACATATGGCGCCGTCGGAACTTCACAGTAAATCATAAGGCAACTGTCACACACTGGTTTTAAACGGGGGAAGGCACGGCAGCAACAGGATGAGTTGAATTTCGCTCGTTCGTGCACCCTCTCGACACGCAGAGCCGCTTGTGGCATCTGAGTGCAGTCATCACATGCGCGGCCACCCACTCTCGTACGGAATGCGCGCGCTCAGCACACTAGGTGGTATATTTCTAGACACTGTACCACGATGGTTCCGAAATGACGACGATAATGATGATGATGAAAGGCAAAGGTGAAGACGCTGCTCCGTTCTTATTGCCAGAGCAACAACAGTCGTATGCCTCGTCCTGCGGGAAAGCCGTGGTCGTACAGCGGTTAGTGCCTTGCGCTGTGGCCGCAAGAACCCAGGTTCGACTCCTGGTCAAGGCAAAATCTTTTTTTCTTTATTTGGAGAGTATGGGGGCCTGGTGAGCATTTTGTATTTTCGAAAAGAACTCCCAAATCTTGATTTTATCGTTTCACCCGCAAACTTCTGGCACCATAAACATCATTACCATGTACCCAAGCTTTATTGTTGGTCTGTTTCTTTGTTTGTTTTGTCAATCAAAACTTGCGTGTAGAATCTGCCTTTGATTACTCCTTCATTTTGAGAAAGTTTTCAATAGGTTCAGCATCATTTTTAACGCATACCTACCACAGGAAATGATAGGGCAATGCTGAAGTACTATCCTGGATGGTTTGTATGGCCCATAGCAGCCTGATCAATAACCACAGCGTCTGGTAAGTTTCGATCAATAGTTCAGGCTTGCGGAATTCACAATACTGTTAATTTGTCTCTTTCTCTCGCTCCTGTGTTTGTGTGTGTGTTTGTGTGTTTCATCTCTCTCCACCCGCACGGCCATTATGGCTGCCTCTGTGACCAGCCCACCTTGTTTTGTGTTTGTGTTTTTCTCTCTCTGAATCTCCATCACCATCGTCATTATAGCTGCTGTTTTTACCGTGGAATTTAGTGGACTATTGTAAACCACCTTTTCGTTGATAAGGACGGGGAGGGAACATGCCGCTGCGACGACGGGATTGTTGGATAGAGCTACCTTTCAAGACGCCAATCTCATTTTCCCATCACACGATGCCCCACTCCGATATTGCGTCTACCAGTGCGAAAAACTCCGACATTCCCACATACATTATTTTGGGAAACCTTGAAATTGAAGTTATTGTTCCTTCATCACTTTTTCGTTGATACCGTGATCATGCTACAGCATGCTCTGAAAGTGTTCTGCAGCTACAGCGGCTATGCAATATCTCAGAGATCGAAGGTAATGAAAACTTTATGGAACTCTCTTTGTTTGGCATTGCCTTCATGATCAGCCCACCTTTTATCATGTGACGGCAACATGTGATAACATAATCTTGTTGCGCCATGTTCTAACATGCCAATGACGTCAAGAAAATCTATCTTTGAAATCATGTGGACGTCATATGGTGAAGTAATAAAATGACCGTCCCATTCTTCCTTTCTCTCTCCAGTGTGTGTGTGTGTGTGTGTGTGTGTGGGTTCATGTGTTTCACTCTCTCTCCATCAACATCGTCATTATGGCTGTTGGTTTTACCGTGTAATTTTGTGGAGCATAGTAAAGCACCTTTTCGTTTACATAGACGAGGCGGGTAGCTTCCCGAGACGCCCAATCTAATTTTGCCATCACACGATGCCACAAGCCGACATTGCGTCTACTAGTGTGAAAAACTCCGTTATTCCTTCATGCATTGTTCTAAGACTACTTGAATTTGAAGTTAATCCTTTATAACCTTTCTTTTGGTACACTGATCATCATACAGCACCCTCTGAAAGTTTTCTGCAGCTTGCGTGGCCATGCACTAAATCAAAGATAGGAAGAAAAATTGAGGGAAAAGAAAGGCAGGGAGGTTAACCAGCCTATTGGCAGCCGGTTTGCTACCCTGCGCTTGGGAGAGGGATGGGGGAGATGAAAGAGAGCAGAGAGGGAAGAGGGAAACAGCACATTTGGCAGCACACGCGCGCACACTCAGTCATAGTCCAGTCTTGTCTTTCGTGGTGTGTGACATTGCTGTTACAGTCGCTTGTTCATGTTGGTGTCGCCTAGGAATTTCTACAGAGCTTTCGTCGCCTTCTGTTGCAATGTCTTCTCTCGGGCACTCGACAGAACAGTGTCCACAAACATTTGGCTGTTGTCGATGCACGCAAAAGCAGACGCCAGTGACTGTCTCTGGATTTCATACAACGGACAGTCACACAGGATGTGGTGTAGCGTCTCTTCGCAATGACAGGCATCGCAGGGAGCGTTGTCGGCCATTCCTATGACAAAGGAATAAGATTTTGTAAATGCCACTCCTAGCCATAAGCGCTGAAGATGGGTGGCTTCTCTTCGGTCGAGTTCAGTGGGCATGCGGAGAGCCATCAAAGAGGACAGGTGGTGTTGACGATTCGTATCGATGCTTGGTTGGCACCATAAAGAAAACGTGATTACACGCGCAAGTCGTCGAAGATTACTGGCAGCATTGGTCCGCGAAAGTGGTATGGCTTCTTCTCGTGTTTCTTCAAGGGCTTTCCGCGCAGCAGTATTGGCATGTTCGTTCCCTATGATGCCGTAGTGACTTGGTAGCCACTGAAGCGTCACATGATGCCCTTTCCGTGTGAAGAGTGGAGAAGGCATCGAATTTCGAAAACAAGCTGTTCGTATGGCCCGCGACGCAGTGCTGAGAGCACAGATTGTAGGGTCGCCCCTGAGTCGCTGAAAATCGACCATTGTTGCGGTGGTTCCCGATTGACCACACAAAGTGGTGCACGCAAAGCAGCTAGTTCCGCTGCTGTAGACTCCACGGAGTGGTCAGTCCTAAAGCTGATGGTAACACCTCTTGCTGGGATAACTACGGCCCCTGACGAACACTGGTGGTTCGTGGAACCTTCGGTGTATACATGTATGCTGTCTGAATATTTTTCGTGCAAAAGAAGAAGAGACGCTTGTTTCAGCACGGGCGACGGAAGCTCAGATTTCCTCCGTATCCCTGGTACCCTAAGATGCACTGTGGGTAGAATAAGACACAAATGTGGTATGGATGGTTTAGATGCAGGAGTGAAGCCCGAGGGAAGTTTATCGTTTTATTTCACAATCTTTTTGGCGAACGATGCTTGGCTCCTCTTTGAAGCCAACAGTGCAAGGTGATGGCAGGGAGCACGTGCGAAGTGTCTGATGTGCGTTCTCAGGACTTCTACAACAATGTGAGATTGTATCGAATAGTCACCAGCATTTGCAATTGTTGCTTCCGTTGACGTACATCTGGGAAGACCGAAGCACACTCTCAGCGCTTGGCCTTGTAATGCCTGTAGAACACGAACATTGGTCTTGCAGGTATTGCTAAGCACGGGCAAGCTATATCTGAGGAAACCGAGAAACAGGGCCCTGTAGAGCTCCATCATTGCGTCTACTGACATCCGCCACGTCTTTCCTGCCAGGAACTTGAACAGTTGGAAATAGCGGTCAGGCGCTTCTTCAAATAGGTCACATGCGCACTCCGACAGAGGTCCTTATCAATAATGATGCCCAGAAGCCGGTGGGTTTTGGCGTAAGAAATCGGTCGCCCGCAGATTGAGATGACATAAAGGGTCATTGCTTTGTGAGTAAAGGCCACCAGCGCGCATTTGTCTTCTGATACGCTGACACCTTGTTTGAACAAGTAGTTGGCAATCATAGTTGCTGCTTTTTGAAGCCGGGAACGTATCTGAAGACGTGTGACTGCCGATGTCCAGACACAGATGTCATCTGCGTATATTGAGGCTTTAATAGTGCTTGGCAAGTATTCAACAAGGCCAATTAGTGCAGGATTGAAAAGCGTCGGGCTAAGAACTCCGCCTTGAGGAACACCTCTGGAAGTATAGCGTCGCGTAGTTGCGCCATCTTCTGTTAACACAAAGACTGATCTTGCAGCCAGGTAACTCGAAATCCACAAAACGACTCGACCACCAAGGCCAACCATCACAAGAGCACCCAAAATGGCTTCATAAAGTACATTATCATAAGCACCTTTCACATCTAGAAACAAAGCTGCAGATAGTCGCTTACAAAACCTTTCGTGCTGAACGTACGAAACTAGATCAACGACATTGTCAATAGAAGAGCGGTCACGTAGGAAACCAGCCATTGAATTCGGATAAATCTTGTAGTATTCAAGATACCACTCCAGGCAGCCTAGTATCATCCGTTCCATTATCTTCCCTACGCAGCCGGCCAGTGCTATTGGGCGGTATGAGGTGAGTTCGAGTGGGGATTCGCCCTGCTTCAAGATGGGTAACAAGCGGCTTACTTTCCAGTCATCAGGAACATTACCATACTGCCACGAGATGTTGTAGAAACTCTACAGTTCTCTCCTTGCACCTCCCCCAAGGTTGCACAAGGCTCGGTACGGAATACCATCTGGGCCCGGAGAAGTTAAACGCCTGCAGAGTGCAAGTGCCGCCTCGAGCTCCTCCATTGTAAAAAGGAGGTTCATGTGGTAGTCACGGGAGCGGGGGACGTCACCTCTCACTGGAGAATCTGGACGAGTGGCTTGGTTGGCGATCTGCGCACAGAAATCTTCTGCGACATCGATGTCTTGCCTCCTTTAAAATAGCGCGAGCGCTTTGAAAGGAAAGCGCTGTTCCGTAGGGTGACGCAGACCTTGCACCGTTTTCCAAATGTGTGAGGGTGGCTTGCCAGGGTCTAGTGACTGGCAAAACGTTGTCCATCGTTCCGACGCTAATCTATCCATGTGACACGGAATCTTCTTTTGCATCCTCCTGGCTGCCCTAAGATCGTGAATTGATTTTATACGCCGATACCGACGCTCCGCCCGGCGTCGCAGTGCTCGGAGTTGCTCCAACTGTATATCAAAGTCGTTTCGTGTGGAAGATATCGTCACCGTGCGACTGGCGTTTTGCATTGTGCTCTTAATTGTCTTCTAACCCAGATCATAGGCCAACGCTGCAAGCATCTTCCATGTCAGATTTGAAGTTGGTCCATTGGACTGATCAAATGGTTGTCCATGGACCATAACTAGACAAGCCTTTGATGTTAAGGTAGATTAAAATGTGATCACTTCCTCGTGTCTCAACATATGGAAACCACTTGACGTATGTCGTGAGGGAGTTGGAGACAAAGGCAAAGTTTAGACAGCTGCCGTATGTCACCCCTCGAAGAAAAGTGGGGCTGCCGTCGTTCAGGAGAGTAAGGCCATAGTTGTAGGCAATGTTTGCTAACCTGCGTCCTCTTGCATTTGTCCGCGTACTTCCCCATGCGTGAATGTGCGCATTGAAATCACCAATGAAAACCCATGGTGCAGGACACATTCTCAAAATATCAGCTAATCTCCTGGAATCGAGATTATTCGACGGCGATATATAAACGCCTATGAGAATAAACATGAGTTTGTTCTTTTTCACAGTGATGCAGACTTAGTGATTGTCACCGGGAGGCGCAATTGGTTGCACAACATACGCCAGTTCACGACGAACAAAGACGATGATTTTTCTGCACGCACCGTTCGTTGAAGACATGATAACTTCGTACCCCGACAGTCTTATTGGTTTCGACAAATTGGGTTCACAAATGACGCTGATTGGAAACAAGTTGGTAAACACAAACTGATGAAAATATGAAAGGCGTGATTTTTTGATGCAGAAGATGCCTGTCGGGCGACTACTCTGAAGTGTGCCAACTGCAGCGGTCCTCATGCTGCCTCGTCAAAAGACTGTCCTCGAATCCAAAAGGAGCGCACGGTTCTCAGACAAATGGCCCGAGTCAACTCGACACACAGGGATGTTGTAGGCCCGTTTGCTCAGACTTGGGTGCACGTTAAAGAACCCCAGGTGGTCAAAATTTCCGGAGCCTTCCACTACGGCGTCTCTCATAATCATATGGTGGTTTTGGGACGTTAAACCCTACAAATCAATCAATCATCGACACACAGGGAGGCAGCCGAAGTAGTCCGGCGTCGGCGTCGACGTCGGCATCATCGAAAGTCTTCAAAGAAAGCACATTACCGAGATGCTCTTTCCCACCCTTCAGTGGTTCCATGCAGTAGCGCCGCGAAAGGGCCCACCACTTCTACGAAAGAAACAGAGAAGCCTCCTTCTCTGGAGGAATGGCCCACGCTCCCGACGCGCTCTTCTGCCAAGGAACCTCTGCAGGTTGTGGCCACACAAGAGCCGTCTCCAACCATGGAAGATTTGCCTAAAACTGATCGTCAAGTGATCTCGGTGCTGCGTTCCCTCATAGAAGCCATCCGAGCGATATTAGTCGACATGAAGACACCATCTGCTCGGAGCGCACTTGGACTATTGACGCCCTAAGCCCCGTGCTTGAATCTCTCAACTAGGAAGATGGCTACTCTCTCCTCAACACTTTGTAAAGAAGTCAAGGCTGCATCCGTCATCCAATGGAACGCCAGAGGACTCAAGGATCGGAGGTAATGCAAGGACTACGGACCTCTCCTTGTTATGCACTGCCTTTGAGATCAGCCCACGTTTTGTTTTGTGATAAAGTTATGTGAGAACATGATCTAGATATGACGTTTTTAACGTCAAAATGACGTCTTGAAAATTTATCTTTTTCATCATGTGGACGTCATATCGTGAATAATTCAAATTACCATCTAATTCTCTCTCTCTCCTGTGTGTGTGTGTGTGTTCACGTGTTTCACTCTCTCTCCATCCACATCGTCATTATGGCTGGTGTTTTTACCATGAAAAATTGTGCAGGATGGTAAACCACTTTTTTGTTTATGAGGACGAGGCGGGCACGTGCCGCTTTAATTGCGTGTTTGATGAATAAAGCTAGCTGCCCGTGACGCACAACTTTATTTAGACCAGGAAACGATGCCACACTCTAATACTGCACCTACCACTGTGCCAAAGTTCGAGATTCCCTAATCCATTGGCGCAGAACTCCGTCTGGGAATTCGGGCCTCGTTTTTTTTCAGCTCGAGCAGCGTGAGAGTGGCGACACGATTACAGTGTCTACAAATATACTGCCTAGTATGCTGAGCGCGGGCTAGGAGATGGCTCCGCAGCTGATGACTGCAGCGCCCTCATTTTGCGCTGCTGTGTGAGTGGGTGCATTTGCGTTCAATCCTTGCTCTCTACAAGCGCTGCAAAGCCTGCAGGAGGCCGTGCCGCGCGAGGCCAACTATTATTTCTCTGCATTTTCGGTGTGTTTTTTTTTACGTATTGCTCTATATTATAGGAACTACTCGATTGCTTTCACAGTACTGGCGCTTTGCAATACCAAATGAATATCGTTTCGTGGCATACATTTCGCCATCCGCTACTGCCCGCATTAAAAAAATACGCAGATCCCACGTAACTTGGGAATAAATGCTATGCAACATGACTCTGTTCTAATTTTTTAATAGGTGAGACATTATGATGTGGCACTAATTATATGCAAGAAATTGGATAGTCAACAGTGGAACCAGCATTGGCGTTTCACGAACATTTGGCTCTTCTTGCGAAGTACTTCGAAGACGCTAAGTTAGGGGGGTGATCGTGAGGGCACCCAGACGTAGGCGATACGATAGATAAATAGATAGATAGATAGGCACACAGACAGACAGACAGAAAGATGAACAGGCAGACAGACGCACAGACGAATGGATGGACGGACGCACGGACGAACGGATGGACGGACGCACGGACAGACGCACGGACAGACGGACGGACGGATGGACGCACGGACAGACAGATGGACGGAAGGACGGATGGATACGGAGAGACGGATGAACGGACGGATGGACGGACGAATCGACAGCCAGACGGGTGAATGAATAAATATATATATATATATATATATATATATATATATATATATATATATGACGCTAAGATGAATGGCAGACGTGGCTTCTACCAATCATCGCTTCATACGTCACACAATTCCCCCTCCCCCCGAAAGATGGCACTGGTTACAAACTAGAACAAATTAAAGAAGTGAATGAACAAAACAATGCCCAAATTCACAGTTTCACGTCGAGACGGGGTTCCACAATCTCACGAAATCTTCAAGGCCGATTGAGCAGTCCGATGAATTTTATGACAACTCTGGTGGGCGAGGATGACTGTTGCGTTCTGGCCAACTGAAGCACGCCTTGAACGTAGAAATTACTGATGACACAGCGATTATCGTCATGAATGAACAAGGGTCGAAGTACTTGTAGCATTTGAGAGTCGGATGTCGTAGGCACGAAGTTCTCCGTCGTAGACGCTGCTTTCTGTGTCGTGGCTGAGACAGAATGAGTGCTTGCAGCCTGCATGTGCGAGAACCGAAGTTGATGGTATGATGCCTTTGTTCCTTCATTGTACACGTGGTAGCTGCATGTCTCTTTCGTAGCTTTCTGTGGTCTTCTTTCAGTTTGTTGAATTGTAGACACGGCGTTGAGAACTGGTGCAGAAAACTTTGTCGACGTTGCTTTCTGCGAAGATGGCTTAGGCATCGACTTCGTCTTTGCTTCTTTAATTGATGTCGTCTCTGATGATCTTTCAGCCACAAGTGTACTCGTGAGGAGGTTTCACTTGATCGTTGTTCTTGTTCGAGTAGCCGTTGCAGTTCTTGGAGTTCGTGGAGTTGCCTTTGTTGAAATTGCTCGTCTTCTCTCTCTCTCTCTCTCTCTCTCTCTCTCTCTCTATATATATATATATATATATATATATATATATATATATATATATATATATATATATATATATATATATATATATATAAATATATATATATATATATATATATATATATATATATATATATATATATATATATATATATATATATATATATATATATATATATATATTTATATATATATATATATATATATATATATATATATATATATATATATATATATATATATATATATATATATATATATATATATATATATATATATATATATATATATATATATATAGATTGTATATAGTGGGCGCAGCGAGGCAGCGGGAACTATGTCGCTCATCCAGAAATTTTTGTTCACCACACAGGTCTGCATTTTCGTCGCAAGTATCGGCCCCAAACCGGTATTTGGAGCGGACGAATACGCCTGCGCAACTCAGGTAGGCGCGTGCACGGGTTCTACGTGTCGAGAAGATTACCACAACGAAGACATCGGCTATCAACCATTGCTGCTGCCCCAACAACCACAGCTGCGCAGCCTCAGTCTTCTGCACGTGGGGTCTTCCAGCGACTGTGACGTCATCGGTCCAACCTATAAAGGATCAACCGTGGCTGCAGTTCACCAGTGGGCGCGGCAAGGCAGCGGGAACCATGTCGCTCATCCAGAAATTTTTGTTCACCACACAGGTTAGTGAAACCGTGTCGACACTTCGCTGCGATGATCCAATGCTGATTATTTTGCCGTGCCCACGGTCCTGTGTCTTGTATGTTCAAAACTGCTTGCGTATATGTGTGCTTCTTCTTTGTGGGGACGTGGAAGAGAACCCAAGTCCTACCGTTGAGGAAATGTTCGCGAAAATTCAGAGTGGCCAGGAAACCATCTTAAAGGAACTTACTGATGTTCGAGAACGACTAACAATGACTGAAAATACTGTTGTAAATTTCGACACTCGATAGAATGATCTCGACAAACTGCTCCTTGAAATTCGGGAGAAAACTTTACAAATTGACACACTACAGACAAAGGTATGAAATCTCGAACGGGTCATTGAGCAACAGTCTCAGAAACTTGTCGATTTGGAAGACCGAAGCCTCCGTTCCAACCTTGTCGTCTTCGGCGTTGAAGAGGACAGCGAAGAAAACGATGAAAGCTTAAGAAGAAAGGTTATAGACGGCATTTTTGAACGGAAGCTTCAACAGAAGTGCAGCTCTGTCGCTAGAATCCATCGCATTGGAAGGCCTGGTGCCACTAAAAGGCCAGTTATTGTTTACTTTCAAGATTTTCTTGAGAAAGGGACAATTTTACGCCGTGCGAAAACTTGAAAGGCACAGACATATTTGTGCAAACTGATTTTAGCAGAGCTACGCTGCGTAAGCGTAAGCTTTTGTGGAAAACAGCGAAGGATGATAAAGCTAACGGCAAGGAAGCGTATCTTATTCATGACAAGCTGAAACTTGGTGGGACCTTTTATGCGTGGGATGATTCCAAGAACTGCCGTGTTCTTAATTAATGCTCCTAGGTCACGGAAAACCAATTGACAGGTACAGCAGCGTGACTCGAGGCAGCTGCATGTCCTAAATGCAAATTTCCGCAGTGTTGTATATAAAATTGATAAACTGGAAGATCTGCTTCTGAAATACGACCCGCATGTAGCAATCATAACAGAAACTTGGATTCACGAGGGGATCACGGATGATATGCTAATCGGTCCTTCGCACCAGATATTTCGCCGCGATCGCGTTTCTCGCAGTGGTGGGGTAGCGATAATATTGAAGAGCATGTTTTCTGCTAAATTGTTGCCCAAAATTGATGAACATGAAAGTTTATTTCTAAAAGTCAACTGCTGGGGCCACATTCTTACAGTTTGCGCTGCGTATCGGTCGCCCTCATCGCCATCTCAGTACTTATCTTCTCTGTACAGATACATGTCTTCCCTGGTTCATAAAAAAATTATAATGGCAGGTGACTTTAATTTACCGTTAATCGACTGGTCTCGGAAAAATGTTACTGATTTGCTCGATTGCCCATTGGTGGATATAATGCTAGCATGTGATTTACAACTGGTAGTACGCACCATCACGCATGAACATGGTGACAGCGGCTCAATAATAGACCTTGTTTTCGTAAGCAACGCATTTACCGAGTATGAATTAAGTTTGGAGCCGGGAGTATGGGACCATAAAATAGTACTTCTTACATGCGATTTTGATAAGTGTGTACCTAATAGGCCTGTACTTAAAACAATCAAAGATTTTACGCGTGCTGATGATCAATCCGTACTTGACAGACTGTGGGAGCTTGTTGACAATATTTCTGATACTGATCCACGAACGCTTTGGGAAACATTCAAGAAAACTGTGAAGGACTGTATTGACAAGCACGTTCCTTTACGCCGCATCAAGTCACGGCGCAAAAGTCCCTGGATTGATCGGAACGTAATACACTTAAAAAAAAGACTAAAACGCGCAAGAAAAAAACAGGTCGTAAGTGTTCAGCATACACAGACGCTGCAGACTGAGCTCTCCACAGCTCTGGCGACTTCTAGAGACAAATGTTTTGGAATAACGCTGCCAAACTTCATCAAAGAAAGCCCGGAAAAATTTTGGCGTTATCTAGTCTCCAAAAGTGGCAAACTAGAACAAATCCAACATAATGATTCTCTTATTACCGATGCCGGTTTAGTGGCCGACAGGGCAAACGACTACTTCCATTCAGTATTTTCCGCTCCGCACGATGACAGTTATCCCTTGGTTCCTACAGCCTGCCCTCCTGAAGATTTTATATGTCAAAACGGCGTGTTATCACTGTTGGTCAGTGTGCGAGACAAGTCATCTAGTGGACCAGATGGCATACCCAACGCATTCTTGCGCAGATACGCCGAACCAATATCTCACATTTTAACTGAAATTTTTCGTTTGTCCTTAGCGTCTGCCATTTTGCCTTATGACTGGCTAGTTGCTCGCATATTGGCCACACACAAGAAGAAGATCAATTACAGATAGAAAACTACCGCCTGATCTCTTTAACGTCTACATGCTGTAAATTGATGGAGAACATTGTTGCTCACT
Organism: Rhipicephalus microplus; assembly: GCF_043290135.1. Taxonomy (NCBI): domain Eukaryota; kingdom Metazoa; phylum Arthropoda; class Arachnida; order Ixodida; family Ixodidae; genus Rhipicephalus; species Rhipicephalus microplus. The sequence goes on along the minus strand of NC_134710.1, from coordinate 426,028,778 downwards.
ACATAACAGACTTTCTTGAACGTAACGGCTAACTTTCCGAATTTCAGCACGGTTTCAGTAAATGGCTATCGACGCACACACAGCTGATAGCTACGGTGCACGAAATTGCCTCTGCCCTTGATTCGGCCAGCCAGATTGACTTAGTATTCCTCGACTTCAGCAAAGCATTCGATCGTGTTCCTCATGGTAAGCTTATAGGCAAACTGCTAAACATTGGTATACCCGATTTTCTTGTTAACTGGATTAAATCTTACCTTTTCAACAGGACTCAATATGTGGAGATCTCTGGGTGCTCGTCAGGCGCATTACCTGTCTTATCGGGTGTTCCACAGGGAAGCGTCTTGGGCCCAATTCTCTTTTTAATTTATGTAAATGATATAACTTCCATTGTCTCGTCTGATGTTCAAATACGATTATTTGCAGATGATTGCATAATTTTTAGAAAAATTACATGTACCGAGGATCAAATATTCTTAAACGACAGCTTGACACGTGTTGGCCAATGGTGCACGTCGTGGTCCATGAAGTTAAACTCGGACAAGACTGTTCTACTGCGAATCACAAAGAAAAGAGAGCCATTTAAGTTTTCTTACTGTATCCATGGAGTGACTGCTAAAGAAAACCCGGAATACAAATATCTAGGGGTGACAATTACCAATACGTCATTGTGGTCTAAGCACATTGAAAATACCTGCGCAGCTGCCATGTGCAAGCTTGGGTTCATAAGGCACAAACTTAAAGCTGCCCCTACAGAAGCAAAACTGTTGGCTTATAAGACCTTAGTGTTACCTAAGCTTGAATACGCCAGCATTGTTTGGGACCCCTTTTCTAAGAAAGACAAGCAAAGGCTAGAAATGGTGCAGCGCCGGGCAGTGCGTTTTATTTTCAACAAGTACAGATCCACTGATTCCCCATCTTCGTTGATGGTGCAAAATGGAATTTCAACTTTAGAGCAGCGACGTAAACTAGCCCACCTAAAATTTTTGTTTTCGCTTTTTCATGGCCACCTGAAGCTTAACGCAAACCCTTATGTCAAGCCGTTCTTACCTCGAGCATCGAGACATCGCCACTCACACAATCTTCTTCCTTACAAATCTTGCACAAATCTATTCAAATACTTTTTCTTCCCGCGGACAATTGCGGATTGGAATGCATTACCGAGTTCGGTTTTCTCTGCGCGAACTGTGGCCGCTTTTTCAGCGAAGGTGCTCGCTGCCCTAGAATAATTATCGTCTTTTTTCAGAGGTTTGCTGACCGATTGCTGGTGCTTTTCTAGTTTTTGTGTAGCTCTCGAACGGTTGAGGATGTTTTAGTCGTGGGTTTTCATTGTTTGTTAGGAAAAGTGCGTATTTGTCTGATTTTTTTTGAAGTTGAAAAATTTAGGGTGGTCCTTGAATGTACGAGCTCTACTGTATAATGGTTTTGTTTGCTTGACCTACAGTCAGTGTGATCATTGCAACTTTCTAGTTTACAATAAGTTTTGCACTGGGCAACGTTTTTTTTTACCTGGAAATGTGTGTATAAATGTATGTATGTGTGTATTTGTTTATATATCTATACTGTTCGTGTGTATGACAAAAACATGCTTATTGATATGTATTCACCGCTACCATGCGATACATGTAACTTTCCTATCTGCCCTCCTGCTTGGTCCTTATAGGACTGCAGTATGTAATAAATAAAAAAATAATATATATATATATATATATATATATATATATATATATATATTTATATATATATATGAATAAAAAGAAGACACACGTCGAAAAACGGAAAGGTTTCTTTACGTTTCGGCCGTGGGACCGGCCTTCGTCAGCGAAGGCCGGTCCCACGGCCGAAACGTAAAGAAACCTTTCCGTTTTTCGACGTGTGTCTTCTTTTTATTCATACTATTTACCGGCGTCCAAGAATTTATTCCCTGCAATTATATATATATATATATATATATATATATATATATATATATATATATATATATATATATATATATATATATATATATATATATATATGTATGTGTGTGTGTGTGTGTGTGTGTGTGTGTGTGTGTGTGTGTGTGTATAGATAGATAGATAGATAAATGCTCAAAGTGGTTTTGCTTTACGCAAAAAATTGTTTTTAAAAACCTTTGCCAATATACCACAAGTTCTTTTTTAAAATGTGCTTTGTTTTGAGTGCAAAAATTATCACAGAAGACCCCAAAACCTTCACCTCTAAGCCTGCATTCCATTAGGATTCGAGTGAAAACCAATAATAACATGCCAATAATAACATCTGACACTCACTACATATGATGCTCTAAACTTTGTTGGAAAGGGAGTGCGACGCAGACATGGCAGAAAATCTGTTTGAATTAGATTAAAAAAGGTATTTTCGATTTTTTAGGTAAATAATCATATTTGAAATTTCGCCTAGATGGCGATTTCATTCCCGACACCATTCACCCTAATCCGAAAAGATAGTTCGGTGAAGTCACTCTAAGAATGTTTTTCCCACACGACAGCCTTCGGATTCATCCTTCTGTCTGCCCTCTTGATCCTACTTTTTCATTCAGGAAAACATGCTGGATTCGTTAGTGCGGGGAACAAGACACTTTTTCCCTGTTCGACCGGTAACTTATTTGACACAGAGGCCCAATACACGTTCCTTCTTTTCATTGCCGCGAAGCTTTTAAAATCTCAGGGTGTTGCGGTGTACATATGGCGCCGTCGAACTTCACAGTAATTCAGAAGGCAGCTGTCACCATAGTTCGGCACTTTGAAGGACTACTCACTCAACCTCACTCACCACAATTTTTTCAGCCTTCACCCTCACTCACGTTCATACTAACGTCAACTGCCCCTCATAGGCCCTCACTAACGTTCATACTCACACCTACTCGCACTGATGAGTGCTCACTAACGTTCATACTCTCTCCTTGTCACACTCAAAGTACAAACTCACGTTCATACTCACGCCTACTCACACTCACTCCTTCTTACTCAAGTGCATACTCACTCCTTTTCACACTCAAAGTACTTACTCCCGTTCATACTCACTCCTTGTCACACTCAGAGTACTCACTCACGTTCAAAATCACTTCTACTCACACTGAAAGTACTCATTCACGTTCATACTCACTCTTACTCAAACGCATGAGTGCTCATGTTCATACTCTCTTATACTCATGCTCAGAGTACTCACTCATGTTCATACTCACTCCTACTCACACTCATGAGTACTCACTCAGGTTCAAACTTACGCCAACTCACACTCTAGGCCCTCACTCACGTTCATACCCATGACTACTTACACTGATGAGTACTCACTCATTTCATTCTCACGACTACTCACACTTGTGAGTACTCACTCACGTTCACACTCACGCCAGCTAGAACTGATAGGCCCTCGCTCACGTTTATACTCACGACTACTTTCACCGATGAGTACTCACTCATGTTCATACTCACGCCTACTCACAGTCACTCATGTTCATACTCACGCCTACTCACACTCATTGTTCATGACTCACGTTCATACTCCCGACTACTCACACTCTTGGAGAAACACGGACTGCTGGGCGAGCTGGTAATTCATACTAACTGAGGTGTGCGAAAAATTGAAGTAAAAAAGAAAGACACCTCGAGACAGCACGCCGTGTCCTAGTGTCGCCTTTTTGTACTTCAATATTTCGTTCACCTCAATTAAGACTCATAGTTACTCACTCACTTTCATACTCACGCCTGCTCAAAATCATAGGCCCTCACTCACATCCACACTCACATAAGAATTCACCTTCATACTTACGCCTACCCATACTCAGGCACACTCACCCACGTACTTTTACATTCACCTACTCATCATCATCACAGCAGGACAAAGGCCTCTCCCCTGTTCCGCCAGTTAACTCGGTCCTTTGCTTGCTGTTGCCACATCATACCCGCAAACTTCCTAATCTAATCTGCCCACCAAACTTTGTCTCCCCTTTTCCCGCTTTACTTCTCTTGGAATCTACAAAATAATCGACAGAAAACGAAAGTAATGAACAACAACCTCAAAAGAAAAAAGCGCTTCAAGATAGGTGGCAGTGCACTTGAAGTTGGAAAAGGTATATACGTCTACTTAGGCAGGTAGTACTTGCGGAGCCGAGCCACGAGACTGAAGTAACTAAAAAAATGAAACTGGGGTGGAGAAGATTCGGCAAGCATTCTCAGCTCATGGCTGGTAGATTGTCACTATCCCCTCAAGACGAAAGTATATAACAGCTGCATCCTGCCGGTACTTACCTACTGAGCAGAAACCTGGAGGCTTACAAAAAGGGCTCCGCTTAAATTGAGGACGGACATGGGCCGGGTATGTAGCGCGTAGGCAGGATAAGAGCTGGTCATTAAGCATAACTGACCGGATTTCCAGGAAAGCAAACGGGTTAGGGGGAGACAGTATGTTATATGGGCAGATGAGATTAGGAAGTTCGCGGGTACATAATGGCAGCAGCAAGCACAGGACCGAGTTGAGTTGCGGATCAAGGGAGAGGCCCTTGTCCTGCAGTGGACGTTGTCAGGCCGATGATGAATATTAACATTGAGGTAGCGTTACGTGTACTCAGGTTACTCAAGAAACAATCGAGCTGAACAATTGTCGCTTTCTGTTAGGGTCGGTAGGCTCGACAAACAGGCAATGACTCAGCGCAATTACGACACACCTGCACATTCATTTGTGTGCCATGACACGTAGGAGACGCTGAGACATCGTTTAGAATCTCAGTAATGTGTTACAAGCACTCAAAACGGGCTTTCGTAGGCTACGACGCTCGCGCGCGAAATAGAGACGCTCTCGACAGCTTCAGTATACTACACGGCCACCGCTGATTACCCGCCAGAACCCAAGACGTTGCCATGGCATCCGACTCGGCCGCTTAGTTCGTTCCACTGCCCGTAGCCCCTCCTGACTGCACTAGCGGGACAGGCGGGCTCCGCGGCGCCATGGCCAGCCCGGCCACCCGGCCACTGGTTGGTGTTCTGTGGCCTGGCGCGACCGTCGAGACGGCGCCTCCCCTCTCTTCCTCGCCTTCAGATGGAATGCGTTGCGTACGGCAGTTTTGCATTCGAGAAATTGTGCGCATCTTCGGAGATGTTTTCCTTCTTCTGTGGGTCGCGCTCACGCGGAGACTTCGTTGACTCCGTACCCACACTGACGATTGCAGGGGGCCTTATTTATGAATCTGTGGACGCGGTTAACGTTCATTGGCAGTGTGCGTACACAGGGTTATCGTGGGACAGCCGAATAAAACGGTAATTAACGAGTTGCGCTATGTGTGTTTTTGTACTAGCCCGCGTTATGTCAATGACAGAATAAATTATCAAGGGCGATTGGGCGCTTATTGCACATTGTGTCTGCACTGTTGAAGGGATTATAAGCCACCGAAAAGTGAAGCGAGGGTAGAGATTGAAACGGCGATGCGAACAGGATCCGATTACGCTATTGCATACTATACTATTGACAGCGAAGCTCAACCGCCCTCCAAGCTTTCCTTTTTTTTTTCTTAATGGGGCACTGAGAAGGCGAAGTTTGCACAGCTTCGCGCTTCAGAGCTTATGAGATCACTTAAGGTTTTCGTTCAAGGCAACCTTCACTTGAGGGACAACGCAGAGAAAGAAACTGCAAAATCACTGCGCACACAACGTGCTTTCTCTCGCGCGCCATTTCAGCGTTTTTTTTTGTCGCTTGCGCAGTGCGTTTCATTTTTTTTGAACCGGCTCGCGCGGCGATTTTCGTTAAAGGGCTTCTCAAGACCTTGTCGTTTTACATGTATTATCAGCGCGTTGCGTAGAATGAAGGCGCAAGAGGTAAGTGCAGCAAGAACGGTAGCTGTACCCTCAACTCGAATTTTGCGCGGTCACCTCGCCCCCCCCCCCCCGTCCCAAAAAAGAAATCTGATGTAGGATGGCTCCTACATACTAACTGAAAGCTTTTAGGTACAGGAAGCTTGCATGCCATAGTGCCCGTTATTTCCAACGTATTAAGGACGCCGTTGCGTTGGTTACAAATATTTATCACACTCATAGTAACTCACTCATGTTCTTACTCGTTGCTACGCACACTCACTGCAACTCACTCTCCTTCGCAGTCAAGTCTACTCACACTCATGAGTACTCACCCACGTTCGGACTTACTCCTACTCACATTCATGAGCTCTCACTCACTCCTAATCACACTCATGAATACTCACTCACTCCTAATCACACTCATGAGTACTCACTCACGTTCCTACTAACGAATACTCACACTCATCAGTACTCGTTCATGTTCAAACTCCTACTCACACTCATGAGTACTCACTCACGTTCATACTCTCTCCTTCTCAGACTCAGAGTACTCACTCACGTTCATACTCATGGATACTGACACTCATGAGTACTCACTCACATTCATACTCACTCATACTCACACTCAAAGTACTCACGTTCATACTCACAGATACCCACACTCAAAATACTCACTCACGTTCATACTCAATTCTACTCACACTCAGAGTACTCACTCACATTCATACTCACTTATACTCAAACTTAGAGTAGTCACTTACGTTTATACTCACCCCTATTCACACTCAGAATACTCATTCGCGTTCATACTCACTCCTACTCACACTCATGAGCACCCACTCACGTACATACTCACTTTTGCTAACACTGTAAGTACTCATTCACGTCCATACTCACTCTTACTTATACTCATGAGTACTCACTCACGTTTTACTCACTCCTACTCATACTCATCAGTACTCACTCATACTCACACTCAACATATTCAAATGAGTGTGAATGAGTGTGAGTGAGTGTACTCTTGAGTGAGTATACCGAGCTATGGTCATGAGCGCTATCTGGCAGTTATCTTGGAAAACGAATCGCGAACGCACGGCGATGGGTAGGTGCCACCACCGTGTCGTCTTAGCAAAACGTTGGAAACTCTTGCCTTTTCGGGCAAGCGTTGCATTGTCAGCGCAGCGTGATAAACGCTACGGCCTACACCGGTCTTAACCAAGCGAAAGGGAACTATAGATGATGACAAGCTAAGAATGAAAAATTGGCGCCGTATCTGCATGTTACACTGCAAGTGTTTTTGAAAGACGATAGTTTTGCGTCTGGAAAAAGTGAACAAAACGTTTATTTGATGTTCTGTGCAAGAAAAACGGTGAATGGTATTCTGGACGCGCTGCGTTAGAGTGCCTCGAGCGTGCAGTGGAGGCGAACGAGCGCATTAAGTCGCATCACACGGGAGTCATGAGCACTATCTGGCAGTTATCTCGGAAAACGAAGCGCGAACGCAAGGCGATGGGTAGGCACCACCACCGTGTCATCTTAGCAAAGCGTTGTAAACTCTTGCCTTTTCGGGCAAGCGTTGCAATGTCAGCGCAGCATGATAAACGCTACGGCCCTTAGATTTACCTATGTATGCCTTTTTTTTCGTAAAAAGACACACATACAGAATACTGACGCTTTGTTATGGTGCCTCAGATATGTGCAATAATTGTTTTTATTGGAAAATCGCACAAGTATCAAAGCTGATTCTTGAGAAATATTGGTGGGCGCTGTGGATGGGGTCAGCCGGTTAAGGTATCGTTAAGCGTGGACAAATATAAAACTGTAGAGACATACAGACAGATAGACACACATACAGACCAAAACTTATGCGCCGAAGGTCCCGTAGAAAGACTATCATCTTTAAAAACTCCCAAGCATTTCCGCTAGGGTGAACATAGTTAAGTGCGGATGCACGAGGTGATGCTATGAGGGGGAGTAAAGTTAAAATTCGTTAAATTCGTCTATCTGTCCGTCAGTCAGTCTGTCGATCTATCTGTCCGTCTGTCTATCCGTCTGTCCGTTCGTCTGTCTGTTCGTCTGTCTCTGTCCGTCCGTCTACCTGTCTTTCTGCTTGTCTGTTTGTCCGTCTATTTGTCTATCTGTTCGTCTGTCCGTCTGGCTATATGTCTCTCTGTACGTCCGTCCATCCGTCTGTATATTTGTCCATCTGTCAGTCTCTCGATTTATCTATCTGTCCGTCCGTCTATTCGTTCATCTGCCTGTGTATCTGTCCGTCCGCCTATCTGTTTATCTGTTCGTCTGTCCATCCGTCCGTCCATCTGTCTATCGGTCCGTCTGTCGATCTATCTATCTGTTCGTCTGTCTATCCGTCCATCCGTCTATCTGTCCCTTCTGTCTCTGTCTGTCCGTCTATCTGTCTATCTGCTCGTCTGTCCGTTGTATCTGTCTATCTGTCCGTTCGTCCGTGTGTCTATCTGTCTGTCTGTCCATCCGTCTATCTGTCTGTCTATCCGTCCGTCCGTCTGTCCGTCCATCTGTCTATCTGTCTATCTGTTCGCGTGTCCTTCCGTCTGTCTACCTGTCCATCCATCCGTCTGTTTGTCTATCTATCTATCCGTCCGTCCATCCGTCCGTTCGTCCGTCTATTTGTCATTCTGTCCATTCATCCGTCCATGTGTCTGTCTGTTTATCTGTCCGCCTGTCGATCTATCTATATGTCCGTTTGTCTATCCATCCGTCTGTCTGTCTATCTGTCCATCCGTCTATCTGTACGTCCATCTGTCCGTCCATCTGTCTATTCGTCCATCCATCCACCCGTCCGTCTGTCTGTCCGTCTGTCTATCCGTCCGTCTATCTATCTATCTATCTATCTATCTATCTATCTATCTATCTATCTATCTATCTATCTATCTATCTATCTATCTATCTATCTATCTATCTATCTATCTATCTATCTATCTATCTATCTATCTATCTATCTATCTATCTATCTATCTATCTATCTATCTATCTATCTATCTATCTATCTATCTATCTATCTATCTATCTATCTATCTATCTATCTATCTATCTATCTATCTATCTATCTATCTATCTATCTATCTATCTATCTATCTATCTATCTATCTATCAAATCGCCTACGTCTGGGTGCCCTCACGATCCCCCCTTAACTTAGGTTAGTCTAAAATTAGTGTGGGCGGCTAAGATGGTTTGATGAATATGTCTCGCTGGTCCTGACATGAATAATTTCAAAATCCCGTCACGTACGCCATTAAGCCCTTCTCGCCACATCTTCTTCAACGCGTGAGCGTTAAGCTGGTATTGGCAACGTTGACCCTGCGAATTCCAGTAATAAATGTTTGTGTCCTAGCCGAGAAATTGAAGCCAAGCAGTCTGCGTGGAAACCAAGTATTCTACTACAGAGCCACGGCAGGTCTTCGAAATAATTTGCAAGAAGAGTCAAACGTTGGAGAACCGCCAATGCTAGTTTCAGCGTTGAATATCCGGTTTCTCGAATACATTTAGTGCCACTTCATGATGTTTCACTTAATAAAAAATTACAGCAGAGTCACCTTGCATAGCATCGATTCCCAAGTTACGTGGGATCTGCCTGTTTTTTTTTTTTTTGCGGGCAGTAGCGGATGGCGATATGCATGTCACGAAATAATCGCCACTTGGTATTGCAAAGCACCAGTACTGTGAAAGCAATCGAGCAGTTCTTATAAAGCATTATGTAAATAACACTTCAAAAATGCAGGAAAATAATAGTTGGCCTCGCGCGGCTCGGCCTCCTGAAAGCTTCGCAGCGCTTGTGAAGCGCAAGGTGTGAACGCAAATTCATGGATGAATGGATCGATGAATGAATGGCTATGACTGTATCCTTTAGATCGGGCGGTGGCTAGCACCACCATGCCGTACCTAATAATGAACCAAAAACTAGATTTATTTTTTTTCTCTTTAAATAGTGAGGTGGAGGACGCGTACTTTGCAGTGAAGGGTTTAATTTTCACGCGTGCCTTGACTTTAGCTCCCAATCAGATAACCTCCATTTAGTTAATTCTACCCGCTTAAAGTCTATCGTGCCCTCCCTTTCCCTAAACCCCATTGCTTTGAAAAACTCTGCGCCATCATCCTGAACTATAGGGTGAATCCCTTTACAGAACAATATCAAGTATTCGGCAGTTTCTTCTTCTTCTTCACACGCACTGCATACCATAGCTAGCCCTTTGTATTTGGCCCGATATGTCTTGGTTCGCAATACTCCCGTCCTGGCTTCAAACAGTAGAGAACTACCCCGAGTATTATCATAGATCTTTTCCTTGGCAATATCCTGCTTAAAAGTTCGATAGATTTCTAGTGCGGACTTCTTAATCATGCCAATTCTCCACATGTCAGTCTCCGTTTCCTTCACTTTCTTCATAACCAGTAGTTCTTTTTGGTTTGGCCACCTGCTGTTTTCTAAGTATTTACCACGCAATTTCCTGGTTCGCTTCCTCCATTTTGTGTCGACGTTCTTCAGGTACAAGTAGCTAAACACGTTCCTAGCCCAACTCTCCTCCCCCATTTCTCTTAATAACTCCTGAAATTTTATTTTGCTGCTAGCGTCCCTGACCTGAAATGATGCCCATGCCATATCACCTTGTACTCCCTCATTTGGTGTATTCCCGTGAGCTCCTAAGGCAAGCCTACCTATTCCACGTTGCTCAATTTTAATCTTGCTTGAACTTCTGATCTCAAGCACAAGACCGCACTGCTGAACGTCAGACCAGGAACCACGACCCCTTTCCATATTCCTCTCACAACATCATACCTATTGTAATTCCACAGAGCCCTGTTTTCATTACTGCTGCGTTCCTGTTACCTTTAGTCGTCACGTATATTTCGTGTTCCCTTAGTTACTCGGCCCCGTTGCATATCCATAGCCCAGATATTTGTATTTATCTGTTATCTCTAGCGTGACTTCCTGTATTCTAAGCTCACTACCGTCAATGTCATTAAAATCATGATTGATGACTTTTCCTACCTGAATCAGAAATCTAACCTATCTCCTTCATAACCGCAGATGTCCACCAATCTCTGCAAATCTTCCTTGATGTCGGCCATAAGCACTATATCATCTGCGTACATCAATGCTGGTAGTGCCTGTTCAATGAGTTTCCTTGTTTGACAAAAGAGAGGTTGAAGCCCAGTTCAATTCCCTCTAATTTGGCCTCTAATCCTTGTAGGTACATGATGAATAGTAAGGGTGACAGGGTACACCCCTGCCTAAGCCACTGTTTTACCTCTGCAGGCCTGGATACCTGTTTTTCCTACTTTAAAACAACCTTGTAACCTTTATAGATATCCCCTAAAAGATTAGTCACTACATCTTCCACGCCTAGTGTGCCCAGTATTCCCCACAATTCCTCTTGAACCACGCTATCGTACGCTCCCTTGATATCCAAAAATGCTAGCCACCGGGGCCGGTGTTCCGTTTCAGCTATTTCGATGCACAGCGTCAGTGAGAACAGATTGTCTTCCAACCTCCTGTGGTTCCGAAACCCATTGTCCAGTTCCCCCAGCACCCCCTCATCCTCTATCCATGCCGGCAGTCTTTCCTTGATAACCTGCATCGCCAGCCTGTAGACCACTGATGTTGCTGTTTCAGGACGGTAGTTGTTTATGTCAGCTTTGTCCCCCTTTCCTTTATAGATCATGCTCATCTTGCTAAGTTTCCATCCATCGGGAACGTCACCATCGGATATTATTTTGCTCACTGCCTCTCTCAAAGCCTGCTTAGACTTCGGACCTAATGTCTTTATCAGCATAACTGGAATGCCATCTGGGCATGTTAATGTACTACTAGGGATTCTTTTCTCAGCCCTTTCCCACTGTCGTTGTGAAAATGGAGCCATTGTGGCACTTGATTCGTCCTTGTCTATTGTGGTGCGTAAAGCACTTCTTTGTTGAAATTTTCCTGTCACTTTTGTTCTTATATGTTCAATAGCTTCGTTTCCTTCTACCCTAGCACCTTGAGCTATAGTTATAAACCTCTGCTCACTTAAGGCTAGTCTCATTTCTTAGGAAGTTTTTGATGGTTCCAAAATTTCGCAGCTGCCTTTCTATCTTTTTTATGTACTTCTGCCAGCCACTGAGCTCCCTTTCTTCTAACCTTTTCATTGATCAGAAAAGATGCATCCCTTCTACAGCTTAGAAAGATTTCCCATTTTTTTCAACATTATTTGTCAGTTCACCCCGCTGCTTAGCATGCCTGTGTTCCCTAGAGGCTTCGTGACGTTTTGATATGGCTCTCTTAACTTCCTCATTCCATCGACTTTTGGGTTTGTGTATTTTCCGGGTGACTTTTCACGTGCTTTATTAAGCTCTAGCTCAAAGAGTCTACTTAGATTTATGTATGTCCACACTGTTTTATTATCCTCAGTGATTACGTTCTCAGTTTGTTTAGGGGCTATATCGATTTGCATTACTGAATAAAAATTTTCTTGTAGTTGCTCATCTTGTCTCCTTCCCCCTTTCACTGCTCTTCCAAAACTTCGCTTGATACGTATGTGATCACTACCCAGACTTCTGGAGCCACATTCATCTATGTGCATTCCCCTGAGCTTATCATACATCCTATGTGACATCAGTTCGTAATCTACCATGGACTGTAGCCTTCTTACCTCCCATGTTATTTACCCTTCACAATTCTTGGTACTATTGCAAATGACGAAATCAAGTCTTTCACTCATATCCATGATCATTTTGCCTGTCGGGTTGGTATACCCATCTTTATCTGCTGTATGCGCATTCATATCTCATAGTATAATTATCTCGCACTCTCCTCCTAATTCCTGAATGTAATTTGATATACACTCTACCATTGCCTGGTTTTCCTCTCTGGTCTTTGCTCTCGTCCACCAGTACACGAAACCAAGGAGTGGCATTTGCCCTGCCACTTTCTCTTTCAGCCATGAGTGTTCCTTGCACTCCTTTGACCCTTTGTCAGTCTGTACTTTTATGAATAAATTGCCCAATACCACCCCCTTTCTGCTGCCTTCTGTTCTATTACATTATTCCCACGCGTAGTCCGGATTGTTAGGAGGTTGTTCCATGTCCCTGAGATGTGTTTCTACAAAACCGTATACCATCGGCCTTTCCTCCCTTAGGTGTTCTTCTATCTCTTTCCCCTCCAGCCTCTTCCTACCACCCTAATGTTAATATACCCCATGTCTGAATTGGCTCGGCACTCGTGCCTACGTCTATTTCTGCTCCGGACTCTGCCTATCTTAGATACTGGTGCCACTTTGGAATCGTATCTGTCCATACCACATGTCAAAGAGTCTCCCTGGTTGTTTTCCTCGTTACTAGCTATCCTTCAACCCGAAGGGCCCGCTTGCTCCCCCAAAAAGCTACTGTGCGTCCTGCAAGTCGCCAGCCCACCTCATAACCTAGCTGCCCATCGAAGTGAATTCTGTCTCGTTGAAAACCACCGAAGCTATGCACCTCTCTGTTTATTTCCACCACCTCAAAGCCTTTCTCTCGACTCATCCGCCATATCTCTTGGTTTGCGTTGATGACCACTCTTTGAAGGTTGCTATCGCGCACCGGTACCTCCGGTATCGTGAATATCACTACCTGTACCCGAGGAGAAGTGGCGCGCATGTCATTGACGCCTTTCGCCGGTGTGGTTGCTAGTCCTGCTGTATCTCCATTTAAGACATCGTTTAAACTACCTGAAATTTTTACGAGGTTTCGTCTTTCAGCGGTAGTTTTGAGTTTTGTGCTCGCTTGCCTCGTGACCGCTTCCAGCTTGCGTCCTGGGAACGGCCCTACTGCAACCCTCTTGTCCCCTCTTACCTTCTCTTTGATGGCTTCTGGGCATCTTTCTAAATTCGAGTCCCTGGCGATTATCACATGCTGTGACTTTTCAGCTGGAGCGTCCTGCACCTGGGGGTTACTTGCATCCGTGAGGCCAGCTGCTTTGTCCCCTTCCAGCCTCACCACTACGTCGCTGAAGCTGGGCCTTGTGACGATTGAACTGGCTGAACCTGTTGTTTCCTAACTTGCTTGCTCTTTCTTCTCCGCCGTTCTGATTGCCGGTTCCCTACTGTTCTCTTCGTAGGCCACTCCTCTGTTCACCCTGGCTAGTGCTTCCTCGGCGGACTTCAGCCTTTCTCCCATAGCCCTCATTTTCTTTTTCTCTGTCGACAACGCAGTTTCGAGCTCGGTGATTCTCATCAGCAGGTCACTCTGGGCAACCATCATTTTCTTCAATTTCTCCCCTTTTCGCTCCACCCACTCGCACAGCAGCGCACCATGCGGGCACCGCCGGCAGTCATCAGCTGCGGGGCCATCTCCATTCCGCACTCAGCACACTAGGTAGTATATTTCTAGACCCTGTAGTTGACCTAAACTGAGTGCAGCGGCTGGTCGCACGCCACTGCCTTTCAAGGCTAAGACCATTTATTGAACTATGTAACCAAACTATGTAACTCAAGAAAAAGTGTAATCCGAATATTGTAAACTCTCTACCAATATAAAGATAGTTTGATTGAAGTCCGGTCGTTATCTACCAAGATCGAGGGTGTGCTACGACTTCGTCGAAACGCTGCCTTCCAGGCATGAACAGTTCGTGAGCCAAACCCAATGATGGTCCATCAAACTAATGAACAGTTCAAGCTTGCATTGCTTGTTTGCCTCAAGTTTGCAACCAATGATGCTCCCTGATTGCTGGAAAGAAAAAAATAAATACCGGCGCTGCGTCGCATTCTGCCTACGGTCTCACATCACATTTGCACATGTCGGCCGCTTTTTCATCGATGTTTTCTTTTTCTATATGTAAACATTTCTCCATTCACTTAACGTCACCATTAGTCAGCGATACCCTGTTCAAGCGACCTTTTTTGGGAACAGTCTTTGATCATGCCTCGAACCTACATTTGAAGACAAAATACGCAACGTGTTTGGAGGCAGTAATGTGATAATGTTTTGATTTTCGCGAACTTTGGCTAGCAAAAATTAAGCAGTGCAGTTCTCTTACCGCAAAACAAAAATTTTAATATTTCTGATTAAGCGCCACAAATTTCGGATCGCAGATTTTTCTCTAGAGTCACTATTAGTATGTTCATTAGGCAATTTGTGTGAATTGCGTAGCTTGGCGAACTGTAAAAATAATCTGACAAGCTCTGTATGGCCCAGAAGCATACTGCGCTAATTAGAGACGTGTAGTGCTCAAGTATATTTTTTTCTTTACATCGTAATTTTAGCTAAAGCACCCTGTAGATTTGAGATGATGTAAACTAAAGGGCGAAGTGCACCGCAGTCAGACTCTATGCGTACGGAAAAGAAGTTATAGGCACGTTTTGGACACACAGAAACCACGGCAGTGTGCAATGAGATACTTTGAGACATAGCACTTATGAGATTTATCGGCGCCGTGCTAACGTACATAGCAAAGGATTGCACTCTGCGAATGAACTCAGACAAAAAAAAACAACAAGAAAAAGAAAACATCTCTGGCAGAATCTAGGAATTGTTGCTATAATATGCAAGCATGCTGGATAATTTACCAGCGTTTTCATTTAGGCTCATAGAAACCGTTTTCAACTTGTGATATGAATATTACTGGCGCAGTTCGTCCTCATCTATATTGTGAAGTGAATTCCACTTTCAATATCGTCGCCCTCAATGATTCGAAGGTATGCGTAATAATTAACGTGTCTAAATATCAGCTGAAGCATAGAGTGAACGTGCGCCTTGTGATTGTTGAACCGGTACCGAAGCGCACTGTTAGTTCGACCGATATACAGCAATTCGAAATTGGAGAACTCCAGCAGATAAACTGCATGAGCCGTCTCACAAAAAAACTCACTACGAATTTTCAAGCTGAAATCATTGGCGGTGCTTTTATCCGCAGTGGTATTCATCTGATTGCATGCCTTGCATTAATGATTGCAACATTATTGGCAACCCCCAGATGAAATATAAACAATATTACAAACTCTGGAGGAAGTAAGAATGTCCTGCAAATTCCTAAAACGCCCGTACATGGCACGCAATGACTCTGGAAAACTTTTTTTGGGCACTCGCTTTGCGTCCACATGTTGTAATGTTTCTCCAGAATTACTGACATTAGGCGCGGACGCTTTATGCGCGAGTACAAGGTTTATTTTCTAATGCCATATACTTGTTATTGCTGTTGTGATTCACCGTAGAGTGTTCTATCACCATGCGTCGCTAATTTGTTCGTGATGCGCATATATTCCGATTGTGGTGCAGTGCACTTACAGTACATCTAGTTACTCATATATAGAGGCAGCAACATGTAGTACATCCATGCTGACGAAGGCTTTTCCCCCAGCCCAAACGTTATTAAAACGTGTATTTCACTGTCACGTGACAATGTCGATTGACACTGTCACGTGCTGCGACTGTCCTTACAGTAATAATAGCACTTAGGGTGTAACACTTCGAAATACTGGTATTTTTATTATAGATTCTGTATACGCAGTGATCCGGAAACTTTCAACCATCGGGGGTTCTCTAACGTGTACATAAATGTGGCGTTATCAGGGGTATCTAGAAATAGTGTGGAAAGCTGGCCCAGTTGGTCAGACAACTTGGTAACATTTCGGCGCGCAAAGAGTGAAGTGTGCACACGCCGAAATGTTATTAAGAATAGTGTGTCTAGCCTGAATCCTTACCGGCCTTGAGTACCAAATCGATCCATAACAGCCTTGATCACGAGCAAAAATGTCCGTGCGACACCGCGATCATGGTGCGGTGTGAAAGCAAGCCTGACTGTGTGCATAAGTTCGAGCGACAGCCGCTTCGACGGCACCAAGCTGAAGGTGGCAGCCCCATTAGACAACTAAATGAAAACAAATACGTATCCTTACATTCCTTTTCGAACTCTTATTTTAGTGTCTCTAAGTTATCCAACTTTACTTTGATGTAACCCAAGGAGCAAGCGAGCTTCACCTAAGCATACACACAAAAAAAATGGTTATTATACAACTGCAATTTTTTGTTCGCACCCAACTATAATGCTTGACGCTTGGCGAACATGAAACTCTGAAAGCAGCATGCTTCTCTAACATCCACACCGATACTGCAGCGCGAAAACTAAAAACAAAGAAACAAAAAACAAACACACTTCTTTTGATACGCTACGGGTGTGTCTACGACGGCCACATATTTCGTGCAAAATGCGGCAAGCTGTCTGGCACGGCTATGTCTAGAAAAACCGTCAATCCATCGCCATTCGCCGCTGTCAAGATAACGACAACACACCGCGCTCTTATCTGCGCACTGAGATGAAGCCAACATTTCAGGGTGTGTGCGCCGTTTCTTTTGATTGTATTTTATTTAGTGCTACGTTAATGCATTCGTCATGGCGGGACTTTTGAATTATTTAAGGTTGACACTCCACGTGGTGTCATTCAGGCGGACTAAGCTGCTCGTGTCCTGAAAAGCTGGATCTTGTGGCATTGAACTCACGATACGACGTTCATCCAATGAAAAGATCGGCAAAAGTGAAATTCTCATGAAACTGAACACTGGGCATTGAAATGGGGCCAGGGACTTAACAGGGCAGACGTGAGTTCAGTCTCTTCACACTGTCCTTCTAATAAATTCAAAACTGCGTGACAAACTTGGCATTCGAGCCATACAAAGCTGTACGCTACATTCCAATGCACGCGAAAGCGTGGTGCATGGTAGTTTACCGACAGCTTTGCGAAGACACGATTGCTGCAGAAAATGCGTGTTTTAACCGGTAACATACATATATATTTCACGCCGTAACCTCACTTTTAATGTCATAAAAAGGCAGCTGTTCACCATCGACGTTCACATAGCACTCCCTGAAAGACGTCGTGTTTGACTTGCTTGTTCCCGCAAAGGTTGTCAATGAATCTTTCTCTATTTTGATAAGATTCACACCGTGAAAGCGATTTTTTAAATCTTTTTAGGCCTTTGGAGCTAGTCGGAGATGACGCTGCACGTGGAGATTGACCAGATAACAGCGCGTCTGCTCAGCCATGTCGCCGATGTGAAGTAAGTTGTAGCAGACGACGCCGTCCTCGTCAGAGCGAAGTGCGTTTCGCAAGTGAAAGACGACGCTGTTTAGGACGTGGAGTTAGAGATGAGTACAACTTTCTGTACGTTCATAAATATATACCTGTTTTATTTGGTTTGTTGTGTGTACTATGCACTATGTTTGTTACTGGATGCATGGGTAATGCTGCTTCTCGTTCTTTAGGTTAAGCGGTTTCTGCGCTGTGACTGCTATTAGTTGGGATACCTTAATTTACTAGCACCCATCCAAGCTATCATGCGGTATATACAGAGCACTTCAAAAATAAATCGTCTATTTGGGGCTTATTTCTGACCCACAACAAAAATTGACGTCTATCTCACGTGTCCTTCCTTGCATTATCATCGTTCTCATCGCGGGTACTTCGAGTTCACGAACAGCGTGCGTACCATCATGATGAGCGCCCAGCTTTCAGAGAAACCTTTTTTGTGTGTGTCTAGTCTACGGGGAAGAGCACATTGCTATACAGGCATTTTATCTTGGTCACTATCGAAAATGCACATTGTTGTGCTGGCCGCACCTGCACACTAAGTAACAACTAGTTAACTGTATCTGCCAATGAACGTGTAACAACGTTTAATGCATTTTTTTTTCTTTTTTTGTAGTTGTCGTGGTCGTGCCCACTCAAGCGGGAGCCTCACATCTCCAGCGGAAAATGTAGTTGCATCGCTGGCGTCTCTAGCGATTCTAAATCACTTGAAAGCGAGACACAGACTTCGAGGAAAACAGAGTTCTCTTCATCTTGTATTGCTGGGTCATCAGTTTTTTTTTTCAGATTTTGTACGGTGATCAAGATTGAGCATATCTGTAGTGCACCAGATAATATTAATTGTTTGTTATCTTCAAGTATAAAATGTAGATGAAGTCTGAAAATCAGTATACGTTTAAGGGTTTTCCGTGATCCTGTTAGTAACCTCTTACATTCCCAAAATAAAACAAGTACTGCATATGAAATCAAACTCAATGAAAACATGTATGACGGCAAAATTAAAAAAAAACTCCATTAAAAAACTAGCAATTGTGTCCATCTGTGAGCACAGAAACATTTCATACAAGAACGTCACGGAGATAGCTACGTATGAGAACTTATTGTTTAAACATTTTGCATTGTGTGTTGCTTGAATCATTTTTACTTTGTATGAAAAGTATAAAAAACAATGTGCTTGTTACTAACCGGGTTCCAATCTTCCCCTAAAATGTTGCGGTGTGAAAGTGTCATGTTTTTTTTTATCAAATCCCTTCTATTTTTGCTTTACTTAGTTATTCTGCATACGCAGAACGAAGCCTCGCTGAGCTTGAAATCAGGAATCAAGAGTCCTCTGCAAGTGCTTTAAAATGCATAGATAGTTATGCTTCACTGCCTATTATACCTCTGCGCCGTTTCCGCGTGAGGTACCCGTTTCTTGTAAGCTACTGGAAACACTGTCGGCACATACGATGTCTGCAGACCTGAGTCATTTTTGCAGTTTCCCACAAAATGTATGCTACAAATCATTGTCCAAGCTTTTGGCAACCACACACTTCTGTCGGCGCTGCGTAGATATAAAAAATATATAACCACACATCACCAATACCACATGTGTACACAGCTTCAACTACTACGTCCCCAAGAATATCGAATAACAGTAGCAGCATAAACATATTTCTTCGCAATTTTTAACTGTGCTCTAAAGACGGAAGTTGAAAGTATCATGGTAATTTATGCTTTTAAGATGGGGACGTGCATCTCCTAGTAACTTGAAAGATTAGAGGAACGGTGACGCAGGAATTAACACCCGTTTTATTGAACGCATTGTGCACGTGCTAATTTTTATAAAAAATGTTTACTTACTTTTTTTCGGCGCACTGCTTTAATTCATTCCTGTCATCTGCTTTTTTTGGTACAGTCTGTTTGGGAATCGGCAGAATTTCACTTGTGGAGTCGACCCCTTCGTGTTTGCATGGCTATTGTGACAGTTTACGACGCAGCAATAGTTTCCCCCTTTCTGTTGGGGTGACATCGTGGAACGAGGGGCGTTTCAGTGCAGCGCGCGCTTCGAAAATGCGTGGGAGCCAAAGGGAGCGGAGGGGTCGCTACACGCTACTAGTGTGCGCTTTTTCTGGCAGGAGAATGGTAAGCGCTGGCGTCGGCGGGCAAACTTGAGTGGGTCTCCGCTATAAACAGTTTCCAAAAGCCAAGGAATCTTCATCCCTTCTTTCAGGGTTTTTTTTGTACTTGCCCAGAGCATTCCTCTTAACCTCACGAACTTTCAGAGAATAGTCCTCAGTTATTGATATGGTCGCGAGAGGAAGCGATAGGCAGGAACTCGAAGTGGAGGACTGTTTACTCAGCCACAGCTGCCATTCACTTCTTCGCTCTCGTCTTCTGCCACCAACACAGCGTGGCATTACCCTCTCCCCAAAGAAAAAAAGAAGAAGCATCGCATGAATACCACGGGTTCGAAAAACAACGAAAGGTAGTCAGAAATGTCTGTGTCCTTTGAAAAGAAAAAGGACGAGATGAAAAATAAAGAAGCGAGAAAGTAATGCACAATTGTCTTGAAGGCTATTGTCACATCACAAAGCTCGTGACTTTCAGTCAACGCGAATAGTACGGCTTCATCCTGGATACGTGAACCACATCCCAGGAGCGTGATCTGCGAGAACGGTGTGACGTGTCTGCTGGGACAACTTCGTAGTTCACTTCGCCGAGGTGATGAAGAACTCGGTAGGGTCCGAAGTACCGACATAACAATTTTTCTGAGCGTCCCCGTTGACGTATTGGAGTCCAAACCCAGACTAGGTCACCGGGTTTGTATATTCCCGCTCTGTGATGGGTGTTGTATCGGCGAGCATCTTGATTTTGCCGCGATAAAATGCGAAAGCGCGCCAGCTGCCGGTCGTTTTCGGCACGCTGAACAAATACATCTGCGTCCGGGGTAATTGTGTCCGGCAGAGTTGGTTGCAGCATGGCGTTAAGCATTGTGGTGACGTCGCGGCCGTAAACCAGACGAAAAGGAGCAAAGCCGGTGGTTTCCTTCAAAGTCGTATTGTAGGCAAATGTTATATACGGGAGGATTTCATCCCAATTCTGCTGATCCTTGGTGACATACATCGAAAGCATATCTGCAACTGTTTTGTTAAGGCGTTCGGTTAACCCGTTAGTCTGCGGGTGGTACGCAGTTGCTGTTCGGTGCGTCGTGCCGCTCAGCAACAGGATCTGTCGGAGCAACTGTGCCGTAAAATGAGTACCACGATCTGTGATGACGACAGTGGGAGCACCGTGGCGGAGAACGATGTTCTTGATGAAAAAGTCAGCCACCTTGGAAGCAGTTGCTCGCTGGGTGGCTTGTGTTTCGCAGTATCTGGTCAAGTGGTCGGTGGCAACCACAATCCAGTGGTTACCAGCCGTAGACTTCAGAAATGGGTCGAGTAAATCCATCCCGACCTTTTCAAAAGGTGCGTGAGGGGGTCGCAAAGGCTGAAGCAGACCGGCTGGCTTCGTCGTTGGAGTTTTTCGGCGCTGACAGGCTGTGCATGTCTTGACGTACTGCCGGACGGTTTTCGTAAGTTTCCGCCAGTGGTATTTGTCTTTGATCCGCGCCAGAGTACGCGCGAAGCCAAGATGCCCTGACGATGGCTCGTCGTGACAAGCACGCAAAATATCATCGCGGAGAGCAGCAGGAACGACGAGGAGGTAAACGGTTTTCGTTGAATGGAAGTTGCGCTTGTAGAGGATGCCTTGGCGTAGACAGAAAGATGACAAATCACGCGCGAACTGACGGGGGGGTTGTGGGCGACGTCCCTCAAGGTATTCGATCAGTGGTTGTAATTCTAAGTCTTCGCGTTGCTGCTCAGCCACGTTTAATGATGCGAGAATAGCAAGGCAGCTGACGTCTTCATCATTGTCTTCTTCAGTGACCTCGACGGGTGCGCGGGAAAGACAGTAAGCGTCGGTGTGTTTCTGACCAGACGTGTAAACCATCGTTATATCGAATTCCTGTAACCGAAGGCTCCACCTTGCGAGACGGCCCGAAGGATCTTTCAGATTCGCTAGCCAGCAGAGAGAGTGGTGGTCACTGACGATTCGGAAGGGGCGTCCGTACAAGTAGGGCCTGAATTTCGTTATGGCCGATACAACCGCCAGACATTCTTTTTCAGTCGTCGAGTAGTTCTTCTCCGCAAATGACAACGTGCGGCTAGCGTAGGCGATGACGCGTTCCACGCCATCTTGATATTGCACGAGAATAGCTACGAGGCCAAAATTGCTCGCGTCAGTGCGGACTTCTGTGTCTGCTTCGGTGTCGAAGTGACCTAGGATCGGTGGCGTTTGTAGGCGTTGTTGAAGATCGCGGAAAGCGCCGGATTGTTTGGGGCCCCAGACGAAGGCGACGTCATCCTTGACGAGTTGTTGTAGAGGGTCGGTGATTTTCGAAAAGTTCGGCACAAAGCGGCGGTAATAAGCACAAAGTCCCAGAAAGCGGCGTACATCATGCTTTGTTTTCGGTATCGGGAACAAAGCAACTGCCATAGCCTTGTCAGGATCGGGGCGAACACCACTGCTGCTGACAATGTGGCGAAGGAATTTCCGTTCCTCATATCCAAAATAACACTTTTTCGGTTTCAGAGAGAGGCCAGCAGTGCGAATAGCCATAAGAACCGCCTCAAGCCGCTCAATGTGCTGTTCAAAAGTCGTAGAAAAAACGACTACGTCGTCTAAATACACTAAATAAGAGTGCCACTTCAAGCCACGTAAAACTGTGTCCATCATTCGTTGGAACGTGGCTGGAGCGGAGCACAGGCCAAAAGGGAGAACTTTAAATTCATAGAGACCGTCCGATCTAATAAACGCTGTTTTTTCTCGGTCCCGTTCATCTACTTCAATCTGCCAATATCCGCTACGGAGATCCATGGAAGAGAAGTAACGGGCGTGTCGCAGGCGATCCAAGGAGTCATCGATACGAGGAAGAGGATATACGTCTTTTTTCATTATCTTGTTCAGTTTGCGGTAGTCGACGCAGAATCGTAATGAACCATCTTTCTTTTTAACCACAACAACTGGTGACGCCCAAGGACTAGTCGATGGTTGAATTACGTCGTAGACGAGCATTTGTTTCACTTGATGACGGATAGCATTTTGCTTGCTCCTTCTGCGACACGCGGTAAGCATGTTGGCGCACGGGTTGCACGTTGGGCTCAGTGATAATTCTGTGCTTCATTAGAGGAGTCTGCCGGACTTTCGAAGTAGTGGCAAAACAGTCACTAAAGGATGAGAGGAGATGGAGGAGCCTTGCCTTCTTAGGTTCTTCCAACTGGCGATTGACGTTGAGGCGACTAGTCACGTCAGTATCGCAGCTGTTCTCGGTCGAGATCGTCGTAATCAAAGGGAAGGCGTCCAAATCATCCAATGCCTCCAAGTAAGCTATGGTTGTGCGTTCGCGAAATGCCTGTGTTCCCCACCGAAGTTCGTAACTAAAACCGTAGTCTGGCCATTTCGCAGTTGAACGAGACTTCAAGCAATGGCCACTTCCCGATCAAGCAATAACGTCAGGTTACTTTTGGCGGTGCCCGTAATTGACTGCTCCCGTGGACACTCCACAAGCACGAAGAAACTACGGCGAGGTAGCAACGTGACGCAATCATCGACTACGCGTAAGGCCACGCCACGATGTTCGTTCTCGATGTCGGAATCTGTAGAAACACAGTTAGCAAAACTGACGAATAAATCACGTAGATAATTATCGCTCCATACTCTGGCAGAAAATCCATGCCCAAAATTACCTGCCAAGAACAATTGGGCAGTACAAGGAATGATGCTACAAAAGCCGACGCACAAATCTCAAGCCTGGTGGTGCACCTTCGTATAGGGGATACGAGGTGTCCTCCAGCGGTGATTAGTTGAGGGCCGTCCCACGTTGTCAGCACCTTGTGTAGACGGGTTGCCAATGAAGCACTCATCACCGAGTAATCAGCTCCCGTGTCGACAAGCGCAGTCACCGGATAACAGTCGATGGAAACAGTAATGGCAGCGGACGTTCTGTTGGCAGTTTCACAAACAGGCTTTAACGGCACGTCGTAAGGCAGCGGCGGAGGGTATTTGTCGGTTCGCGTGACAGCGGCCTCACCTGCGGAGGTCGCCGTTTTCAGTTTCTCCGGCATGGACTTGCGCCACTGACACCAGGGACCCAAAGGCGGGTCGGGCGCGGTGCGTTGATGTGGATGGACGGGGTGATGGTGACCGTGACTGTCGTCGCGGCGGGACAGGAGCGTGATGACTACCTTCCAAGTAATCCGCAATTTCTTGCGGGCGCTCACCATAGCGTGGACAACGCGCATCTGGGTGGAATCCGCGTAAGCCTATTCGTCGGTAGTAACAGTTGCGGTACATGTGTCCAACTTCGCCACAATGGTAGCACAAAGGACGATTGTCGGGTGCACGCCAGACGGTGGACTTCCACGGGCCAGGACAAAAATCTGCCTGAGAAGGCTGGCGATGGGCTGAACTTGGAAAGCGTCTGGGGGTCCCAGTAGGTTGATGAGCAAAATGTGCCGTCGACCGCTTAGAGGCGCGTAGGGCATCCGCGTAGAAAAACGTGGGAGGTTCGACTTGCGATGGTGGTGAGGAGTGAACGAACTGCCTGATTTCGGTACGAACGACGTCCGTAAGAGCAGCGCTACTGGGAGGGGGCGCTGCATAAAATTTCCGAAGTTCTTCGCGTACAACTTGCCGTATGAGTTCTGTGAGGACCTCCCTGTTATCACCTCTTGGTACAAGCGAGCACGCAGCGGACATGGCCGCGTGACGCTCATACTGCGACACCCGCTGCCGAAGCATGCGCTCCATAATTGTGGCCTCACGTATGAACTCGGACACAGTCGTAGGAGGGTTGAGCACAAGGCCCGCGAAAAGTTGCTTCTTTACGCCTCGCATTAGCAGGCGCACTTTCTTGTCTTTTGGCATGTGGGGGTCAGCCCGTCGAAACAGTCGCGACATTTCTTCGACAAACATGGCGACGCTCTCGTTCGGCATTTGAAATCGCGAAGAAAGTGCCTGCTCCGCTCTCTCTTTCCGTTCGGGGTTACTGAACGCCGCGCGAAGCTGCCGATGGAATTCCTGCCAACTTGTGAATGAAGTTTCGTGGTTCTCATACCACACTCTTGCCGCGTCTAAAAGGGAGATATACACGTTATTCAACTTCCGGCGATTGCCCCAGTCATTGATGGCAGCGACCCGGTCGAAATGGTCAAGTCAGTCTTCGACATCCTCACTGGCATCACCATGGAATGTATTGGGTGTGCGAGGTGTGTTGATGACTCAGGGTACGCTAGCGAGTGGGTCATGCTCGGTTTGGGTTGCGGATGTGGCAAACATTGTCCTCACGGAACTTGCTAAGGGGCCGTACTGTGGTGGTAGTCCTTGAAGGCGGCGGCTGCTTCAATAGATGTCAGCAGACCCTGGTGCACTGGCGGTGGTTGCTTCTGGTTCAGGACCAGCAGGCATAAGACGTTGCAGTACAGTACCCAGCACGTCCACCAGTCTGTCGCGAGAGGAAGCGATAGGCAGGAACTCGAAGTGGAGGACTGTTTACTCAGCCACAGCTGCCATTCACTTCTTCGCTCTCGTCTTCTGCCACCAACACAGCGTGGTAATATAGGAGTGTTCTTCAACTTGTGGAACTGTTTAAATAGTGTTGCTTGATCTCTCGTATCGAGCAGTCTCACAATTACCATTCCTTTTTTATTCGGAGAAGGATGACCCAATCTATGAATGCCTTCAATGGCGACAGGTTCCCGTCCTAGAAGGTCATGAGAGATATCTTTATTTACGGCTGCCTCCAGGGATCCACCGATATCACCGTGTGGTCCGGTATCCCGAAAATGGCCAAATTATACATTTTACTGTGATTTTTTAGTTTGTTTATTTTTCTTTCAAGCATCAGAACAACTTAGTTCATATTCAAAAGCTGGTACTGACATGAACTGACCTTTTCATCTAGTTTTGACAAGGCATCTACCTTTTGTTTTTGAATTTCTACTAGGCGATTTTTCTTTATATCTTTATTATTAGCTAAGTTTTTCTAAGCTCAGTCATAGCTCTGCAGTGTCTGGACCGGGGCTCATTTTAATGTCTCCCTCTAAAACTACCAGTTTTCTGAGGCAGACAACAACATCGACCAAATAACACATCCATGGGTACGGCAGCACTAGCGAAAACGGGTTACTTCAACGGTAGCACTTGCCGTAATATTTCCTCACATGCACAGCAAAAAACAGAGGATTGTCAGTGAACCACATTCTATCGGTGCCGCCGTGCCCAATGGTCACGTGGCCGAAAGGATGGTGCTTTATACCAGTTTTACACGGTGTCACTTCATGCTATGGCTGCGCTGCTGCTTCTGGGCTTGTTGACGTTAAATGAAGTGGTGATCTGATCGGCGGCATCAAAGCCTGATCCCAGGCGTCATGGCGGTAGAAATAGCAGAACTCGTGAGCAGCCACCGAAACAACGGTATGCTCCAGGCAATGCACAGTGCACAAGAGGCCGAATAACTGCACTGCAAAAAGCAGACGATTCTAAGTGAACCACATTCTTCCTGTTCCACCATGCCGAGATCTACATATAGTGGGCCCCAGCTATATTTATCTAGAGTTTCAAAATACGCCGACACATTCAATTACGACGAACGCGACCAAATGCATGTTGCTGATCATTGGCTAAAGTTAGTAAGACTACTTTTGTGTTCTAAAATATTGTTTATAGTTCGATCTCTTTAGTTACCTAACTTTAAAAGGTATGAAGACGGATGAAAATTTTCAATTATAAAAGTTGTAGATCTGTTTTCGAAATGTCTGATTAAACTATTTCGAACTATTTATCTGTAATTATTAGTGTTTTTCTGCTAACTACTGATTTCTGCGAAATGCGATAAAAACTCACAGCATTGCCGGAAAGGCACAGATGAATGCGATAGCAACAAATGGGAAGGTCACACACAGATTGAAACGTGCCCCGCGTTTCTCAAATTGACACACGAAACGTACTCACAGGTAAAGATAATCCCGAATAAGGGTCTCAGTTGTTGCTTCGCTGTGACTGATAAGCACGCCCTTTTCGCAAACGGAGACTGTGCAACGATTGCAGTGACCTTTGTGCGCCCGGTAACTAACAGAATCGTTCCTGAAAGCCCAAGGCCAGCCAAGGCGTATGACCCTTCCTAACGCGAGATAAGAGCGTGCCACTGAGTGTCGCCCACTTCCTCTCCGCGGTGCAAAATACGCGTGGCAGATTAGAGAGCTCGCGGCCGCATCGTGACGATGTGTCGACGGTAGGATGGAGGGATGGATGTATCCGGCTGTGCCCTTTAAATCTAGTGGTGGCTCACGCCCCCTAGCCATAACATAAGTACTATCACTGTGTGTTTATGGATTGAAGTTCACTCGCACCTCGATTGTAGCCACCAATCAGTTAGCCTCCTCCTGGTTATTTCTGCCCGCCTAAAGTCTATTTTGCCTTCACTGTCCCTAAACCCCAATGCTTTAAAAATTCGGCGCCATTATCTTCGACAATAGGGCAGAGCCTTTACAGAACATTATCAAATGTTCAGCCGTTTCCTCCTCCCCTCCACACGCACTACATACCGTGTCTGTGCCTTCGTATTTTGCTCGGTACGTCTCGCGCACCTGTCTGACAAATGATGTTCCACACGAGGTGATCATTTCACACAGCCACTGTTTACCACAGTTTGGACGACTGAAGAAGGCGTGCGACTTGAGGCGATAGATACAGTGTCTGGCTGCTGTGTTAAGGGACATATCGTTTGGAGACTTTGGAAGTGCACACAACGACAATCGTTCTTAAAGTTTGTATTATTTGGCGAGACAACCAGCTTCAAGCACTAAACTGGGGAATGTCTGGGATGATTTGAAATTCAAGCTGAGCTTAAAATACGAAAAGCCGACGGTAAAAGTTTTCACCTCGACATACGATTCCTTTGAAGAACTGCAGAAATTTTGATTTGATTGATATGTAGGGTTTAACGTCCCGAAACCACCATAAGGTTATCAGAGACGCCGTAACAGAGGGCTCCGGTAATTTCGACCACCCGGGGTTCTTTACCTGCACCCAAATCTGAGCACACGGGCATACAGCATTCCCGCCTCCACCGGAAATGCAGCCACCGCAGCCGGGATTTGATCCCGCAGCCTGCGGGTCAGTAGCCGAGTCAGTAGTGCGGGTCAGTAGTAGTGCTGGTCAGTAGTGCCTTAGCCACTAGACCACTACGGCGGGGCCTGCAGAAATCTTATTCGACAACTTCTAGGAACACTAGCAGCTTACCTTCGACGACCTGCCCCATGCATACATAGACTAACATAGATGATACGCATATTTGATTTCGAATTACCCATATGCCTAACAGCTACACTGTAAAGAAAATTAATCCGAGGTGGTAGTAAAACACTTGTACTCTAGCGCCCCCCCCCCTCCCCTATTCAGAGCGATTTTTCCTCTGGACATGCAGAGCAAAACTTTTGCTCCGGCTCGCCGGAGGAACTGCGAGGCACATCCGGAGTACTTTAGCAGATATTTCACTCCGGCCGACCGGAGCGATTGCCTTGCGTTGCTGAAGTTCTATTTTTTGGCATTTTCCTCCGGCTCGTCGCAGTGACTACGTGGCATCTCCGGAGCATTTTTCGCAGGTGTTTCACTCCGGCTATCCGGACAGTTTGTGTGGTACCTCCGGAGTACTTTACGAATGTACTTTTTTTGTCCGGACAGAACTTCAGTGAGGTGGATCAGTACTTTTGAAGTGTGTGCTCCGCTGTTTATTTATTGTACGCTGATCGTTTCGCGCAATGGTTAGATGAAAGAAACACCTATTCTCACGCAAGCACTGCAGAGTTACTGCGTACTTTTCCCACAGAGCTCGAGCAGATGTAATTCAAGAAAGCACTTGAGTTCTTATTCTTTGATTTATTCAAAATAAGTAGCCAGTTCTGAATGATTGCTTTGCATTTGGGAAAAGGAGACAAGAACAAACAAACATGTAAAAGACCACCAAAAATAAAACACAAAAAACGATGCACAAGAAACGAAGAAAGCGCGGCCACCGAGAACGACTCTTCACCATCCCCGAAGGACCATTCATCATCACACCACATGACACCGACACGTTGCTGCAAGCGTTTGACATCGCGAGCTAACTTCCCAGCGTGGTTTGCAGTATCCGCCCACCAGTAGCGCTTGCATTCCGTTTCGCGATTTAGCATGGCTTTAAAGGCTGCCGGATCATTGGTACGCTGTTTCTGCCGACACTCGGCCTCCCCGGCCTGCATTTGTAACCGGAGTGGACCATCGGCCCTGCGAATGCGAGCTCTCTGAGTTGTACGTGGCATAAACATGTGGAAGGTTTCAGGAAAACGTGATGCGCACGTGATCGGCGTCACGGCTGCGACAAGATCGACAACGTCGGGACGACACTGTGAATGACGTCACTGCTTAATATGTATTGATAGGCAAGTTGGTGAGCCATGATCTTTTGAACAAGCAGCGCACAAAATGATGCAAGGACACGCACAGATGAAGGACGCGAACACAGCGGCTGTGTTAACGTCCTTCATGTGTGCGTGTTTTTGCATCCTTCTGTGCGCTGCCTCTTCAAAAGACGTGATTGTACTACAGCCAATGGAGACCACTCGTAACACCGATGCCGAACGTTTTGTTTTCTTTCTCCCGCGATATACAGTATTTCTTGTAAAAAGGCGCAGCTTGAACTGACTTCGATATGTGTCGTTTAACGTCCCAAATCCACCATATATGATTATGACAGAGACCGCAGTAAAGGCTCTGGAAATTTCCACCAGCTGGGCTCCTTTAACGTGCACCCAAATCTGAGCACACGGGTCTACAGCATCTTCGCCTTCATCTAAAATGCAGCCGCCCCAGCCGGCATTAGATCCCGCGACCTGCGGGTCAGAAGCCGAGTAGCTTCCAATAGACCACCGCGGCGGGGCGCTTGAACTGACTTAACGTTGCAAATACAGCGGAGCTCTTGGCAGCATCACTGTTTAGCTTGGTCAATTAAAACATTCCACAACGAATGTATTATGCGAGGGGACCATTCCTGAATGCTAGAGCCTCAGCTTATTTAAAATGGTTATCAGCCGGTTCTTTCCCCCACACCAACTGCTTGCCCTCTTCCTCTTTACCCTGCTTCAGCCTCTCCACGTATACCCTCTTTCTGCCAGGCTAAACTCACTTCTCTAGGCTTCCCTCTCAACCACAAAGCTTTACCTCACCCTTCATTCAGCTTCGCTATCGCAGCTAGGCTACTATGTGCTGATGACGGATCCCGATGGATTTACCTCGGCTTGATTTAGAAGTATGATGGGAATTCTACCGAGAGCGTCGAGCAGCGAGCGTGCCTTCGGAGAAGCTTGGCAACACTGTTGTGAGCTGCATGGTTCCGAGCGAACAATCGTCACGAAGAAAGCCACTCCCCCCCCCCCCCCCCCAAAAAAAACAAAAACAAAACAATACAAAGCAGCGCGACTTTCGTTAAGGAGACCAAAAGAAGTTGCTATTTAATGTATTTCATTCTTAAAAGTATGGATAATTGTAACACGAAATGTTACTGAAATGCGAAAGGGAGTTAAAAAAATCACTTTACTTATTTTGTACTGTGAGGTATATGCGCAACTTCAAATGACAGCTCGTATTTACTTTATATCATTGTCTCCAAGGTAGTACCAAATGCACGGTCGCAAAGTCATGATTGACGTTACTTGTGGATGCCCCCATTTTACGTTTAAATATCACACTGAACTATTCAGTCTCAGCCCCATCGACAAAAGCACTATTGTTGAACGTGACGATTTCGAAAATAACTATATATGCGGGAAAGATGCAAATAAGAAAAAGCGTGACGAGCAACTGCGAAAGTCTACAAGTGACTCGGTGAAACAAGATGCCCCCATCCGCCTATCTGGAAATGGCAAACTGGCGCATGCTGGCAAGCTCCCCCCCACCCCCCCTGAGCCCAGAGAAAGGGAAAAAAAAAAACGACGAAGTAACCGGATCACGACTTAAATACGGCCATGAGCCCGACCGAGGAAGTAGCCCCATTTCTGGCTACGTTCCTATTTTCAACGCTTATTTCGCTTGTTTAGGCATCCCAGCCAGCATGTGCCCGAAAATATGCGAAGATGCCTAAACTCGCTTGTAATTTCGCAACTCTCTGATAATAATGTAGCTTACATCATTTCCATTGATTGGACCAACGTTAAAATGCTGTGGTTGTCGGCTTAGTGAAAGTACGTAAAGCACCTAGCACTGGTATTGAAAAACACAGCGATATAGCTCGAAGTCACTTCCAACGATACCGGTTTTAACGATATCATGTTTATAACAATAAGGAGGGGCTGCACTGCCAGCGTTTGTATGTTTTCTATGCTGAGATAACCCGCTTCCAGCAGTGGCCGCATGCTACAATGTTATCTATAATAATGAAGTATGGATGTTGGGTGTTCGTGCCGAAAAGTAGTAGAATGCGCAATTTTTTAAAACAATAAAAAAACTTGAAATTGAAGCTGCTGAACCGCCGCCCAGAACAGCAACGTTTGCCAGCACAACTGCAGATTTTTGGTATGCTTCACCGCACAGCGATCCATGATTGCGCCAAAGCTACCTTTTCAAATCCGCTACGCTGTAGAAGCAAGCGTCGGTGGCCTGTGGAAACATGCATATCGATTATTAAGTTGCAACTTCGAAGAGTTTAAGCGTGCGAAACTTTAGGCCTTGACATGCAGTGGCTCTATGCGGCTCGTGGTGGTTCTATGAAAGCACCTGATTTTTCAAACACGGCTGCTTTGTCGTTCATGTCACTGCAGATCTGTTGACATATCCATCCGTTACTACAATTTTAGCTCCTCAGTCTTCTATAACTCTATACAATTCGTGCAGAGGTGTCACCACTGCTGGAAACCATACGCCTACACTGGTTGGCACGCGTGTTGCCCCCGCAGCTTCCGGTGGGGGACTTTCTGCTACGTTTTACGCTGTGCGATCCGGCGGCACGGAGATTTTTCGCGGCTTGCAGGCTTGTATCTGTGTTTCTCTTCGTTGGATGCCATGATTGCACGCTTGCAGTGCCAAACTGTGTCGAGCAGCTACTTCAGCAAGCTTGAGGCCGAGGCGCAAGGCCGATACCAGACGAAGCTTTCGTTTAGAGGCGACGAACAGCCGGATCCGTTTGACGACGACGTTGCGTGGTTTGCCTTCGCGTCAGGCCAAAAGAATCTGTCCCGCGGTGTCAGCTGCCGATATTTATGCGTACCTCATTGAAGGAGTCTGCTTTTACACGAGGGAACAGTTTAAGTATCGCAAGATGGGAGAGGCTTACAGCATGTTCATAAGTGGCAAAGTTAAACAACTGAAGTCCTTCAAGGCAGCAAAGCGCGGCGACGATGGTGACGGCGTTGTTCTCGTCGCGGCGACGGTTGAGGCCAGCCAAACACTCTTTAGGCAGTACCAAGCATGGTGCGTCGTAAAGGAGAGCGGAACTGTTGAAAGTGCTCATAGCACTTGCATGGCCGGGTAAGTAGACGATTCAAAAGGCGAAGTCCAGTGCCACGATGCCCCAACTACTGTTTTATTGTGTTACGTGAGTAATCCGACTACGAAGGACTGATGCTGAATTTTACATTTCGTAAATTTTGTAAAAGTCACGATACACACAAATAATTGCCACGCGTGTGTAAAAATGTTGTTCAATCTGTACGATCAACGCGGACCTTTAACGTCCCGAAGCGACTCGGGTTTTGAGAAACGCCACTGTGGAGAATTGTGGATCAATCATCAGCTGCTGTTCTTGAACGAGTAGCATCGCACAGCACAGAGAAAGTTTTGTTTTTCGCCGTTATAAACAGGCGACCACCCTCACCGGGATCGAACCCGCAAACTTATGATCAGCAACCGAACAGCTACGCAATTAAGTGAGCGCAGTGAGTGTAAGCAGTTTCGGGAAACCATGCCACAATGGCTCGGATGGTTTCCATTTTTGACTTCGTGAAAAGAACACACTCATGCTAAATTAATCGCTTTTTGGGCGAGAAAAATCGTGTGGTCCTATCCACTTGTATTGTGTCGTAAACAATTCTTATTTTGTTTTTGCCACGTTGCTTTCAATGGACCATCAACTTAATTATGCTTAAAGCTCATTTAAATGAAAATTTCAGTCTTGGGAAATGCTGCACACACGTGGATGCACTGTTATTTAGTATTGAGGTGAGTGCGAAGTATGGCCTGCCCGACCCCTCTCCTACCAACGTTGCCTGTAAACGGATAGAGGCATCAAAGAGAGGCAAAGTAAGCTTTCGTTATTCTGTAACTTACAAGGCTCTCAAACTATTAACTGAGCATTCAACTTTTTGTAGGCAGAACCAGTGCCCGACATCAAATATTTATAGCCGAAATTAGGTCATGCACCAGATCAAGTTGCTAAAAATGAAATGCATAATCGCACAGTACACAATTTCACAAATGAGCAAGTGTCCAGCTTTTTGCATCAAATGCAGGCAAGAAACTCGAACTGATTGCTTTATGAACACAAGCGACAAAACTAAATTGTGATCTAACAGCTGAGAATCCCACCAGTGTTTCCCTGCTGCAAAGAATCGTACTGGATGGCGTCACAACTAGGGGCACTTACTCAAATGCTGTTTTGCAGGCGACTGCACCAAACACGTTTCTCCTGTCATCCATCCCAGACCAACTCTTCCTCCGAGACAACTGCTCAGGGCCCTGCACGTTCAGCCAGGCACCACCAGCTCTCTGCGGAGATGCCTCTTCGCGACCTTCATAAGAACAGCCACTCGGAGACGGCTAGAAAAGTGCAGCTGACAGCTGATCGCTGTTGCGAAATTGAGAGGGCAACTCGTGATCAGGCAAAATCGCCGAGATGGCTTAAAGAACGTCAAGGCAGGATTACTCCCTCTTTATTGCATCGTGTGGCAGTATGCAGCACTGGAGCTACCAGCCTTGCCGCTGAAATAATGGGCTATATAAAAACACCTCAAGTTGCCAACTTGAGATGGGGCTCCGAAATGGAGAAAAAAGCCAAGCAGCCATTCAGAGACCAGGAGTCACCAAAACACACGGGCTTCAATGTTGAAGAATGTTGGCTTGTTGTAGCAGCTAACATGCCGTTTATTGGGGCATCTCCAGATGGTATTGTGTCGTGTGCATGCTGTGGGTAATCAGTGCTCGGGATAAAATGTCCATCTTTAATGAAAGGTGCTTCGCTGACGAAGGGTGGTACCACACTGGTGTACATAAATGAAAATCTATAACTAAAGCATAATCATGCATACTGCATGCAAGTGCAGACCCAAATGGCGCACACAGGGCTGCGTCAAGCGTATTTTGTGGTTTTCACAAACTCCTTGCTGACGACAGAAGTCATAGCTTTTGACGAGAGCTTTTTGGCACGTACTAAAGTCAAAGCGGAGTTTTTCTTTCTGTAATACATTGCCAGAGCTGCAGTCAATGCGTATCTTCAAACAGATTAAACGTGCAAAGGAAACATGTCACTGCAATGGCACCAAATCAGGAAACATTGTCGAATGCACAGTCTGTCAGGCAACATTTCACTTGAAGTGTTTATTGCTTAAACGTACACCTCGGCACCGGGCGTGCACCTATTGTTGTAAGTAATGGTTGCACTCATGATGAGTAAACACAATGTTTTTTGTCACTGTTCCTCTAAAGTGCTGGAATATGTGTTAGGATTTCCACATGGCAATGAACCGCTGTAGAAAAACATATTCAGTTGAAAAATCTCCCTTTCTTGCAACATCCTGCTCTGATCTGAAGGAATAAGTGTGCAGTAATGGTAAAAATTAATCCTAGAGACTAAGTAGACATTACTATTTTTTTCGGTAGACTTTAAAGTGCATTCAATTGCAACCTATTGTTTGGTACCACCCTTTGTGTTGTGGCTCAAGCGAGTCGGTTCACTGCAGCTTGAAAGTAATCATTTATTTTTCCATTCATTTTGCACAGTATTGACATTACTTGAACTAATGTTCATCCTGCATGCACTAACTGATGGTTTTGAGATTGGATGCTTTGTAGATTTTCTGTGAGACTGACTCCTTTTTGTGCTTGAGCTTTGTCGTACCAGTACGTTGTTCATGTTATTTTCTTTTCATCTTCTGGTGAATATTTTATGCCTGAAAAAAAGTGTATATGTTATATTTTATTCAGAAGTAATTGGCATGGCATCACTCATTGCAGAAAATATTTTAATTACTGTTGATTTGTTACTCCAAAGTCAAGCGTTTTTTTTTTAAAGCAAAAGTATACGTGAAATTCTCAATGCATTGATGCCTATATGATGCTGTGTGCTGTACTGTGTCGAAAATTTTGTTGCGAAACATCTGTTCCAAAGTGAATTTTTTAAATCATTGTATGCTTCAACTTCTTTGTTCGGCAGCCAGCTATTGCAGCATGAGAAGTGTACAGTAAATGTCATTTGTATTCACTATGCAAGCATAATGCACACCAGCACATGATAATTTGCTATCGTGTTGTTTCTTTTCACTATATATAAAGATTTATGATTTTGTGTAAATTCGATAAGCACTTGCTGGGAAACTTTACATCAATTATATTATACCAATAAGCTCGGATTTTCAAGAGGCATCTTCAGCATTCCAAGGGCATTTTCAAAGCTGACAATGATCAGTCCCAAGGAGCGCACCCACGTTAGCGGGAGCACCTTCGTAAAGTATGCTTGTGCTTACTACAACCGCATATGAGGTTGTGATATACTTAAACACAAGTTTTATGTGTTTCAGTATTTGTGCTAGTATGTGTATGAGGTGTCACCTACAAACCTTCGAGACATCTAAATTGTACTGTGTTACAGGCTTTCGTGCTAATACGGATACCATTTGATCTAACATTTTGTAGTATTTAAAACACCATCAGCAATGGGTCCCTATTTTTCTGTCAAGAAGATGAAGGAAGCTTGCAGAAAAAGCTGAGAAGGGGCTTTACGAGCTACTGCTCCGCCCAAAAGTACACTAGTATGAGTTTACAGCAACACTCATCAACAGCTATATGAACAGTGTGAATGAGTAGCAAGTGAGAAGAATTCAAAGGATGGAAAAACAGGAATGTCAGCAACAATCAACACATTTTTACTTGAAATGAAATTAACAAGACAATGGACCGTTTCATAATGCTGAACTAAACGCCGAATTGTGTAGAATGGGAGATTCACAAGAAATAAGCTCCGGTAAGTGCAACGCCTCCTCCTAAGAAAGTATTATAATTATTATCTCCAACAGGCGCTGTACGTCCACCCGGAACCACCCAGACTTGAAAAGAAAAAAAACTTCGAAAACACGGAGTCTTCAGTATATGGCACAGCACAATTCAATTTCATACCACGTAGCAGCTATGAACTACCAGAACGATTACGAATCTATATATTCGGGGTTTGACGTCCCAAAACCACCATAAGTTTATGAGAGACTCCGTAGTGGAGGGATCCAGAAATTTAGACCACTTGGGGTTCTTTAGCGTGACGATTAGATATCTTGATGATTGGGGTTTGCAGATTAACCAATGCACTGCATACAATCACCACTTTGTCAATGGTTGCGAAGCTCTTGACGTTCTTTTCACAAAATTCAGAGGCAGCATAGTTTAGCAAATCCTAAAAACTTTCAATCTTTGGATAGCTCTTTCGAAGTTTATGCGAACGCGTGAAAGTTTTGAGACGTCATCTCATCGCCTGCTAGCTGAGCACGACATTTGGTCATCGATGGCCTCATCAGTGTCGCCCCTCGTGTAGCCAACATTTCTTGGCAGCGGAATCCTGGGTCAACCAGAGAAACGTCCCCTTCCTTGAATTTTTTTAGAATGCCGCTACGCAAAGTGATTTCATTGTCTGATACCCTTCGTCCCCAAACTTTTGACATGGCTCCTGAAGGTGTTGTAACAGCAAATAGCTTCACTGTATTGTGGGGCTTATAGTTCGAGTAGGTTCGTCTCCTCGCAGTCATCACCATAGGCCTCTGTATAAATATTTCTGTGCTGTCTATCATTTCTGTCATACCATCAAACAGAACGTCCCGAAATGCTGCTGGATGATTTGCTTGACGTATGAAAGATGTCACTGAAAATGCTGTTCGAAATACTGAATCTGCATGCCAGGTCTTGCGTTAGGAGGCCTAAGCGTAACCTTATGATGACCAGGAATAATTGCGTTTATGGATTCAGGCATGTAGCACACGGTTGCCATGTGGACAGCACTAACCTAGAAAATGCTGAGAACATGCCTGCCGACGCAAAGCCTGTATTAAACTTTACAGTTTTCGATGTCTGCATAACCATATCTTTTGTTATTACAGAAAAGTTTACCTGTTGGTTCTTAAGCTAAACATTTTTTTTCTTTGCTGCAGTCAGATCCTGCTCTAGGCAAGTCAAGCGGTATCTCAGTGCCTCATTTTCTTTGATGAAGTGTCACACATCTTCCATTCCGAAATCAGTTTGTGTATCCATATTAAAATTCTCTACAATGCAGACATTTGAGTTTACAGGAGAGACAGGGTGGGGAGCATCCGGTGCTTTACCACTTGCATCTATCCTAGAAGTGTATGCCACTGGTCTATAATACATTTGCTTTGCCCAAGAGCATATGCAGCATGTGTGCATGCTGGCTTTAGTGCTTCTTTTCGTTCAGTACGTTTAAACTTGGCCATTTTCTCGGTAACATTTCCTGCAACACGATAAGGGAAGACAGATGGTATGAAGTATGGACGAGTCGGTTCACATGAGGTTCTACCTATAAAAAAAGAGCACAGCGTCATTTCAACTGAAACCAGTATTTAAAGGTAAACGCATTTGATAGATACCTGTCTAGCTGCGAGAAATCCTACAATGACTCGCTATCCACATTTAGTTTAGTTTCTCGTCTAAAGTTCAAGACAACGGCAAAGAGAGAAATAATTTATTCTGAAGGGAAGACGTTGGCCTGCATTATTATGCTCTAGCCTGCTACTTTGCCCAGGGACGAAAGGGAGAAAAAACGTGATGAAGTACAATGATGGGGACAGTATTAAGGGATGTGTATAGCTAGTAACCTTGCTAAACAATGGTTTTTTCAGTATAGTGTGCAGTGCAGTGGTCTTAATGAAGTGTATAACTGCTATTGTAACATATGTTGACATTGTCTCATTGCGCCTTGTGAACAAAATACAACTTTCACTTTGTGTTTTCATTCCGATTCCTGCTAGCAATGAAGCCAGTGTCTTCCATTGTAACACGTACGGTGGGCACTCACAAAACAGATGCTCTTATTTATCGCACACTTGGCAGTGTTCAACACTAAGGGTGCTTTGATAGAAGTAGGTTATCTTTTAAGGCATGTGTCGGCAATTAAGTAGGAAATTTTCCAGGCATTGGTCGCATTACCCGTGAATAAGAAATTAATCTGCACAAGGCCGTTTCGTCTGTGGCATTTTTATTACGCTTTATTGTGAGTAGCAAACACATCCTGGTAAGTTAAGCCATGCACTCAAGCCTAGGTTCAGTTCCTTTTTTTAACATCCTGAAGCAGGTCAATACTAATGAAGTAATAGCGACTTGCGTGACCAGTTGCCTGTCGTCGGTTGCCTGTCGTCGACCTTGAATTAGGACAGCACAAAGCGATAAGTAAACATACAGCAAGGCACTGTTCCTGGTCAAGCGTTCCGTTCAATGCAATAAGTGTTTGTAGGACTTAGCCTGAGCTACAAGTCGTGCCACATCGCCGGCTCACTTGAACCACCGTGGATTGTAAACGTCCACCGGAATTAAATGACACTCTGGCGGTATCCGATTCCGCGCCCCCTGAAAGGAGGTAGACGCGTATGGGATTGGCCACGTGATCCCAAAAGCACCATGGAACGCCTGAACTAGGGCCAGTTAGTCACGCAAAGGTGAAATAATTACGAAAACGGCTTAACTTTGGGGAACAAATTTTTAAGTCTCTATCGTGGCCAAGCTGCTCTCGAAAATGACGAGAAAGGACGCTTCTGCTTAGCACTAATTGAGCATAACAACAGGTGCCACTATACTACGCCACACAACTATAAAATAAAAGTGATTTTTTTGAGGCTCTGCTGCCGAGAGCGACAAAGAGCTGGGCAAATGTGGACGTTACGGTTACCGACAACGTTCAGGCGCGCCAACGGTAAAAAACTACAGCGATCATCATAAAAATGGTTCTCACCTTATACAAAGTGAGCAGAACAAACAAGCGAACTGTTCGTGCACTGCCGCTTGTCCCGACGCACAGCTGCGATCCATGCATTTCTTCGCTGCGTGTCCGTAGGGAACCTGAAAGTGCGCACTTCCGAAAGGAGGTTTGTTCCCGGCCGTAAGCTGCAGCCTGGCACACAACAGCATGCACCACGTCGTGATAGTACAGTATACTAGAAGGGG
Source organism: Rhipicephalus microplus (assembly GCF_043290135.1). NCBI lineage: Eukaryota > Metazoa > Arthropoda > Arachnida > Ixodida > Ixodidae > Rhipicephalus > Rhipicephalus microplus. Next base: position 425,989,419 of record NC_134710.1, on the reverse strand, counting down.
CAGTGAAGCGGGCGGCAGCTTCCGCGTGACTCCGGCGGCGTCGCCAGCAGCGGCGGCGCTGCGATCGACCAATCTTGAAGAGGAGCACGCGAAACGTAGCATCCACTGCGACGCTCGCGTGTGCTTGACGCGCGCTGTGGCTGTGCTTCAGATGTTTGCGCGTAAGCACTTCGCTTATTTAGTCTGTATTATCTGCTAAGGACCAGAAACTACAAGACAGATTGGTTTTCCCACAGATGCAAACACATTTTGGGAAAGTACTTGCGGCTTGAATAGAGTCACGCTCTCGAAAACACGGACACTATCCATCGCAGTTGAGCCCAATTAGAACATTTTTGAACCGTTTTAACAATCAGGATCGAGTTTGTTTAGCCCACAGAATTTGAAAGCGCATACGAATCTCCGATAGAGAGCGAGTAGATTCGGATCTTGGGTAATCGTAATAGGGATGCCGTGTGAGAGGAGCATAAACGTAGCTAGTCGCCACAACTATGAAACGCGCTCATTCTCTTGCAACCCCTGTCAGCAGCATAGTATGCAAGGCCTGAAATTTTTTTTAATGATCGCGAAAATGAACGTCACGCAGAATCAGCTGTACTCGTTGCTGAAACAGCTATAATAAAACATTCGTGCACGAATTTGAACAGCCCTATACGCCCACAGCAACAATTTATTTTGAAAAGGACACTGAAATTTACCAATAGAAATCGTGCCCCAAACGCAAGTCAAGCAAGCTGAGAAAGAAGACTAGCACACCACTGATGCAGAAAGCCAAGTGGGAACATCCTTAAACTGGCAGAGCAGCCGTTTGTATTTATAGTGACCGTGCACGCTGTGGCGAGCAGTTAAACGAGCTACAGCATTTCACAAAATGGACACAAGGTCATGGTCTCTGTAATCTGTGATTTTATAGTGACAATACATCACAGAATTTGAGAACACACACGTGAGGCAGTAGGGCGCAGGACATTGATATATGAAATTGTTTTTCACACTAATGCAATGAGAACATTACCCTGTAATGGGCAGAAAAACAACTGAACTACTATACAAAAGGGAAGCCGCTTGCTTTGATTCAGCAAATCCTCACAGCTGGCAAGGTAAATCTCAGAAAATAAATAACAGCAGGCGAGGCAGGCAAAAGCATAATGCATGTTAAGAGAGTTGCCATGCACCTAGTTTAGCCTGCTTAGTTTGAGGTGCTTGGCTGAATTACGTTTCCTCAGCATATTTGACTTATTCTCGCATTTCACAAAAAAGTGCAGTCGCATAGTAACGTAAAAACCAACAATGCGTGCTGTTAGGCTCTTGGCGTGAATTTCGCAGCCAACCTGCAATAAGGAAGCATAATGAATCATGTGCAACACATTCATAACACTCTCGCTATGAAGTTTGCGTCCACTGAAGCAGTTTGTAAACACATCTTCAAGACGTGAGATGAACTTCAGCAGTTCAAGTGAGGGGTAATGCAGGCCACCCAGGTCGATGTGCTTGATGAATTCTGCTGCAGGAATGCGACGCCCATCTTGTGCTGAAAGCAGAAGGCAGTCAGTACAAGCAGGGCAACTGCTTGGTAAGACGCACCTATTGGCAACGTAGCCGGCAATGTGACATATCAGCCTCGAGTCGCTTCTTCTGACATTGTATGGATATTCTGCAGAATTTCCTGACGTTGACTCGTTGGCAGGAGCTTGCTTGTTCAAGTACAAATTCACTGTGTCCATCAGTTTCCTCTTGCCTGTCAATTCACTGTCTTCAATGCTGAACAGGGAGCTGATTGTATCTGCAGTTGAATTTCCTCCTGTTACGCTACGGGCAAGGTTATAAAACGACAGGCAGTTCACTGTGAGGAGAAACTGCTGCGGGGTCGGGTGTGTATTGCAGCCTGAAGACATCCTTACAATTCCAAAAAGTTCTCAATTTTGTCTTGGCTGAGTCGAGATGTCATCAGGTACGTGTATCCCAATTTCTTGTGTTGGTAGTCGAGGAGCTCAAGAGTGCTGGTAAGGGTTACTCTTAGCCCTTCTGCTGAGGATTGGCTGAGGAACTGCTTTTTGTCTGTGTGGTCCTCCCACTTGTTTAGGAACTCAAGCATTTCCTTTATGACTCCTACACTAGGAGAGTTTGGCTGGACGGCTTCTGCAGTATATCTGCCAGTAATAACAGCGATCAGAGCTTTCGTCTTTTTAAAAAAACTTTCCGTGGCTTCGATGTTCCCAAAGCGTCTCTGCAGCTGTGTACGATAAATGAAAAAGGCCCGAAGTGGACCGTCTCCAAATATCTGAAAAGCATAACTTGCCCTCATTTTCTCGAAATCATTGCGCATTAAGTGAACAGCAGTAATACTTGGCATCGCTTTCAGGGAGACAGAATCACTGTCAAGTTTGGACGCTTCTTTACCAAACTGCTGTGAAACTTGTCCCTCAGGTGTGTTAAATGTGGTGTTCAAAAGTCGGTTGCGCACATTCCTTACAAGGCGCGGGAAATCAGAGAAAAAGGGAATAAAGCGGTTGCTGTCAGGATGCACAGCCTTGCAGACAACTTCCTTTGAAGAAGCATGTATATTGAATTTTCTCCACATCGCCCTGTTTCATGATGCCTAATCACAGGCCAGGAAGTCTACAAACAAACCTGCTTTCTCCGCCAGCACTGTCGCCTCGAGCACAATCTTAGCTAAAAGGTCGCCTTTGACATTTTCGTGACTTGCAAATGTTCCAAGCACCTGTGTCCAGCTACCCACAAGTGGCACGAACATTACGACAAGCCCGTGATTGCATAGGAGTGAGTGCTGTTCTTTAGAAGTGTACTGCGCCAAATCCACAAAGCCTTCAACTTTGCCATCTGCACTTACTGACAGGTTTTCTGACAACTTCATCTCATCTACGACAATACCTCCATGTCGATGGAAGCTGTCAAATTCAGCCACTTTTTTTTTCAGCGCGCTCAAAATCTTTTCATTAAAACCATAGCCAGTTCTGTATTGAGCCGTGTATTTTCGGATGGTTGTCTCACTTGGCAGAGCAAGAATGTTTTGCTTTCTCATATATTGGTACAACTTCGGGCTTCTTATCTTGAGCAGAATACACTCCAGCATCCATTCTTTATCATACTGCATCCCGCAAGGGCTCTTCCTTTTCGCTGATTCGAAGCACTGTCTGACGGCAAGTTGTTGTTTTGGTGACAGCAAGCTTATCTTTGCAGCTAATACTTCTTCAGCAGTCGCAGCAGATTCATCCTTCAACCTACGAACATCTTTTGCTAGGTTCCCCAGCCTCACCATGAGCCTCTTGTTCCTGCGGGCGCACACCTTCAGCTTTTTCACAGTACTACTGCAGGCCCTTGATGTCTTGTGTCGTTTTCTGATCCGCGACTGCCTTGTGATGAGGGCCTTTCTCAAGTACTTACAGCTGAAGCAGGGCGTTCCGTCTTTCTTGGTGTTTCAAAGGCACTTGACACTAAAAACTGCTCCCGATTCAACTCAAGCTGGCGTGGCAAATTCACAGTAATGTTGGCTGTCAAAGAATCACCTTGTGTCCCCGCACCCTTGCACAAATGCAGTAGAGATGCTTGGTCCAATACCGCTTCTGCGTCCAGCATCGTAAAAACAGCAGCCTCTGCTACGGATTTCCCTTGAACAAAAGTTCTCGAGTGGATACCACCGTCGGCGTTCACAGTAAAAAACACGGCCTTTTCTACTTTCACTTCACCCAAGGAAGCATTCAGTGAACAAGACGTAAAGCACGCACCGTCAACCTCCCAAAGTTCGTGAAATGTGCAGCACCTGTTAGGAAGTTTCACATCCCTCAAAGCTGCAATCGTTGCAAGGGCGTTGTCGTTCACCGTGGGCTCGTTGAGGACATCAGATACGTTTGAAGAAGACCTGTTCCGCACAGCTGGCTCGTCCGTAGTTGACAGCCGTCGCCTTTTTCGTGGCACAGCATCCTCTTCGGATCTCTTCGTTACGTTTCTCTCTGGAGGCAAGCGCTTGCTCAAGTGCGGGGCCACGTTAGGCAGGATGGTGGGAACAGCGTCGGTTGTTAGCATTGGCGTCCCGCGAGGAATCCGTACCTCCGTGCCGTTGATGATGTGCACATAGTTGCTAACGATGAAACGCTGCTCAAAATGTAGCTCACACACTGTAGAGTCCGGTGTTAGTCTCTTGTCGCCTCTGGGCAAATAACGTTCCCAAACGCTTCTTCGCTCTGGGTCTGCGGGCGCTTTAAACAACAAAAGCTTCGCTGTTTGTTTCATTCGAGAGTACCCTGTGCTGCATCCAGGAGCGAAGCAATGGTTCAAGCGTTGTTTTTTAGAAGCCATTCGAACGTTATAGCATGAGAGAAAAGCGGGAGAATCACTTCTAAACACGTGCGTTCCAGCCAAGGAACCGGCAACGCCGGCAACATGAAGCAGCCGCCTTCAAGATTGGACGACTACAGCGCCGCCGCTTCGTTCGCCAGCGGCGGCGTCAACCAGTCCTATGGGTCGCTCTCTCCTCCCGCTTCACTGCCCTTTCTAGTACACTGTAGTGATGGTGTCACAGGCGATATTTTAGCCGCCGAGAACATGTTGCGACGACAAAAACAAAGACACCCGCACGACTAAAGCAACATGCGGACGAGAATAATCATCTACGAGTGCACGCCGATGCTTGCCTATGGGGAGGCCGGAAGTTTCTTGGGAGCACATCCGGTTTGAGGCGCGGTGGTGCACCCTGGCAACCACGGTAGTTAGAAGCCAACAAAAAGGTCTATAAACAGGAATTCCGTGTTCATTCTCATTGTACTCACATTAGTGGGTCTTTACAAGGTGATGAAAAGCATGCTGCTTAACTGACGTCCGGTACATGCCCCCTCGGCTATATATATCTACTGTTACCGCGTAATTGCTTCTATGCTCCATGCGTGGACACACCCAGATGCCTTTGGATATTTGCAGTGAATTTATCATGCAAGAACAGTGAAGAAGCGGTGACGTGTGTTTCTCATGCAACGAAGGCCCCAACGAGCAGTCGGCGACAGAAGAGCCGGTTCGCGCGATGTGCACACTTCACCCGGAGTGCACCGCGCACCATCGGGGCGCTCTGGTATTCGTTGAAGAAGGTCAATTAAGTGCATTTAGGGTTTCGACTGTTCAATAAGAGAACACGAGATTGAATCTCAAGCGCTAAAACTGAAGAATGTGTGTGCATGTGTGAGGATGAAATGAAAGCTGTGCCGATAAAGACAGCTGTCAACCATATCACCAATCCTTTATCACCCATATCTTGCCTCGTTTTGATCTCAGGCGTGTTTCCTGATAAACTACGAATCGCTAAAGTAGCGGGTATACATAAAGGAGATGATAGGAATGATATCAACAACTACACAACAATGTCGGTATTACCACTGTTTTAAGAAGTTTTTGAAGAAATGTTTATTGTAAAAATTACGAAATTCTGCACTGAAATGATATATTTTCAGATAACCAACACGGCTTTCAGAAAACAAAGTGTAATGAAATGGCACTTACAACTATCAGACGAAAATCATTCAGGAGTTTGAAGACAAACAGCACATTCTAAGAATATTTCTTGAGTTTAAAATGCATTTGACTCTGCTAAGCATGACATCTTATTAAAAAAGTTGAGCGAATATGGTATTAAGGGACTAGATATCGACCTGATACATAGTTATTTAACAAACCACTACCAGTAAAAGGACGCCCATAAATCGAAATGATTTATCGGGAGAATAATTATAGTGTTCCTCAGGGTTCCATTCCTGAACCAATTCTTTCATTATTATAATAAATGATATAGAAATGTTCTGTTGACGCCTGATACAGTTATTTATGCCAACGGCATGAATGTAATTTTTAGTGGGAAATTAGATCTTAAGTCCTAGCCTAATAAATGGTTCAATAGTTGATTTGAATGGCTTATTTTGAATCAGCTGAAAATGAAGACAAAGCAAACTTGAATATATAATTTTTCGCTCACGAAATACACGTATCAGGAATAACGTATACGTGAAATTTTGAGGTGAAATTATTGAGCGTATCAACAACAAATAAATTTCTTGGTGTTGTTTTTGAAAAACATCTCACCTGGTCCCCCACGTTCATAATGTTACAAGACGCATCTCACACTCAATATGTATTAAAAGTAGAGCAAAACAACTTTTGCCGCGGTGGTTAAAAAACCAGCTATATTACGCACTAATTCAATCCCATTTACTACACAGCCTCCGTGTATGGGGAAGAACAACAAAGGAAAATATTAATAAGGTGCATATGCTGCAAAAGCGTATTTTGAGTTATTGAAAATGCAGTTTGTTAAACTGCCTCTGCGCCACTTTTCAAAGCAAAGAATATATTAAATTTACCATACAGTAAAAGAGAAGATATGCATCGCAATATCTCAAAAAATAAAGGAATACCAGGATAACTTTCACCTACGATTTCTGTCGAAGCGACACAATTACGAAACTAGAACAACCATGTATGACCGTATGACAAAGTTGTACACGGACAAACTATGACATAAAAAACAATCTTACGTAATAGCACCCTTCTTAAGTCATCATCTTAGCGTTATAAATATAGTACGAGAAACGATGCTTATGTAATGCTTCAAAAGAAAGTTACCTTCATACCTTTTTTTATACAAAAATATTTACTTGTTTTATTGTTGTTTTTGTTTTATTGTGATGGCAATTTATGGACACTCTCAGCTGGATTTTGATCGTGCGCCGTACATGTATACGTATCTCTAGATATGAAAACGCCAGCAAGAAAAAAATTCCGGAATAAGACTTCGGCGCGCTGCATCGAATGTGGGACTTACGCGTCGTGAATGCGAGGCGTTAAACACCGAGTCACTGAGAGTAGCTCCTTCAACGCTGAAACGGCAAGCTATTCATTTCTACCACTTACCGCTGTTGGCCGGCTTCTCGGGAGGAGGGGGGGGGGAGCTATTGTGCTTTCAGCATTATCAGCAAGATGGCGCCGTGAGCGTGCGGCGGCTCTCATCTCTCACGCGTACATTGACCGGCGTAGAAAATAAGGGGGTGTACGATCGATCGCGCACCCTTATCTTGAGTTGGAGAGAATCGTACGTCTTGGCTAACATTTGAGTTTCGTCAGAACGATTCTGTTGTAGTTACCGGGTGCACAAAGGTCCCCGCAATCGTTCCACAGCCTCTGTTTGCTAAAAGGTTGTGCTTTTCAGAAATAGCGAAGTAACAACTGAGACGCTTATTCGCGTTTTTTTTTTGTACCTGTGAGGGCGTTTCGTGCGTCATTTGTGCGTGAGAAACATGGGGCATGTTTTGATCTGCTTGCCATTCTGCGCGTGGGCTTCCAATTTGTTGCTATCGCGTTCATTGCTTCGCCTATGCGATCTCTGACTATTTTTGTTGCAATCTGTAATTACATTTCTCTTGTGCTGTGATAGGACTCTGCTGAGCTTGTATAATTGTGTAATTTTATTCATCTTTTATATGTATTGACAAATATGAATCGCATATGTAAACTTGCGTATGTATTAACCTATGCTCATGTAACGACCCCTCTTTTCTGAGTTATGTGTCTAGATAGGGCTGTGACACTCAGCCAAGTATTCGTGACTTTTTCTCACCTTCCAAGACAAGACAAATGTACAATTGTTGTTTTTCTTTGTCTTAACTAAACATGTCCTTATCTTATCCTGTGATTGTCCCGAAATATGTGTGCTGTAATGAAAGAGAAGGCGCCACACAAATAGCAAGCATGCATGACCACAGCGTTGTTGCGAAGTTGCCACTCCACAATTGTAAGAATTCCGGAATCATTCTTCATTTTTGCAACCCTGGAATGGAATGGCGACAATGCTTGGAGGAGTGAAATGGGAATGGATTTAGGCACTTTTTGTGGGAAATTTAATGGGAATTGAAATATGTCTTTTAACAAAAATAGTGCCCGGTTTCGTCCACGTGCTCTTTTTTCAAACTTAAGACATTAGTAAATCAGATACTCGAAATTAAGAAAAAACCGGCATTTCTAAAATGACTCTGCTGATTACAAACACAGTTCATCTATAAGCAACGTGCCTACTACAGCTCACGGTCCTTGTATCGGCTGGGTTCCTCAGAAGCTTTTCTCTATGGCATAACAGTGGTCGATCGAAACTACGGCTGCAGCATACCCCCCTCCCCCACCCCACCCTCTTTACGCATTGTGATTTTCTTTCCCTCGGTGGCCACCCCTGCCACCTGCTGTCTCTCCACATTTCACTTTGCGCATAGTCGCCGTCGGTGACTTGGACGCATGTTCTAAATAACGTTTCTCCAATTGTTGATGGGTATTAACGCAGGCACGATGCTTTCAGTCTAGACAGATGAGCGCGTTCGCCCGAAACTCTGTCGCCGAAGATCTGTAGGTCAGCGCAATATACACAGTCGTAGACGATGAATTGGATGCCCTCCTCCTCTGTACAAACAGAGAAAGAGAATAAACTTTTGAAAGCATTGTTTCGGAAACCGCTCGAAGCAGGCAAGCCCACGCAACTACGTCCATCGAGGCATGGACCATGGCCACGGCGGCGCGTGCCCGAGTCCCAAAACGATAATTCGCGCTGAAGAAAACCAATGGTTGCTCTGTTCTAAGATGGAGAAAGGCCCGGGTAGAAATACGCCACCACCGCGCTTGTTGGCGGCTGCAGAAGCACTACCGTGTTGCACAATCACAATGCTCGACCACACAGGGTCTTTCTTCTAGTGATCCACGATTGGGCAGCTCATGTTTGTAAAGCGCAACACAGAGATAGGTGGCTAAGGTATTATTTTAATTCTTTATAAATGATAGTTCAAGAAGCCGTCATTCACAATTATGGCTTTAAAAACTAATTTGCAAAGCTGCATTTAGCTAATAACAGTCTGTGGTAAAATTTTGAATGAAAAAAAAACAACGAAATAACGCCTCTTTTTGCACCTTGTCTGGCTTGTGACATTTATTGCAACAAGTGCTTTTTGTTTTTTTTCTGTATCCCATCCCTCATTGAACACAGCCTTGTACATGCCTCTAAATACGTAAATAAAGAAAAGAAAACGTAACTAGATCCGTGACGCCAATATGTGACATGTAATGAAAGTAAAAACATAAGTGTATTTGGTGAAAGTTGCCCTGAATCTTGTCGTCAATTAGCAAGAAGGATCAGTTTATAGCACATATTTTTTACTCTTAGCTTACATCAGTTAACTAAGCATAAGCCTATTCATAAGAACGCACTTGTGTATTATTACATTATTTGTGCCGTAGTTTTAAAAACACAAGGTCAGACAGCCCAAAACCTCTGCCGAGATAGGATTAAACGAACAAAGCAAATTACAAAAAAGTGCGTTTTACAATTCAGCACATGCCACAGAGAAATTGCAGTGAGTGCCAATACTTTGGATAAAAGTGGTAACTCGGCTAAATTATAATGGTTAATATGAATAAAATGTATTTTCTGAGAAGTTTTAGAAGAATTCATTTTCTGGCTCAAGTTGAATCAAATGCCTACATACTCTTTGTGTACAAATATTGCAATAATAAACAATTAGATGCTTATGAACACGCTCATGCTTAGTTTACTGATGTAAACTAAGATTAAAAAAGATGTGCTATAAATTGACCCTTCTTGCTTATGGACGGCAAGATTAAGAGGTATTTTTTACTAAATACACTTCTGTTTTTACTCCCATTTTATTTCACCAATTGGAATCACTTGTAGCAAGGTACGTTTCTTTTTTTTGTTTACGTATTTAGAGGCATTTTCAAGGGTGTGTTCAAGGAGGGATGGGATACAGCCGAGAAAAAAGCACTCGTGATGTTTACAGGTGCACAATTACATTCACACACAAAAAAAAGGATTGTTCTTGTGTGGCGACATTACTAGGGACGTGCAAATATTTGAATAACGAATAAAGTAGCATTTGCTAATCGAATTGAACAGTACATATACGAAATACCGAATATTTGAAAAATGATCAGCCCCTAAGGGACAAACCGGAAGCAGCAGAACATGGATTCATCTGAAGGTTTATTTTATTCTTGTAATCCTTGAATTACCACAATAAATGCAGCCGAAATATTGGCAGCGCTTTCATTGCGATAACCACGTCCGCTGGAATAAAGGGCGCACGGTATGGCCTGCCGCGTGGAGCGTCTTCTACGGAAGAACTCGTGTCAGCCGTAGTTGCAGTAGCGGCCGCTGAGGCGCGATGGGGCGGGGACGGGAGGGACGGGGAAACGAGTGGCGGCGGCTTCTTCGGGGCCGTAGCCGCCGCAACTTAGCTGCTGTTTGTCGCAGCAGTGACCCACTCAGTAGTTCTAATCAGTGTTTTTTGAATCTGAATTACCACAGCGATGACATATCGCATATTTAGTAGACTACGAGGCCCTATTTAGTTAAAAAACCAATATACTTTCCCTATGCATGCAGAGCACCTGATGTTTTTTTTTTTTCAGAACCAGCTTCTCGCTCTGAGGCTGACAGAAAAATCCACAATTCATGTAGCTGAACGATATGGCACTGAAAGTGTGAAAAAGTCATTGTTCTATTTAGGAAGATGTGTTAAACTAAGATATTTTGATTATTGTGACGTTTATTCGGCCCTTTCGCGTTTTCTCAGCCGGAACACTTGACAATTAATTTCTGGACGCTTTACAATAGACGTTCATAGTTTTTTTATGCTGAAAGCTTATCATAGAAACATAACTTTAATACTTTTTATGTTATAAGGTACACGGTAGTGTGTCGAAAAAAAATTAGTCTTCGAACGCTGGATAAAAGTGGTTTCTACAAACATGGTGAGGCGCTCCTCGTAACTTGTTATTGAAGAGGCTGTGAAAGTATACATCATTAGACGTGCCATGCGAATTTTTTTAAGTTTCTTACTAGGTATATATATATATATATATATATATATGTATATATATATATATATATATATATATATATATATATATATATATATATATATATATATATATATATATATATATATATGTTTGTGTGTGTGCACAGGTGCCAATTTGTCGAGTACTGAATGACAGAGCCACATGACGGAGACTGCTAGAAGACAAATGCGTTGGAGTGCTACCGGGATTCGCCAGTGCCCGTGGAGAGGCGAACATGAAAAGACCGAACGGATGGTTTCATTCTCGATAGACACAGAAGCCAAAACTTGGGCGCACAAGCTGGAGCAATCGTCAAGTTGTTTTATTATGCAGAGGTGTAAAGAAGTAAACAAAACACAAAAATGCCAGGATCAGCCCTAAATTGAGAATCAATAAAATATTTTCATGCTTCTTGTTCCGGTTATGTGTTGAATGTATTATTAATTGCATTATCGTAAGAACTTCGGGAGCGAAATTGACAAAAACATTCAAAAGCGCAGGAACGCAAGCAGTTGTCTTCGTGTTTTCTAGCATTTCGTCGCTCTTTTCGTCTAACAGTTTTCATATTATTCACTTCATAACTGCTCACTCAATTGCCAACATTGAAGTTACAGTCACTAAAATTTCAAGGAACCTCGAGTCCACTGTTATGAAATCGCACACATGCTAAGTATATTTCGTGGCTGTTGCATCTGATACTGTGTTGTATCAACACTATAGACGTGTTTGGAGGAAGTAAAAAGTCTATCCTATTTTGTGTTTAAGGAACAGCGGCCACAGAAATTGCTGAGGGGACTGATTTTTAATGAAATGAATAAATAAGGAACGTTTTATGACGCCTCATACTCACAGTTACTATAATCAATTGAAATGCATCGGAAATGTGTAGCTCTTCCAGATCCGTTAGTTGTGATCTTATAGGATCCGAATAAAATGTGCTCACAATTCTTACTTCCGCGAAAACTAATCGGTGTGCAAGGTTCCATCTCGAGTAAAGAGATACCGAAAATTTGCAAGGGCTGCGGGTATCTAAAAGCAAGGTCGGTAATTACTTGGCGGGAACACGCCAGACGGATAATAAAAAAAGATTTCGCGGGTGACACAAAGATGCGCGTGCTCAATCGTAACTACCGCAAGCGCGCCGCACATGTGATTTTATGAGCGCTCACGAAAACTGTCCCCCGCTGGTGGCGCCGCAGCGGCGGCTCGGGAACTAGGCCTGTCACGCCGGTTTTGATGCACGCGGTGGGCCGTACCCGTGCTCTGTTTCATCGAGCGGCCGTGCTATAATCATTACCGTACAAAGAAGTTTTGCTGCAAACTGCACTTTCACTCTGTTTTTACTATGGTGGAGCTGCGTCGCATTAATATTTTCCTGTCTTCATACTTGAAGTTAGAGAATATGGCTGTATTCGGCTTCACGAATTAAAACACATGCAAGTTTTTTGTTCACCTAAATTGTTCTCACAGGTGCAGCTTCAACATTTGATTTTTACATGCTCTATGTGCCAGCGGAAGTGTTGCCACATTTTTGCCTGTTGCAATAAATTATTAGCTGAATGCATAGTGTTCAGTTCAAAATTTATTATATCTTATGCCGCAATTTTACCTAAAAATTGGCAACAGAGTTTCAACTTCAATAATGTTGTTGCTGCAGCATATCGACATACAGTTGAAAAGTATTTCGAAGGCTCTAGTAGCTGCTGTATACAAGCTTAGCAAAGTTTTCATAAATTCAGTATTATTTGATGACAGTTTGTGAATACCTATTTCAAATAAACTGTTGTGAAATCCTAGGATTAATAATAAAAACATTTCTTTATTATTTGAAATCTGTCAAAAGAGTATTAAGTTCGTTTGAGCCTTATAATTGGTTATACCACTATTGGATTCGTTTTGAATTCGCTTCTGAAACTCACTAGTCGCAAATCTTTGCTTGCGCGGATCTTGTAGTATGACATTGCTTGTGCTGTCAACGCTTTACTTTCTCTACAAGCATGCATCGAAGTGAGCAAAAAAAAAAAAAGGCGGGTTTTCAAAGCGTGTTTGGCCCAGAGGGAGTACGCTGTCACCCGCGTCCTTTTCTTCTAATAATAGAGTGGTGGCCTCTCGCTCCTTATGTAAACGAAATCGCTTCGCATGTTTATAGAGTGACAGTACCAAAATATTAGTTTCAGGTCTTTCGAGTAGCTGCTACAGATATTCTTGCTTCCCCTTTCCCATCGCTATCATAATCAGTAGTGGTGGCGTTCACTACGAGTAGCCAGAATGAGCGCAAGCTGAGCCTATATCTGTGGCCGATCGAGTGACGTGCGCGACGTAGGCATACAAGTGCTCCGACACCGGCTCTTTGAGCTGCAGCAAAGGCTTGGCGAGTTACGATTATTATTATTTAGTCCGCACACGAACACTTTACACCGTCATCTTCCATTCTTCACTGCATATCTGCACCAACTTCGATGCTTTCGGCGATCGTTGCAAACGGAGCGACGAGTCTTTCGGCAGCGTCGATACAGGCGTGCGCACAGCGTTTCTGTAGCACCTTGGTAGCACCAACTACTTGATAGCGCCGTCTTCCCATTCATGGTAAGCGGTTTGCCAGTACGCGTGCGAGCGCCAACTTTGTTCTCGCCTTCACCGCGGCGTCTGCATCAGCTGTGCTCGCGCCCGACACACAACACACTGCAGCATCGTCGTGGGTGCGGCCACGCTTGGTGACGAAATTACACACGAACCAATGAGCGCGCTGCTTCCGAGTGCCTGGATTGATTGATATGGGGGGTTCAACGTCCCAAAACCACCATATGATTATGAGAGACGCCGTAGTGGAGGGCTCCGGAAATTTCGACCACCTGGGGTTCTTTAACGTGCACTCAGATCTGAGCACACGGGCCTACATTTCCCCCTCCATCAGAAACTTCCGAGAGCCTCGTGAGGCTGCCTGGCGCAGTGCATTATGGGGGAGTCTATCCGCTCAACTTTGTAAGCTCGCCGCCGGGACCCACGGACGCTTTCTGCGGGAGTTTGGCCTCGGCTGCGTCGCCTGTCCCCACCTGTTGTTCTAAAACAGCCACTGTGATTAACGTTAGTGAAACGCATAGTAACCGCTCTTTACACTTCTACATGACCGTGAGAATGCGAGGCACAATGTGCACCATTTGAAATCAACACTGTGGTAAACCCAAGCCAGACGTGTGTCTAACCGCATCATCGTGAGTCTAACCACTCGTAATAAAATTACATAATACGTGGCGCCAACGCGGGCAAAAAAGGAAGTATTGAACACTAGCCGCAATGGTGGCGCTGACTGAACACTCACAGTTAAATGAACGAAAATGCAGAGGATGGAGGGATGACTGCCACTGTGTAGCTCAGTCGGACGCAGAGCATCGGATGCATTATTCTTTATTTCTTCACTTTTACATTAGAGGTACTACTAATATCATGCCATATACTTTCATTGACCTTATTTCCTGTCAGTTACCATTTATTTTGTGTTTACGAAAGAAAACGAGCCCATAACTTTACACTGCTTTCCTTCATTAGGTTATGCGTACTTTTAAGGTCAGACCAGTCAAGAAGGGGCGACCTGTGTTTCTCGTGCTCCGATGGCCTACACATGGTCCCGACCAAACATCCTACTCGCACGATGCACAAACTTTACCAACAGTTTTCAGAGCACCTGCTGGTCGTTTAGCGATTTGTTGAAAAGTTAATCATTGTTCGTCTGTGCGTGATTGTCTCTGAAAATTAGTGCACGAATAAAATAGAAAAGACGCCACGCAACTATGCACAGCGCAAGATTACAGACACTCTCATGAGGTGCAGGTGTCCTTTCATTTGGCCGTTAATTTCTGCCCCTTAAAATGAATTTGCAAGTACCCAAGAGCCCATACTAGAGTCGCGTACAAGCATCCCCGAAGAAAGCTTGGCATGATGCGTAGCACGGTTCGTCGTATGAGTTATTGTTTATTGAGGCTGAAGCGAGACTTCAGGGGCTTTCATGCTTGGTGAACTCTCGCCATGTGCAAGGCGAGTGCCCGTCGCACCATGTACGAGTGGTCACACTGGTTGCACTTGAGCGGTTTCCCGCGCTCGTGCATGAGGACGTGTCGACGCAGCCACTCCATGGAGGAGTAGCGGCGGCTGCAGACAGGGCACACGCGAAACTTTTTCGCGCCCATCCAGCCGTATTCTTGTTGGTCGGCCTGGACAACTCCGGTGGAATCGGTGACAGGAGCGGCTTCCACTGGCGCCAGGGCAGCCCGTGGCACCACACGGTTCCGCAAGACTGCGAAGGTGTACGCCCACATGTACAATTTATTATTATCAATAATAATAATAATAATAATAATAATAATAATAATAGCCAATGAGAAAACAAAGAATGAGAAAATACAAGCTACAGCGAGATCTTGCATGGCTTTTCCTTTGGTGAATCTATAGCGTTCTCGGCCTTCTTTCTCTATTCTTTCCTACTATTCTTGCACTTGAGGCGACGTTAAGACGAACGTCGGTGAGGATGCAGTCGCCGATCATTAAAAATAAAGAAGCGTTGATAATTATAACGGCTCGACCGCTGGCCTAGATGTCATGGAATATTTCTCTTGAAAAATAATTTCGTTGTATACGGAAATTGCTTTCATGCGAAGCTTTCGGTGAGTAATAGCACGCTGCTTACTTTGGCTTTCAGCTAAGCGTTACGAAGTGGGTCGATGTGTTTTTGTAAGGATAGCAGTTTTGCACACATCGTGGGCTTACAAGGAAAGTCGACTACAGTGCTAATTGAAAGTGCTTCATTATATCTTGCAAATTCTGTTCTGAATATATCTTGCTGATTCTGTCTTGAATATAACTGACTAAATCTTAAGAATGCAAGTGCAGTAAACGCGGAGCCGACCCCGGAAACACAAGTCACGTTGCACCGACATTACGTCCGCTAAGGGCGTTTCACCAAAGCAGTTTCGAGCCCTGGTGTGGTTCTGTGGTAGAATATCAGACTGCCGCGTAGAAAGCTTGTCTTCAAATCCTGCTGGGATGCTCATTTTATTTTCTACAACTTCATCGGGTCAATGCTGCGACGCCATTTTTAACCCTCTTACATTCAACATACCAATGTCAGTTCTCGCCATTCCTGGGTAGACATAAAACGTCAATCACCTGTGGCGCACTCCCGCACGTCGCGGCCAGTGCTAAACGGGTATGTGACACAAGTGTAAGGAGGAAAGCCCTTGACGACGAGACCGCACTTTATCGTTGTTCAAGCCATTCTTCAAACCCTGCTACAGCAATTTCGGGTTGGCCCTCAGTTCTCAGGCGGCGTAGTGAGACTCATGATGAAGTCGGTCTATCAATGAGACAACAATGTCTAGTGAGCATAAACACGCTAACACAAGCTTTGCACCCTAAAAAGCCTTGCTTTCCTTTTCTGGAGAATATGTAAGCGCAGATTGCTTGAAAATACGTTTTAGGAGGTCACTTTTTCACATACATACCTCACTGATCGGGCCTGTTCGGCCAGCGACACTTTCAGAATGAGTACAACTTGTCTGAACTTTGAACAGTAGCGTTTTACGCATATTTTGTATTGATTGATGGATTTGTGGGGTTTAACATCCCGAAACCACCATACATTATGAGAGACGGCGTAGTGGAGGGCTCCGGAAATTTCGATCACCTGGGGTTCTTTAACGTGCACCCAAATCTGAGCGCACGGGCCCACAAGATTTCCGCCACCATCGGAAATGTAGCCGCTATCACCGAGATTTGACCCCACGACCTGCGGGTCAGCAGCCGAGTACCTTATCCCCTAGGCCACCGTGGCGGGGCTACGCAGATTTTGTAACGTACTAAGAGAGTGTTGCCATATATACTAGCGGGTATATTTTCTTGGGAGGGAAAAAAATTTCAAGAACGCAGTTCTGCACATATGTACACTTCTGCGCTGTACGTAAAGCAATCTGATTTGGCACACGCTTCATATCACCGCGGAAGTACTGGCTACGCGCAATCAGCGTTTTATTTCTACGCATACGACGGTTAGCATTTCAGGTAAAAGTAAAAGAAGCGACTTTCTCACGCGCGCAAGACCGCTGTCGTCGCAATGTATAAAGTAAAACAAATGCAAGTATCTCACTGGTGTGCGCTGCGTCCTGTCGGAAATAGCCAGAGGTAGGAATCGCTCTTCACTAAGCTTATGCATTTTGTATGTCTCTCACATAAAATACTTGAAATACGGATACAACTGTGGGAATACAGTTATTAGCACCAGGATAGTAGCGATTTAGCTCTGTATATAGCATTCGCTTCCTCGAGTATATAAGAGATGAGCTGTATAGAGCATGTTGGTTGAGAATTGAATTTGATAAAAGCTCTTTGCCATACCCATCGCTGCATTGGTCGGCATGGCCTGTGCCTCTTTCGCCTTAGCAACAAGATGTTTCAGACTGCACGTCTTCTCCAACGGTGCAGACTCGGGCTTGGGACAGGCGTCGGGCCTGTACTCCGGTGGCGGAGTCGATCTCGCTTCAGAAGTCGTCGACATTCGGGCTTCGGCGCCGTCTCTCCTCAGTGTTGTTGATCGACGACGGGACAGTACGACAATGAGTGGCTGCGTGCGAGAGTACACGTAAGAACAAAGGCTTTGGCCAGTGCATACAACACCGGAAGCAACGCGGGCTCCGTTGCTAGGATCAGGTACGCACCGCCGGATGCCCACGCCACGTGATGCTGCGCAGACGCTATAGCGAGCATCATGCATGGCACACCATTAGATAGCTGCCACTCAGACACAGGAAGTGAGTCTGGAGGTGTTATTTCTGTCCACCTTGAGAGAGGCTGTGAGCTTATCTGCAGCTTACTGACGGAATACTGGCGGGTAGATATACTTCATCAATATACCGCTTTCTCGTTTCTTCTTCAGCGGGAATTCTGTTTTGCCTGCTCACATCACACGCACGTGCACCGAAAGTCAACTGAACACGTGAGCGCTGGTGACATGCCTTATAGCGGCGTCACCAGACAAGTGGCGTGCGCAGAGAAAAAATGGGATACCTTTCGTTATGATTATAAACCATGCCTGATTAACTGCTCGTGCGAAAAAAGTTACTCCATCTCGCGCTAAAGGAAACCATGTGTAGACCGTTTTCCGCAGCTTGTTTTCTAAGCAAAACTAGATGGCGCCACCATATCGGAGCACCGTGACATACTCCTCGGCGGCGCGGCCGCGGTATGGCGAGTGGCGGATGTTGCCGAGCAGCCTGCGGCGAGAAACGGGCGGCACACATTACGCGGGCGTGGGTGGGCGTTGGAAGAAAATACATCGGTTTATATACTATGCCCTTTATTAGAGGATGAAGAAAAGAGGATAGAGAAGACGCTTCTTTCCGTCTCCCAGTGATGTTCCGTGCAGGGAATTTTCTCTTTTTGGGGGCATTTTCGCCGGTCATTTCCAGCCAAAGAATAAAAGGGAATCTGTGACATTGCAGTAAATTTCAGCAGTCGGTAAATGTTCCCATTGTGATCGATAATTAGCAGTCACAGTGCACCTTCATCTGTTGTAAGCAATTCTGGCACATGCGCCACGCAAGCATGGCCCTTGAGATTTGCTTGCCGAGCAGTTTGCCGATCTTGGTGCGCCGCCGAGCGATAATGTGAGATACGTGAAACACCACCTTGTCAAAGCGTCCGCGGGGGCCTCCACTGGGGAGGCTGGCGCTGAGATCGTTTTGACGTCACAAGCAGGATGTTCCTGCTGGGTGATGCTCCTGCTCGCCTTGCTGTGGAAGGCCATGTTCTGCTGGAATTGTGGGGTGCACCACTCAATTCTGAGTGTGGGAAGCCTGAATTAGCCAGCTGGAAAAATTACCGCCGTATTGTCAGTGCTAGGTTGTGTGCAAGGTGGCTCTAATAATAATAATAATAATAATAATAATAATAATAATAATAATAATAATGATAATAATAATAATAATAATAATAATAATAATAATAATAATAATAATAATAATAATAATAATAATAATAATAATAATAATAATAATAATAATAATAATAATAATAATCATGATAATAATAATAATAATAATAATAATAATAACTATTATTATATAATATTATTACCTATTATGCACAGGGTGCACTCGGTATGGGCACCCTGTGCACAATGTAGGGAGGTGAACGGCGAGAATCTATAAGGCTCTGCCGCGACCGGCAAATGATCAGGAAGAGGAATCGCCCTTTGTGCACGGGGTGAGATTTAATGGTGAAGCTGCATGTTCGGTGATGGTATACATGCTAAAGGGAGCGTTCGAATAGACGGTTCCGTTTATACAAAGGATCCAGGGATCGCTGAACAAATGGCTTTTGCTCTAGTACTAATTGATTACGGCTAACTCTTTGTCTTTAGTGACTCGCGATCTGCGGTTAAAACCTTCTCGACAGAAGCTGCTGCACGACTGGCTCACAGACAGCAGCAGAGTAGGGACATCACTTCGATTACAGATGGTTTCCGTTGCACGCGAGGTCAGTGGAGGGAGCCCCGCGTAACTTCAACGAGGTGGCGCACGGGGAGGCAGGACTGCTGAACCCTCCCTGAGGCAACGTTTATAGAACAAGGTCAGTTTTAAAACTCTCCGCCTCCGCCTAACCCACAACACGGCGCCCAAGCTACTTGCTGCGCCAGGTGGCGCCGCCGTCGCAACCGGCTCCCTGCAGCCGGCGAGGAAGCACGAACGAAAGCGGCGGTTTTCGCAGCTGCTACGGCCGTTGCAAGGGAAATGGCGATATACCAATCACCATGATTATAAATCCCTATTTACGTTTGTAAGCGGTAAATCTAGACACAGGTTACCGAAGCTACGGCGCTCTATCGGCGACAACGATTGCGAAGTGGCCGCATGCATTTGCAAGGCCGAGAACTTGCTGGGCTAGTTGGTGAATAGTTGCCATGAGCTGAAGTGCAACAAAATACACGGACAATGAATACAGAGTAGACAAGACAGGCGCCTGTGATGTATACTCAGTATTCATCGTCCGTGTTTGCGCTTTAAATTATGGCAAATTTGCAAAGCCGCGGTTTTGTGTCTGAACCTCCGCATTCGTTTACTGCATTGTCTGCCGCTTCCTATAATATAATTTACGTTTCTTGCTGAGGCGGCTGCATGTTTAAACCGCTAAACCTAGAAATAAATGCACGCAGCAAACATTTTCCGTTAGAGAACTAAAACAGTGGATGCTTTTTATTGACAAGACACGAACATAAGCAGCTACGCGCGGTGAATGAGGCAGAGCGGGGAGCAAGGAAGCAGACGGTCGCAGGCTGCCACATAATACCATGGCACCTACAAAAAAAAAAAAGCTATTTACAACAGCATTTACCAGACTGCAAGAGCGTTTTACAGGAGGCGAGTGGCAGCCTCTTCAGTGTCAAAAAGGCTACCCCGCAACAATTTTATGGTAACAATGCACAAAATCTATTTTACAACATCGTTTACAAGCCAGCAAGAGCTATTCACAGGAGCGGAGCATCAGCTTACTTGTCATGAAGGCTACTTCATAATAATATCACGGCAACAATGCTCAAAAGCTATTTACATCGGTATTTACAAGCAAGAGCTATTTACAAGAGGCGAGCCTTCTTCCTCGTATTTTTTTACTTTTTCGCTGACTTGGCTTTTCTCAGCAAGAATTCGTGTGTAGAAATGCATGCACATTGTCAAGTAGAATTTCACTATGCGAACCGTGAATTCCTCGTAGTACACATTACAGCCGACCCTTGCAAGTGTCAAATCTGAGATGATGTCAACTATCTTCCAAAACAAGTTTCCGAAGACCTTTTGTGTTTTGGTTTCCGCCTCTACAACTGACTCAACGGCACCCAGCAGCTCAGTTAGTGATTTTAATGGGTGCTTCAAGGCTCCAGACACAAATGATCTAGCTTCTGTGAGAACAGACGCGGCAGGTACGCTCTGTGTGTCTGTAATCGTTGCCCTACACTCGACACATTCGAAAAACTTCATAGCTTTCTTCACGACATATCCAGCAAGGTAGTACAAAACAGCGCCTTTGGGTGCGGCGCGGCTGTAGGAGTCTTCAGTTGCACCTTCCGGACATTCTTCAAGGTTGACCGAAGCAAGAAGACTCTGAAGTTTCTCATTCCTGGCTTCTTTCTCCAACAAGGCTGACATCTTCATGTTGCTCAATGTCTCCTCCAGAGAAATGAGGACCGGATTGTCTTCCCCTGTGCAGTTTCCCTTTGTGGCCATTTTGAGAGGCGTATGCAAGCTGAGGAGGTGGAAGACTTGGCTGAAGTTAGTGATGGTGGGGTGGTCCTCGTTACCACCGAATGTTCGCACAACACAATAGAAAAGCTGAAAGAAACAAACAAGACTTGCTTTATATCTTCTATTGTTGTGGAAACTCTCTATAAATGTATATTTCTGGAAACGTGGAATTTTTGAATCAAAAGAAAAAGTGGTGTACCTCCAGTGGGTCCTGATTCAACTTGACCATGAGTAAGTATGGCACCCCTTGTTTATGAAGGAGGTCGATGACATCAAGAACAGGCATCAAAGTGACTCGTAGAAACTCAACGCTCATCTGAGAAGCAAACATCTTGGTGTTGTCCTCTTTGGAGCTCTTCTCAGTGGAGTTCAGCATTTCCAGGAGTTCTCTTATTACCTGTTAACAAAAAATTCTGACGAGTTAATTTTATGAACTCTAATCAAGAAATTCTTCTCCTGCCTAGGTAATGCCACCTTTATGCAACTCACCTGAATTTGACGAGAGTTCTGTCTTATTCCCTCCACAGGGATTCTTGCGTTTAGAGCGTCAAAGAGATTGTTCAGCACCAAGGTGAACTCCTCTGTACCACGGGTATCTGCAAAGCCCGGTGTTTTTTGTTCTCTGTAGAACATCAGGCCAATTGCAACGCTCCGGTTGAAAAGCTGCAGAGGGAACAAACGTAGCGGATTAGCAAATGCAATGTGTAGGTCTACTCGTAAATGACAAAACGATCAAGTCATGCGTTCAAATTTTACATACCGGTGTTGCCAGCCGCACATTCATTTTGTGCAGCTTACTGGGCTTGACGTGAGATGTCGTAAGCTTTGGCACAACTTTCAGTTGGTTTTCTTTCTCCGTTTTGTAAAAATGCTTCTAGTTATCAAAGGTGACTTTGTGTGTGCCAGCCTAAAAGGAAATACATGAATTCACATAAAATGAAAATTGGCTGTGCTTAACAGCCATAATGCTTCACTGCTTTAGTGTTAATTAATTTTTTGCATCTGTGTTGTAAGAAATTATTTTCTTTAGTGTTTACCCATTTGTAAAAAGATCGTGATCGAACACTGACATCTTTGGTAATGCCGTACCAATGTGGTCAAATCGTGGCAACTTACGGCAACTTTCACTTCTTTGATACTTTTTGTAAAAAAAAAAAAGTACTCACCATGTCATATGTGTGCGTCAATAGGTGGTTCCTGATGCACTTCTTTATGTGAGATACATCGCAAAAGAAATGCAGGAACCAGCCTTCTTCAAGAGATTGATGTGGAACTTCGTTTGTGGCTTAGTAAAGCTTTCCAGAGATTCTCAGGTGCGTCCACATCGATCGATTGTTTCAGGCACCATCAGACATCACAGCAAGAACGGAGGCTCCGTGGCATTCTAGTCGCAGCACTGACTCTAGCACCATTTTTGCAAGCACGACGCCAGGTGCTGCACCTCTGGTAGCAAAACTAGCAACTGGCTGCACCAAGGAGTCAAAAATAGGGACAAACATCACAACTATAGGGCATGATCAGCAAGCTTCCCATTTTCACCGGGAGCAGTGCCAGCGAAGGCTACAAATCCGTCAAATTTGTAGGTTGAGGGGTTGAATTCTACGGACTGGCACAGCTTGATCTCGTCAATGAGTATAGTACCATGGTTCCACTTCTCTGGGTTGTTCTGGAAGTAGGTTTTTATGGTCTCAAGTGCGACCTTATTAAACCCATACTGGCATGGTACTCCTGCAATAAGTTGGTTCAACCGGCTACATGTTGGCAAGGCGAGAAGGTTCATTGCTCTTATCAGCTTGTATGCTTTTGGGCTTGCGATGCGGAGGAGGAGGCAGTTCATTAGCCATGTGGTGCTATACCGCATGCCTTGAGGATCCTTGACCTTCGCTTGCTTCAACGACGATCGAAAGGATTCCTGCTGTATGGGTGACAGAACATCGATGGCTTCTCTGAGGCTGTCATCTGGGTTCGAAGTGAGCTTTGTTTGAAGCTCTTGTATCTTGCTTAAAAGCCTGGTTCATCTTACAGCAGCCCGTACGCGCTCTCTTTTGAAATATGTTTCATTTCTGCTTCTGTTGCTTGCGCCTGAGTCGTTCCTGGCAGAGTTTCTTGCTCAAGTCAAGTTTTAGCTTTAAGCAAGGACAACATCCTTGGCTCTTCGTCAGGCGCTCGCACTTTGTACTTTTATGTTCGTTCAGTGCGCTTCCGGCCAAACTATTTGAAGAGCCTGCACATACCCTTAGTTGGTCAACGTTCTGCAACAGGCTCACCAACCGAGTAATGGTGTTGACACGTCTGCACGATTTCACAATGCCACCGCGGGTGCTGACAGTCACTGCTCCTAATTCGCCGATTATTACACACTTTTCGACGACAAGCATGTTGCCCACCACTTTCTGAACAAAGAAAGCGACGTGACTTCCACCGTCATCGCTGTCGACAATCTTTCTCCAGTTCGTTGATGGCAAACAAACTTCTGCCATCTCCGTCAACGTAAGCTCGCTACCTGCTGCCGGCACGTTTAAATCTGCCGCACTTTTTTCGGCAACAGCACTAGCGCTTGTCTTCGCTTTCTTGCAGACGAGGTCTGCGCAACAACTTGGTCTCGTCATGACAATTTCCTTCTTCTTGCCGGGCGTTTGCACAGATAAGGAGGCAAGTTCGGAAATATTTTTGGCACCGCTCCTTTGACGAGGCTCCACTTTCCTCGCTCCGTTTCCACTTTCTCACCTTTGATAAAATGCGTGTACGTTTTCGCTATGTCATCCGGGTAAAAACGAACGTCGCACACGCGCGATTTGGATGAAAGGCTGTGGTCGAGACGGGGAATGGCATGGTCCCATGCTGCACGTAGGCCGGGATGACTTGGAGGCGAGAAGAAGTGCCTTGGGGTTTTGTTTCCTCTGTAGCCGCTCGTGCAACCGGGGACACAACACGTCAGCATGGCGCTTGCCGAACCATCTACAGGTGGAGCACGCGCACACACAAAGAAAATAACATGAACTGAGTCGAAACGCTGGCCGAACCATCGCGGGTGTGTCGCGGGTGCCCCGAGAGACCGGTTTTGGGAGCCGTTGCGAGCGGACGCGCTGCACATGCGCTCTTGCCTCAACTTTCACCAGAGCCCTATATTTCGACCGGATCCTCTCGATTTCCCCCGCTTTGCATTCGGGATGGTCAGCTGCCCACTTTGATCTCACCTGACTGTCGCTGGCCCGCCGGGATCGGTGCCACGATCCGTGCTGTTTTCTTGTGTGCCCGTCGGAGCTAGGCCTACGCCAGGCCTCGCCTCCGTGTGGTCACCGCTCACCTAGCCATGGAATACCGCGTAGATGGCACTGATATCGACGCAACCGAACTCGGAAATGGGGAATGGGAGACCGTCCTACGTCTCCGAAACAAATACCGCCCTGCGACGGCTGACAACTGTCTCCAACGCCCAGCAAGCTTGATCGGCCAATTGGAAATCAGTGGCAGCGACGGCCGCCGAACCGTTGGAGAATCGCAAGATGGGACGCCGACGCCTTCAAGGCCGTCTCCTTCACCAGCTCCTCCTCGCCATTTACGACGCGCGCCTCTCCCGCAACTCCCGAGGGGAGACTTCAAGGTCGTTGTCCGACCCCGCGGCGGTTTGGACGTAACCAAGCAGACCCCTCGCACGCTTCTAACAGCGATCTCCTCTACGACAGCAGTTTCCCTGCAGGAAGCCCTCGCCCAAGACCAGTTGCGGCTACATCCGACCAACAATACCTTCACACTCAGCACCCCTGTGGAGGCTCGGGCGCGGGCTTATGCCGAGCTCACTTCCATCTCTCTCGGCGCTAGCCGCACAGATGTCACCGCCTACCTCGCTCCTCCCGACGATGCCGTGCGGTGCATTATTCACATGGCCTACAATGATGAGCCACACAGAGAAATTTTGGAGGGACTTGTCCCCTACAACCCGGACCTCCCAATAATTGATGCTCGACCATTTGGGAAAAAGCGATCCCTCCTCATCACCCTGGCCACCGGCCCTCTGCCCAAAGCTATCCGCTTTTGGGCGGGCATCCACACATGTTTCCCCCATCGACCGAAAGTGGAAGCGTGCTACAACTTCCGCCGCATCGGGCACCGCCAAGACGTTTGTCCGGCCCCAGCAAGCGGAAGATGTCATAATTGCGGCAATCAGCATGTTCCAACAGAGCCTCCAACCTGCCCACCGAAATGCATCGTCTGCGGGGACGGGCACCACACCGGGAACGTTGAATGCAAGTACCGCTACGCCCGCCGGCCGCCACACACGACCCAACTAGCGGCCGGACACCAGTCTAGATCCCAGGAGAAGAAACAACCAGCCCCTCAGAAGCCATCGCGCAATGCATCGCGCTCCGCCTCCCGTGACCGGAGCCTCAAATTCAAGCAGGACCTCACCTGGGCCGATCGAGCACAAAAATCGCCGCCAGCCCCCGTCCAGCAGACTCCGAACCACAACAACGATGGTGAGCTCCAGGCCCTGCGGGAGGAGGTAAGCCGCCTTAAAGCTATAACACAGCGCTCACTAACCCCTCCCACCCCTTCTCTCATACCTTCACCACCCACTACTCAAACGCATGCTAACATCCCTCCCCATCCTCCACCCTCCAAAAAACAACGCACTGATCCCCCAACCCCCACCTCCGGATCGATCGATATCAACGCGAAGCTGAAAAATCTGTCCGACCAATTCGACATGAAGCTCCAGGAACTTGAAAGTCGCATCGAAAGTAAATTCAACGCCCTTATCACTGACATAACTACAAAATTAGAGGCACGGATAGAACAATGCATGGAAACTATTCTCCAGAGGATGGTTTGCCTTCTAGAGACACGCCTCACACAGCTCCCTCCGCTTGCCACCCCCTTTCCCCTCACAGAACAACGTGCCGCCACGGATCCCCACACCTCTATTAACGAAAGTCTAACACCGCTCATACATCCGCCTACGCTCCATTATGGCAGTGCGGGCCAATAATAATTCCATTCATATCATAACATGGAACTGCCGTGGCTTTCGGGGCAAGCGCGCGCCCCTGCAGCTTCTACTTCCTACTCTCTCCCCAACGCCCCAAGTACTTCTTCTCCAAGATACTGCCACACAGGCCACACTTCCTAGTTACAGCTCCACACACTCTGACACCACAAACGCACCCAGAGCGTCTACCCTTGTGCACCGCGCTCTCACATACAAGACACATTACATCACATCAGACACACCCTGTGTAATAACAGAAATTATCCACCACACACATACCATCCCCTCCATATTTATTGCCAACATTTACCACCCCCCATCCCAACCGATGGCCTCGCTGGATTCCCTCTTCCGGGAGCTGCATCGACTGGCGGGGAAACATTCCTTGCTAATCGGCGGCGATCTCAACAGTCAACATACTGACTGGGGATACAAAACAACTGCACATAGAGGTCGGAGGCTTTGGCTGCTCATGCAGAACCTCCAACTCTCCGTCCACAACAACTTTCAGACACCTACACGCATAGGCAACAGTGTCAGTATGGACACTAGTCCGGATCTGGTGCTTAGTCGCTCCCTCCGTACTGTCACATGGACGAGAACACAGCACACACTGGGCAGTGATCACTACATTATACAAGTCACTGTCCCGTTCAAACCACCCCGGCACACATACATGACACACAAACTCATTAAGTGGGACGCTCTTCGTGCTGCGCGTACCACCCGCGCAGGCAATCCCATAACCGACACCAACGACTGGGTGGAATCTCTTCAGACTGACATTCAACATCACACGCAACTAATTGAAACCACCACAGACACTCCAACACTAGACAACCGACTCGCTCACCTATGGGATGCCTACCACAGCCTTATAGAGCAGTGGAAATGGGGTAAACATAACAGGACGCTAAAGAAACGCTTAGCCACTCTACAATCCCAAATCCAAATACATTCGGAGGAGCTGTGCCGCTCCAATCGGGGGCAGGTATGCGACGACATTGCTGGCAGACTGACCACCAAAAAGGCGTGGCATCTCCTCCGACACCTCCTCGACCCATCGCACACAAAAACCACTACCCAGCACCACGTCACCCGGCTTATACACGCACACATGGACAACCCCAATGATCTTTTGGATACACTCCGCGACACCTACACATCGCCCGGCATACCAACTTCTCTTCCCTCATACACAGGACAACCGAATGCCGAACTCGACACAGATATAACCGAGGTGGAGGTCAGAGCCGCGCTGTTGACTCTCCGCACTAAATCCGCACCCGGAGCCGACTTGATCACCAACACAACACTCCGCAACCTGGATGACAAATCGATCACTCGCATCACGGAGTACTTCAACCAGTGTTGGAAGGAAGGAACGCTTTCCCAGTCCTGGCGTCACGCGAAAGTAATGTTCATACCGAAGCCCAACAAACCACTTACACTCCAAAACCTTCGCCCAATCTCATTAACTTCGTGTTTGGGCAAGCTTTTCGAACATGTTGTACTGGCGAGGCTTTCACAGCATATGACAGACCGTGACTTATACCCTCACAGCATGGTTGGCTTTCGCCCCCATTTGTCCACTCAAGATGCCATGCTACAAATCACTCACGACATCTTCGACCCGCTCATTCCGGGTCACACAAAGGCAGTGCTGGCTCTGGACTTATCCAAAGCCTTTGATCGCGTTGATTGATTGATATGTGGGGTTTAACGTCCCAAAATCACTATATGATTATGAGAGACGCCGTAGTGGAGGACTCCGGAAATTTAGACCACCTGGGGTTCTTTGACGTTTTGATCGCGTTGAGCATCATGCGATCCTGACAGCACTTTCTCCACTGAACGTGGGTACACGTACGTACACTTACATTCAGGCCTTTCTCACAGCACGCACGGCCGAACTTCAGTTCGGCCCGCTCACCCACCACACTAAAGGGCGGGTGAGGGGCACTGAGGGGTGCCGACACTAAAGAGTGTCGGCACCCCTCAAGGGTCCGTCCTCTCACCTTTCTTGTTTAATATCACCCTCATCCCCCTAGCTGGACAATTGGCAACTGTTCCTCATCTGAAACATAACCTATACGCAGACGACATCACGCTCTGGTCTACCCATGGCAGTGACGGTGACATACAGGACACCATCCAAACAGCCGCCAACCTAACGCAAAATTATGCAGTTAGCGTAGGACTACCCTGTTCTCCAGAGAAGTCCGGACTGCTCTGCATCCGCCCCAAAAGCCGCAACTCCCCCTCCCCACCCATCGTCATCGAACTGGATGGCAGATCGGTACCAGAGGTCGACACCCTCCGGATACTGGGCATGCATATCCAGAGTGATGGGAAGAACACAAACACAATCCGGAGACTCAAGCAGGTTGCAGGGGCGATCTCGCACCTCATCCGCCGGGTCTCAGGCCATTACCGAGGCATGAAGGAGGGTGACCTATGTCGCCTTATTCATGCCTTTGTACTCAGCCGTGTGCTCTACTGCACCCCCTACCTCCAACTCTCTCGCCGCGACACTGAAACATTGGACGCCCTCATCCGTCGGGCATACAAAGTAGCCCTCCACCTTCCCATAAGTACACCTACCGATCGACTTCTCAAATTAGGCCTTCACAACACTATCGGGGAACTTATAGACACGCACCACCAAGCACAATACCTTCGTCTCACACAAACCGACACTGGTCGGCATATTCTACATTCTCTTGGAATCCAGATACCCGCCAATGATCCCACATTACTCCCCATACCAAGACCCTTGCACCGCGAACTCCTCATTACACCACTTCCCCGTAACATGCACCCCGACCACCACGATAAACGTCGCAGAGCTCGCGCTAAAACTCTACACCTATGTTAGAGCGCCGAACCAGACGCCGTATGGGTAGACGCAGCCTGCGTGGGTGATGAAGCGGTCGCTGCCGTGGTGGATCACAATCTCTCTCTCATAGGTACACACACACTCCCTCCAGACACGTCCCCCGAAGCTGCAGAGGAAGCTGCCATTGCCTTAGCAATCGTAAATACAGAAGCACGGTACGTCTTATCAGATTCCAAAACCTTAATCTTAAATTTTGCACGTCGCCGAGTTCACGTCCCTGCTTTTTGCATACTGGATTCGCCCGCTGCAACCCCGCCCCGTCAAGTGGGGTTGATTTGGGTGCCCGCGCACTGCGGGAATCCTGGAAACGAGGCCGCCAACCTCTTAGCCCGAGGTTCTTTAAACCGGGCTCCCGCGGCCTCCGATCTGGGATTCACGAAGGACCGCGCGCACACTTTCAACGAGCTGACTCAGGCCTATAGGGCAGCACGTCAGCTATATCCCCCACCGCACAAGTCCCTGAGCAACCGACAGGCAACCCTCTGGCACCAGCTACAAACTCACACTCTTCCCTCTTCTCTCATTCTATCGCACTATCACCCCCTTTTCCTCACCTCAGCCTGTACCCTTTGCCCTGAACCTCAAGCTTCTGCTATACACATCCTTTCTCACTGCCCGGCGGATCCTCCCCCGCGGGCCCTAGAGCACCTAAAGACTTGGGAGGATTGGGAGACCCTACTGCGCTCAGAGGACCCGGTTGAGCAGACCATGGCGGCCGACCGGGCTGCCAGCGTCATGGACCACCACCAAATGAACGCTTGAGCGCAAAGGGGTCGTGCGGGGGCCCGGGAGCCTCCGTGCTCCAAACTCCTCTGTTGAATAAAGTTTTTCTCCTCCTCCTCCCCGAGCGGGAGCCGGGTGCGACTGCAGTGCCATAGATGCAGCTGAGAGCGGCGGCGCCGGGAAACACTTCATGTTTAAAAACTGACCTTCTGCTATAAACGTTGCCCTGAGGGGCGAGGTCTCCCACTCCAGAGTTTAGGGAAGAGCTCTTTTCGCTATATCTAGGATTTCAGGGCATTTCACTCCACCACAATGTAGATTATCTAGGCCCCAGGTGGGTACGTTAAGTCTTTTGCAAACGTGGGCGCACCCGAGTTTGCGCCGAGGACGTGCGCATCAGTTTTTTCTGGAACCTTGTACGTGTTTATGCCACGTACAACTCTTGCAAAGTGCAGGCAGTGAAAACGCGAGAGAGCTCGTATTTGCGGGCCGACAGTGAAGTTCGGGCAGAAAAAGAGGCCCGGGAGGCCGTGTACAGGAAGAAACGAAGTACCAATGATCCCGAACGTTCAAAGTCTCGCTAAATCGCGAGAGGGAATGCAAGCGCCACTGGCAGGCGGATACTGCAAGCCACGCTGCCGAGTTAACTCGCGATGTCGAACGCTTGCAGCAACGTTGCAGCGTCATGTGGATATTGTGGGAGCGCGTTCTCCGGGGGGCAAGTTTACAAAAGCGAGCGCATAGACCCCCGCACAAAGCACTACGCCAGGCGCCTTCACGAGGCTCTCGGAAGCTGCGCACTCATTGGTTCGTGCGTGATGTCGTGAGCAAATATGGCTGCGCCCATGACAATGCTGCAGGCCGCTGCAGGCCAAGTTAAATAAGCGCGCTGTCTTCGCTGCGACGATCTTAATAGGTAATAACGCCTTCTGATCATTTGGAGGCATGTGTAGTTACTTTAAGTTTGCCGAAAAACGCCGTGAGCGGGCTTCTATCGACGCGGCACTTCACTGCCACCGGCAGTGTTGTTCCATTTTCAACAACTGCTGGGGACACCAAAAAGCTTGTGGATGGACCTATTTACTGTTTAGTAAAGATTAGGAAGGCGTAGAGATGCTGATCTTGGTAAGTTCTTTTTTGTAGTTCCAAACAGAGCCATAAAATGCTTGCTTACGAGACCGTTGGTGCACTCAAGTTCGCAAACTATGCTCGGGCAGGCACAGCTTTGGTTACTACGCTACCCAGCGAGAGCATGGCTATTGCTCCTGTTGCACAGTGCCTTTAGTGCACATAGTCCTCAGCGGAATAAATAAAACAACAACAACAAAGGAATGTACACCCACAGCTTCGAGTGTTCTTTGAAAGGTATAAAATAATGAAACAGTACGCGCGCGTTTATTGAGGCTTCACTGCAAGACTGCTAGGTATTTTGTTGAAGGAATGTGTGAATCTTTACGATGCAGTGCTCAGAGTAAGCATCACGTTCCAAACCACTGCAGTTAGTGTGGGAAAGACAGCAGTGTGTACATAAAAACTGCAATTGGGAGTTGTTAGTGTCTTGATCTTGCATTCTCCAAACATTATTTAATTGACAATATCCTGTGTATAAAGAGAATAACTAGGTGCAGCTTTGTTGCGTGAAGTGATCAAAGATACGCCCTCCTGGGCATTCTTTTTTACAGATAATGCATGTTCCCGTACGGCAAAGGAATTATAATAGCGTACCGAGTGTTCGTGACGGAGTGCTACACTAGCTGTAGGGTTGTGAATTATCAGTTTATGAACAGTTCATAATCTTTTTGCTGCACCTGGCTGAGAAATTGCATGTACCTTTTGACAAACTACCAGTTCTGGCTCCATGCAAAAGAATAAAAAAAATCTCACACCTCAGGTTGACAGGTAATGTAGGATTTATGCGGATTAAGCTGACATTATTGCTATCATTATACTCAAAGGTGTAACTAACAAAATGATACAATGCTACATTGTTGACACATATTTGTTATGCATTCTTCAAAAACATACTGAAATTTTGGTGATCTTTCAAAAGTTATTTCGCATTTTTCTTTCAATACCGACTAACCTTGGCCTATTGCACAAGTTGCTAACAGGTGGTATGTAAAGAGACTGCATATAATACAGAGAAACAGCGCTCTTCTTGTGGTTATTTCTAACTTCTTTATTTCAACACTTCAGTCCTTCCAGTTCACTATGCAAGAAATCATTTGTCTTTTGCAACTGCTTAAGCTTGCTTCGATGCCGCAGCACTCCTTTTTAAACCTCCGGGGATTATAAAGGGGTACTGTCAGCAAAATTTTAATTTTCTTGCGTCAAATGAAACGCCCAGCCATCATTTATTTACAAAATATACTGCAAAGTGCGGGTACACTCTGCAAAAGTAATAACGGTATGCTTTTAAAAGCTAGTTTTCATTTCTGCAGCGCACTGACATCGTAACACAAAATTAGCTTCCCATCATGTGCTTGTGCGAAAACTCGTAAAACTCGCTCGGCTGCTGCGCACAGTGGCTCCGTTGCCGACCCACAAGCAGTCATTTGATAGTTTTTGTGACACTGAGTGGCAATATGTGTACATAAAGTCATTACAACTAGCATGATTGCAACATGAAAGCCTTAGAATCACCTGATGTGCCACAGGAAACCTGACTTTTATACCGTATCATGATTTTCTTTGCTTCTCACTTGCTCAGAGTCACCTTTGTATCCATAAGATTCGCATGGCCGAGTAAACTCGCCTTTAAAAAGTGGTACCGTGCTACTTCAGAATGTTGGCTGTTGATGCCAATTCGAAGGTGCAATTGAGGCTAACGTATTGGACAATCTTTAAATGTCCCTGCTGGCTTGAGATTTTGACAAATGAGAATGGCCCTCTGTGACTCGCTGCCGAGTTTCTCAATTATTTCTTCACTAGCACCAAATCCCGAACTTCAATTCTTGGTACAGCTGTATTCCGTTTTTTGTCGAATTTCCTTTTCACTCTGTTTCTATACTTAGTTTCGTCCTCTTGAGTTCTCTCGTCTACGAAGCTGATCATCACTTACTCACAGTAACGTTGGCTGGTGAATATGTTGCTTTGGAAGAGCAGAGAAGAGTCTGTTCATAAATGTTGATTTGTTCTTGTTGTTTTTCTTTTTCCACTCCTGCAATAGCCTCATTGAGACTGCATTATGTAAAAATACATAAGAAGTGGTGTGCACCCCTGAGATGCTTTTTAGGGCGGTGCATTATGAGCTATGATATTTAAAGCCCTTCCATATGTCTGGAAAGTCTGGACACATGCTTAAATACTCATATTGTGGCAATTAGCTTGCTTCACTCGCCCATTAACTGCCTAATCACATGAAGAAGTAAACCTGAGCGCAAATCACTGCTGCTTTGCCATTTATTTGCTTGATGACTCTGTAAATTAGGTTCACTGTCTCTCACTAATACTGACTTTTTGTCGGACATCTTTTATGTTAGAAAAAACATCAGTCTGTTGGTATCCCATTTTCTGCTTTTGCTGCCACCGTCCTTTTACAAGCCATAGCCTTTGGATTTTTTTACGATATTCTTCAAAGCTCAGGTGAATGACGTTCATGCAGAAAAGTATTTTAATGCTACCATTTGTTGAGTCGGCTGCCTAAACCTTACTTTAGTAATCTGGCACACGTGATTTGATTGTACTTATCTCTTTGTGTCTTCCTTTGTGCCGTATCATGTGAACTGCTTGGTAAGCTTCATGTACGTCCACCGGATGCCGTCATGACAACTGAAATGACAGTGGTTATAATAAAGGTTGACCATTTTTTTAATTAGTGTGGTTGGTCCTGCGAGAAATCCTGCTTGTGTCAGTTTTAGAGCTTCAGTTTCTTCTGAAAGCTTGACAGCATGTCAGCATTTACTAATTTACACATCAGCAAGTGGGATCCCCAATATGGATACTGCACCAATAATTTTTGTTGAAGCTTCTGGGTGCCTTTAGGATGGCCGGTGCTTCTTTCTCTGTTGTCGTACAGTTAACTTCCGCTTCGTTAAATATGTAGCTGCTGTAACCAACCACACAAACTCAGCAACTACTTGGCTGTCTTTCATCCCACTATTAGAGTATCGCTCCTATTCAGTATTGTGATTTCCTTCTATTCGGCTCCAATAGTAGAGCAGTCTAGTAGATTAAGTACGATATCACGTTGCATAATATTTTAACAATGCAAACCTCTGTATGATTTCATTTTATGAGTTCAGTCTTTGATTTAGCTGCTTGTGCGGCTGTTGGTTCTTGTGCTGAATGTTATGCCATCTCCGTTACTTGCTCTGTGACAGTGAAGTGCACAGTCCTTGACAGTGAAGTGCGCGTTGATGGCGTTTACACGCAAACTAATGACGCCATATTCTGTTTACATCAATGGGCAGAGTGTCAAATATGCACGGACGCATCGTTTCCTGGGCATAATAATGGACAGAAGTCTTTCGTGGAGCCCACATTGTGCGTACTTGAAGAAGAGACTGCTATCTATTGTGCATATCATGAAATTCTTGTGCGGTAAAGCATGGGAAACTTCTGTGGCCTCCATGCTACAGCTGTACAGGGCCCTATTTCTGGGTCTATTGCGCTACAGCTTGCCGGTACGGACTAACACTTGCAAATCGAATACTCATTCATTGGAGAGTTTGCAGGGTCAGGCACTGCGTATCTGCCTAGGACTGCCCCGATGCACTTCTACTTATGCCACAATCATGCTTGCCAAAGACCATCCGGTCAGGACATATATAGTTGTGGATTGCCTCAGAGCGCACATTCGACATGCTAGCCGTGTCCCCGACCACCACTTGGCCCTTCTACATTCCGGATGACCACGTGCTACGTTTTCAGACGTCATAGCCAAGCACCTAAACAGCAATCCATCAGGATATACGCCAGCTGCGAGAACGGCATGCCCTTTGTGGTGCCTCGACCAGCCGCAAGTACTTCTAGAAATTCCGGGAATCAAAAAGAAAAGCAGTCACTCCAGAGTAGCATTGAAGCAAGCAACACTGCTATTATTACATGAGTTGTACTTAGACCGAACGCAGATATACACTGATGGGTCCGTCTCATCCAGCAGCTCATCAGGTGCCGCTGTGATTCCGGCTGCAGAAATGACAATCAAGTTTAAGTTGTCGCATATGACTACATCTACGGCATCAGAGCTTGCTGCTATAAGGGCTGCTTTACAATATCTCGTTCAAGAACGTCCAGGAAAATGGGTCATATTCTGTGATTCGAAGGCAGCGCTTCAGAGTTTGCAGTCTGCCATGCGTAGGAGGAGCCATGACCAACTGGTACAAGAAATAAGACATTGGCATCATGAAGCTCTAGCACGAGGGCATGATATTATATATCAATGGCTGCCTGGACATATCGGTATTACCGGAAATCAATTAGCCGACGATGCAGCCCGCTCAGCCCATGAAGAAACCCGTGTAGTCCCGATTCCTCTATCAAGGAATGATGCAGCAAGACAACTTTACCTGCTGGCTCGAGATCTCACACGCACGTTCTGGTCGTCTACCAGCTTCCAAAGGTGTCAATTTTATGAACTGGATCCTTCGCTCAAGCTAAAGCTACCATCACAACTTTCCTGCTCCGATGCGACACTGTTATGCCGCCTTTGGTTGGGTGTTGCATTCACAAAGGCGTACTCCTTTCGCATTGGTATGGCAGACACTCCTACATGTGACTACTGCGGAGATGAAGAGACCATCGAACGCGCCCTGTGCAGCTGCGCTTGCTACGACACACAGCGATGCCAGCTACGGATGGTTTTGAATCGACTTGACCCTGGACCATTTTGTGTGCAGAAGATACTAGGACCTTGGGCATCTGCCTTAGTTGCGCAGAAAGCAACTAAAGCACTGCTACTTTACCTTAAGTCAACAAACCTGAGCGACCACCTGTAAACTGTGTGTGCTCCCCGAGTGTGCTCGTGATTGTGTGTATCTTCTCATCTTTCTGCAACCTCTTTTCTCCCCTTTATCCCCTCCCCAATGCAGGGTAGCAAACCGGATGTGCGTCTGGTTAACCTCCCTGCCTTTCCTTGCATCTTTATCTCTCTCTCTTGACATACTTAAAAACGCTCAGTTTTTCACATGCAACTGTCCTGGAAAACAAGTGAAAATGTCGCTAGACAGCAGGTTGCTGAACTCGTAATTTAAAACCATTTTGTTTTCTTCTCCTCTACTTCTAGGCTGGCCACTGAAGGAATGTGGATCAGTGACCGGGGCTGGTATGCTGCCGCATGCTGCTGCTCGGCTCAGTGTTGACAAGTACTGCAATGAGTTCAGCATCTGCCTTTGTCGACTTTGTCTGAAGGTGTTTAGTAACATAATTTCTCATTCTGCCTGAAAAGGGACTCTTGCGCAACATAACATTTGCTAACATTTGAAAATGTGAAATGAACCCATGAGCAGACATGGTCCTAGGGAGACTTTCTAATTATTTTCAATAAAAAATTGCAAATAAAGTTTGTAGTGCTGGATACTTTCGCTTTCACTTATTCTAAAGCGAGCAAAATCTGTCCTATTAGGTCATCTGCTAGCACAGTTACACCGCAGTACTGACTGTCGTCAGAGATGAAAGCAAAGTCGAACCCACCTTAACTTTTGGAGTGCTGGGTGCTTTCCACTGTGCAGTGACTTCAATTTCCAGCACGTTCGTAATCCTTGAATTTAAATGTTTTTTATAGGAATAAAGACAAAGCAAACTTGTAATATAAGTTCCAGTAGAAATGGTAATAAAACATTGTCCATAAATTATATATGGCTATAAAAAAGAATGGCAGCAGAAATCTAAAAAAAAGGGACTTAAACTAATATACACCAGACGACTCAAATCTTCATGAGTAATAAATGTAAAAATATTTTCTACAGTATAGCTCTAATGTAAGATAATACAGACATGTAAGTACATATTACTAGTGTGAAATGAGATGATCAAGTTCTTGAAGTGTTGAATGACAATTATTTAGTGTATAGTGGTATCGCCTTCCAAACCTGTATGCTTGTATGTTGCAGTAAAAATTGTTCTTAGAGGTGAACCTGGTGGGATTAGCATTTACCAATTGAAATTTTCGCAGGATATTTATTTATTTATTTATTTGTTCAGAAATACCCTGCTGTGCCAAAAGGCGTTAAACATGGCGGTTACAGCTTAAAAAAAAACAAATCTTCGTTATTACGGTACACTTGGTCACAAGACAAATGATTGCCCTCTACTACAGTGTGAACAAAAATAGTTAACTCGTTGGTTCGTTCGAGTCCGGTATCCTTGATTTTTAAAGTTATGATCGCATCTTTCGAACAGATGATGTGGTGGCTTGAGGTACTTGTCTTTCTTAATGCCAGTCTTTTATTGGTATATCTGAAATAACAATTTCAGGCGCAATTTTGTCCTTCGAGGAGACAGTGTTTCCTATTCCAGCACGTCTTACATTTCAGTACAGTTGTCGCCTCATTTATACCGCCTTAGAACGAACCTTGCCGATCGGTTCTTTATTCTCTCAATAAGATCAACCAAAGATTTTGGCTGTTACGGAAACGATAAAACATTTAAATGCGAAATCCCCAGTTTATATTTGAATAAATAACATAATGTTAGTACACTATGTTGCTGAAAAAGTGGGGACAAGCAGGTCAATAGAGTCCCGAATGTTACGATGTGAATGGCTTGATTTTGGGGACGTTGAAGTGGGAGGATATCAGATAGGTGTTCGCTCACGACGTGATGCAGTACGTAATATGACTGTGTATAAAGGCGTAGTATAGTTTACGCAAAGTGAAAGAATGGTCGTGCTTTAATTATTGTTCAGGTACCATAAGTTATCCTCTGTATTATAGGTGAAATGTGATGATGGTACTTCAGATGAGAACTTAGGACTACTCCCAAGAATGGAAACGTAGTGGTACAAAGATGTCTGTGGCCGTTGGTAGTAATAGCGGGGGTAGGTGAAAGAGCAATATGATTAGAATGAAAGACAATGAACTGTGTTTCATTTGAACTACTTGTTAAATCATTTGCAGCGCACTAGTACTCTGACAATTATAGTGTTCAAGGAGTTTTCAGTGCAGTTATAAGAGCGGTTTACATCCCATTGTTACTCTGAGAAAATGGGGGACCACAAGCAGGCCAATGTGGGCAGCACGCCATTGCCTCACTTTGACATTTGTTTCGACACCTTCACTATTACACTATGCTAGGCAGCTGGGGATGCAAGCTGCTCTAAGGATTTAATGCATGGGCTTTGTCACATACCCTCAATAATTAATGGCATGTGTATACAGCTCCGCTTCACGAAGTGGATTCACATTAGAAAAAAAGAAAATAGCTGTTAGTAATACAATGTACAATTTAGGAGTTGTACATGTGCACAATTCTAAAAAAAAATGAAATTTCAGCTTTCTGGAGTTACTGATGTAAACATCTCATGGAGAGACAAAAAAACTAATATTGTCATGTGGTCACGATGTTGAAGATTGCAGTAGTTGGCGGAATTGAGACGAAACTTTTTATTAAGCGAATTTTTGCCTGAAATATGGAAAGTCAAACTACAAGCAGTACAGAGTCTGCCCTGTTAGCGGCAAACAGTGTGTCAGCCATCAATAATCTGACAAGCTGTACAGTGCATGTGCTTTTATACAAGTGCTATTGATATTCTGGAGTTATTGCTGGTGGCTGCGTAAGCACTAGGCTATGCGGGTCTTGTCCACAAACTTAACAGTGTGATCTCAAGTTATTGCTTAGCTTCTCAAACACTGCTGCGCCGTCTGTTGCTTGAAGTCTTTGTGAGTAAAACCCGACTTTACCTAAACAAAACGCACGTGGGAATATACATGTACTCAGTTATTAGGCTTTTCATGTATATGCTAAAGTTATCTTTGGTAAAAAGATATTTTTATTCTCAAAGGCCAAAAGACATCTGAATGTGGTGTGTTGTGCTGCATGTTTTATTGCCGTGACATATATATACAGCGATTCACATGGCTGAAGTAGCAATATATGGGGACATCATACTACTCGAGCATTTTTCAATTGAAAGTATGTGTTTTTATTTTAAGTTCATCTTATGACAGCCCTAATAATTATGTAATATTTAGAATCATATGGCAAAAACAATTAACATATTGCTTTTTTTATTTGAGGACAACATTTAAATGTTCATGTGACATTTCGCATTTA
Source organism: Rhipicephalus microplus (assembly GCF_043290135.1). Lineage (NCBI taxonomy): Eukaryota > Metazoa > Arthropoda > Arachnida > Ixodida > Ixodidae > Rhipicephalus > Rhipicephalus microplus. The sequence goes on along the minus strand of NC_134710.1, from coordinate 425,950,415 downwards.
ATCTTCTTGTGACAAAGCACCCCCATCATGTAGGCATTTGACTTAACTTTAGCCAGAAAATGAATGCTTCCAAAGCTTCTTAAAAAATACAATTTATCGATACTAAATATCATAATTTAGCCAGGTTGCCACTCGTGATTTAGGCAAGAATTCTCCCAATGTATTGGCACTCACGGCATTTTCTGTCTGGCATGTGATGAATTGTAAAAGGTACTTTTTGTAATTTGCTGTGTTAATTTCATTCCTATCTCAGCAGAGATAATTGTGCTAATGCACTAATAAACAACTAAGGGCTGATGAACAGGCTCATGCTTAGTTTACTGGTGTAAACTGAAACTAAAAAAAAAAGATGTACTATAAACTGATCCTTCTTCCTAATAGACGACAAGATTCAGAGCAATTTTAGCGAAATAGACTTCTGTTTTTACTCCCATTTCATGTCACGAATTAACAACACTTGTAGCAAGGTACGTTTTCTTTTTTTCATTTACGCACCTGGAGGCATGTGCAAGGATGTGTTCATTGAGGGATGGGATACAGCACAGAAAAAAAGCACTCGTGATGTTTGCAGGTGCACAATCACATTCACAGAAAAACAGGGTGGTTCATTGGTGGCGAAATTACTAGGGGCGTGCGAATATTTGAATAACAAATCAAATAGCATTTGCTAGTCGTATTGAACAGTATATATACGAAATACGGAATATAATAAAAATGATGAGCCCCTAAGGGACAAACCTGAAGCTGCAAAACATGGGGCGACCTGAATGTTTATTTTCTTCTTGTAATCCCTGAATTAGCACAATCAATGAAGACCAAATACATGCAGCACGTTTATTGCTATAACCATTGCCAGACAAAGAATTTTTCTGCAAACTGCATATTCACTCTGTTTTTAGAATGATGGAGCTGCATCGCATTATTAATTTCCTGTCTTCATCCTTGAAGTGAGAGACTGTGGCTGTATTCAGCTTCACGAATAAAAACGCATGCGAGTCTTTTGTTCACCTAAACTGTTCTTACAGGTGCAGCTTCAACATTTGATTTTTCCATGCTCTCTGTGCCAGCGTAAGTGTTGCGACAATTTTGCCTGTTGCAATAAATTATTAGCTGAATGCATGGTGTTCGGCTCAAAATTTATTATATTTTATGCCGCAAGTTTACCTAAAAATTGGCAACAAAGTTTTAACTTGAATAATGTTGTTGCTGCAGCTTTTCGACATACAGTTGAAAAGTATTTCGAAGGCTCTCGTAGCTGCTGTATACAAGCTTATCACAGTTTTCATAATTTCAGTATGATTTCATGATAGTTCATGAATACCTATTTCAAATAAACTGTTGTGAAATTCTAGGATTATTAAAAAACGTTTCTTTATTATTTGAGAAAAGGGTATAGCGAATCACGAAAGCGTTTGGTGAACAATATTTGCTCACGATGCTCCAGTACTGATCGGTGGCATCTACAGAAAGCCAAATGCGTCTAATGATTACCTTTTGCAAGTACATGACTATCTGGTTGATAAGGTTACCCCCCGTACTAAATTAATACTTACTGGAGATTTCAATCTCGCTATTGACTGGGAAAACTTAACAAGTACTAGAAATACCGCCAACAGCGAGCTATTATACAATTTAATGTTCAATTTTTCATCGTCCCAGTTGGTCCAGGAACCAACCCGAATTCAAGGAAACACTCGATCCATACTAGACCTAGCTTTTCTTTCCGATAACCTATCCGGTAAAGCCACTGTAGAAGAGGGAATATCTGACCACAAAATGTTAATCATAACTTTTAACCTTGAATGCTTAAGTACCAAACCCGATGGCACAAATTCACGGATAGCCGTGAAAGACTACACCAGAGGTAATGATGTTTGTGTTATTGATTACCTCGACACAGCACTAGAGACTTTTTCTCTAGAGGAATGTGAGGGTGTTAATGGTATGTAGATTCAACTGAAAAAAAAATAATTACGTACCGTAAACAAAGTTTTATCCCAACGAAAGTAAAACGCACACAAAGAAAAACACCATGGATCAATCGTCGTATTATTCACCTTAAAAGAAGGGTACAGAGAATGCGCAAAAAAAAAAAAGGAATCCAATCATCTTAAAGGAACTTGCATCTTAGCTTAAGGCGGAAATTAGAAATGCAAGACAAACTTTTTTTCACATGCGTTATCTCACTTCATGACGGATCAGCCGCAGAAATTTGGGCGTTTCTTGGCACGGCCTGAAAACCCAACAACTGAAGTAGAAATTGAGGGTACTATCATAAAGGACGCGCAGGCCGTTTCCGATGCTTTCAATAGGCATTTTCAGTCAGTATTTACACGCGCATGCGCACCAAGCAGCCCTGTTGCTCCGGTGCATCCTTTTTTAATGCCCGATGTCGTTGTCACTACGGAAGGTATTCTGAACCTGCTGTTGCAGATCGATGTTAAGAAATCAGTGGGTCCTGACAATATTTCAAATGTATTCTTTCGACGCTACGCAGAGCAACTATGTCCCTTCCTTGAAGCAATTTTTAAAGCATCCCTGCTAACAGCTTCTTTACCTGCAGGCTGGTTGTGTGCAAAGGTAATTCCAATTCATAAAGGCGGGAGCAAGCTGTCTATAGAAACATTCAGGCCTATCTCGCTAACTAGCTGCTGCTGTAAATTATTGGAACATGTAATCAACAAGGCAATAATTACTTATTTAGAAGATAACAACTTCTGCACCCAAACCAACACGAATTCCGTAAAAACCTGTCTACCGTTACTAAACTCTTGGAAATAACGCATGACTTCGTAACTACTATTAACTCACAATTGCAAACCGACTCTATATTTATAGACTTCGCGAAAGCTTTTGATAAGGTGGCTCACAGTAAATTGATTGACAAACTTGTGTCAATTGGTATTAACAGTAACATAATAGCATGGATAAAAATGTATCTATCAAATCGAAGCCAGTATGTAACCGTAAACACCACAGCCTCTGATTCATTGGAAGTTTTTCCGGAGTACCACAAGGTTCCGTCTTAGGACCCATATTGTTCCTAATATATGTTAATGATATCTATATGTGCCTTGAGCCTAACGTTAAAATGAGATTATTCGCTGACGACTGCGTGATCTACACCACTATCCGCACAACTGATGACCAGCTTAGACTTAATACCACACTAGCTAATATTGCATGTTGGTGCCTTGAAAGGGAATGGAAATGAACGTGTCAAAAACAGCTTGCCTTAGCATAACTCGCAGGAAAACAATCCAAAATTTTAGTTACAATTTGGTCGGCACAAACATTGCAAGAAACGACGCTGTTAAATACTTGGGCGTTACCTTCACAAGTAAACTGAAGTGGGATGCACATATAAGCAGCACATACACAAAAGCCTATCGCCAGCTAGGGTTCCTGCGTCGAAAACTTGCTTTGGTGCCTTCTAATGTAAAACTGACAGCATATGAATCTCTCATAAGGCCGATTCTCGAGTACGCCAGCATTGTTTGGAACCCCCCCAAAAAATATCTTTCCAACAAATTAGAAATCGTCCAACGCAAAGCCCTTCGCTTTATCTATTCTAAGTATTCGAGGCATGACAGTGTCACGGAGCTGCGCAGGCGGGCATGCTTGCCGACCCTTGCAGCCCGTCGTCATGTCTCTTCCTTAAAGTTTATTTTTCTTTTGCATCACAACGGTTTAAACATAGATAAAGACAACTATATAAAGCCGCCTAACCATCACTCCCTTCGTACCAACCACGATAAGTGCATTAGACCATCCATGTCACGCTGTGACACCTTTAAATATTCATTCTTCCCGTCAGCAGTGGAAGAGTGGAACAAATTGCCACGTGAATGCCTTAATCTTTCCTCTGCAGATTTATTCGTTCGGAATGTAGAAAGCCTGTTTTATGAAGACTAAAAGCAACTTTTTTTTTATGTTTGTGAGCGCTTCCGATCACACTGATCACTGTACCCCCTGCTGATACCTTGATGTTTTGTGACCTGTCCATGATTTTGTACAATTGCTTTCATCGTTCAAGTTTTATTTTCACCATCATCTTGTGATTCTGTTTCTTCCGCTATGTGCGATATTGCCTGGTTTGTACGCGACTGTGTATATTTGCCCGCCCACACTGTATGAGCCTAAGAAAGGCTTACAGTAATAAATAAATAAAATAAAAAATAAAAAAAAACTGTCAAAAGAGTATTACTTTCGTTTCAGCCTTCTATATGGTTATACCGCCATTGGATTCGTATTGACTTCGCTTCTGAAATTCACTAGTCGCAAATCTTTGCTTGCGCGAGTCTGGTAGTATGACAGTGCTCGTGATGTCAACGCTTTACTCTCTGTACAAGCATGCATCGCAGTGAAATGAGCAAAAAAAGGCGGGTTTTCAAAGCGTGTTTAGCCCAGAGAGAGTACGCTGTCACCCCCGTCCTTTTCTTCTAATAATAGGGTGGTGGCCTCTCGCTCCTTAGGTAAACAAAATCGCTTGGCATGTTTTTAGAGTGACAGTACCAAAATATTAGTTTGCAGGTCTTTCGAGGAGCTGCTACAGATATTCTTGCTTCTCATTTCACATCGTTATCATAATCAGTAGCGGTGACAATCACTACGAGTAGCCAGAATGAGTGCAAGCTGAGCCTATATTGTGTGGCCGATCGAGCGACGTGCGCGACGTAGGCACTCAAGTGCTCCGACAACGGCTCTTTGAGCTGCAGTGAAGGCTCGCCGAGTTACGATTATCGTTATATAGTCCGCACATGAACACTTTACACCGTCATCTTCCATTCTTCACTGCAAATCTGCGCTGACTTCGATGCTTTCGGCGATCGTTGCAAACGGAGCGACGAGTCTTTCGGCAGCGTCGGTAACAGGCGTGCGCACAGCGTTTCTGTAGCACCTCGGTAGCGCTAACTAGTTGATAGCTCCGTCTTCCCATTCATCGTAGGCGGTTTCCCAGTACGCGTGCGAGCGTCAACTTTGTTCTCGCCTTCGCCACAGCGTCTGCATCAGCTGTGCTCGCGCCCGACACACAACACATTGCAGCATCGTCGTGGGTGCGGCCACGTTTGGTGACGAAATTACACACGAACCAATGAGCGCGCCGCTTCCGAGTGCCTGGATTGATTGATATGTGTGGTTCAATGTCCCAAAACTACCATATGATAATGAGAGACGCCATAGTGAAGGGTTCCGGAAATTTCGACCACCTGGGGTTCTTTAACGTGCACCCAAATCTGAGAACAAGGGCCTACATTTCCACCTCCATCGGAATCTTCCGAGAGCCTCGTGAGGCTGCCTGGCGCAGTGCATTATGGGGGTGTATCCGCTCACCTTTGTAAACTCGCCGCCGGGGGCCCACGGACGCTTTCGGCGGGAGTTTGGAGTGAAGATGATTGATTTGTGGGGTTTAACGTCCCAAAACCACCATTTGATTATGAGAGACGCCGTAGTGGAGGGCTCCGGAAATTTTGACCACCTGGGGTTCTTTAACGTGCACCCAAATCTGAGTACACGGGCCTACAACATTTCCGCCTCCATCTTAAATGCAGCCGCCGCAGCCGGGAATCGAACCCGCAACCTGCGGGTCAGCAGCCGAGTACTTTAGCCACTAGACCACCGCGGCGGGGCAGGGAGTTTGGAGTCAGCTGCGTCGCCGGTCCCCACCTGTGGTTCTAAAACAGCCACTGTGATTAACGTTAGTGAAACGCATAGTAACCGCTGTTTACACTTCTCCATGACCGTTAGCATGTGAGGCACAATGTGCAGCATTTGAAATAAACACTGCGGTAAACCCAAGCGAAACGTGTGTCTAACCTTATTATCGTGGCTCTAACCACTCGTAATAAAATGACGTGCTACGTGGCGCCAATGCGGAAAAGAAATGGAGTGTTCCACAATAGCCGCAATGGCGGTCCTGACTGACCACCCGAATTTAAATGCACAAGTATAAAGTGTCTGGAGGCACGGTGTAGCTCAGTCGGACGCAGACCATCGGATGCGTTATCCTTTCTTTCTTCACTTTTACAATAGAGTTGCTACTAATATCTTGACATATAATTTCATTGGCCTTATTTACTGTCAGTTACCATTTATTTTGTGTTTACGAAAGGAAAATGAGCCCTTAACTTTACACTTCTTTCCTTCATTCGGTTATGCGTACTTTCGAGGTCAGACCAGTCAAGAAGCGGCGACTCGTGTTTCTCGTGCTCCGAGGGCTCGCACGAGTGGTCTCGACCAAACAGCCTGCTCGCACGATGCACAAACTTTACCCACAGTTTTCAGAGTGCCTGCGGGTCGTTTAGCGATTTGTTGAAAAGTTAATCAATGTTCGGCTGTGCGTGATTGTCGGTGAAGATTAGTGCAGGAATAAAACAGAAAAGACGCCACGCAAATATTGACAGCGCAAGAATACAGACACTCTCATGAGGTGCAGGTGTCCTTTCATTCGGCCGTTTATTTCTGCCCCTTAAAACGAATTGGCAAGTACCCGAGAGCTCATACTAGAGTCGCGTACAAGCAGCCCCGAAGAAAGCTTGGCTCCGATGCGTAGCACCGTTCGTCGTATGAGTTACTGTTCATTGAGGCTGAAGCGAGACTTCAGGGGCTTTCATGCTTGGTGAACTCTCGCCATGTGCAAGGCGAGTGCCCGTCGCACCATGTACGAGTGGTCACACTGGTTGCACTTGAGCGGTTTCCCGCGCTCGTGCATGAGGACGTGTCGACGTAGCCACTCCATGGAGGAGTAGCGGCGGCTGCAGACAGGGCACACGCGAAACTTTTTCGCACCCATCCAGCCGTAATCTTCTTGCTCGGCCTGGACAACTCCGGTGGAATCGGCGACAGGAGCGGCTTCCACTGGCGCCAGGGCAGCCCGTGGCACCACACGGTTCCGCAAGACTGCGAAGGTGTACGCCAACATGTACGATTTATTATTATCAATAATAATAATAATAATAATAATAATAATAATAATAATAATAATAATAATAATAATAATAATAATAATAATAATAATAATAATAATAATAATAATAATAATAATAATAATAATAATAATAATAATAATAATAATAATAATAATAATAATAATATAATAATAATAATAATATTAATAATAATAATAATATAAAATAATAATAATAATAATAATAATAATAATAATAATAATAATAATAATAATAATAATAATAATAATAATAATAATAGAGAATGAGAAAATACAAGGTACGGCGAGCTCTTGCATGACTTTTCCTTTGGTGAATCCATTGCATTCTCGGCCTTCTTTCTCTATTGTTTCCTACTATTCTCGCACTCGAGGCCATGTTAAGCCGAACGTCGGTGAGGATGCAGTCACCGATAATTAAAAATAAAGAAGCGTTGATAATTGTAACTGCTCGACCGCTGGCCTACATGTCATAAAATGTTTATCTTGAAGAATAAATTCGTTGTATATGGAAATTGCTTTCATGCGAAGCATTCGGTGAGTAATAGCACGCTGCTTACTTTGGCTTTCAGCCAAGCGTAACGAAGTGGGTCGATGTGTCTTTGTAAGGATACTAGTTTTGCGCACATCATGGGCTTACAAGGAAAGTTGACTGCAGTGGTATTTGAAAGTGCTTCATTATATCTTGAAAATTGTGTTCTGAGTTTATCTTGCTGATTCTGTCTTGAATTTAACTTGCTAAATCTTAAGAATGCAAGTGCAGTGCTTATTGAAGTGCAATAAATGCGGAGCCAGCACCGGAAACACAAGTCACGTTGCACCGACATTACGGCCGCTAAGGGTGTTTCCCCAAAGCAGTTTCGAGCCCTGGTGTGGTTCTGTGGTAGAATATCAGACTGCTGCGTAGAACGCTTGTCCTCAAATCCTGCTGGGATGCTCATTTTTATCTACGAGTTCATCGGGTCAATGCTGTGACGCCATTTTTAACGCTCTTGCATTCAAAATACCAATGTCAGTTCTCGCCGTTCCTGGCTAGACATAAACAGTCAATTACCTGTGGCGCACTCCCGCACGTCGCGGCTAGTGCTAAACGGGTATGTGACACACGTGTATGGAGGAAAGCGCTTGACGACGACACCGCACTTTATCGTTGTTCAAGCCATTCTTCAAACCCTGATACACCAATTTCGGGTTTGCCCTTAGTTCTCAGGCGGCGTAGAGAAACTCATGATGAAGTCGGTCTATCGATGAGACAACAAAGTCTACTGAGCATAAACACGCTAACACAAGCTTTGCGCCCTGAAAAGACTTGCTTTCCTTTGCTGGAGAATATGTAAGCGCAGATTGCTTGAAAATACGTTTTAGGTGGTCGCTTTTTCACATACCTCACTGAGCGGGCACTATCGGTGAGCAGCGCTTTCAGAGTGGCCACAACTTGTTTGTATACTCTGAACAATCGCCTTCTCACGCATATTTGACAACGCAGCTGGCAAACACGCTCAGGGACCGATACCTGTGCACCACCAAGGACCCCCGGACGGCCGCATACCCCTACGCAGGCAAAAAGAACACGCAGTTGGACAACCGGTTCCAGCTCCACGACCTCCAGGCGGCCTTACGCAAAATGAAGCGTGGCACTGAACCAGGGCGTGACCAGGTTACGGTCAAACTGTTGGCCAATCTTCCCGACGCAGCCTACGCCACGCTCCTCAAATACATCAATAGCATTTGGGACGGAGAAACTCCTCTCCCTCTTGAATGGAAATCAGCGCTCGTGACCTTCATCCCGAAGGCAGGTAAACCTATTGACGTGGAGAACCTTCGCCCCATCTCCCTCCCGTCATGTGTCGGCAAGCTGATGGAAACGATGGTGCGCGACAGACTCTCCGAGTTTCTAGAAACACAGCACACTTTTGCGGACACCATGTTTGGATTCCACCCTCAGAAGTCAGCCCAGGATATACTTCTACAGCTCCACCATGACATATTAGATCCTGTTGAATGCCCCCACAATGACAAGGTAGTCCTGGCCTTGGATCTTAAAGGGGCATTCGACAACGTGAAGCATGAGGTAATCCTTGACCACCTCAGTCAAACCAACTGTGATTATAAAACATTCAATTATGCTAGACAGTTTCTTACAGACCGACAAGCCTACATAGGCATACAAGATGAGGAACATGGGCCTTACCTTATCGGCTCGAGGGGAACTCCTCAAGGCGCGGTCCTCTCTCCCCTCCTATTTAATATAGCCATGCTTCATCTTCCCCCCAAATTGGCTTCTTTACCAGGGATACATCACGATCTTTACGCGGATGATATCACGATCTGGGCCTCGCAAGGTAACCTGGGTCACATGGAGTCATGCTTGCAAGCAGCAGCGACTGTAGTCGACGACTACCCAACCTACTGCGGACTCCAGTGTGCCCCGGCTAAGTCAGAATTTGTGCACGTACGTCCCTCCCCTCAGGACACAACTCTATCAGTCTTCCCTCGGGACCGATCCGTGAGGCCAAAGAGATCCGCGTCCTTGGCCTCTTCATACCCCACCAACGCAAGGCCGACACCACAATAGCCAAACTTCGCACGGTGGGAGACCAGGTGGGCCGTATGGTCCGCCGGGTCTCCAACAAGCGGGGCGGATTACGAAGCAGGGATGCAATGCGGCTTGCCCATGCTTTCGTAACGAGTAGAATACTCTACTAGACTCCCTACTTGCACCTACGCAAACACGAGGATGATCAACTCGAGGTCGTCCACCATAAAGTTATCAAGCGGGCTCTCGACCTCCCTATCACCACGTCCAACCAGAGACTTCTGGCCCTAGGCGTGGTGAATACCTACCGGGAACTTCGAGAAGCCCACCTCGTTAACCAATACACGCGCCTTGCACAGACCCATTCCGGTCGCCGCCTCTTGGACCGAATACACATCAAACACGATTACTATATTGAGGAAAGGGTGAGAGTGCCAGAACCTTGGAGACGCGCCCTCCGGAGCCGACCCCTTCCCCGCAACATGTCCAAAGAAAACCACAGTAGTCGCCGCCAGGCGCGCGCGGAAGCGTTGCAGCGACACTTTGGTCAAGAGGAACACGTGTGCTACGTGGACGTTGCCGGCCCGCACCATGGGGGGTGGTATACTGCCGCAGTCATACACAACGCAAACACCGTAAACGGGCTCACTTTCAAAGCCTACAGCGCAACACACGCGGAGGAGATTGCCATCGCTCTGGCTCTCACCTATCCCTCTTCTAAACATATCATCACCGACTCACGAGGGGCCTGTCGGAACTATCAGCTAGGGTGGGCTTCACCGCTTGCTCAGCGCATACTGGAACCTAGCTGCCGATACGTTAATCCAACTCCGCGAAATCTGGTTTGGGCACCCGGTCACCAAGGACTCAGGGGTAACGAACTGGCCGATCAGGCCGCCCGCGCACTCTCTTCCCGAGCTATCTCCCTGTCTTTGGAAGCCTACTCACAATCAGACAATTCGGCCCTTTCATTCAAAGATATTACCAATTACTACAAGGAGGAGCAACGGCGCTATCCAGACCCTTGTAAGGGACTGCATCGCGCTGACGAGCGCCTCCTTTTAAAACTGTTTACCAATACTGTACTGTGCCCGGTGGTGCTAAAACATTTCAATTCATCCTTTGATGGCACGTGCCAGTTCTGTGGTGAGGTGGCTGACACCTTTCACATCGTCTGGGCGTGCCAGTCTAATTCATCTATCCCCCCAACCCCAATCTCACGAGAGAGGACTGGGAGGCGGCCCTGCTCGGCTGTCAAGACCTGAAGGCCCAAGAGGCTCTGGTTCAACGGGCGCGGGCGGCGTTGCTTGCCAATGGAGCCCCGGAATAGGGGTTCCACCTAGTGCTGTGAGGGTAGGAGGCCAATAAGGCCCCAACCCAATCACCTCTCTGTAACCATTTAATGGTCATTAAATGTTTTCACCACCACCCACGCATATTTTGTAACTTACTAAGAAAGTGTTGCCATAGATACTAGCGGGTAAATTTTCCTGGGAGGGAGAAATTCCCAGAGTGCAGTTCTGCACATATGTGCATTTCTGCATTGTACGTGAAGCAATCCGGTTTGGCACACGCTTCTTATCACTGGGGAAGTAGTGGCTGCGCGCAATCAGCGTTTTATTTCTACGCATACGACGCTTAGCATTTCAGGTAAAAGTAAAAGAAGCGACTTTCTCACGCGCGCAAGACCGCTGTCGTCGCAATGTATAAAGTAAAACAAATGCAAGTATCTCACTGGTGTGCGCTGCGTCCTGTCTGAAATAGCCAGAGTTAGATATGGCTCTTTACTAAGCTCATGCATTTTGTATGTCTCTCATATAAAATACTGGAAATACGGATACAACTGTGGGAATACAGTTATTAGCACCAGGATAGTAGCGATTTAGCTCTGTATATAGCATTCGCTTCCTCGAGTATATAAGAGATTAACTGTATAGAGCATGTTGGTTGAGATTTAAATTTGATAAAAGCTCTTTGCCATACCCATCGCTGCATTTGTCGGCATGGCCTGTGCCTCTTTCGCCTTAGCAACAAGATGTTTCAGACTGCGCGTCTTCTCCGATGGTGGAGACTCGGGCTTGGGACAGGCGGCGGGCCTGTACTCCGGTGGCGGAGTCGATCTCGCTTCAGAAGTCGTCGCCATTCGGGCTCCGCCGCCGTTTCTCCTCAGTGTTGTTGATCGGCGACGGGACAGTACGACAATGAGTGGCTGCGTGCGAGAGTACACGTAAGAACAAAGGATTTGGCCAGGGCATACGACACCGGAAGCAACGCGGGCTCTGTTGCTAGGATCAGGTGCGCACCGCCGGATGCCCACGCCACGTGATGCTGCGCAGACGCTATAGCGAGCATCATGCATGACACACCATTAGAAAGCTGCCGCTCAGACACAGGAAGTGAGTCTGGAGGTGTCATTTCTACCCATCGTAAGAGAGACTGTGGCCCCTCCGACAAGCTGCGACAAAGCCTAGTTACGGACTACTGGCGGGTAGATATTCTTAGTGAATATACCGCTTTCTCCTTTCTTTTTAGCGGGAATTCTATTAAGCCAGCTCACATCAAGTGCACGGGCACAAAAAGTCAACTGAACGCGCGAGCACTGGGTGACACAGCTAACAGCCGCGTCAAAAGCCAAGTGGCGTGCGCAGAAAAAAAAAGGGCCCTTTTCTATATGATTTTATGCCATGTCTGATTGGCTGCTCACGCTAAAAAAAGTTACTCCGTCTCCCGCTAAAGGAAACTATGTAGAGACCATTTTCCGCAGCTACTTTACTAAGCAGAACTAGATGACGCCACCGAACTGAAGCAACATGGCCTGCTCCTCGGCGGCGCGGCCGCAATGTGGCGTGTGGCGGACGATGCCCTGCAGCCTACTGTGGGAAACGGGCGGTGTAGATTACGCGGGCACCGGTGGTGTTCAACATTCATCCGGGAGTGTGTAGTGCATGCGCTTGTAACGTGTGATCATGTGTTTGAAGCCCCGAATGTACGAAGCCCCGCTCTGTACATATTGAGCTGTCCGTGCGCCGCAGACATGACGGACGCCGGAATGTTCGGGCTTTTCGCTGCCAAGTGTTTTCGCGACTGCTGGCAATGTATACGCGGATTGTTTTACGATGGACGCCGTGGTGTGTGCGCGGATTGTGTGTCGATGGACGAAGTGGTGCACAGCGTAAATCTGGGCAGCATATGATGTGAGGCTAGTTGTTAAGACATTTAGGAAAGTTAAACTGCGCTAAAGACGAGACAAGAGAACGAAGTGACTCTGCGATCGTCCTGTCCACTTGGTTATCGTGTCTCGTTTTTAGCGCAGTTTAATTTTCATGAAACTGAATCCGGGAGCGTGTGCATGCTCTTTTGGTGTGATATTTATCCCGAGATCGTGTGTTTGCCATGACACAAGAAACCCTAAGACTTTATTTTGCTCGCGTAGAAGTGCAATCTTATTCAAATACGACGAAAAAAAAAAGAGAAGGTAGAAGATTCGTGAATATCTTTTTCATTCATCACAACTCGGCTCGATGTCATTGCGATTAAACTGGATGTTATAGAAATGAAAAAAAAATATGTTTTGGGAATAGCGTCATTACAAACTTCTAAGCTGCTTCTCGTAGGTACACCTCATTTCGCAAAAGGCAGGAAGCAGTCATTTTCCAGCTTCTCAGATGACATGTTTTAATGTTATTCTGTGCTAAAATTTGAACATGTTATAGAACACCTTACATGTCTGCGTGCAATGCATCCCTCACAGTGAATGAGTCATCCATAACAAAGCAGTAACATCAATAGATCGACCATCAGGACTGTAATGTCGAAACGAAAAAAAAAAGGATAGAAGTACATCATGCCAAACAAAAGAAGTACATTTAAGGGCTCGTTTTTTTGTTAGACAGAATTAGATCGAATAAACAATCATGCCAAGTGGCATGATAGTCTGTTAGATTTCATTAATATTGTGTCTAACAAAGAAAGCAAGCACTTAAATGTACTTATTTCCTCCATTCATACAGAGAATCTAGTACTGACAGGTAGTATACAGAAATTATTGGTCAGCTGCCAACTCATAATAAGCTCACCGACTACGCGACGCCAAGCAGACAAAAAAAAGTGTTCCACACTCACCGTTATTGCTACTAGCCATGCTCCAACATTTAATTTACATGTACCCCATTAAGTGGACGGGGAGATGGCGGCCGTGGTAGCTCAGTTGGTAGAGTATAGGACGTGCTATTCGAAGGTTGCAAATTTGGTCCCTGCCCACTGCAAGTTGTCGCTCAGTGCAATTTTGTTTCTTCACATTTACCTTACGAAATCAAAACAGGGCATACTGTGAAACGAAGGACTTTTACCAAGCTTAGCAACGCGGGCAGAAAGAGAGAAAAAAAAACCGAGTGCCTGGGGAACAATTGGCAGACGGCGATTCATGAAATGACGTGCTTGGAGAATGTACCCAAATTTTGTAAAATCCTGCAATGTCCAATCTGATACACGATGGTGAGAACATGTTTGCTGTAAGAAATATCTAAATATGCACCTCTCCACAACTGCCTCCAAACGTCTAGGAATTACACAGTTGACTGATGTACATACCACGTGGACTCACATAGCCGAAAGAATGACACAAGTCATGGTTTTTCAGCCTATACTCTTCTTAATGAATTGTGCAAGGTTCACTAATGGCAATATAACAATGCACAATCCCATGCCCCCCCCCCCAAAAAAAGCGTTTGTTTTTCATTTACACTCATATAACAGAAAAGTACATGGTTTATTCAGATGCAAATATTACTTGCCCAACAGGACATATTTCTTAACTAGAAACCAATGACAGCACATATTTTTCTGAACCCGAAACCAACACCACCTGGAGTCTCTCTTACATGTAAACTTTCTTGTATTTGCCTTCATATTAGATTTTCTATTCAACTGCATACGATTTCTAGTTTTTCATGAGGCTAGCTTATTACACTAAGTATATTGCTAATACAATATTGTTTAATAAAGGCTCAATACTTCTTAAAGATGTGCTGTTTGACGTATAACAGCTCCTTGATGCAGGCCAAAAGATAATTGAAGTTGCTTCAGTAAGTTATTACCATATTTTATTACAAAATAACCATTTGTATTCAAAGTAGGTAATCAGTTATATGAATGCAATAGTAATTTTTCACAAAAATGTTGACTAATTTGGAACTAATTGAACCAGGATAATTAACAGGTCAAGTGAGCTCGCCATTGAATAAATTATGATACACTTGGCAATACTTGGCACTAACTATAGTGTACTATCGCGCTCTGTATGAGCTACACCGCGTGAGTGCGTGGGCGAGCGTGCTGCAAGGTTGTACAGTAGCGCCGATTGTGACACATTTTATAGTTATCGGGAGAGTGTTTGACAGATCCTGCAAATGTACATCACCCTCACAATCTTGCTTTCACCCTCGCCCTTCTTTGTTTGAAGAACCTTTCGCGCTTCGTTTTGCTTGCTGATTCTGTCTTTATTGAAAACAATTTTGAGCACAATGCAGTGATTTCGTAGCCCACCAGACGTGTCATGCGAATCTTATCAAAGATTGAGTGCTAACTTCATGCAAGAATGAATAAGAAAGCGCTGTTTTACTTGATTGGGGTGCTTTCAGATTGCGTCATGCTTCTCGAGGAAATAGAGAGCCGGCGACGACTCGAGCTGTTCAGTATTTTGAGTAATTATATTTAACAGAACTGTGCTGCCAATGTCTTTGGCTTTCCATAATAATTGTGTGGTCAAAAGAGAGCAACACACTGCCAGAATGAAAAAAGGTAACTGATATTTAAGTGAGAACAATTAAAAGATGTGCTGCTTTTACTTTTTTATTCTTGTCTAATATCCATTAGGTGTTGCTTTAAATGGCGAAGGAAAGTCAATTTCGCGCCGTCAAGAAAATTAGAAACAGAATAATACCACAAGTACTGTAAAAAAGCAGAATTGTGCACAAAATTGAAACAAAATGAAGTTAAACTAAGATGTTTAACATAAGAGGCAAGTACATGGGAATTGCTATTCCAGCCAGTAACTTCGTCGACGATGCTTGGCTGCGGACCCAGTGCTGGACGGCTTCTGATGAATCAATGACACGTCGGCGCTGATAGTATTACGATGCAAGAACGCTACTGAAGGGAAAGGAAAGCAGATGAAGTGGTCGCCACGCCTTAGTAGCGGTTCATGCATGGCAGTCAAATCCTCCAATCTGGATGGTAATTGATTGATTTGTGGGGTTGAACGTCCCAAAACCACTACATGATTATGGGAGACGCCGTAGTGGAAGGCTCCGGAAATTTCGACCACTTTAACGTGCACCCAAATCTGAGTACACGGGCCTACAACATTTCCGCCTCCATCGGAAATGCAGCCGCCGCAGCTGGGATTTGATGCCACGACCTGCGGGTCAGCAGCCAAGTACCTTAGCCACTAGACCACCGTGGTGGGGCCAATCTGGATAGTAGTGACACGTACAGATTGTCAATGAAAGTGCGTTCATTTTCGAGGCGAATCCATTCTTCTTCGACAGTGCTCCATAGCTCATCGGCGGATGAACTGTGTAACCCTCTTTTACACAACCTGACCTATTCTGCCCAGTACGGCCTCAATGATGTTGAAGTCTGCCCCTTTTGGTACCCACTTCAGGCACCACACCCCTTGCATGTTCAGGAGCTCTTCAACAACCTTTGCAGTGGGAACAAGTTACAAGTCTTGCTGAAACAAGAAGTTCTCGTCAGGAAAAAGCCTGTCCATTGCGTAAAGTACCATGACATAAGGAAGGTTTAGAACAGTGCACCGCAAACCCTTGCGGTGTGGTCGCTGCCACTGCGCATGTTTGGTAAACGCAAGCCGCCGTCCGCGTTTGCGGCCCACCTGCAGAAAATCCGAAAAAGCGGGTGGCGTGTGCAGCCCACAAAAACCGGTATCGAGACCATCTGTAGTTCTCGTCCATTTGAGTTTGCGGGGCCGCTAAAGTCCCTAGATTGTTTCCAAGGAGGGGCAAACGTTATTCCACAACTCTTATATGGTGCCCGATATGCCCGCAAGGCCCACAGTGCCTGCAAACGTTATTCTAAAACTCCCTATAATCAAGGATGTCGCAGTACTTTACCGATGTTAGGTGTCCCTAAATGTGGTGCAAAACACCAACCCATCACGGGACATAGCAACCAAAACATACACAGCTGCGCGTACGCTCCACTCTACTTCTTGCACGTAGAGGGGGTCCTAGCGAGCACTGACAGGGTGCCACACACGTTGCTTTTGGTCCCAGCGTGTGGTGAACGTGGACTCGTCATAAAAAACTACTGTTTTCCAGTCGTCCGCGCTCCAGGAGCCGTGTTCTTTTGCGAAGACTTGTTAGGCAAGAAGAGGCGCGGCATCTGGGCCGTAGCGTGGCTCTTCAGTTTACCTTCTCCTCGCCGTCGTTTTTTTTTCAGCGGCCGCCCCGATCTCTCTGGCAGTACTGAAGGGGCTTGCCTTCGCGGCGTCGCGGATGCCGGCGTCCTCAGCAGCAGTCGTTGCTCGAGGGTGCCGTTTATGTGGAGCGTCGCTGATGCGGCCTTCTTTCTTATAGGCTGGGATTGAGTGATTTACGCTCTTATTAGACCTCCCCGTCATCCCTGCTATTTGGCGTTGATTGTACTGATTCTGGGACAATTCAATTATCCACAGGCGCTCACTGTTAGGCACTCAGGACATTTTGCAATGTGATGAAGCTTTGCAGTGTTTCACAGTGTGCGCTAGACACAGCCACTTCCAGTAATACGGTAAGCGGCGCCTTAGTCTGGAGTTCCCAATTGAGGACAACGAAGCAAACAAAAAGAGCATGGCTATATATCATGCGTTTTGTGAAGCTCAACTTGTCGAGCACAAAATTTTGTCTTCAGGACGGCAGTTATC
Source organism: Rhipicephalus microplus (assembly GCF_043290135.1). NCBI lineage: Eukaryota > Metazoa > Arthropoda > Arachnida > Ixodida > Ixodidae > Rhipicephalus > Rhipicephalus microplus. The sequence continues at coordinate 425,933,012 of NC_134710.1, read as the reverse complement.
ATTTTTGAACCTGATATCACCGCAGAGCCAAACGAGGGCGAGCGTGAAAGTAAATAAAGGCGATGTGCATTCGCACCAACAGCCAAACCCTCTCCCGATAACACGAAAATATGCCATGATCGGCGCTACAGCACAGCATTGCAGCGCGCACGGCCAAGCGCACGCGGGGTGTAGCTGGCACTGAGCGCAATGGTACTTAAGATACATAATTATATGAAGGGGTGGTGGTGGAAATATGCATTACTCTTATCACCCTTTCTAAAAGGGCTTTTTATCTTACACCGATAACAAGGTGCTCTATATTTATCATGACCTTATGAACAGTCAGTACGCATTAATAATGCTTCCAGGTGTTACGTTATTGTTTACGCTGTATTGAATTGAACAATAATATTTCAGGAGAGAAAAGTCGGCATTAGCACTACAATAACAGAGCTGAGCTAGTTTGTATTCTTGTTAAGATAGAGGGCATGAAAACATGGACACCAGAGAAAAATTAAGGCGCCACAAATGCCAACTAACAACTGAAAAGATGCACAGCAGCAGAAAAAGAAAGCAGACATGTGAACTTGCCGGCACATATCTCATGTGTCCATGTTTGCATGTGACATATTTTGAGTTTGCTCTTGTGATAACTGTGAACCAGTGCTAAAGATTCTAACCTACACATTTTCAGCTCAGTTCATGCACTTAGTCATATCTACGTTGCTTCAGTGCTTAAATGCTGCTCAAGTCTTTTTTCCTAAGAACTATGGGATATGCAAGAATTTTTTTATGAAACATTTGTAGATAAACTGCAAGTAATCTTTGACATCCTTCCTTACTTGAATGCCCTTCCCAGGTAAAATGTTAGGCATTAAGCTAAGTACATTTTAATAAAGAAACAAAGCTTTCATAAGTCTCATTTATACAGCTAGATTCACATACTTTGATAAATTTAGTGAAGAAATTGTGCATATAAGTTGTCCCATTTTTCAATAGGCATTGTCAATAGTGGTCCTACGTCTCAAAAGACAAAACTTACTTTTCAGCGACTCTAAGGTCAGCTAACGTATCTTCACATGCATAGTCGTGTACTTTGTCTTTTTTTTAACCCCAAGCTCTAATTTCTGTTGTGAATGCTAAATAACAGACATTTTATGGGCCCCGCCGCAGTGGTCTAGTGGCTAAGCTACTCGGCTGCTGACCCGCAGGTCGCGGGATCGAATATCGGCAGCGGCGGTTGCATTTCCAATGGAGGCGGAAATGTTGTAGGCCCATGTGCTCAGATTTGGTTGCACGTTGAAGAACAGGCTACTCAACAATCGACCACATTCATACTATCAATCAGGTAATTGAGAAATGCTCAGAATATAGCCAACCACAATACATAGCCTTCATAGATTACGAGAATGCGTTTGATTCAGTAGAAATATCAGCAGTCATGCAGACACTGCAGAATCAGGGCGTCGATGAAGCATATGTAAACATCCTGGAAGAAATCTACGGGGGATCCACTGCTACATAGTGCTTCATAAAGAAAGCAACAGAATACTAATCAAGAAGGGTGTAAAGCCGGGGGCTGCAATCTCCTTAATGCTATTTACCGCGTGCTTACAGGAGGTTTTCAGAGGCCTAGAATAGGAACGGTTAGGCATAACAGTTAATAGAGAGTACCTTAGTTACCCGGGCTTCGCCGATGACATTGCACTGCTGAGTAACTCAGGGGAGGAACTGCAACTCATGATTACAGAGTTAGACAAGGAGAGCAGAAAAGTAGGTCTTACAATTAATGTTCAGAAAACGAAAGTAATGCACAACAACCTCGGAAGAGAACAGCGCTTCGAGATAGGTAATAGTGCACTTGAAGTTGTAAAAGACTATGTCTACTTAGGACAGGTAATACCCGGGGAGCCGAACCACGAGACTGAAGTAACTAGAAGAATAAGAATGGGGTGGACATATTTGGCAAGAACTCTCAAATTATGACAGGTAGATTGCCACTATCCCACAAGAGCAATGTATATACCAGCTGTATCTTGCCGGTACTTAGCAATGGAGGAGAAACCTGGAGACTTACAAAGAGGGTTCAGCTTAAATAGAGGACGATGCAGCAAGCAATTGAAAGAAAAAGGGCAGGTGCAACCTTAAGACAAAAGAAGAGAGCAGAGGGGGTTGGGCAACAAACCGGAGTTTAAGATAACATAGCTGAAATCCAGAAGAGCAAATGAACATGGGCTGGGCATGTAGCACGTAGACAGGATAACCGCTGGCCATTAAGCGTAACTAACTGGATTCCTAGACAAGGCAAGCGGGTTAAGGGGAGACAGGAGGTTATGTGGGCAGACAAGATTAAAAAGTTTGCGGTTATAAATTGGCAGCAGCAAGCACAAGACCGAGTTGAATAGTGGAACCTGGGAGAGGCCTTTCTCCGGCAGTGGACGTAGTCAGTCTGATGATGAAGATGATGATGATGATGATGATGATGATGATGATGAAAGAACCCCAGGTGGTCGAAATTTCCGGAGCCCTTTACTACGGCATCTCTCATAATCACATAGTGGTTTTGGGACGTTCAACCCCACATATCAATCAATCAGACATTTTTATAGGTGGGACAATTCATCTGGTACTGTCTTTGCTGTGAATATTGGTGGGTGTTAGGCAAAGCAATGTAAATGAGTCTCAAAACAAACTATATTTTGAACAAGTTTATTTGCTATAGGTCGATGAAAAATACATTTTGTCAATTAGAATAAAAACTGTTAAGTGTGACATAGACACTTGGGGGGAAGAGAAGGGTGGGGGGCTTGGTGTTACATCACGGTATGTTCTGCAATATAATGTCTAATGGAATTTCCAGTGCAGTCTCCTGGCTCTCTTCAGAAAATGAAAATAGGAGAGAGACAAAGGCAATTAAAAAAACAGAAGACTGCAGGTTCTTTTTAAGCTTTCAAAGCATCAAAAACTTTGTAAGATGTTCCGCTTTGAGCATTTTTACACTAAAGCAATTTTTTTTTCATGTCATTGCTGGCAGTAACTTTTACACCTATCAATCTGAACGAAACATGTTTCCTTCTGAACTATTTTTATTATCAAGTAAACCCCTCCACGCAAAGTGGCACACATCATAACTTGTAATTTCAAACATTTTGTGAGGCAAGGCCTACAGCAGGTGTTTTGCTAGTGGTAATGATCAATACGAGAATATTCATCACTTTATAAAACTGTAATACCAGGCTGTAAAATTATACCTTAATTTTACAAATATGGGTTTCCTTTGACTGTGTAATATTTTCGTAGTTAACCAGTACTCTACAGACACACACAACATAGGACCGGTCAGGTGGGTTCAACAGAAACCAGCAGGTTCGAACCAACTGTGTAACAACAGGTAGTGAGCTACGGTGACATCAACAACATATAAGCCCTTAAGAGGTCTCTTTGTATCGCACATTTCGTTGAAGTGACAAAATGCCTAACTTTGGTTCAAAAACTATCATAAAAATCACTCGACGAGGAACAAGTGGGCTAAATATGTCAGGCCTATATGGACGATGTGCCACAATCGCAGCATAAGATAGAGGAGTGGCCTTCCATAGGGCGTTCAGTAAACTCTGATGGGTCCCTAGTCCAGGTACACTAGCTAGGTACACACTACACCAATCGCCATCATTTTGCATATTAACAAAATACCCAGCGCACCTCATTAAGGTGTTTACGTAGCTTGCACACTTTGTTGATGCTGCGGCCGGTAATGATGAGGATGGCAAATCATGGGTCGGGCCTTCGTAACTAGTTTGAAGCTTTTGACCATCCACTCATTAAGCAGTTCACATGAAGTGGTGTCTTGTACAAATCTACTCTTCTTCCAAGGAATTAATGTGATTCATAACCTAACATGATGCCTGCCAAGGGTATTTTCGTGAAGAATATTCAAGCACTTTCACGACTTCATGGCAGGATGAATGATCCCCATCTGTATTCCGGCTTGTATTTCTCGAAGAATGACAGCTGCAGACAATATTGCCACTAAAGATGGCTATTGTGAGCTGATAGCCTGCACTGCAAAATATAAGAAATCATATGGAACCCTCATGAAGAACTGCTGTATGATACGATTGTACGCTGATCAAAAAAGAAATCGCATACTTGGACAGTGATTTCTGCACAGTTTCTAGCAAAAAGCACATAATCTTAGGTCAAAGGAGTCATTTGCTGAAACCAAGTTAGGCCTTGCGGCCATTCTAAAATTGAGTACTTTTGAGCAACATTGAGCCTCACATTATACGCTTTGACCTTCATTCATGAGTTTAAATTGACAACTTCCTCAAAACCAAGACAGACTAGTAGGTTCTAAGAGCCTGCTGGATGACGAGGAGAATCGAATAAGACTTGACAGAATTAAAGCTGGCTGCTATCTCTGCGAACATGCACAATACCTGCATGCAACCCTTTTTCCATTGCCCACAAAGGGCATATGTCAATTTCAGTTCATCTCAGCTGGATACCCTCTTAGATTGGGGTGCACTCTTTAATAAAGTGTACATTATATATTAAAATATTAATTATAAAGTTATCAAGTCCTAACTTTTTTAAAATATTCGGAGTAGAGGATCACTTGGATTTTCCTTTGAGTCTCCCACCATCTTAGTAATTATTTTGTAACTCGCTCTTGAACCGCATTCAGTACTGTGGCACACTTTTCACCCTTTTTTTACAGTCTTCAGGTGACTCAAGTGTATTCCGGATGAGAGACAGGTGTGTTTGGACACTCTGTATTCCAATTTGAAATTAAGATTTTATGTAGCGCCTTAAATTCAGGCGAAGTATTTGAGATCTTTCGCGAAAAATCGCTAATTGGTCCTAGGTTTTATTCATTACCCTTTATAATTAACATTTCGAGAATTATGAAATACACCAGACAAGGCTCGGCAAAACCCCAAGGCATGCATAGCTCGTCCTAAAACAATTTGCATAACGATATTTTGCACCAACCTGTGCACAGAAGAGCACGGAATTTAGTATAGTGTGCCTGGCAGTGCTACTGAAGGTGCTGGAGCAGTGGAGGAATTTTGGCTAGTTGGTGTGGGTGTATGCTTTTCACGGGGCGTTAATCCCAGCGAATTATCTCTCACCACAGGCGGTGACAGACGAAGCAGCCCAAGCCTAACTCCCACCGAGAGCAGCTGTTGGCCCCGGCCAAGGCGCTCCAAGAATCACCACATGACACCGCAACGTTGCTGCAAGCGTTGGACATCGGGAACTAACTTCCCAGCGGGGTTTGCAGTATCCGCCCACCAGTAGCGCTTGCATTCCATTTCGCGATTTAGCATGGCTTGGAAGGCTAGCTGCCGGATCATTGGTACGCTGTTGCTGCCGGTACTCGGCCTCCTCGGCCGGCATTTGTAACCGGAGTGGACCATCGACCCTGCGAATGCGAGCTCTCTGAGCTGTACGTGGCATAAACATGTGGAAGGTTTCAGGAAATAGTGATTCACACGTGATCGGCGCCACGGCTGCGACAAGATGCACAACGTCGGTACGACAGGGAGAATGACGTCACTGCTTAAAATGTATTGATGGGCAAGTTGGTGAGCCATGATCGTTTGAACAAGCAGCGCACAAAAGGATACATGATTGATTGATTTGTGGGGTTTAACGTCCCAAAACAACCATATGATTATGAGAGAAGCCGTAGTGGAGGGCTCCGGAAATTTCGACCACCTGGGGTTCTTTAACGTGCACCCAAATCTGAGCACACGGGCCTACAACATTTTCGCCTCCATCGGAAATGCAGCCGCCGCAGCCGGGATTCGAACCCGCGACCTGCGGGTCAGCAGCCGAGTACCTTAGCCACTAGACCACCGCGGCGGGGTGCACAAAAGGATACAAAGACACGCACACATAAAGGACGCGAACACAGTGAGTGTGTTAACGTCCTTCATGTGTGCGTGTTTTTGCATCCTTCTGTGCGCTGCCTCTTCAAAAGACGTGATTGTACCACAGCCAATGGAGACCGCTCGTGACACCGAAGCCGAACGTTTTCTTTCTCCTAGCGATATACAGCTTTTCCTGTAATAAGGCGCAGCTTGAACTGACTTCGATATGTGTCGTTTAACGTCCCAAATCCACCATATATGATTATGACAGAGACCGCAGTAAAGGTTCTGGAAATTTCCACCACCTGTGCTTCTTTGACGTGCTCCCAAATATGAGCACAGGGGTCTACAGCATCTTCGAACCCATCTATGCAGCCGCCCCAGCCGGGATTAGATCCCGTGACCTGCGGGTCAGAAGCCGAGTAGCTTCCAATAGACCACCGCGGCGGGGCGCTTGAACTGACTTGACGTCGCAAAGACAGCGGAGCTCTTGGCAGCATCGCTGTTTAGCTTGGTCAATTAAAACATTCCACAACGAATGTATTATGCGAGGGGACCATTCCTGAATGCTAGAGCCTCAGCTTATTTAAAATGGTTATCAGCCGGTTCTTTCCTCCGCACCAACTGCTTTGCCCTCTTCCTCTTTACCCTGCTTCAGCCTCTCCACGTATACCCTCTTTCTGCCTGGCTAAACTCACTACTCTAGGCTTCCCTCTCAACCACAAAGCTTTGCCTCACCCTTCATCCAGCTTCGCTATCGCAGCTGGGCTACTAAGTGCGGATGACGGATCCCGATGGATTTACTTCGGCTTGATTTAGAAGTATGATGGAAATTCTACCGAGAGCGTCGAGAAGCGAGCGTGTCTTCGGAGAAGCTTGGCAACACTGTTTGAGCTGCATGGTACCAAGCGAACAATCGTCACGAAAAAAGCCACCGCCCCCCCCCCACGCCCCCCCCCCCACCAAAAAAAAAAACAACAAAGCAGCGCGACTTCATGCGTGGACACACCCAGATGCCTTTGGATATTTGCATTGCAGTGCATTTATCATGCAAGAACAGTGAAGAAGCGGCGACCTGTGTTTCTCTTGCAACGAAGGCCCCAACGAGCAGTCGGCGGCAGAAGAGCCGGTTCACGTGATGCGCACACTTCACCCGGAGTGCACCGCGCACCATTGGGGTGCTCTGGTATTCGTTGAAGAAGGTCAAATAAGTGCATTTCGGGGTTCGACTGTTCAATGAGAGAACATGAGATTGAATCTCAAACACTAAAACAAAAGTATGTGTGCGTATGTGTAAGGATGAAATGAAAGCCGTTCGGATAAAAACAGCTGTCAACCATATCATCAATCCCTTATCACACATATCTTGCCTCCTTTTGATCTCGGGCGTGTTTCCTGAAGAACTAAGAATCGCTAAAATAGCGGTGATACATAAAGGAGGTGGTAGGAATGGTATCAACAACCACACATCAATGTCGGTATTACCACTGGTTTAAGAAGTTGTTGGAGAAATGTTTATTGTAAGGTTTGCGAAATTCTGCACTAAAAATGATATACTTTCAGATAACCAATACGGCTTTCAGAAAATAAAGTGTAATGAAATGGCGCTTACAACTGTCAGGCAAAAACCATTCAGAAGTTTGAAGACAGAAAGCACTTTCTAAGAATATTTATTGAGTTTAAAAAGCATTTGACTCTGTTAAACATGACATCTTATTAAAAAAAGTTGAGCGATTATGGTATTAAGGGACTAGATCTCGACCTGATACATAGTTATTTAACAAACCACTACCAGTACAAGGACGCCCATAAATCGAAAATGAGTTTTCGGGAAAATTATATAGTGTTCCTCAGGGTTCCATTCTTGAACCACTTCTTTCTTTATTATACATAAATGATATAGAAATGTTCTGTTGACGCCTCATATAGATATTTATGCCAACGGCAGGATTGTATTTTTCTAGTTTGAAATCAGATCTTAAGTCCCAGCCTAATGAATGGTTCAATAATTTATTTGAATGACTTATTTTGAATCAACTGTAAATAAATACAAATAAAACTAAATATATAATTTTCCGCTCACGAAGTACACGTATCAGGAATAACGTATACGTGAAATTACGAGGTGAAATTATCGAGCGTATCAAGAAGAAATAAATTTCTCGGTGTTGTTTTTGAAAAACATCTCACCTGGTCCCCCACGTTGATAATGTTACAAGACGCATCTCATATTCAATATGTATTAAAAGTAGAGCAAAACAACTTCTGTCGTGTTGGTTAAAAAAGCAGCCATATTACGCACTAATTCAATCCCATTTACGATACAGCCTCCGTGTATGGAGAACAAAAACAAAGGCAAATAATAATAAGGTGCATATCCTACAAAAGCGTATTCTGCGAGTTATTCAAAATGCACTTTGTTAAACTTCCACTGCGCCACTTTTCAAAGCAAATAATGTATTAACAATGCAGCATACAGTAAAAGAGAAGATATGCATCGCAATATCTGGAAAAATAAAGGAATGCCAGGATAACTTTCATCGACAATTTCTGTCAAAGCGACACAATTACGAAACTAGAACAACCATGTATGACTGTATGACAAAGTTGTACACGGACTAACTATGACACACACAAAAAAAAAACGTACGTTATAGCACCCTTCTTAAGTCATCATCTTAGCGTTATAAATGTAGTACGAGAAACGAAGCTTATGTAATGCTTCAAAAGAAAGTTAGCTTCATACCTTTTTTTATGCAAAAAATATTTTTTTGTTTTATTGGTGTTTTTGTTTTATTGTGAAGGCAATTTATGGACACCCTCAGCTGGATTTTGATGTCGTGCGCCGTACATGTATACGTATCTGTATATATGAAAACGCAAGTAAGAAACAAAATTCCAGAAAAACACTCCGGTGCGCAGAATCAAATGTGGGACTTACGCGTCGTGAATGCGAGGCGTTAAACACCGAGTCACTGAGAGTAGCTCCTTCAACGCTGAAACGGCAAGCTATTCATTTCTACCACTTACCGCTGTTGGCGGGTTCTCGGTAGGGGGGAGGGGGGGGCTATTGTGCTTTCAGCATTATCAGCAAGATGGTGCCGTGAGCGTGCGGCGGCTCTCATCTCTCACGCGTACTTTGACCGGCGTAGAAAATAAGGGGGTGTACGATCGATCGCGCCCCCTTATCTTGAGTTGGAGAGAATCGTACGTCTTGGCTAACATTTGAGTTTCGTCAGAACGATTCTGTTGTAGTTACCGGGTACACAAAGGTCACTGCAATCGTTGCACAGCCCCTGTTTGCTAAATGGGCGTTCTTTTCAGACACATCGAAGTAACAACTGAGACGCTTATTCGCGTTTTTTTGTACCTGTGAGTGCGTTTCGTGCGTTATTTGTGCGTGAGAAACACGGGGCACGTTTTGATGTGCTTGCCATTCTGCGCGTGAGCTTCCAATTTCATTGCTTCGCCTTTGCGAGCTATGACTATTTTTGTTGAAATCTGTATTTACATTTCTCTGGTGCTGTGATAGGACTCTAAGGAGCTTGTATTATTGTGCAATTGTATTCATCTTGTATATGTATTGACAAATATGTATCGTATAAGTAAACTTGCGTATATATTGACCTATGCTCGTATAACGACCTCTCTTGTCTGAGTTGTGTGTCTAGATAGGGCTGTGACACTCAGCCAAGTATTCGTGCCTTTTTCTCACCTTCTTAGACAAGACAAATGTACATTTGTTGTTTTTCGTGTTCTGAACTAAACATGTTGCCTTACTTTATCTTATGATTGTCCCGAAATATGTGTGCAGTATTAAAAGAGAAGGTGCCACGCAAATAGCCACCGCGCATGACCACAGAGGTGTTGTGAAGTTGCCACTCCAGAATTGTAAGAATTCCGGAATCATTCTTCATTTTCGCAACCCTGAAATGGAATGGGGCCAATGGTTGGATGAGTGGAATGAGAATGAATTAGGCACTTTTTGCGTGGAATGAAATGGGAATGGAATTATGTCTTTTAACGAAAATAGTGCCCGGTTTCGTCCACGTGCTCTTTTTTCAAACTTAAGACATTAGTAAATCAGATACTCGAACTTAAAAAAAAACCGGCATTTTTAAAATGACTCAGCTGATTACAAACACAGTTCATCTATAAGCAACGCGCCTACTACAGCTCACGGTCCTTATATCGACTGGGTTCCTCAGAAGCTTTTCTCTATGGCGTAACAGTGGTCGATAGGAACTACGGCTGCAGCATCCCCCCCCCCACCCTCTTTACGCATTGTGATTTTCTTTCCCTCGGCGGCCACCCCAGCTACAGCTGTCTCTCCACCTTTCACTTAGCGCTTAGTCGCCGTCGATGAGTGGGACGCATATTCTAAACAACGTTTCTCCTATTGGTGATGGGTACTAACGCAGGCGCGATGTTTTCATTTATTGCAAGCTTTCGTATAACCTCTTGCGCGCCCTCTAACCTCATACTCATTTTGTCCCTCTTTGCAATACGGTCCCCCCTGTCTGGACACATGAGCGCGTTCGCCCGAAACTCTGTCGCCGAAGATCTGTAGGTCAGCACAATATACACAGTCGTAGACGATGAATTGGATGCGCTCCTCCTCTGTACAGACAGAGAAAGAGACTAAACTTTTGAAAGCATTGGTTCGGGAAACCACTCAAAGCTGGCAAGCCCTCGGAACTACGTCCATCGAGGCATAGACCATGGCAACGGCGGTGCATTCCCGAGTCCCAAAACCATAATTCACGCCGAAGAAAACTCATGGTTGCTGTGTGCAAGGGTGGAGGAAGGCCCGGGTAAAAATACGCCACCACCGCGCCTGTTGGCGGCTGGAGAAGCACTACCGTATTGCACAATCATAATGCTCGACCACACAGGTCCTTTATTCTAGTGGCCCACGCTCGAGCAGCTCATGTTGTAAAGCGCAACACAGAGATAGGTGGCAAAGGTATTATTTCAATTCTTCGTAAATAATAGTTCAAAAAGCCGTCATTCACAATTACGGTTTTAAAAACTAATTTTGGCAAAGCGCCCATCTAGCTCATAACAGTTTGTGGCAAAGTTTTGTATGAAAAAAAAAACCGAACGAACGCCTCTTTTTGCACCTTGTCTGGCTCGCGACATTTAATGCAGCGTTTAAAAACAGGAGAACGTTTAAACACTTCGTGGCGTAAACCTAGTGACCGAGTAACTAGTGACCGATTGCCGAAAGCGTTCGAAAGACGAGACGCACGGCAGATCAGGCCCAGGAGATCAGGCGTTTCAGAATATTGAGCTAAGAGCTCGCCATCCCGCACTCTCACTGCTCTATAGGGTGGAATTATTTCGATATTATTGTAAATTTTTATCTTTTTTTGCAAACTCGCTCGGTGCCTAGAACTCGGCATATGTACGTGTTTGCCTCGAGAAACAAAGAAGACATTTTGGAGGAACGTATTTTGTTACACGCTTAATATTGTAGTATCACACTCAACTTAGCCACATAGGCCTGACTACATATTCTATCGAAGTAGAAGGCCACAACGCATTTTCTAGGTCCACCTTTAGTTAGCCAAAGCTAAGGGTTGGCGTGGTTTAAGAGTAGAAACAATCAGCCAATTTGTGAAAGAGAAACCGAGGCATGAGTCAGGGCACAAATGAATTATGCCAAAAGATACTGAAAGGAGAAACGAATTAGCCCTGCAAGTTCGTTCACATTGATACCCCACACGAAAGTGGGAAATGCTCTATGCACTGCCTGATCTTTATCTCATGAGCAGCATAGTACCTGACGTGCGCAAATATTCTTTGCGATAAGGAAGACATTGCATAGCTGTATGCAGGCAAACACTGAAAGATCTTTTCCACTCATGCTGGCAAGGTGCTCTTGACAAGCGTGAGTACTTACTTGCAGTGCGGCTCAGTGTTACGTATTGAATGCCAAAAATCACCCGAGTGGTGGTGCACTTTTACTGCTCATGCTAGCAGATCTAGGGGGTTTCGTACCCTAACAACAAAATTTTATAAATCTTAGTTTTCTCTATATTCATTACCACTCCACACTGTAAACAAAAATATACCCAGCTGGGAGGAATTTGAGACGGATGCCCCCGTTCTGATCCGGTGACTAAAACCGGAATGCACCGGAGCATGTATTCATTCGTTTTTCACCGTTTTCCTCCGGTGGGTAATGGACGAAGGAAACCGGAGAAAAACGGGGCCAATTCCCTGATTATGTTCCGGTGGTGGCTCCACAACTGCTGCGGTGGATGCTCCGTAATTGCTCTGGCGCATCGCTTAGTGGCCTTCATTGGCTGTTGGAGGAGTTACGTAGACAGCTTCGCCACCGAGCGGCCATCGTTCGCCACAAACCAACATGGCGTCGACCAAGCCAGTGCAGGGAAGATTGTGTGAATCTTTCGGCCGTCTTCGGGAAAAGAAAATCGTTCCGTCCACTTTCTAAGTATCACAGGCGGCTACGAGCGGCCACTAAGGTTGTCATCAATAGAAGGGTGTGGTGGGAACCTTAATCGTGTAATAGTTCCGGGCAGCCAATGACACTTTGCAATATCGCCAGTGTTGAGCGACCTGGCGGTTGCTGGTTTGGCGCAAAACTGGTTAGGGAGCTCTTTTTTAATTAGGAGTGTTTTCCTTGTCAGCTAGGTAGTGCTAAGATTGAATAATGTTGGGTTGAAAAACCAAGCTTGTGATCAATGTTAGGCTTATTTTACAAAACGTCAGTAAAAAGTCAGCGGAATTTCGATAATGCCTTGTTTGGACTTTGTGTTTCATTTTTGTAAACATAGCTTGGGTAAAACAAAACGGAAATGTGAACGAGTCGGCACTGTTTCATTATGGCGTAATTGTAGCACACACACAAAAAAAAGACCAGATCAAGAGAGTGAAAGGTTTCACTTTCTTGTCATCGTCTTTTTTGCTCTACATTTCGGCCATGATAACTTCGGTAAATTGAATCAAGTCAGTGTAACAATTAGAGTCACTTTAATATTAGACATGTAACATTAGAAAATATTGTAGTTTTCGATCGATTCAATAATATGTTAATAATTGATGTAGGTAAACCTAACCGGCAAAAAATATTTTTGTTCTTGTAAGTACACATAAACAGTAATATCTGTTCGCTTTCCATATAAATAAATGCCATATCAAGGTCTACGACTATGTAAAATTATTTTGATATATCACGTGAGCTTAAGTAATAAAACATTATTAACTGAAATCAGCGTTAATTTTTATAAATGCGAAAAATTGAAGTAGGTCAATGTGTTTGGTAAAGACTTTTAGAACGCATACACGCACTCCTACTGGTTAATTAAAAAGTTATTCCGATTCGATAAGTGGTATCTGAGATATTAATCTAAAAGCATGCTAGACTCTTAGGGAAACGTGGCACTTTCAAGATAAGAAAGAGAGGGGCGAAAGAAACAGTCGAGACTAGGGAAGAGGAATGGAAACAGAAAAAAATTTGCCCGAATCTGCATGTTACACTTCAAATGTCGTTGGAAGACGATAGCCTTGCGTCTGGAGATAGTGAACAAAAGGTTCATTTGATGGCGAATGGTATTCTGAACGTGCTGCGTTAGAGTGCCTAGAGCGTTTAGCGGAGGCGAACGAGCGCATCGAGGCACGTTAGACACGAGCGCCATCTGGCAGTTATCTTCGAAAACGAAGGCATGCGCGCCCGCGGAGAAAGATGCGCGCCCGTCTAGAAGGTGATAAGGTGTGGAACGCAAAGCGACGGGCAGGTGCCACCACCGTGTCGTCGTAGCGAAGCGTTGAAAACACCTTTTTGAGCATCGCGATGCACTGTCAGCGCAGCGCGATAAACGCTACAGTCCTTATAGTTACTTGTGTGCCTCTTCTAGTATGAAGGCAGACATACAAAACATCGACGTGTTGTTATGGTGCCTCATATACACGCAATAATTGCTTTTTAATTAACAATCGCACAACTACGAACGCCAAACCTTGAGCAATATTGATAGGCGCTGCGGATGGGTTTGGCCGTTTGATTCCGTTAGAGGTATCGTTAAGGGTGGGCAAAAAGACAAATCGACAAACAGACAGACAGACAGACAAACAAAAATTTTTCCATCGAAGGTCCCTGAGAAAGCCTATCGCCTTTTTTAAGAGTTGCTTAGCAGAACAAGTCGACAAACACTCGACGTTCCTGTGGAAGGGAGGGGTGATTGTGAAGTTAACCCATAAGGCAGCCCGGCTCAACATTCTAAGAAGGAGGGGACGTGGTACTGAAAGAGAGAAAAGAGAAGGCACCCTTTGGAAAAACTAGTCATGTTTTCTGTATTGATAATCAAAGACAGTGTTATCCTACTGCTGTATTTTTTTTTCAGTCCTGCTGCCACGACTGTGACGGCAGTTTTTTTTTTGTAAAAGGCGGGAATACGAACAGTGCTGAGACGTAGTTTTGACCTGGACAGTGCAACAACGCTGGCCTGTGAACAGAAATTGGGAAACGAATATTTCTGTAAGTCCAGTACGCACGCCGTGACAGCCCGCGCGCATTACTTTCCTTGGTCTCCGGACGTTCGCATGGACCTGTACGTCAAGAAAACTGGTCGGCCATCCCTTATTTCTGTTAGTATATGTGAAAATGCAGTTGGCTTAGGTAGCGTAATGTTTGTACCTTTTATTTTGTTGCATTGTGTGAACTTTCCTTGACTTTTTGCTTGAGGTTGTTCAAAGAAGTACTTTGAAATATATACACTACGACAAGTATCCAAATAAACCGGGCATTGCACATTAGAAAAAAAAAAGCAACGCCAACCAATCTCAAAATTTATGTTGCAAGGGAGATGAAGCTACGTTTGCTTAAATATAGGCCGCAACCATGCAAACTGTGAGGACCTACGTTGCTAGATGTATGCCAATGAGCACGTACAGAAATGCGACTGTAATTATCAGTCTTATATTTGATAAAATTAGGGGATCATTAGAAGGGGATCTCCTGATACCGTTTACGGGAGTACCTAAATGCAATTATTTAGGTCGAAAAATTTCTTTTGAATGTTTCAGCAAAGGTAGAGCTATCGATTTATACTTATATAGAAAACATTCACCAGTTTTGAACATTGTTCGTGTCACTGAGGTGTCTTTTTATCAGGTAGAGGCTTTCTGACACCAAAGTACAAGGGATGTGCTTCTTGATATTGAATGTTCATCCTTTACTTATTTTGTGAGTTTGTGTGTGTGGTCAGTTTTAGAAGTTGGTTCTTCTCATGGAATCACAGACTGTATAGGCTTTATTCAGAGTAAGTGGCTTCAGTGTTTAAAGTTTTCGTGCCTCTTGCATGATTTGCAATTCTTATCTAGGATTATTTTTTGCTGAAATATGCAGGAAGCGATCAGTTGTACCATTGCGTCGTCAATGTATCTGAATAACGGTCTCTCGGGGAAGGTGGCCACGTTTTCATTGTCGTGCGTAAGTTAATAAATTTGCAGCATTCTGGGCTTCACTTCAAAACAACCAACTCTAAACTTGTGCGCTGTTGATTTCAAGTGATGTCCCTCCTTCTGTTTTGTTTTTTTATTTTTTGGTGTGTTTGTTGTCTTTTTATCTGAAAGGTTGGGTCATAAACTAGGAGCTGCACCTTATTTTGAATGAATCAAACCATAAAAAGTCAAGTGCTTTCATAAATTTCATCTGCTAGAGCTCAATTGGAATAAAATACACAGTAACTCTGAACTGCTTGCATGAAAAATGAGACTTTGTTCATATAACCAGTGCGTGAAACGATCAGCATATAATAAATAACAGCGGAGTAGACAATTCAAAAAGTACTGATCCACGTCACTGAAACAATGCCTGGACAACTCGGGAAGTGACAATTCGGGATACTTGGGGAGTGCCAAACAAAAGCTCTGGATAGCCGGACTGAAAAACCTGTGGAAAATAATCAGAAGGTGTCACAGAACAGCTTCGGAAAGCCGGAGTGAAAACCCGCAAAAAATGTTCCGGAACTTCCACACTATCAATCCGGCCAGCCCGAGGGAAATGCCAGTAAAAAGCACTCCGGCGGCGCCACGCAATTTCTCCAGTCGGCTGGAGTGAAATATTTATTAAAAGTACTCCGGGTGCACCACGCAATTGCTCCGGTCTGCCGGAGCAAAAACTTGTTTGGGAGGTCCCGAGCAAAAATTGCCCCGAATAGAGGGACGCTAGAGGACAAGCGTTTTACTCCGACCTCGGAGTAATTTTTTTACAGTGCATATACGCGTGACAAAACAGCCTAGTCTTCTTGAACGGTGTACTTTTTTTTTTCATTTTAAGGAATTAAATGGGATGGCATCGTTGCAAGTCCAAGTTCTCAAAAATGGAGCCCCACTCAGGTACACTGGACCGCAGATACTCTATACTCGTCTTTTGACAGTATAGAGTATCTTTTCAAAATATAGAGTATACTCTATACTAGCCTTTTCATTCGGGAGATTGTTTCTGCGTAAAACTGAATGCACGCGAAGGACACGGTGTGTTAAGGCATGACCACAAGTACGCGTTGCGACGAGTCAGCGGGTGCCTTTTTCACGCGGCGCTGAACCATCTTCCTGTGAAGAGGGACGGCATGCCGCTTCAACTCAACGTGCACTCTGTTTCAATGTAGAGAGGGCGCGTCAAAAGGCTACGCGCTGATGCACTGCAACGCATTCGTGTGTTCAGAAGGGCCCGCTCGAAGCCACCTCGAAGAAAGTGTTAGGATGATGCGTAGCAAGGTTCATTGTACGGATGATTGTTTATTGGGGCCCAAAGGTGATTCCGGGGCTTTGCAATCCGTGTACATGTGCCCTGTGTCTGGCTAACGCTGATCGCGCCTTGTACGAGCGGCCACACTGATCGCATCTAAGCGTCTTCTCGCGCTCGTGGCAGACGATGTGGCGACGCAGCCACGCCAAGGAGTAGTAGCGCTCGTGGCAAACGGGACAAGCGTAAGGCCTGTCCGTACCGCTGCAGTCGCCATCTTGCTTCACCTGGGCATCTCTGGTGGAATGGGCCTCGACAGAAGTGTCGTCCACTTGCGTCAGAGCAGCTGGTGGTGCCTTCCTGATGCGCATGACTGCAATGGAAACACCAACTTGTACTGTTTCTTTTTATTATCATTTAAACATACAACTTGGGTGCAGTATTCAGCACGTTCTATTACAGAAGTGATCGCAACACCACACGAGAACGAGCGGGAACAAGCAGCCAATGGGTGAGCTGAGAGAATTCAAAATGATGTTCGACGCATGAAGCAATAGAGTATTATAATTGAATGTGACACTGGAAGAAATAATTTTGCAAAGCATGATATTGAAGAGTGTGATTACATTATAAGTTTAATTGCCCTAGTGTGTTGATTGGACGCTAGGTGTGGTACGTCACAATTTCACTACACTTTGGGCATGTGCGGGTGGGGTAAATGCTTTTTTTTGCCAGCTATCAGCTCTGAATGGGCCCAAAATTACAGGCTAGTTCAACTCTGCAGCCGAAGCGCTTACGTTTAATGCCAATAGAAGTCATTTGGATGCCTATAATTAGTCGATTTCTCTGACGGAACAGCATTTTCATCCTTCCTTTGCCCGTTGCTTGCCTAGCAGACTGCAAAATAATTGACAGTACTGCCATTTCCTGTAGTCGCTCTCACGTCTGACCGTTTTATGAGCCTCGATAGAAGGTTCTATCAGAAAGTATGTTCAAGATTGCGCTTGTTTTGAGACATTCAATTGCAAAATGTATGACATGGTTGACGGTAGATCGGTTTTGAAGTAAGACAAAAATAAAGCGGAATGTAGCCAAATATAACCATGTAATGTATTCTAAGTGTCAGCGTGGTAGCCAGTTGGAACACAAGCAGTATTGTGAACACATTTTGTTGTTATCAAACACTAAATAGTATACTCCTGCTTCGTGACTAAGAATATACATTGCATTAAGAACAAACATTTTCTTTCGCTTGCACCTCAGCCTTACGGTAAGATGTTATTGAATAAATAAACAAATAACTAAATAATTAAGTAAATAAATAATTAATAAATAAGTACTATTTAATTGCGCTTCCGTATAGTTATGAGTCTTAACCAGCATAACTTTGGCCCATTTAATTAAGAAAAAAAAACTACCAGAATGCTTCAGCCTGGCCTTCAAGGGTCTTCAAAAGAGTTCAACTGGGAAAGACTGAAAATTTGCATTAGTATCGATGTGCCACTACGTCGGAATTCTTCTTTTTCAGAATTGGCGCAGCACCCAATATGTGTACGTATAGCAGCACATGCACCTGTATACAGCTGCTCATTTTACTGGTGCTGCCCCGTCGCGGTGGTCTAGTGGCTAAGGTACTCGGCTGCTGACCCGCAGGTCGCGGGTTCAAATCCCGGCTGCGGCGGCTGCATTTCCGATGGAGGCGGAAATGTCGAGGCCCGTGTGCTCAGATTTGGGTGCACGTTAAAGAACCCCAGGTGGTCAAAATTTCCGGAGCCCTCCACTACGGCGTCTCTCATAATCATATGGTGGTTTTGGGACGTTAAACCCCACAAATCAATCAATCATTTTACTGGTGCTGTATCTGAAAATGATGACTAATGATGACTGGGTGTTTTGCAATGGGCGTACCTTTAAACCCAGCACTCGTTGCGCAGTTCACATGTTTTGACCTCCTCCTCTTTTTGTAAATAAACATTTATCTCTCATCTTCTTGTTAAATGCAATTATACCCTTCTTCTATATAATACTACATGGGGGAAGGAGACTCCTCGTGCTACATGAAATTCGTATAGGGTCACTTCCGGAAGCATTTCATGCACTACCGTACAGCTCTATCGTATAACTTGTGCTTGTCGCGAAGAACTCCTGAGTTAAATTCCCTTTCTGACTACCCATGTTTTGATTATTTACTCCCATGCATCTATCTCAAAATTTCGATCACGACCAGTGATCCGAAAACAAACACTGGAATTTCTGCGAAACGTGCTCTTCAACGATATCAATTTAGAACTCCACAGAAACAATAAGCATTGAACCATTTCATACAGAAGAGGTGTTGAAAGGGCCGTGGCGCGCCCCGCCGCGGTAGTGTAGTGGCTAAGGTACTCGGCTGCTGACCCGCAGGTAACGGGATCGAATCCCGGCTTCGGCGGCTGCATTTGAGATGGAGGCAGGAATGTTGTAGGCCTGTGTGCTCAGATTTCGGTGCACGTCAAAGAACCCCAGGTGGTCTAAATTTTCGCAGCCCTCCACTACGGCATCTCTCATAATAATATTGTTGTTTTGGGACGTTAAAACCACACATATCAAAGAGCAGTGGCGCAGCCAGAAGGTGGAACACCGCCCCCCCCCCCCCCCCCAAACGTTTTTTCCGTCATAGGATATAGTGCCAAAAACGCCAGGCCTGTCCGTAACGCGCTGCAGAGTCAAAGCGAAAGCTAGAAGAGTGGCCTTTCAGAGCCTTTTCTGAACACTCTTTGTGTAACTGCTACAAGCACGCTTGCTGGGTGCCAACTACGTCATAAATAATCATATTTTTATGTAGTAGGCCAGCAACTATGCTATCCTTCGTAAGTGTTCTGAAAAGCGTGGTATCCGCTACACACTTGCTAGAAAATTCGTGCAGTGGCTGACGAGGATGAATATTTATGGCGGAGGGGGTATGATGCGCTGCAGTTATGGGTGATCTAGAACAAGTTTTCTAATGGGTTGTAGCATTGGAGGGCCTAGCCCTTACGCAATTGACATTGTGTGACGCCTGCGTGTTCATTTGATGTACTAAAACGCTTCGCATTATTACTCAAATTAACGTGATTTTTTTCCCGAAATCAAGCCGACCTAAGGCCAGTTTAGAAACTATTTCTAAGCAGCGGCGTGGCTCACTGGTTGGCGCATTGGATTACCTACTCCTTACGCAATTCGCATTGTGTGACGCCTGCTTGTTCCTTTGATGTTCTAAAACGCTTTATTACTCATATTAACGCAATTACTTCCCCGACATCAAGCCTGCCTAAGGCCAGTCTAGAAACTATTTCCAAAGCTACATTGCATTTTTTGAAGTTGCTGGCGCCAACATAAGTTTTGATAAAAGTAGAGGATTCTGGCTATGAATGAGGGCCCAAACGTTTTCGGTCCTTATTCATTGGAATGGGACTCCTATGTGGTACCTCAGTGTACCTCTCAATAACTATCGTAACAGCGCCCACGACGGACCGCTGCGGAAACTACGATATGCCAAAAGTGGCAACATATAGCATGGACGAGAGCTTCCCATTCTTGGGAGAGTGAAAGCGTGCAATGTATTCCTTGCGTAAAAGCTTATTTGTGTTCTGCAGGTGTTGCACTACTCTCGTGTCCCCATTAAGTCCTTTCATAAGATGTATGCCTGCTTTATTTCGAGCTCTTCCTGGAAACTCATGAGAAGAGACAACCTTTTTCTTCAACATGAAAAAGGTGGCCTCCACCTGATGCATTTGTTTTTGCGGCTGTTGGCTCTGAGATTTGTTTTTTTTAACTCAAGGATGATTGTCACTCCTTTCTTTTAGCGGTCCTTCGAAACCGTCAATATTACCACCTTCCTTTTATTCATGTCACAACAGCCGTTACAAAGGAGTGACCCTTGTGGAGATCCCTAAAAAAAATGTTGATACAGGCAATTTTTTGAAAGGCAGATTAAGTTTAGACTATTTGTATGTAATTGGCAGAACAAAGTTAACTGCTTCAGTTGTGAATAATCTTTTCCCTGAACTCGTTTATTAAATGTCATACTCGCTTTAGTCTGATCACGATGTATTAATTTGTGTGTGTAGAATGTGAATATCTCCTTCAGCGAAAACCTTTTTTTTTTTTCAAATGCACCCTTCCGCTCTGCCAGTGAAAACGTGGCCGAATGAAAAAGTAATATATATGCCGTGGGCAATAAACTGTAGGCTCTGCAGGCAACCCGTGACGATAGACCATTGTTTCATTCACCATCGTAATGTATTTTATTTTTGGGATACTCTGAAAAGAACAATCTGAAAATAACTTCCAATCACAGATCATGGTACTAGGTTACTCTCTTTTAAAAAGAGCCTGACCGATAATATTCTATATGACCTGTTCATGTTACTGGGACAATATTCACTATAGAAAGGGCGCATGATTGATAGACACGCAGAGCCACCATGGTCGACAAGATTCGTCTTCCGAGAAGCAGCTGCTCAAGTGCGCAGTGTTCTTGAGACTTTTGACCCCGTTCCCAAGTGGCTTCTTCTTCTGGACGCTTGTATGTGTTTGCCTGACTTATGATTAAGTATGTTGGGCGTAGTTCACAATTACTGATGATGATTTTATGCATTCAGCAAGAAAAGTACTGACATAGCTCAGCGGTAGAATACTCGGCTATCACGCAGTGGATCCCGTTTAGAATCCCATTGTGTCCTTGGCGTTTTTTCGTAAATGTTTTTGCATATTTTTGCGATACTGGTTACGGACACCGACGGAAGTGGCATGAACCGTTTTCTGATCTTATAACAGCTTTCGCTGCAAAAATGACTTTCAAAACCATATCTTTACCTAGAGATCTGCATGCTTATTAAGATAGTTGTTGATCTTCAGTGTATTAGAATTCGACCCTGTAGCTTTTCCAACTTTCTTCTAGTGGAGCACCCGTTGTCTGAATAGAGCATAAAATTTATTCTACCTTTTATCAAAAAACCGCTAAGAGTATGACTGTGACATATGGCCCGCATATTCAACGTAATAGTGGCACTAATCTGATACTATAAAAACTAGCTCTGATGTTTGTCTCACAAGGAAAGAAATATTGTTCTCATTTCTCAAGTGTTATCAGAGAGACTTTCTAAACAATCTTTTAGTTGTAGCACACATGTTTACCAAACTTTAAGGTTGAGGCTTTTTGAATGAATCAAGGTATAGTCTGAAAAAAACCCAAGTGTGATTGGTCCGAGAGTCTTCAAAGAAAGATGCATTTAGTCTGGGAAAAGTTCTGAAAAAAACTTAAGTGTGATTGGTCTGATAGCCTTCAAAGAAAGAGGCAGTTAGTCT
Source organism: Rhipicephalus microplus (assembly GCF_043290135.1). NCBI lineage: Eukaryota > Metazoa > Arthropoda > Arachnida > Ixodida > Ixodidae > Rhipicephalus > Rhipicephalus microplus. Next base: position 425,911,109 of record NC_134710.1, on the reverse strand, counting down.
GGGAAAAGTTCTGAAAACTGAATGGTAGAAAAACGTGCCTTTACGTAAGAAAACACACGGAACGTGCTCACAATATACAGCCATCATTTCACTAAAAATGTGCCAGGGAAGCGGGAATTGCGATAAAGAACGTGATGCACTTAGGCAGTGAATATATTCAACCCATCAGTCCATAATTATTGTTAAAATGCGTATACACGAATAAACGATAGTGGAAAAGAGCCCGCATACCCGTTGGAGGACCGGTCTCTTGCGCCATTTTTAAAGAGACTGAAAGGGCTGGGGGCACCCCCTTAAAATGGGCCTTTTCCTCTTTGTATGCTATCACGTAAAACTTCTGGTAAGGGGATGGAGGGCAGCTGACTACCTCCTAACTACGTCACTTCCTCGCAATGCGTATTATGTTTCTGTAATGAAATCAAGAAATCAATTTTTCGGGATACCTGCCCTAATATATCCCCTTACGGGGGTACTGACACCCATTAGCGAGGGATGGTTTACTCTGCCGAGCAAACTTCTTGTTTACCGAAGACGATTCCTAACAAGTCTGAAGCTCAGCAAATACCGATGGTGCATAGTTTTATATGTTAGGTCAATAGTACCGTGGCGCACCTCGACACTAACTGATCGACAGGCTGCAGTACTAATTCCAGCCACTTCAAGCAGCATGCAGTCTGACCAGTTTGCATGACAACAGGCACACAAAGTTCCTAAATGGTCCTTCGCGCTTCACCAACAGAGCCACGGTGCGTAGAGACCGTGGAGACGTCACGATACCTTGCGCAAGCACCAGACGAGAAGCTTATAGCGTGTGGAGACGTCACGGTGCACTAAGGTCCAAAACTAGCTCTTCAAAAGCAACTTTTAATCTCTTCAAGGCGCGGCCTTTCATTTGAAGCAAAGAAACGACAACCGAAAACTTTCGTGTCAGTGCCCCTTTACGGTTGTAGTATGCCCACCTAGCGCCCAAGAGAATCTGGATGGTATGCGACACGGGCATAGGCAAGCCCCACTACCGAGTGCAGCAGGTGTGAGGGAAAGCGAAGGCATTAGGGGGAGAGAAGGGAGCGACGGAAAGATAGGTACTTGTGGAGAAAGCAGTTCTGGCCTAGAGTGGGGGGGAATAAAGCTTAGTAAGACGAGGAGTCATGTGGCAAGGAGCGTGGAACGAGGAAGGGGGTGAGATCTGAGAAAAAGCTATCCTCAGCGAAGTGGTAAGAGAGAAGGCAAAGCAGCAGGGGGAGAATGAATGAGCGGAAGCAAGATTTCACGCGGAGGTGGAATTCGAACGCGACCGGACACGTTAGGTCATCTTCGAGATGCCCGCCATCAGCAGTAAGCGGTAGGTATGAATAGCTTGTCGTTTGAATGTTGAATGAAGGACCTCTCGGTGGCTCAGTGGTTAACGCCTCCCACTCGCGACGCAGTGGTCTCTCATTCGATTCCGTGCGACGGAGTCTTTTATTATGGGATTTCTTTCTTGCGTTTTCAGATATATAGATACGTATACATATACGGTGCATGACATCGACGCCGACGCAAGCGGCACAATCCAGCCGAGAGTGTCCATATAATTGCTATCACAATAAAAAACGCGAGAGTGAGAAAGAGATAAACACATATTATAGAGAGAGAAAGCATAGTGTGGAGACACTTGGAGTAGGAAAGGGAAGTGATGTTGTGGAGCAGGGATGTGAACAGGAGAAGGAGAGAGAAGGCCACCAAATCCGTTGATTCGTACCGATTCGCAGCGCTAGTGCGTAGCGGCCCCTATTTTCTTTCCTTGAAGCACTGCACTAAACATGATTGCTAGTATAACTGCGGGAGCATTCGAGCTTCAAGTATACTGAAATCTAGTTGAAACGGAACAGGCGAGCTTCTTTGTATTGCTTATGTCCGATTCATCTTGTAGTTCCCACACAGGCATTCATTATAAGCACTGGGAACTTGCGTGCTGAATCTCTTTCTCTTTGGCTTCACCGTCACCAGCGTGCAGTCTCCATGCAAACACCTTAAACCGTATATATATATATATATATATATATATATATATATATATATATATATATATATATATATATATATATATATATATATATATATATATATATATATATATATATATATATATATATATATATATATATATATACAGAGAGAGAGGGGGAGTTGTGTCTCGCGCAGAAAATACGGACACAACGTACATTCATTAGTGGCCGAATGCCCTCGATTTGGCTCTGTAGCCTTTTCTGGATTACCAAAAAGTGTGGTGTGCGAGTATAAGAGCTGGAAGTTAGAGCAAGTTCGTTGAGGGTAAGGTTTAAAAAAGCGCTTCGTCATACCTCTCACAGCCTTTGCCGTCGTGGCCGGTGGCTCTTTAGGCTCGACCAGAGCATGACCCTGGCTGCACTTGTCCTCCGACGGCGCAGACTCGGACTTTGGACCCGCGTTGGGGCTGTACTCAGGTGGCGGTATCGACTTCACTTCCGAGGCGTTCGCCATTCGGGCGCCCTCTTGACTGATCAGTACGGGTGCTTGTTTGTCGACGACGCGACACGTACTACGTGAACGAGTCACAGCACGCGGCTTCCACGTGGGAACAAGAGGTCTAAGCAGGGCGCACTACGCCAGAAGCATTGCGGGCTCATTTGATGGGATCACGTGCAATCCGCCAGATGCCCATGTCACCCGATGCGTCCCAGACGCAAGCCAGCATTGTGCAGGTATTCTGGTTGAACGGTGCCGCTCAGACGGAGATTCGTGGGTGTCGTTTCTGTCTGCGTCACGAAGGATAGGGAACGTTCCCACAGACTGTGAGAGAGCTTACATAGATACTACTGGTGGGTATATGTACTTATTTAATACGTCGCTTTTATTTTGCGAGGGGTGTCGGGACCTGGTAACACGAGCAGGCACCCAGGAAGTGAATGCGCGAACGTTGGGTGATCTGTGTCTCCCGACGCCAAGAGCCACGTGTCGAGCTAAGTAGCATTCGCAATAAATAGAAAAGGAGAGATAGGCGGTGCAGTTCAATACGATTTCGATTGGGTGCATTTTGAAAAAGCGCAGCCGTTGAGCCTAGAACCTTTATGCACTTTCAGCAACCACTTATTATCGTATTGTTTAAGTCGTACTGTAGTTGGCTGTGTCATGACGTGATGATTCTTGTTTAAGGTCTACACAGTAATAATAATATCTACAGTTTTACGTTTGAATATCACTATATGATTACTATATGATTATAAAGGACGCCATAGTGGAGGGCTCCGGAAATTTTGCCCATTTGGTGTGTTTTGTTTTGCAAAGACGTTGCACATTACACGGGTCTCTACACAACCACACGAGACGCTATATCAAGCAAGCGACTCTTTATGGGAGGCTTTCTCGCGAACCACACGCCCTCTCTCAAGGTGGCTAGGCGAGGGGAGATCACCCCACTTCATTAAGTGGTAACCCTCCTGGTACAGTACCATTAAATTTTTGAATTTAAACTCATTAGATCTACAAATACTATGTGATTCCTTCCATGTAATTATTCGTTCCTTGGCCATCCGCTAAAGTGGATGTGAGCCTTACATATAGGCCATCATCATCGTCGTTGCGTCGTCGTCGTCGCAAGTACGCGCAACACTCGAGCGTTTTACCGTAATGCCAAAAGAGCCATTTGTGTCTGCATTTACAGATTTTAAAGCAGCTCTTGAAAGTATGTGGAAGAGGGATAAGAGTCGGCATCAACAACAGGTAACATCTGATATCGCTTATCTCCATCACAAGGCTTAGGCTGCTGGACACAGCATTATGTTTTAATGGGTACCTGGCTATGCTGGTATATTGTGAAACAAAAAGCTGATGATGTTGTCCGTAATAGAGTACAATTCTGGAATTTCAGAAGGATATTTTTTCTAATTCCAACGCTTCGAAAGTTGCGAAACAATATGCCTACCAAGAAAAAGACTACCTTTAGAATTCGCCACTTCATAACAACAGCTACTTCTGTATTATATTGACACAATTAGGCGCGCAATTGTTCTACTCATCCTCTCGCCACCTATAGATATTAAATCATCTTCTTCGACTCAACATGATATACACAAACAGTTACGTGTACCGCATAGGGCGTACCACAAGTCCGTGTTGTCATAACTGCGGCAGCATAGAGACAGTTCAGGAGATACTACTATGAAGCCCGCTTACAACAATGAGATACAACTGTTCAAAGAAGAAATGGACGTGATCTGCCACGAACAGTTAACTTTGCGGAACATATTAGGCAATGTGGGCGAACCTTCGAAGCGTCGTCGGGTCATACTGTCATTGATCAATTGCCTATCCAATATTCGCATTGTGGGAAGTCTCGGATAATACGACATCTCCCATAGGAAAGTATTTATTTACCTGATACCCTAATGTGAATCGATTCGTCAGGTTCACGTGATTACCACTTTTTCTTCACATTGACGCGTGTCAAAGTATGGCGACAAAGTATGGGTTTGGACGCCCGTACGAAAACGAGGACTTTCCAAAAAACTCTTAAGAAGGTACTTTGAACCGTATCTAGTTGTGCGACGACTGAGCGATGTCACTGACGAAGTTGTTCCCGACTGCTCGTATAGTACAAGGCGTCGCCAGCACCATCCTAAACTCGTTCACGTAGTCCGCAAAAAACCTTATGTCAGCGAGTGATTGCGTGATACTTTACTTTAGAAAAAAAAGCTGCATTACAGACTGCGCATCGGGGCGATGCTTTTTGTGAGAGACGCAATTGACGCGTGTCTACATGTGGACGATAACGATGATGGGGCATTTAGTGGGCACGAGGTAGTGGTCCTCTAGCTTCTCTCGAGGCCGAAGAAGACGATCTTGTGACTCAGCTGTTGAGGACACGCTGCTTTCGTCGTCCCAAGGTGTATCTGTGTTTTATTCGCGTTGTACCGCGACAATATATTTCTTTTCTTTAATCTTTCAGTACCCTTCCCCATCCCTATACAAAGTAGCATGCCAACCATGTATAAAGGCCGGCCAAAATCTGTTTTTCCTAATGAAGAGTCTCTCTCTTTCTCCTTCACAGAAGTGATGGCAGTAAGTATCTAGGCAGGTATGGCCACCGCTGCCATTAGAAAAACCTGCAACCCTGGTGGATCCTTACTGTTCGCGAAGGGCGCAACGTACTCATAGATCCCTATCAGGCTTTCTTCAGCGAGCAGAATCATCTAGTGGACGCCGAAGATACGTTTTTGTCCAGTGAATTACGTGTATCTCAAGCCGGCAAAGAAACCTTAGGAAGACCCCGTCAACTAGCTTCACTACACCATGAATGGTCCGGCATTGGCTGGTTTGACCCATTTCCAAAATACTTAATACTTGCAACTTGTTCGTGTCTGGTGCAACATCGGTCTTAACCAAGCAAAAGAGAACTATAGACGATGACAAGCTAAGAATAAAAAATTGGCCCCGTATCTGCATGTTACACTGCAAAAGTGGCCGAAAGACGATAGTTTTGCGTCCGGAGAAAGTAAAGAAAACGTTTACTTGATGTTCTGTGCAAGAAAATTGGTGAATGGTATTCTGGAGGCGCTGCGTTAAAGTGCCTGGAGCGTGCAGTGGAGGCGAACGAGTGCATTAAGTCGCATCACACGTGAGTCACGAGCATAGGTCGGTACTTTCACGGACTACTCACTCATACTCACTCACCACAATTTTTTCAGCCTTCACTCTCACTCACGTTCATACTCACGTCTACTCCCCCTCATAGGCCTTCACTCACGTTCTTACTCACGCCTACTCACACTCATGAGTGCTCACTAACGTTCATAATCTCTCCTTGTCACACTCAAAGTACTCACTCAAGTTCAGACTCACTCCTTCTAACACTCAAAGTACAAACTCACGTTCATACTCACACCTACTCACACTGACTCCTTTTTACTCAAGTTCATACTCACTCCTTCTCACACTGAAAGTACTCACTCACGTTCATATTCACTCCTTGTCACACTCAGAGTACTCACTCACGGTAACTCACTCCTACTCACACTCATGTGTACTCACTCACGTTCAAACTCACTTCTACCCACACTGAAAGTACTCATTCACGTTGATACTCACTCTTACTCATACTCATGAATACTCACGTTCATACTCACTTATACTCAAAGTAATCACTCACGTTCATACTCACTCCTACTCACACTCAAGAGTACTCACTCACGTTCAAACTTACGCCAACTCACACTCTAGGCCCTCACTCACGTTCATACTCACGACTACTCACACTGATGAGTATTCACTCATTTCATACTCACGACTACTCACACTTGTGAGTACTCACTCACGTTCACACTCACGCCAGCTAGAACTAATAGGCCCTCACTCACGTTTATACTCACGACTACTCACACCGATGAGTACTCACTCATGTTCATACTCACGCCTACTCACAGTCACTCACCTTCATACTCACGCCTACTCACACTCATTGTTCATGGCTCACGTTCATACTCCCGACTACTCACACTCTTAGAGAAACAAGGACTGCTGGGCGAGTTGGTAATTCATATTACCTGAGGTGTGCGAAACATTGAAGTACAAAAGGAACACACCTCGAGACAGCGCGCTGTGTCCTGGTGTCTCCTTTTTGTACTTCATTTTCGTGCACCTCAGTTAAGACTCATAGTTACTCACTCACCTTCATACTCCCGCCTGCTCAAAATCATAGGCCCTCACTCACATCCGTACTCACATAACAATTCACCTTCATACTTACGCCTAACCATACTCAGGCACACTCACCCACGTACTTTTACATTCACATACTCATCATCATCACAGCAGGACAAAAGCCTCTCCCCTGTTCCGCCAGTCAACTCGGTCATTTGCTTGCTGCTGCCACTTCATACCCGCAAACTTCCTAATCTCATCTGCCCACCAAACTTTGTCTCCTCTTTTCCCGCTTTCCTTCTCATGGAATCTACAAAATAACCGACAGAAAACGAAAGTAATGAACAACCTCGAAAGAAAAAAACGCTTCAAGATAGGTGGCAGTGCACTTGAAGTTAGAAAGGGTATATACCTCTACAAAGGACAGGTAGTACTTGCGGAGCCGAGCCACGAGACTGAAGTAACTAAAAAAATAAGAGTGGGGTGGAGAAGATTCAGCAAGCATTCTCAGCTCATGGCTGGTAGATTGTCACTATCCCCCCAAGACGAAGGTATATAACAGCTGCATCCTGCCGGTACTTACCTACTGAGCAGAAACCTGGAGGCTTACAAAAAGGGTTCAGCTTAAATTGAGGACGAAGCAGAGAGAGATGGAAAGGAAAATGATAGTTGTAGCCTTAAGAGTTTAAGAAAAGAGCAGAGTGGATCAGAACAGACCGGGGTTAAGGATATCATAGTTGAAATGAAGAAGAAGAAATGGACATGGGCCGGGCATGTAGCGCGTAGGCAGGATAACAGCTGGTCACTAAACATAACTGACCGGATTTCCAGAAAAAGCAAACGGGTTAGGGGGAAACAGTTAGTTAGGTGGGCAGACGAGATTAGGAAGTTCACGGGTAAATAATGGCAGCAGCAAGCACAGGACTGAGTTGAGTGGCGGATCACGGGAGAGGCCTTTGTCCTGCAGTGGACGTTGTCAGGCCGATGATGAATATTACCATTGAGGTAGCGTTACGTGTACTCAGGTTATTCAAGAAACAATCGAGCTGAACAATTGTTGCTTTCCTTTAGGGTCGGTAGGCTCCACAAACAGGCAATGACTCAGCGCATTTACGACGCACCTGCACATTCATTTGTGTGCCATGACGCGTAGGAGACGCTGAGACATCGTTTAGAGTCTCAGTAATGTGTTACAAGCACTCAAAACGCGCTTTCGTAGGCTACGACGCACGCGCGCGAAATAGAGACGCCCTCGACAGCTTCAGTATACTACACGGCCGCTGCTGATTACCCGCCAGAACCCAAGACGTTGCCATGCCATCCGGCTCGGCCTCTTCGTTCGTTCCACTGCCCCTAGCCCCTCCCTACTGCACTAGCGGGAGAGGCGGGCGCCGCGGCGCCGCGGCGACCCCGGCCGCCCTGCCACTGGTAGGTGTTCTGTGGCCCGGCGCGACCGTCGAGACGGCGCCTCCCCTCTCTGCCTCGCCTTGAGATGGACTCCGTGCCCGCACTGACGATTGCAGGGGGCCTTATTTATGGATCTGCCGACGCGGTTAACGTTCATTGGCAGTGTGCGTACACAGGGTTATCGCGGACAGCCGAATAAAACGGTAATTAACAAGTTGCGTTTTGCGTGTTTTTGTACTAGCCCGCGTTATGTCAATGACAGAATGAATTATCAAGGGCGATTGGGCGCTTATTGCACATTGTGTCTGCACTGTTGAAGGCATAATAAGCCGCCGAAAAGTGAAGCGAGGGTAGAGATTGAAACGGCGATGCGAACAGGATCCGATTACGCTATCGCATACTATATTACTGACGGCGAAGCTCAACCGTCCTTCAATCTTTCCTTTTTTTCTTAATGGGGCACTGAGAAGGCGAAGTTTGCACACAGCTTCGCGCTTGAGAGGTCATGAGATCACTTAAGGTTTTCGTTCAAGGCAACCTTCACTCTAGGGACAACGCAGAAATAGAAACTGCAAAATCGCTGCGCATAATGTGCGTAGGGCACAAAACGCGCTTTCTCTCGCGGGCCATTTCAGCGTTTTTTTTGTCGCTTGCGCAGTGCATTTCTTTTTTTCTGAACCGGCTCGCGCGGCGATTTTCGTTAAAGGACTTCTCAAGACCTTGTTGTTTTACATGTATTATCAGCGCGTTGCGTAGACTGAAGGCGCAAGAGGTAAGTGCAGCAAGAACGGTAGCTGTACCCTCAACTCGACTTTTGCGCGTTCACCTCGCCCCCCCCCCCCCACCAAATCTGATGTAGGATGGCTCCTACATACACTAACCGAAGGCTTTTACGTAAAGGAAGCTTGCATGCCATAGTGGCCGTTATTTACAACGTATTGAGGACGCCGTTGCGTTGGTTATAAATATTTATCAAACTCATAGTAACTCAATCATGTTTTTATTCGTTGCTACTCACACTCACTGCAACTCACTCACCTTCGCAGTCAAGTCTTCTCACACTCATGAGTACTCACCCACGTTCGTACTTACTCCTACTCACATTCATGAGCTCTCACTCACTCATAATCACACTCATGAATACTCACTCACGTTCCTATTAACGAATACTCACACTCATCAGTACTCGTTCATGTTCAAACTCCTACTCACACTCACGAGTACTCACTCACCTTCATACTCTCTCCTTCTCACACTCAGAGTACTCACTGACGTTCATACTTGCTCCTACTCACACTCACAAGCTATCTCTCATTCCTACTCACACTGATGAATACTCACTCACGTTCATACTCACGGATACTCACACTCATGAGTACTCACTCACGTTCATATTCACGGATACTCACACTCACAATACTCACTCACGTTCATACTCAATTTTACTCACACTCAGAGTACTCACTCACATTCATACTCACTTATACTCAAACTCAGAGTAGGCACTCACGTTCATACTCACTCCTATTTACACTCAGAATACTAATTCGCGTTCGTACTCACTCCTACTCACACTCATGAGAACCCACTCATGTACATACTCACTTCTACAAACACTGCAAGTACTCATTTACGTCCATACTCACTCTTACTTATACTCATGAGTACTCACTCACGTTCTACTCACTCCTACTCATACTCATCAGTACTCACTCATACTCACACTCGGCATGTTCAAATGAGTATGAATGAGTGTAAGTGAGTGTACTCATGAGTGAGTATGCCGAGCTATGGCTGTCACACACTGGTTTTAAACGTGGCAAGGCAAGGCAGCAACAGGATGAGAGGAATTTCGCTCGTTCGTGCACCCTCTCGACACGCAGCGCCGCTTGTGGCATCTGAGTGCAATCATCACATGCGCGGCCACCCACTCTCGTAAGGAATGCACGCTCAGCACTAATTGGCACTAGTTGGCACTAAGTGGCACTAATTATATGCAAGAAAGTGCATAGTCAACACTGCAACCAGCAATGGCGTTTAATGAACGTTTGGTTATTCTTGCAAAATACTTCGAAGACGCTAAGTTAAGGGGGTGATCGTTGGGGCACCCAGACGTAGGCGATACGATAGATAAATAGATAGATAGATGGATAGATAGATAGGCACACAGACAGACAGACAGAAAGATGGACTTACGGACGGACGAACGGACAGGCAGACAGACGCACAGACGGATGAATGCACGGACGCACGGAAAGATGCACGGACAGACGGACGGACGGATGGACGCACGGACAGACAGACGGACGGAAGGACGCATGGACAGATGGATGGATGGATACGGAGACTGATGAACGGATCGACAGAAGGACAGACGGATGGACAGACGGATGAACAGATGGACAGATGGATGGACGGATCGACAGACAGACGGATGAACGGATGGTTGGACGGACGCATGCACGAACGAATGGACGGACGCACGGTCAGATGCATGGACAGACAGATGAACGCACGGACAGACAGACGGACGGAAGGACGCACGGATGGACGGATGGATGGATATAGACTGACGGATGAACGAATGGACAAGTGGACGGACGGATGGACAGACAGGCGCATGAATGGATGGACAGACAGACGGATGGACGCACGGACGGACGAACGGATGTAGACGGACAGACAAATGAACAGATGGACAGATGAACGGACGAATGGACAGAGAGACGGATGAACGAATGGACAGATGGACGGATGGATCGACAGACAGACGGATGAACGGATGGATGGATGGACGGACGCACGGACGAACGAATGGACGGACGCACGGATGAATGAGAGGAGAGACACATGGACAAATGGACGCACGGACAGACAGACGGACGGACGGATGGATGGATAGGGAGAGACAGATGAACGGATGGACAGATGGACACACAGACGGATGAACGGATGGAAAGACAGAGGGTTGGACGCACGGACGGACGGACAGATGTACACGGAGAGACAGATGAGCGAATGGACAGATACATGGACGGATGGACAGACAGACGGATGAACGGATGGACAGATGGATGGACGGATCGACAGACAGACGGATGAATGGATGGATGGATGGACGGACGCACGGACGAACGGATGAACGGACGCACGGACGGATGCACGGACAGACGGATGAACGCAGATCAGGCGGACAGACGGATGGACGCACTGACGGATGGATGGATGGATAAGGAGAGACGGATGAACGGATGGACAGGTGGACGGACGGATGGACAGACAGACGGATGAACGGATGGACAGACAGATGGACGCATGGATGGACGGAGGGATGTACACGGACAGACATATGAACGGATGGACAGATGGACGGACGGATGGACAGACAGGCGATGAACGGATGGACAGATGGACGGACGGATCGACAGACAGATGGATGAACGGATGGATGGATGGACGGACGCACGGACGGATGCACAGACACACGGATGAATGCAAGGACAGGCGGACAGACGGATGGACGCACGGACGGACAGACGGATGGATAAAGAGAGATGGATGAACGGATGGACAGGTGGATGGACGGATGGAAAGACAGACGGATGAACGGATGGACAGACAGACAGATGGACGCATGGACGGACGGAGGGATGTACACGAGGAGACAGATGAACAGATGGACACACACACACACACATACACACACACATATACTTTATATGTGTGTTTTTATATGTATGTGTGTTTATATATATTTATATATATATATACATGTGTGTGTGTGTATAGATAGATAGATAGATCGATAAATGCTCAAAGTGGTTGCATTACGCAAAAATTATTTTTAAAAACCATTGGCAATATACCACCAGTTGTTTTTTAAAATGTGCTTTGTTTTGAGAGCAAAAATTATCACAGGAGACCCTAAAACCTTCACCTCCTAGCCTGCATTCCATTAAGATTCGAGTGAAAACCAATAATAACATGCCAATGAATAATCTGACACTCGCCGCATATGATACTCAAAAGGTTGTTGGGAAGGGAGTGCGACGTTGACATGGAAGAAAATCTGTGTGAATGAAATTAGAAAGCGAATTTTCAATTTTTTAGATAAATATTCATATTTGAAATTTAGCCTAGACGGCGATTTCATTCCCGACACCGTTCACCCTAAACCGAAAAGATAGTTCGGTGGAGTCACTCTAAGAATGTTTTTTCTCACACGACAGCCTTCGGATTCAGCCTTCTGTCTGCCCTCTTGATCCTACTTTTTCATTCAGGAAAACATGCTGGATCCGTTAGTGCGGGGAACAAGACACCTTTTCCCTGTTCGACCGATAACTTCTTTGACACAGCGGCCCAATACACGTTCCTTCTTTTCATTGCCGCGTAGCTTTTAAAATCTCAGGGTGTTGCAGTGTAGATATGGCGCTGTCGAACCTCACAGTAAATCAGAAGGCAGCTGTCACACACTGGTTTGAAACGTGGCAAGGCACGGCAGCAACAGGATGAGAGGAATTTCGCTCGTTCGTGCACCCTCTCGACACGCAGAGCCGCTTGTGGCATCTGAGTGCAGTCATCACATGCACGGCCACCCACTCTCGTACGGAATGCGCGCGCTCAGCACACTAGGTGGTATAATTCTAGACACTGTAACACGATGGTTCCGAAATGACGACGATAATGATGATGATGAAAGGCAAAGGTGAAGGCACTGCTCCGTTCTTATTGCCAGAGCAACAACAGTCGTATGCCTCGTCCTGCGGGAAAGCCGTGGTCGTACAGCGGTTAGTGCCTTGCGTTGTGGCCGCAAGAACCCCGGTTCGACTCCTGGTCAAGGCAAAATTTTTTTTTCTTTTTTTGGAGAGTATGGGGGCCTGGTGAGCATTTTGTATTTTCGGAAAGAACTCCCAAATCTTGATTTTATCGTTTCGCCCGCAAACTTCTGGCACCATAAACATCATTACCATGTACCCAAGCTTTATTGTTGGTCTGTTTCTTTGTTTGTTTTGTCAATCAAAACTTGCGTGTAGAATCTGGCTTTGATTACTTCTTCATTTTGAGAAAATTTTCAATAGGTTCAGCATCATTTTGAACGCATACCTGCCAAAGGAAATGATAGGGCAATGCTGAAGTACTATCCCGGATGGTTTGTGTGGTCCACAACAGTCTGATCAATAACCACAGCGTCTGGTAAGTTTCGATCAATAGTTCAGGCTTGCGGAATTCACAATACTGTTAATTTCTCCCTCTCTCTCACTCCTGTGTTTGTGTGTGTGTTTGTGTGTTTCGTCTCTCCCCTTCTGCACGGGCATTATGGCTGCCTCTGTGATCAGCCCACCTTGTTTTGTGTATGTGTGTTTTTCTCTCTGATTCTCCATCACCATCGTCAAAATTGCTGCTGTTTTTACCGTAGAATTGAGTGGACTATTGTAAACCACCTTTTCGTTGATAAGGACGCGGAGGAAACATGCCGCTCCGACGACGGGTTTGTTGGATTGAGCTACCTTTCAAGACACACAATCTCATTTTTCCATCACACGATGCCCCACTCCGATATTGCGTCTACGACTGCGAAAAACTCCGACATTCACACATACATTATATTGGGAAACCTTGAAATAGAAGTTATTGTTTCTTCATCACTTTTCCGTTGATACCGTCATGATCCCACAGCTTGCTCTGAAAGTTTTCTGCAGCTAGAGTGGCTCTGCAATATCTCAGAGATCGGAGGTAATGCAAATTTTATGGAACTCTGTTTTGCATTGCCTCCGTGATCAGCCCACCTTTTATCATGTGAAGGCAACATGTGATGACATAATCTTGTTGCGCCATGTTCTAACGTCACAATGACGTCAAGAATATTTATCTCTGGCGTCATGTGGACGTCATATGGTGAAGTAATAAAATGACCGTCCCATTCTCCCTTTCTCTCTCCTGTGTGTGTGTGTGTGGGTTCGTGTGTTTGACTCTCTCTCCATCCACATCGTCATTATGGCTGTTGCTTTTTCCGTGAAATTTCGTGGAGCATAGTAAAGCACCTTTTCGTTTATATAGACAAGGCGGGGAGCTTCCCGTGATGCCCAATCTCATTTTGCCATCACACGATGGCACATGCCGATTTTGCGTCTACTAGTGTGAAAAACTCTGATATTGCTTCATGCATTGTTCTAAGACTACTTGAATTTGAAGCTATTCCTTTATAACCTTTCTGTCGATACACTGATCATCCTACAGCACCCTGCAAAAGTTTTCTGCAGCTTGCGTGGCCATGCACTATCTCAAAGATCGGAGGTAATGCAAGGGTTATGGACCTCTCCTTGTTATGCACTACTGCCTTCGAGATCAGCCCACCTTTTATCTTGTGATGAAGTCATGTGATAACATAATCTAGTTACGCTATTTCTAACGTCAGAATGACGTCATGAATATTTATCTCTGGCTTCATGTGGACGTCGTAACGTGAAGTAATTCAAAGTACCGTCTAATTCTCTTTCTCTCCCGTATGTGTGTGTTCACGTGTTTCACTCTCTCTCCATCCACATCGTCATTATGGCTGCTCTTTTTACCATGAAAAATTGTGCAGGATGGTAAACCACCTTTCGTTTTTAAGGAGGAGGTGGGCAGTGCCGCTATCATTGCCTGTTTGATGAATAGGGCTAGCAGCCCGTGATGCACAACTTTATTTAGCCCAGGAAACGATGCCACACTCTAATATTGTGCCTACCACTGTGCAAAAATTCGAGATTCCCTCATGCATTGGTGCAGAACTCCGTCTGGGAACTGGGGCCTCGTTTTTTTCAGCTCAAGCAGCGTGAGAGTGGTGGCACGATTACAGTGTGTAGAAATATATTGCCTAGTATGCTGAGCGCGGGCCAGGAGATGGCCCCGGAGCTGGATGGATGGATGGATATGGCTGTACCCTTTAGATCGGGCGGTGGCTAGCGCCACCAAGCCGTAATACCTAATGAACCAAAAACTGTATTTATTTTTTTTCCTTAAAAACTAAGTTTGAGGATTCGTACTTTGCAGCGAAGAGTTTAATTTTCACTTGTGCCTTGACTTTAGCCACCAATCAGATGACCTCCTTCTAGTTAAGTCTACCCTCCTGAAAGTTTATTTTGCCCTCCCGGTCCCTAAACCCCAGTGCTTTGAAAAACTCTGCGCCATCATCCTTAACTAAAGGGTGAAGCCCTTTACAGAACATTATCAAGTGTTCAGCAGTTTCTTCTTCCTCTCCACACGCACTGCATACTGTGTCTACCCCTTCGTATTTGGCCCGATATGTCTTGGTTCACAGTACTCCCGTCCTGGCCTCAAACAGTAGAGAACTACCCCGAGTATTATCATAGATCACTTCCTTGGCAATTTCCTGCTTAAAAGTTCGATAGATCTCTAGTGCGGACTTCTTAATCATGCCCATTCTCCACATGTCAGTCTCCGTTTTCTTCACTTTCTTCTTAACCGATAGTTCTTTTTCGTTTGGCCACCTGCTGTTTTCTAAGCATTTACAAGTAAACTTCCCGGTTCGCTTCCTTCATTCTGTATTGACATTCTTTATGTACATGTAGCTGAAAACCTTCCTAGCCCAACGCTCTTCCCCGATTTCTCTCAATCGCTTCTCAAATTTTATCTTGCTGCTAGCTTCCCTGCCCTTATTTGATGTCCATCCCATATCACCTTGTACTCCCTGATTTGGTGTATTCCCGTGAGCTCCTAAAGCAAGCCTACCTATTCCACGTTGCTTAATTTGTAATCTTGCTTGAACTTCTGATCTCATGCACAAGACCGCATTGCCGAACGTCAGCCCAGGAACCATGACCCCTTTCCATATTCCTCTCACAACATCATACCTATTGTTGTTCCACAGTGCCCTATTTTTCTTGACTGCTGCATTCCTGTTACCTTTAGTCGTCACGTATATTTCGTGTTCTCTTTGGTACTCGGCCCCATTGCTTATACATACGCCCATATATTTGTATTTATCTGTTATCTCTAGCGTGACCTCCTGTATTCTAAGCTCACTACCTTCGTTATCATTAAAAATTATGACTGCTGATTTCTCCTTACTGAATCTAAAGTCTAACCTATCTCCTTCATTACCGCAGATGTCCATCAATCTCTGCAAATCTTCCTTGTTGTTGGCCATTAGCACTATATCATCTGCGTACATTAATGCTGGTAGTGCCTGATCAATAAGTTTTCCTTGTTTGACTAAAGAGAGGTTGAAGCCCAGTCCACTTCCCTCTAATTTTGCCTCTAATCCTTGTAGGTACATCATGAATAATAAGGGTGACAGAGGGCACCCCTGCCTAAGCCCCCGTTGTACCTCTGCAGGCTTGGATACATGTTTTTTCCACTTTATAACTACCTTGTTACCTTTAGAGATACCATTTAAAAGATTAGTGACTACATTATCTGCGCCTAGTGTGTCCAGTATTCCCCACAATTTCTCTTGAACCACGCTATCGTACGCTCCCTTGATATCCAAAAATGCTAGCCACAGGGGCCTGTGTTTCTTTCCTGCTATTTCGATGCACTGCGTCAGTGAGAACAGATTGTCTTCCAACCTCCTGTGTTTCCGAAACCCATTCTGCAGTTCCCCCAGCACCCCCTCATCCTCTATCCACGCCTGCAGTGTTTCCTTTATAATCTGAATCGCCAGCCTGTAGACCACTGATGTCACTGTTATAGGACGGTAGTTGTTTATGTCAGCTTTATCCCCCTTTCGTTTAGAGATCATGCTCATCCTGCTAAGTTTGCATTCATCGGAAACTTCACCATCGATTATTAATGTGCTCACTGCCTCTCTCAAAGCCTGCTTAGACTTCGGACCTAATGTCTTTATCAGCCTAATTGGAATGCCATCTGGGCCTGTTGATGAACTACTAGGAACCCTTTGTTCAGCCCTTTCTCACTTTTGTTGTTAAAATGGAGCCATTGCACCGCTTCATTCGTCCTTGTCTTTTGTGGCGCATGAAGTACTTCTTTGTTGAAATTTTTCTGTCACCCTTGTTCTTATATATTCAATTGCTTCGTCCCCTTCAAGCCTAGCACCTTGGGCTGTAGTTATAAAACTCTGCTCTAGCCTCGTCTCATTTCTTAGGGAGTTTAGATGGTTCCAAAATTTTGTAGCTGCCTTTCTATCTTTTTTATGTACTTCTACCAGCCACTGAGCTCCCTTTCTTCTAATCTTTTCATTGATCAGAAGGGATGCATCCCTTCTACAGCTTAGAAAGTTTTCCCATTTTCTTTCAACATCATCTGTCGGTTCGCCCCGCTGCTTAGCATGTCTGTGTTCCCTAGAGGCTTCCTGACATTTTTCTATGGCTCTCTTAACGTCCTCACCCCACCAACTTTTGGGTTTGTGTCTTCTTTTCCGCGGTGACTTGTCACGCGTCTTAGCAAGCTCTAGCTCAAAGAGTCTAATTATATTCGTGTATGTCCACACTGTCTTATTATCCTCCATGATTAATTTCTCAATTTGTTTAGTGGCTATTTCAATTTGCCTTTCTGGATAAAAATTTTCTTGTAGTTGCTCATCTTGTCTCCTTCCCACTTTCACTGCTCTTCCAAAACTTAGCTTGATACGTTTGTGATCGCTACCCAGACTTCTGGAGCCACCTTCATCTATGTGCATTCCCCTGAGCTTATCATACATTGTATGTTACGTCAGTGCATAATCTATCGTCGAATGAAGCCTTCCTACCTTCCTTGTTATTTGCCCTTCACACTTCTCGGTACTGTTGCAAATGATCAAATCAAGCCTTTCACACATATCCATGATCATTTTGCCTGTCGGGTCGGTATACCCATCTATATCTTCTATGTGCGCATTCATGTCTCCTAGTATAATTATCTCGCACTCTCTTCCTAACTCCTGAATGTCCTTTGATATACACTTTACCATTGCCTGGTTTTCCTCTCTGGCCTTTGCTCCCGTCCACAAATACACAAAACCAAGGAGTGTCGTTTGACCAGCCACTTTCCCTTTTAGCCATAAATGTTCCTTGCACTCCTGCTTGACCCTTTGCCAGTCTGTACTTTTATGAATGAATGCCCGAATACCACCCCCCTTTCTGCTGCCTTCTGTTCTATTACAATATTCTCACGCGTAGTCCGGATTGTTCGAAGGTTGTTCCATGTCCCTGAGATGTGTTTCTACAAAACCGTATACCATCGACCTCTCTTCCCTTAGCTGTTCTTCTATCTCTACCCACTTCAGCCTGTTCCTACCACCCTGCATGTTAATATACCCTATGTCTGAATTTGCTCGGCGCTCGTGGCTGCGTCTATTTATGCCCCGGACTCTACCTATCTTATCTTATGACTGATGACGGCCGGCAGCGCCCTCATGGTGTGCTGCTGTGCGAGTGGGTTCGTTTGCGTTATATCCTTGCTCTCTACAAGCGCTGCAAAGCCTGCAGGAGGCCGTGCCGCGCGAAGCCAACTATTATTTTTCTGCATTTTCGGGGTGTTTTTTTACATATTGCTCTATTGTATAGGAACTACTCAATTGCTTTCACAGTACTGGCGCTTTGCAATACCAAATGAAGATAATTTCGTGGCATACATTTCGCCATCCGCTACTGCCCGCAATAAAAATACGCAGATCCCATGTAACTTGGGAATAAATGCTATGCAACAAAACTTTGTTGTAATTTTTAATAAGTGAGACATTATGATGTGGCACTAATTATATGCAAGAAAGTGCATAGTCAACACTGGAACCAGCAATGGCGTTTCACGAACATGTGGCTCTTCTTGCAAAGTATTTCGAACACGCTAAGTTAAGGGGGTGATCGTTGGGGCACCCAGATGTAGGCAATACGATAGATAAATAGATAGATAGATGGATAGATAGATAGGCACACAGACAGACAGACAGAAAGATGGACTTACGGACGGACAAACGGACAGGAAGACAGACGCACAGGCGGATGGATGGACGGACGCACGGACGAACGGATGGACGGACGCACGGACAGATGCACGGAGCAACGGACGGATGGCCGCACGGACAGACAGACGAACGGAAGGACGCATGGACGGATGGACGCATGGATACGGAGATTGATGAACGGATGGACAGACGGACAGGCGGATGGACAGACGGATGAACGGATGGACAGATGGACGGACGGATCGACAGACAGACGGATGAACGGATGGTTGGATGGACGGACGCACGGTCAGATGCACGGACAGACAGATGAACGCACGGACAGATGGACGGAAGGACGCACGGACGGACAGACGGATGGATACACAGTAACGGATGAACGGGTGGACAAATGGACGGACGGATGGACAGACAGGCGCGTGAACGGATGGACAGACAGACGGATGGACGCACGGACGGACGAACGGATGTACACGGACAGACAGATGAACGGATGGACAGACGGACGGACGGATGGACAGACAGACGGATGAACGGATGGACAGACAGAGGAATGGACGCACGAGGGACGGACGGATGTACACGGACAGACAGATGAACCGAACGACAGATTGGATGCATGGACAGACAGACGGATGGACAGATGGACGGTTGGATCGACAGACAGACGGATGAACAGATGGATGGATGGACAAACGCACGAATGAACGGATGGACGGACGCACGGACGGATGCGCGGAGAGATGGACGGACGGATGTATGCACGGACAGACAGACGGATGGAAGGACGCACAGATGGACGGACGGATGTATACGGAGAGACGGATGAACTGATGGACGGATGGACCAACGGATGGACAGGCAGACAGGTGAACGGATGAAAAGACACCCGGATGGTCGCACGAACGGAAGGACGGGCGGATGTACATGGACAGACAGATGAACGGATGGACAGGTGGACGGACGGATGGACTGACGGATGAACGGATGGACAGATGGACGGACGGATCGACAGACAGACGGATGAACGGATGGTTGGATGGTTGGATGCATGGACGAACGAATGGACGGACGCACGGTCAGATGCACGGACAGACGGATGGACGCCTGGACAGACAGACGGACGGACGGACGGATGGATACAGACTGACGGACGCACGGACGGACAGATGGACGGACAACAAGCACATGAACGGATGGACAGACAGACATAAAGACGCACGGACGGACGAACGAATGTTTTACGGACAGACAGATGAACGGATGGACAGATGGACGGACGCATGGACAGACAGACGGATGAACGGATGGACAGATGAACGGATGGATCGACAGACAGACGGATGAACGGATGGATGGATGAACGGACGCGCGGACGACCGAATGGACGGACGGACGGACGGATGCAAGGAGAGACGGACGGACAGATGGACGCACGGACAGACAGACGGACGGAAGGACGCACGGATGGACGGACGGATGGATAGGGAGAGATGGTTGAACGGATAGACAGATGGACAGACAGATGGACAGACAGATGGATGAACGGATGGACAGACAGAGGGATGGACGCGCGGACGGACGGACGGATGTACATGGAGAGACAGATGAACGAATGGACAGATGAACGGATAGATGGACAGACAGACGGACGAACGGATGGACGGACGCACGGACGGATGCACAGGCAGACGGGTGAACGCAAGGACAGGCGGACAGACGGATGGGCGCAAGGACGGACGGATGGATGGATAAGGAGAGACGGATGAATGGATGGACAGGTGGACGAACGGATGGACAGACTGACAGATGAACAGATGAACAGATATATTTATATATATATATACACATGTGTGTGTATAGATAGATAGATAGATCGGTAAATGCTCAAAGTAGTTGCATTACGCAAAAATAATTTTTAAAAACCAATGGCAATATACCAACAGTTGTTTATTAAAATGTGCTTTGTTTTGAGAGCAAAAAGTATCACAGAAGACCCTAAAACCTTCACCTCTTAGCCTGCATTCTATTAGGATTCGAGTGAAAACCAATAATAACATGGCAATGAATAATCTGACACTCGCCGCATATGATACTCAAAACGTTGTTGGAAAGGGAGTGCGACATTGTCATGGGAGGAAAACTGTGTTAATGAAATTAGAAAGGGTATTTTCGATTTTTTATACAAATAATCACATTTGAAATTTTGCCTAGATGGCGATTTCATTCCCGACACTATTCACCCTAATTTGAAAAGATAGTTCGGTGGAGTCACTCTAAGAATTGTTTTCTCACAAGACAGCCTTCGGATTCAGACTTCTGACTGCCCTCTTGATCCTACTTTTTCGTTCTGGAAAACATGCTGGATCCGTTAGTGCAGGGAACAAGACATCTTTTCCCTGTTCGACCGATAACTTCTTTTTTACAGCGGCCCAATAGACGTTCCTTCTTTCATTGCCGCGTAGCTTTCAAAACCTCAGGGTGTTGCAGTGTACATATGGCGTCGTCGAACTTCACAGTAAATCGGAAGGCAGCTGTCACACACTGGTTTTAAACGTGGCAAGGCACGGCAGCAACAGGATGAGAGGAATTTCGCTCGTTCGTGCACCCTCTCGACACGCAGCGCCGCTTGTGGCACCTGAGTGCAGTCGTCCCATGCGCGGCCACCCACTCTCGTACGGAATGCGTGCGCTCAGCACACTTGGTGGTATATTTCTAGACTGTAACACGATATTTCAAAAATGACGATGATGATGATAAAAGGCAAAGATGAAGGCGCTGCACCGTTCTTATTGCCAGAGCAACAACAGTCGTATGCGTCGTCCTACGGGATAGCCGTGGTTTACTAGACTGCCAGTTGCCTTGCCGAACCTTTTAACCACACTGATGGTCTGGGTTTCTGGCATGGAGAGTGGTCATCAAAACCAGACTATTTTGCCAATGTTAAATGGGTGACCACACCTGTCAAGTACTTAGGGGTACCACTGGAATTTTATAAAGATAATGAGAACTATTGGCAAGAACAAGCGAAAGAAATCCGGACGAAAGCTAATAGATGCAACGGTAATCATCTGTCAGTGTTTGCTAGGGCGACTGTCTGTAATCTTTTCTTTGCCTCAAAACTTTGGTATGTGATGCAAGTATTACATTGTTCAAGGGCAAACATACAGAAGTTCCATCGTATCTTCGCAGTGTTCGTGTGGGCTTCGAACTGGGAGAGATGCAGTCGAACTAATCTGTTTCGAAAAGTGAAACACGGAGGGCTTGGTTTAACACATCTTTTCATACGCCAAGTCGTAAATAGGTTCTTTTTTTTTCGCTACACAAGGGACCCTTTCTTACGTACAGTGTGCCAAATGAGACTGACGCGGGCTTTACCTGGATATGTGGTTAGCACGCATGACATGACCGGTGCTGTGCGCGGGTATCTTAAAGAGGTTATTCTAAGTGTACGGTTTTTATCTGTTAGATTTTCCAATGAATATTTGTTTTCAGTGACTCGAAAGAAGTTGTACAAAGATCTATGCGATGTTGTTTTACCTGAACCGCTGTACCGTGCCATGTACGCTGGAGGTGGAGGGAAAGATGTGCTTAAAAGAGTGAAGAGAATGCAAGTGGCTCCTGGCGCGAAGTCTTTCTTTTTCAAGCTGCACACAGGTACACTATCAGTCAGGACATTTCAAGCAGACCGTGGTTTTTACTTACCTTGGGGGACAAATTGCCTTATCTGTAAAAAACCGGAAAATATTGACCATGTTTTCTTACATTGTTGGGAAGGAGTATATTTTTGGGATGTACTTCAAAGGACGTTACAGAAAGAATTACCTTTAAATTCATATGGTATAAGATTTCTGCCAATAGTGGACGAAGAGGGAATGCCTTTTGATTTGATTATGCTATGCGGACTTCACTGTTTATGGCGGGCCCGTATGGCGGGTTTCTATCGCGATCAGGATGCACGGCCTGCACGAATGTATTTCTGTGAATGTATGGCCAAGTATGTTGAACTGCAGAAAACTCAGGAGATTGTACCTGAGTGGTTGTCGAGGGTGGAGCCCTTGGCAGCACTTAGGGAATTTTAAGTTTCTGTCGGACTGTTACTGCTTGTTTTTGTTCTGCTTGTGGTTTGATGTATGCGCCTGTAAACAGACAATAAAGCAAAAAAAAACGGGATAGCCGTGGTCGTACAGCGGTTAGTAGCTTGCATTGTGGCCGCAATAACCCAGGTTCGACTCCTGTTCACGGCAAATTTTTTTTTCTTTTTTTAGAGAGTATGGGGGCCTGGTGATCATTTTGTATTGTCGCAAACAACTCCCACATCTTGATTTTATCGTTTCACCCGCAAACTTCTGGAACCATAAACATCATTACCTTGTACCCAAGCTTTAATGTTGGTTAATTTCTTTGTTTGTTTTTTCAATCAAAACTTGCGTGTAGAATCTGCCTTTGATTACTCCTTCATTTTGAGAAAGTTTTCAATAGGTTCAGCATCATTTTGAACGCATACCTACCACAGGAAATGATAGGGCAATGCTGAAGTACTATCCTGGATGGTTTGTATGGCCCATAGCAGCCTGATCAATAACCACAGCGTCTGGTAAGTTTCGATCAATAGTTCAGGCTTGCGGAATTCACAATACTTTTAATTTCTCTCTGTCTCTCTCTCACTCCTGTGTTTGTGTGTGTGTTTGTGTGTTTCATCTCTCTCCACCCGCACGGCCATTATGGCTGCCTCTGTGATCAGCCCACCTTGTTTTGTGTTTGTGTTTTTCTCTCTCTGAATATCCATCACCATCGTCATTATAGCTGCTGTTTTTACCGTGGAATTTAGTGGACTATCGTAAACCACCTTTTCGTTGATAAGGACGGGGAGGGAACATGCCGCTGCGACGACGGGATTGTTGGATAGAGCTACCTTTCAAGACGCCAATCTCATTTTTCCCTCACACGATGCCCCACTCCGATATTGCGTCTACCACTGCGAAAAACTCCGACATTCCCACATACATTATTTTGGGAAACCTTGAAATTGAAGTTATTGTTCCTTCATCACTTTTTCGTTGATACCGTGATCATGCTACAGCATGCTCTGAAAGTGTTCTGCAGCTACAGCGGCTTTGCAATATCTCAGAGATCGGAGGTAATGAAAACTTTATGGAACTCTCTTTGTTTTGAATTGCCTCCATGATCATCCCACCTTTTATCATGTGACGGCAACATGTGATAACATAATCTTGTTGCGCCATGTTCTAACATCCCAATGACGTCAAGAAAATTTATCGCTGACATCATGTGGACGTCATATGGTGAAGTAATAAAATGACCGTCCCATTCTTCCTTTCTCTCTCCAGTGTGTGTGTGTGTGTGTGTGTGTGTGGGTTCGTGTGTTTCACTCTCTCTCTCCATCAACATCCTCATTATGGCTGTTGGTTTTACCGTGTAATTTTGTGGAGCATAGTAAAGCACCTTTTCGTTTACATAGACGAGGCGGGTAGCTTCCCGAGACGCCCAATCTAATTTTGCCATCACACGATGCCACAAGCCGACATTGCGTCTACTAGTGTGAAAAACTCCGTTATTCCTTCATGCATTGTTCTAAGACTACTTGAATTTGAAGTTAATCCTTTATAACCTTTCTTTTGATACACTGATCATCATACAGCACCCTCTGAAAGTTTTCTGCAGCTTGCGTGGCCATGCACTAAACAAAAGATAGGAAGAAAAATTGAGGGAAAAGAAAGGCAAGGAGGTTAACCAGCCTATTGGCAGCCGGTTTGCTACCCTGCGCTTGGGAGAGGGATGGAGGAGATGAAAGATAGCAGAGAGGGAAGAGGGAAACAGCACGTTCGGCAGCACACGCGCGCACACTATGTCATAGTCCAGTCTTGTCTTTCGTGGTGTGTGACATTGCTGTTACAGTCGCTTGTTCAAGTTGGTGTCGCCTAGGAATTTATACAGAGCTTTCGTCGCCTTCTGTTGCAATGTCTTCTCTCGGGCACTTGACAGAACAGTGTCCACAAACATTTGGCTGTTGTCGATGCACGCAAAAGCAGACGCCAGTGACTGTCTCTGGATTTCATACAACGGACAGTCACACAGGATGTGGTGTAGCGTCTCTTCGCAATGACAGGCATCGCAGGGAGCGTTGTCGGCCATTCCTATGACAAAGGAATAAGATTTTGTAAATGCCACTCCTAGCCATAAGCGCTGAAGATGGGTGGCTTCTCTTCGGTCGAGTTCAGTGGGCATGCGGAGAGCCATCAAAGAGGACAGGTGGTGTTGACGATTCGTATCGATGCTTGGTTGGCACCATAGTGAAAACGTGATTACACGCGCAAGTCGTCGAAGATTACTGGCAGCATCGGTCCGCGAAAGTGGTATGGCTTCTTCTCGTGTTTTTTCAAGGGCTTTCCGCACAGCAGTATCGGCATGTTCGTTCCCTATGATGCCGTAGTGACTTGGTAGCCACTGAAGCGTCACATGATGCCCTTTCCGTGTGAAGAGTGGAGAAGGCATCGAATTTCGAAAACAAGCTGTTCGTATGGCCCGCGACGCAGTGCTGAGAGCACAGATTGTAGGGTCGCCCCTGAGTCGCTGAAAATCGACCATTGTTGCGGTGGTTCCCGATTGACCACACAAAGTGGTGCACGAAGAGCAGCTAGTTCCGCTGCTGTAGACTCCATGGAGTGGTCAGTCCTAAAGCTGATGGTAACACCTCTTGCTGGGATAACTACTGCCCCTGACGAACACTGGTGGTTCGTGGAACCTTCGGTGTATACATGTATGCTGTCTGAATATTTTTCATGCAAAAGAAGAAGAGACAGTTGTTTCAGCACGGGCGATGGAAGCTCAGATTTCCTCCGTATCCCTGGTACCCTAAGATGCACTGTGGGTCGAATAAGACACAAATGTGGTATGGATGGTTTAGATGCAGGAGTGAAGCCCGAGGGAAGTATATCGTTTTATTTCACAATCTTTTTGGCGAACAATGCTTGGCTCCTCTTTGAAGGCAACAGTGCAAGGTGATGGCAGGGAGCACGTGCGAAGTGTCTGATGTGCGTTCTCAAGACTTCTACAACAATGTGAGATTGTATCGGATAGTCACCAGCATTTGCAATTGTTGCTTTCGTTGACGTACATCTGGGAAGACCGAAGCACACTCTCAGCGCTTGGCCTTGTACTGCCTGTAGAACACGAACATTGGTCTTGCAGGTATTGCTAAGCACGGGCAAGCTATATCTGAGGAAACCGAGAAACAGGGCCCTGTAGAGCTCCATCAGTGCGTCTACTGCCATCCCCCACGTCTTTCCTGCCAGGAACTTGAACAGTTGGAAATAGCGGTCAGGCGCTTCTTCAAATAGGCCACATGCGTACTCCAACAGAGGTCCTTATCAATAATGATGCCCAGAAGCCGGTGGGTTTTGTCGTAAGAAATCGGTCGCCCGCAGATTGAGATGACATAAAGGGTCATTGTTTTGTGAGTAAAGGCCACCAGCGCGCATTTGTCTGGTGATACGCTGACACCTTGTTTGAACAAGTAGTTGGCAATCATAGTTGCTGCTTTTTGAAGCCGGGAACGTATCTGAAGACGTGTGACTGCCGATGTCCAGACACAGATGTCATCTGCGTATATTGAGGTTTTAATAGTGCTTGGCAATTATTCAACAAGGCCAATTAGTGCAGGATTAAAAAGCGTTGGGCTAAGAACTCCGCCTTGAGGAACACCTCTGGAAGTATAGCGTTGCGTAGTTGCGCCATCTTCTGTTAACACAAAGACTGATCTTGCAGCCAGGTAACTCGAAATCCACCAAACGACTCGACCACCAAGGCCAACCATCACAAGAGCACCCAAAATGGCTTCATAAAGTACATTATCATAAGCGCCTTTCACATCTAGAAACAAAGCTGCAGATAGTCGCTTACGAAACCTTTCGTGCTGAACGTACGAAACTAGATCAACGACATTGTCAATAGAAGAGCGGTCACGTCGGAAACCAGCCATTGAATTCGGATAAATCTTGTAGTATTCAAGATACCACTCCAGGCAGCCTAGTATCATCCGTTCCATTATCTTCCCTACGCAGCCGGCCAGTGCTATTGGGTGGTATGAGGTGAGTTCGAGTGGGGATTTGCCCTGCTTCAAGGTGGGTAACAAGCGGCTTACTTTCCAGTCATCAGGAACATTACCATACTGCCACGAGATGTTAAAGAAACTCAACAGTTCTCTCCTTGCACCTTCCCCAAGGTTGCACAAGGCTCGGTACGGAATACCATCTGGGCCCGGAGAAGTTAAACGCCTGGAGAGTGCAAGTGCCGCCTCGAGCTCCTCCATTGTAAAAAGGAGGTCCATGTGGTAGTCACGGGAGCGGGGGACGTCACCTCTCACTGGAGAATCTGGACGAGTGGCTTGGTTGGCGATCTGCGCACAGAAATCTTCTGCGACATCGATGTCTTGCCTCCTTTGAAATAGCGCGAGCGCTTTGAAAGGAAAGCGCTGTTCCGTAGGGTGACGCAGACCTTGCACCGTATTCCAAATGTGTGAGGGTGGCTTGCCAGGGTCTAGTGACTAGCAAAACGTTGTCCATCGTTCCGACGCTAATCTATCCATGTGACACCGAATCTTCTTTTGCATCCTCCTGGCTGCCCTAAGATCGTGAATTGATTTTATACGCCGATACCGACGCTCCGCCCGGCGTCGCAGTGCTCGGAGTGGCTCCAACTCCATATCAAAGTCGTTTCGTGTGGAAGATATCGTCACCGTGCGACTGGCGTTTTGCATTGTGCTCTTAATTGTCTTCTAACCCAGATCATAGGCCAACGCTGCAAGCATCTTCCATGTCAGATTTGAAGTTGGTCCATTGGACTGATCAAATGGTTGTCCATGGACCATAACTAGACAAGCCTTTGATGTTAAGGTAGATTAGAATGTGATCACTTCCTCGTGTCTCAACATATGGAAACCACTTGACGTATGTCGTGAGGGAGTTGGAGACAAAGGCAAAGTTTAGACAGCTGCCGTATGTCACCCCTCAAAGAAAAGTGGGGCTGCCGTCGTTCAGGAGAGTAAGGCCATAGTTGTAGGCAATGTTTGCTAACCTGCGACCTCTTGCATTTGTCTGCGTACTTCCCCATGCGTGAATGTGCGCATTGAAATCACCAATGAAAACCCATGGTGCAGGACACATTCTCAAAATATCAGCTAATCTCCTGGAATCGAGATTATTCGACGGCGATATATAAACGCCTATGAGAATAAACATGAGTTTGTTCTTTTTCACAGTGATGCAGACTTAGTGATATTCACCGGGAGGTGCAATTGGTTGCACAACATACGCCAGTTCACGACGACCAAAGACGATGATTTTTCTGCACGCACCGTTCGTTGAAGACATGCTAACGTCGTACCCCGACAGTCTTATTGGTTTCGACAAATTGGGGTCACAAATGACGCTGATTGGAAACACGTTGGTAAACACAAACTGATGAAAATATGAAAGGCGTGATTTTTTGATGCTGAAGATGCCTGTCGGGCGACTACTCTGAAGTGTGCCAACTGCAGCGGTCCTCATGCTGCCTCTTCAAAAGACTGTCCTCGAATCCAAAAGGAGCGCACGGTTCTCAGACAAATGGCCCGAGTCAACTCTACACACTGGGATGTTGTAGGCCCGTGTGCTCAGATTTGGGTGCACGTTAAAGAACCCCAGGTGGTCCAAATTTCCGGAGCCCTCCACTACGGCGTCTCTCATAATCATATGGTGGTTTTGGGACGTTAAACCCTACAAATCAATCAATCATCGACACACAGGGAGGCAGCCGAAGTAGTCCGGCGTCGGCGTCGACGTCGGCATCATCGAAAGTCTTCAAAGAAGGCACATTCCCGAGATGCTCCTTCCCACTCTTCAGTGGTTCCATGCAGTAGCGCCGCGAAAGGGCCCACCACTTCTACGAAAGAAACAGAGAAGCCTCCTTCTCTGGAGGAATGGCCCACGCTCCCGACGCGCTCTTCTGCCAAGGAACCTCTGCAGGTTGTGGCCACACAAGAGCCGTCTCCAACCATGGAAGATTTGCCTAAAACTGATCGTCAAGTGATCTCGGTGCTGCGTTCCCTCATAGAAGCCATCCGAGCGATATTAGTCGACATGAAGACACCATCTGCTCGGAGCGCATTTGGACTATTGGACGCCCTAAGCCCCGTGCTTGAATCTCTCAACTAGGAAGATGGCTACTCACTCCTCAACACTTTGTAAAGAAGTCAAGGCTGCATCCGTCATCCAGTGGAATGCCAGAGGACTCAAAGATCGGAGGTAATGCAAGGACTATGGACCTCTCCTTGTTATGCACTGCCTTTGAGATCAGCCCGCGTTTTGTCTTGTGATAAAGTTATGTGAGAACATGATCTAGATATGACGTTTTTAACGTCAGAATGACGTCTTGAAAATTTATCTCTTTCATAATGTGGACGTCATATCGTGAATAATTCAAATTACCATCTAATTCTCTCTCTCTCCTGTGTGTGTGTGTGTGTTCACGTGTTTCACTCTCTCTCCATCCACATCGTCATTATGGCTGCTGTTTTTACCATGAAAAATTGTGCAGGATGGTAAACCACTTTTTTTTTTATGGGGACGAGGCGGGCACGTGCCGCTTTAGTTGCGTGTTTGATGAATAGGGCTAGCTGCCCGTGACGCACAACTTTATTTAGACCAGGAAACGATGCCACACTCTAATATTGCACCTACCACTGTGCAAAAGTTCGAGATTCCCTCATCCATTGGCGCAGAACTCCGGCTGGGAATTCGGGCCTCGTTTTTTTCAGCTCGAGCAGCGTGAGAGTGGCGACACGATTACAGGGTCTACAAATATACTACCTAGTATGCTGAGCGCGGGCTAGGAGATGGCTCCGCAGCTGATGACTGCAGCGCCCTCATGGTGCGCTGCTGTGTGAGTGGGTGCATTTGCGTTGAATCCTTGCTCTCTACAAGCGCTGCAAAGCCTGCAGGAGGCCGTGCCGCGCGAGGCCAACTATTATTTTTCTGCATTTTCAGTGTGTTTTTTTTTACGCATTGCTCTATATTATAGGAACTACTCGATTGCTTTCACAGTACTGGCGCTTTGCAATACCAAATGAAGATCGTTTCGTGGCATACATTTCGCCATCCGCTACTGCCCGCAATAAAAAAATACGCAGATCCCACGTAACTTGGGAATAAATGCTATGCAACATGACTCTGTTGTAATTTTTTAATAGGTGAGACATTATGATGTGGCACTAATTATATGCAAGAAATTGGATAGTCAACAGTAGAACCAGCATTGGCGTTTCACGAACATTTGGCTCTTCTTGCAAAGTACTTCGAAGACGCTAAGTTAAGGGGGTGATCGTGAGGGCACCCAGACGTAGGCGATACGATCGATAAATAGATGAATAGATAGATAGGAAGACATACAGACAGACAGAAAGATGGACTTACGGATGGACAGGCAGACAGACGCACAGACGAATGGATGGACGGACGCACGGACGAACGGATGGACGGACGCACGGACAGATGCACGGACAGACGGACGGACGGATGGACGCACGGACAGACAGATGGACGGAAGGACGGATGGATACGGAGAGACGGATGAACGAATAAACATATATATATATATATATATATATATATATATATATATATATATATATATATATATATATATATATATATATATATATATATATATATATATATATATATATATATATATGACGCTATGATGAATGGCAGACGTGGCCTGGCTCATACCCCATGTTTTTTCTGTTCTGCCTTCTTCCTTCTCGGCTTCTACCAATCATCGCTTCATACGTCACACGATTCCCCCTCCCCCCGAAAGATGGCACTGGTTACAAACTATAACAAATTAAAGAAGTGAATGAACAAAACAATGCCCAAATTCACAGTTTCACGTCCAGACGGGGTTCCACAATCTCACGAAATCTTCAAGGCCGATTGAGCAGTCCGATGAATTTTATGACAACTCTGGTGGGCGAGGTTGACTGTTGCGTTCTGGCCAACTGAAGCGCGCCTTGAACGTAGAAATTACAGATGACACAGCCATTCTCGTCATGAATGAACAAGGGTCGAAGTACTTGTAGCATTTAGAGTCGGATGTCGTAGGCACGAAGTTCTCCGTCGTAGACGCTGCTTTCTGTGTCGTGGCTGAGACAGAATGAGTGCTTGCAGCCTGCATGTGGAGAACCGAAGCTGATGGTATGATGCCTTTGTTCCTTCATTGTACACGTGGTAGCTGCATGTCTCTTTCGTAGCTTTCAGTGGTCTTCTCTCAGTTTGTTGAATTGTAGATACGGCGTTGAGAACTGGTGCAGAAAACTTTGTCGACGTTGCTTTCTGCGAAGATGGCTTAGGCATCGACTTCGTCTTTGCTTCTTTAATTGATGTCGTCTCTGATGATCTTTCAGCCACAAGTGTACTCGTGAGGAGGTTTCACTTGATCGTTGTTCTTGTTCGAGTAGCCGTTGCAGTTCTTGGAGTTCGTGCAGTTGCCTTTGTTGAAATTGCTCGTCTTCGTTCTCTCTCTCTGTCTCTCTCTCTCTCTCTCTCTCTCTCTCTATATATATATATATATATATATATATATATATATATATTGTATATAGTGGGCGCGGCGAGAGTGGGCGCAGCGAGGCAGCGGGAACTATGTCGCTCATCCAGGGATTTTTGTTCACCACACAGGTCTGCCTTTTCGTCGCAAGTATCGGCCCCAAACCGGTATTTGGAGCGGACGAATACGCCTGCGCAACTCAGGTAGGCGCGTGCACGGGTTCTACGTGTCGAGAAGATTACCACAACGAAGACATTGGCTATCAACCATTGCTGCTGCCCCAACAACCACAGCTGCGCAGCCTCAGTCTTCTGCACTGGGGTCTTCCAGCGACTGTGACGTCATCGGTCCAACCTATAAAGGATCAACCGTGGCTGCAGTTCACCAGTGGGCGCGGCGAGGCAGCGGGAACCATGTCGCTCATCCGGAAATTGTTGTTCACCACACAGGTCTGCCTTTTCGTCGCAAGTATCGGCCCCAAACCGGTATTTGGAGCGGACGAATACGCCTGCGCAACTCAGGTAGGCGCGTGCACGGGTTCTACGTGTCGAGAAGATTACCACAACGAAGACATCGGCTATCAACCAGTGCTGCTGCCCCAACAACCACAGCTGCGCAGCCTCAGTCTCTGCACTAGGGTCTTCCAACGACTGTGATGTCATCGGTCCAACCTATAAAGGATCAACCGTGGCTGCAGTTCACCAGTGGGCGCGGCGAGGCAGCGGGAACCATGTCACTCATCTAGAAATTTTTGTTCACCACACAGGTTAGTGAAACCGTGTCGACACTTCGCTGCGATGATCCAATGCTGATTATTTTGCCGTGCCCACGGTCCTGTGTCTTGTATGTTCAAAACTGCTTGCGTATATGTGTGCTTCTTCTTTGTGGGGACGTGGAAGAGAACCCAAGTCCTACCGTTGAGGAAATGTTCGCGAAAATTCAGAGTGGCCAGGAAACCATCTTAAAGGAACTTACTGATGTTCGAGAACGACTAACAATGACTGAAAATACTGTTGTAAATTTCGACACTCGATAGAATGATCTCGACAAACTGCTCCTTGAAATTCGGGAGAAAACTTTACAAATTGACACACTACAGACAAATGTATGAAATCTCGAACGGGTCATTGAGCAACAGTCTCAGAAACTTGTCGATTTGGAAGACCGAAGCCGCCGTTCCAACCTTGTAGTCTTCGGCGTTGAAGAGGACAGCGAAGAAAACGATGAAAGCTTAAGAACAAAGGTTATAGACGGCATTTTTGAACGGAAGCTTCAACAGAAGTGCAGCTCTGTCGCTAGAATCCATCGCATTGGAAGGCCTGGTGCCACTAAAAGGCCAGTTATTGTTTACTTTCAAGATTTTCTTGCGAAAGAGACAATTTTACGCCGTGCGAAGAACTTGAAAGGCACAGACATATTTGTGCAAACTGATTTTAGCAGAGCTACGCTGCGCAAGCGTAAGCTTTTGTGGAAAACAGCGAAGGATGATAAAGCGGACGGCAAGGAAGCGTATCTTATTCATGACAAGCTGAAACTTGATGGGACTCTTTATGCGTGGGATGATCCCAAGAAAAATTACATGTACTGAGGATCAAATATTTTTAAACGACAGCTTGACACGTGTTGGCCAATGGTGCACGTCGTGGTCCATGAAGTTAAACTCGGACAAGACTGTTCTATTGCGAATCACAAAGAAAAGAGAGCCGCTTAAGTTTTCTTACTGTATCCATGGAGTGACTCCTAAGAAAACCCGGAATACAAATATCTAGGGGTGACAATTACCAATACGTTATTGTGGTCTAAGCACATTGAAAATACCTGCGCAGCTGCCATGCGCAGGCTTGGGTTCATAAGGCACAAACTTAAAGCTGCCCCTACAGAAGCAAAACTGTTGGCTTATAAGACCTTAGTGTTACCTAAGCTTGAATACGCCAGCATTGTTTGGGACCCCTTTTCTAAGAAAGACAAGCAAAGGCTAGAAATGGTGCAGCGCCAGGCAGTGCGTTTTATTTTCAACAAGTACAGATCCACTGATTCCCCATCTTCGTTGATGGTTCAAAATGGAATTTCAACTTTAGAGCAGCGACGTAAACTAGCCCACCTAAAATTTTTGTTTTCGCTTTTTCATGGCCACCTGAAGCTTAACGCAAACCCTTATGTCAAGCCGTTCTTACCTCGAGCATCGAGACATCGCCACTCACACAATCTTCTTCCTTACAAAGCTTGCACAAATCTATTAAAATACTCTTTCTTCCCGCGGACAATTGCGGATTGGAATGCATTACCGAGTTCGGTTTTTTCTGCGCGAACTGTGGCCGCTTTTTCAGCGAAGGTGCTCGCTGCCCTAGAATAATTATCGTCTTTGTTTCAGAGGTTTGCTGACCGATTGCTGGTGCTTTTCTAGTTTTTGTGTAGCTCTCGAACGGTTGAGGATGTTTTAGTCGTGGGTTTTCATTGTTTGTTAGGAAAAGTGCGCTTTTGTCTGATTTTTTTTGAAGTTGAAAAATTTAGGGTGGTCCTTGAATGTACGAGCTCTACTGTATAATGGTTTTGTTTGCTTGACCTACAGTCAGTGTGATCATTGCAACTTTCTAGTTTACAATAAGTTTTGCACTGGGCAACGTTTTTTTTCCTGGAAATGTGTGTATAAATGTATGTATGTGTGTATTTGTTTATATATCTATACTGTTCGTGTGTATGACCAAAACATGCTAATTGATATGTATTCACCGCTACCATGCGATACATGTAACTTTCCTATCTGCCCTCCTGCTTGGTCCTTATAGGACTGCAGTATGTAATAAATAAAAAAATAATATATATATATATATATATATATATATATATATATATATATATATATATATATATATATATATATATATATATATGAATAAAAAGAAGACACACGTCGAAAAACGAAAAGATTTCTTTACGTTTCGGCCGTCGGACCGGCCTTCGTCAGAATAACGAAGGCCGGTCCCACGGCCGAAACGTAAAGAAACCTTTCCGTTTTTCGACGTGTGTCTTCTTTTTATTCATACTATTTACCGGCGTCCAAGAATTTATTCCCTGCAATAATATATATATATATATATATATATATATATATATATATATATATATATATATTGTGAAGAAGAAAGAGCGTCGTTGGCAAGCAACATCGCCACCGCTTGGGTACTGGGTGCTGTGCTTCGCTCGCTCGGCTCGTGCTGATCATCGCCGGCATCTGCTTGACCGTTGCTCTTGCACGATCGTGTTTCTTCGTAGGACCACCGTGGCAACAGTCGTCAATAAACCCTTTTTAAATTGGTGGAAGGTGCTGACATTCCCCGTCGCCTGAACCTGGGTGCTGCCATTCGCCGTCGCCTGAACCTGGTGCTGCGCAACCGAACGCTACCTCCCATCATGGCTACCAACAACGCGCAACCTGGCTCTTCTACTCCATCCCCCAGCAACCCCGGCGTTCTTCGTTTGCGAGAGCCCAAGGTCTTTAGCGGAGCTGATGAGACCGACGTGGAAGACTGGTTCGCTAACTATGAACTGGTGAGCGCTAACAACAAGTGGGATGACGCGGACAAATTGACTTACGTCATCTTTTACCTCACTGACGTGGCCGAAATGTGGTATAACAACCACAAAAACGACATCACGACGTGGTCCATCTTTAAAACCTTGTTTGCTGACGTTTTTGGCCGACCCGCAGTCCGCAAGTCCAGAGCCGAACAACGCTTGCGGACTCGCGCACAAAAGCCAACGGAATCTTTCACCAGCTACATCGAAGACATTATTGGTCTTTGCAACCGTGTGAACACCACCATGCCCGAGTCGGAGAAGATTCAACACATCCTCAAAGGGATAAATGACGGTGCATATCAGCTGCTCCTGGCCCGTAATCCTGCCACCGTTGCGGAACTTGTCACTTTGTGTCAAACTTTCGACGAGTTGAGCAAGCAGCGCGCCCTGACTCGCCCATTTTCCTCACACACCGACTCGCTCTCCAGTCTCACTTCTGTTCCCGACCACTCACCAACCTTGTAAGAGATTAAAGACTTTGTGCGTGAAGAAGTAGCTCGGCAATTGTCGTTGATTTTCTTCACGCAGCAGCCGCCGTCCTCTCGTCTGCCCTCACCACTCCGCGACGTTATTGCTGAAGAGGTAGCTCAGGCTGTTCCCGTCGCTGCCCACCAGCAGCCTGTGGCCATGCCTGTTGCCCATGCGCCGGCTATGCAGCCCGTGGCCGCGCCCCTTACGTATGCCCAGGTGGTACGTAGCAGACCCCGCCAGCAGCATTTGCCACCCATGTCTTCAGTCGCTCCCCACTCCGCCCCATTTTTGACACCTTGGGCCGCACCACGAGTCAGCAATTCCTGGCGCACTCCTGACAATCGACCGATCTGCTACGCCTGCGGTACTCCAGGACACGTGGCACGATATTGTCGCCGTCGCTTCCAACCACTCCGCGACGCTACTCGGCCGTTACCGTATGACCCACAGCCAATGAACATACCTGCTCCCTATCCCTCACCGCAGTATGGGTGCACTAACTTTCCTGAGTCTCGGTCACACCAGCCTCAAACTCACTCTCCCCGCTCCCCATCTCCTCGCAGGCGATCACTGTCCCCAATGCGTGCTAGACCCGCTTCCTCCAACCGGGAAAACTGAACGCCGCAGTTCCAGAGGCAAGAACTGCGCCGTCGTCGAAATGCTCAAGTCCTCGCACTTCACCAGCTAACGTCGTCGCTATATCTGTAGATGGTGTTTCTACCTTTGCCCTCGTCGACACAGGTGCTGCCGTTTCTGTTATAGCCGCCCAGCTCTGCCGCTCCCTACGCAAAGTGACCACGCCGCTCTCTGGACTATCGCTTCGTACAGCTAGCGCACAACAAGTTCGACCTCTTGGCACCTGTACGGTCCGCATATTCATCCAAGGCTCTATGTACGTTGTCGAGTTCATCGTCCTTTCGGTGTGCTCGCATGACGTTATCCTCGGGTGGGACTTTCTGTCAAATCATCATGCCATCATCGACTGCGCACGCGCTGAAGTTCAATTTTCGCACCTGTGTGACGAACCTTTGCACAAAACCCTTGAGCGGTCGCCAAAACTTGTCGTGCGTGAGGACACTGAAATTCCGCCAGCCTCTCTTGCCGTTGTCCCGGTTTGCTGCGATGACTATAACGATGCTACAGTAATGTTTACACCTTCCGACATTTTCATGAGCCGCAGAGCCGTTTCCTTGCCTTTCGCTACACTCGACGTCACTGCGGGCCGAAGCAATATTTTCGTCCACAACCCCCTTTCTGCACCGCTTACGCTACTTGCCGGCGAATGTCTCGGTCGAGTGGAGTACCTCGATTCCTGTTTATTCCTTAACATGCCAGACGAATCGTGCAGTAGCGCCTCGACCGAACTTCATGCCCTTTCCCCACTGGAGTGCTCATCAAGTGACACCTTCTCGAGTTCCATCGCCGACACCTTAAGTGCCCATGAACGCGCCGAGCTTCTTAATCTCCTCCAGCACTTCGCGAATTCATTCGACGTTTTTCAGCCGCAATTGGGTCGGACTTCCGCAGTGCACCACTACATTGACACCGGTTCGCACCAGTCATTGCGTCAAAAACCGTACCGTGTCTCTGCTGCAGAACGTCACGTCATCAACGACCAGGTCGAAGAGATGCTACGCCGTCGCGTTATTCGACCATCGCACAGTCCTTGGGCATCTCCTGTCGTTCTAGTTCGAAAAAAAGATGGATCGATTCGATTTTGCGTCGACTACCGGCGATTAAACAAGGTGACGCGGAAAGACGTCTATGCATTACCGCGCATAGACGACGCCCTTGACAGCCTACAAGGAGCCGAATTCTTCTCCTCCTTAGACTTACGATCTGGATACTGGCAGGTTCCTATGGCAGAAGCTGATCGCCAGAAAACTGCGTTCATTACACCAGATGGCCTGTACGAATTTAACGTAATGCCATTTGGTCTTTGTAATGCTCCTGCCACATTTGAACGGCTCATGGACAACACACTGCGTGGACTGAAGTGGTCTGTGTGTCTATGCTACCTCGACGACATTGTCGTTTTCTCTCCCGATTTTCCTACGCATCTGCTTCGGCTCCAACTGATTCTGACGTGTTTAACCAACGCTGGGCTCCAACTGAACCTTAAAAAGTGCCGCTTCGCCGCGCGAGAGCTGTCCATCTTAGGGCATATCATCTCCAAGCATGGTGTTCGACCCGACCCTGCAAAACTGCGAGCAGTCGCTGAGTTCCCGAAACCTACTACACTGAAAGAATTACGCAGTTTTGTCGGACTATGTTCGTACTTCCGGCGCTTCGTGCGAAATTTTGCATCGATCATGTCACCACTGACCAACCTCCTACGCGGTGATGCAGACCTTTCATCCTGGTCTTCTGACTGCGACGTCGCGTTTGCCACCCTCCGTAGTCTGCTAACATCTCCTCCAATTCTTCGGCATTTTGACCCAACAGCTGCAACGGAAGTTCACACAGACGCTAGTGGGGTTGGTCTAGGCGCCGTCCTCGCCCAACGCAAGCCGGGCTACTCCGAATACGTCGTCGTTTATGCGAGTCGCACACTTACTAAAGCTGAGGCCAATTACAGCGTCATTGAAAAAGAGTGCTTGGCGCTAGTGTGGGCGCTTCGCAAGTTCCGCCCTTATTTGTACGGTCGCCCATTCGACCTGGTAACGGACCACCATGCACTTTGTTGGCTCGCCACATTGAAAGACCCTTCTGGCCGCCTAGCTCGGTGGGCACTGCAAATCCAGGAGTACGACATTCGTGTCATCTATCGCAGCGGACGCAAGCATTCTGACGCCGACGCCCTGTCGCGTTCGCCTTTACCTCCCGACACGGCCTGCGGAACCACTGGTATCTCCATCGCATCTCTCGACCTCGACTCCTTTACCAGTGAACAACACAAGGACCCATGGATCGCTTCTCTTTTTAACTGTCTTTCTGGATCGTCAACCACTGCGGTACCACGATCTCTCCGACGTCAAGCTGCTCATTTCGCCATTCGTGATCGGCTACTACACCGACGCAACTACGCCCCCGAAGGTCGTATGTGGCTCTTGGTTGTCCCGCGCAGCTTGCGATCACAAATCTGCGCCTCCTTTCATGACGATCCCCAATGTGGTCATGCCGGAGTTTTCAAAACTTGCGAACGCATTCGCCATCGCCTCTACTGGCGCGGAATGTATAATTTCGTTCGAAAATTCGTTATGGGCTGTCCTGACTGTCAACGTCGCAAATCACCGCCTTTCCACTCGTCTGGTGCGCTTCAACCGCTTCCGTGCCCTGCCAAACCTTTAGATCGGATCGGAATTGATCTCTGTGGCCCTCTACCGACAACATCAGATGAAAATCGGTGGATTATAGTCGCTGTGGACCATTCAACACGCTACGCTGAGACCGCCGCCCTTCCAAGTGCCACTGCGCGGGACGTAGCATCCTTCATCCTTCATCGCTTCATATTACGACATGGTGCACCTCGAGAACTACTAAGCGATCGAGGTCGAGCCTTCCTATCAGAAGTCGTCATGTCTCTGCTTTCTGAATGCCATGTTGTTCATCGCAAGACCACGGCATACCACCCGCAGACTAACGGGCTCACGGAAAGATTTAACCGCACCCTTGGCGATATGCTCGCCATGTATGTGACATCCGATCATACTAACTGGGATCGCATTCTTCCATTCATTACGTTCGCATATAACACCGCGGCACAGTCTACCACTGGATTTTCACCTTTCTTCCTTCTTTATGGACGCGAACCATCCCACACCATCGATACTCTCCTTCCATACCGTCCTGACGCATCCGAATGCCCATCTGTGTCCGAAGCTGCCCGAAATGCGGAAGAGTGCCGTGAACTCGCACGCACCTTTACGTCTCGAGAACAACAGCGCCAGAAACAAAACAACGTCGACTCTTCACAAAGCCCCAGCTATTCCCCGGGATCACTTGTATGGCTGGCTGTTCTTTACCAAACCCCCGGCATTTCCTCAAAACTCGTTCCAAAGTACGAGGGCCCATACCGCGTTTTGGAGCAAACCTCGCCGGTGAATTTTCTCATCGAGCCACTTTCCCCATCTGACGACATGCGCCGGCGTGGACGTGACATCGTCCACGTCGCCCGCCTTAAGCCATATTATAGCCCTCTGCCTCCAGACTCTTAGGTCGCCAGGATGGCTCTTTTTCGGCGGGGGCAAATTGTGAAGAAGAAAGAGCGTCGTTGGCAAGCAACATCGCCACCGCTTTGGTACTGGGTGCTGGGCTTCGCTCGCTCGGCTCGTGCTGATCCTCGCCGGCATCTGCTTGACCGTTGCTCTTGCACGATCGTGTTTCTTCGTAGGACCACCGTCGCAACAGTCGTCAATAAACACTTTTTCAATATATATATATATATATATATATATATATATATATATATATATATATATATATATATATATATATATATATATATATATATATATATATATATATATATATATATATGTGTGTGTGTGTGTGTGTGTGTGTGTATA
Organism: Rhipicephalus microplus; assembly: GCF_043290135.1. Classification (NCBI taxonomy): domain Eukaryota; kingdom Metazoa; phylum Arthropoda; class Arachnida; order Ixodida; family Ixodidae; genus Rhipicephalus; species Rhipicephalus microplus. The sequence continues at coordinate 425,870,978 of NC_134710.1, read as the reverse complement.
GATAGATAAATGCTCAAAGTGGTTTTGCTTTACGCAAAAAATTGTTTTTAAAAACCTTTGCCAATATACCACAAGTTCTTTTTTAAAATGTGCTTTGTTTTGAGTGCAAAAATTATCACAGAAGACCCTAAAACCTTCACCTCTAAGCCTGCATTCCATTAGGATTCGAGTGAAAACCAATAATAACATGCCAATAAATAATCTGACACTCACTACATATGATACTCTAAACTTTGTTGGAAAGGGAGTGCGACGCAGACATGGCAGAAAATCTGTTTGAATTAGATTAAAAAGGGTATTTTCGATTTTTACCTAAATAATCATATTTCAAATTTCGCCTAGATGGCGATTTCATTCCCGACACCGTTCACCCTAATCCGAAAAGATAGTTCAGTGGAGTCACTCTAAGAATGTTTTTCCCACACGACAGCCTTCGGATTCATCCTTCTGTCTGCCCTCTTGATCCTACTTTTTCATTCAGGAAAACATGCTGGATTCGTTAGTGCGGGGAACAAGACACTTTTTCCCTGTTCGACCGGTAACTTATTTGACACAGAGGCCCAATACACGTTCCTTCTTTTCATTGCCGCGAAGCTTTTAAAATCTCAGGGTGTTGCAGTGTACATATGGCGCCGCCGAACTTCACAATAAATCAGAAGGCAGCTGTCACCATAGTTCGGCACTTTGAAGGACTACTCACTCAACCTCACTCACCACAATTTTTTCAGCCTTCACCCTCACTCACGTTCATACTCACGTCAACTCCCCCTCATAGGCCCTCACTGACGTTCATACTCACACCTACTCGCACTGATGAGTGCTCACTAACGTTCATACTCTCTCCTTGTCACACTCAAAGTACAAACTCACGTTCATACTCACGCCTACTCACACTCACTCCTTCTTACTCAAGTTCATACTCACTCCTTCTCACACTCAAAGTACTTACTCCCGTTCATACTCACTCCTTGTCACACTCAGAGTACTCACTCACGTTCAAAATCACTTCTACTCACACTGAAAGTACTCATTCACGTTCATACTCACTATTACTCAAACGCATGAGTGCTCATGTTCATACTCTCTTATACTCATGCTCAGAGTACTCACTCATGTTCATACTCACTCCTACTCACACTCATGAGTACTCACTCAGGTTCATACTCACTCTTACTCAAACTCATGAGTACTCACTCACGTTCAAACTTACGCCAACTCACACTCCAGTCCCTCACTCACGTTCATACTCACGACTACTCACACTTGTGAGTACTCACTCATGGTCACAATCACGCCAGCTTGAACTCATAGGCCCTCACTCACGTTTATACTCACGACTACTCACACCGATGAGTACTCACTCATGTTCATACTCACGCCTACTCACAGTCACTCACCTTCATACTCACGCCTACTCACACTCATTGTTCATGACTCACGTTCATACTCCCGACTACTCACACTCTTAGAGAAACACGGACTGCTGGGCGAGTTGGTAATTCATATTAACTGAGGTGTGCGAAAAATTGAAGTACAAAAGGAAGACACCTCGAGACAGCGCGCCGTGTCCTGGTGTCTCCTTTTTGTACTTCAATTTTTCGTGCACCTCAATTAAGACTCATAGTTACTTACTCACCTTGATACTCACGCCTGCTCAAAATCATAGGCCCTCACTCACATCCACACTCACATAAGAATTCACCTTCATACTTACGCCTACCCATAGTCAGGCACACTCACCCACGTACTTTTACATTCACCTACTCATCATCATCACAGCAGGACAAAGGCCTCTCCCCTGTTCCGCCAGTCAACTCGGTCCTTTGCTTGCTGTTGCCACTTCATACCCGCAAACTTCCTAATCTCATCTGCCCACCAAACTTTGTCTCCCCTTTTCCCGCTTTACTTCTCTTGGAATCTACAAAATAACCGACAGAAAACGAAAGTAATGAACAACAACCTCAAAAGAAAAAGTGCTTCAAGATAGGTGGCAGTGCACTTGAAGTTGGAAAAGGTATATACGTCTACTTAGGCAGGTAGTACTTGCGGAGCCGAGCCACGAGACTGAAGTAACTAAAAAAATAAAAGTGGGGTGGAGAAGATTCGGCAAGCATTCTCAGCTCATGGCTGGTAGATTGTCACTATCCCCTCAAGACGAAAGTATATAACAGCTGCATCCTGCCGGTACTTACCTGCTGAGCAGAAACCTGGAGGCTTACAAAAAGGGTTCCGCTTAAATTGAGGACGTAGCAGAGGGCGATGGAAAGGAAAATAGTAGTTGTAGCCTTCAGAGTTTAAGAAAAAGCGGAGTGGATCAGAACAAACCGGGGTTAAGGATATCATAGTTGAAATCAAGAAGAAGAAATGGACATGGACCGGGTATGTAGCGCGTAGGCAGGATAACAGCTGGTCATTAAGCATAACTGACCGGATTTCCAGGAAAGCAAACGGGTTAGGGGGAGACAGTATGTTATATGGGCAGATGAGATTAGGAAGTTCACGGGTACATAATGGCAGCAGCCAGCACAGGACCGAGTTGAGTGGCGGATCATGGGAGAGGCCCTTGTCTTGCAGTGGACGTTGTCAGGCCGATGATGAATATTAACATTGAGGTAGCGTTACGTGTACTCAGGTTACTCAAGAAACAATCGAGCCGAACAATTGTCGCTTTCTGTTAGGGTCGGTAGGCTCGACAAACAGGCAATGACTCAGCGCAATTACGACACACCTGCACATTCATTTGTGTGCCATGACGCGTAGGAGACGCTGAGACATCGTTTAGAATCTCAGTAATGTGTTACAAGCACTCAAAACGCGCTTTCGTAGGCTACGACGCTCGCGCGCGAAATAGAGACGCTCTCGACAGCTTCAGTATACTACACGGCCACTGCTGATTACCCGCCAGAACCCAAGACATTGCCATGGCATCCGGCTCGGCCGCTTAGTTCGTTCCACTGCCCCTAGCCTCTCCTGACTGCACTAGCGGGACAGGCGGGCTCCGCGGCGCCATGGCCAGCCCGGCCGCCCGGCCACTGGTGGGTGTTCTGTGGCCCGGCGCGACCGTCGAGACGGCGCCTCCCCTCTCGGCCTCGCCTTCAGATGGAATGCGTTGCGTACGGCAGTTTTGCATTCGAGAAATTGTGCGCATCTTCGAAGATGTTTTCCTTCTTCTGTGGGTCGCGCTCACGCGGAGACTTCGTTGACTCCGTACCCACACTGACGATTGCAGGGGGACTTATTTATGAATCTGCGGACGCGGTTAACGTTCATTGGCAGTGTGCGTACACAGGGTTATCGCGGACAGCCGAATAAAACGGTAATTAACGAGTTGCGCTATGTGTGTTTTTGTACTAGCCCGCGTTATGTCAATGACAGAATAAATTATCAAGGGCGATTGGGCGCTTATTGCACATTGTGTCTGCACTGTTGAAGGCATAATAAGCCGCCGAAAAGTGAAGCGAGGGTAGAGATTGAAACGGCGATGCGAACAGGATCCGATTACGCTATTGCATACTATACTATTGACAGCGAAGCTCAACCGTCCTCCAAGCTTTCCTTTTTTTCCTAATGGGGCACTGAGAAGGCGAAGTTTGCACAGCTTCGCGCTTCAGAGCTCATGAGATCACTTAAGGTTTTCGTTCAAGGCAACCTTCACTTGAGGGACAACGCAGAGAAAGAAACTGCCCCGCCGCGGTGGTCTAGTGGCTAAGGTACTCGGCTGCTGACCCGCAGGGCGCGGGTTCGAATCCCGGCTGCGGCGGCTGCATTTCCGATGGAGGCGGAAATGTTGTAGGCCCGTGTGCTCAGATTTGGGTGCACGTTAAAGAACCCCAGGTGGTCTAAATTTCCGGAGCCCTCCACTACGGCGTCTCTCATAATCATATAGTGGTTTTGGGACGTTAAACCCCACATATCAATCAATAAATCAATCAAGCAGAGAAAGAAACTGCAAAATCACTGCGCACAATGAGCGTAGCGCACACAACGTGCTCTCTCTCGGGCGCTATTTCAGCGTTTTTTTTTTGTCGCTTGCGCAGTGCGTTTCATTTTTTTGAACCGGCTCGCGCGGCGATTTTCGTTAAAGGGCTTCTCAAGACCTTGTTGTTTTACATGTATTATCAGCGCGTTGCGTAGACTGAAGGCGCAAGAGGTAAGTGCAGCAAGAACGGTAGCTGTACCCTCAACTCGAATTTTGCGCGGTCACCTCGCCCCCCCCCCCGTCCCAAAAAAGAAATCTGATGTAGGATGGCTCCTACATACTAACTGAAAGCTTTTAGGTACAGGAAGCTTGCATGCCATAGTCACCATAGTCACCATAGGGGTGAGTATGCCATAGTCATACTCACCCCTATTCACACTCAGAATACTCATTCGCGTTCATACTCACTCCTACTCACACTCATGAGCACCCACTCACGTACATACTCACTTTTGCTAACACTGTAAGTACTCATTCACGTCCATACTCACTCTTACTTATACTCATGAGTACTCACTCACGTTTTACTCACTCCTACTCATACTCATCAGTACTCACTCATACTCACACTCAACATATTCAAATGAGTGTGAATGAGTGTGAGTGAGTGTACTCTTGAGTGAGTATACCGAGCTATGGTCATGAGCGCTATCTGGCAGTTATCTTGGAAAACGAAGCGCGAACGCACGGCGATGGGTAGGTGCCACCACCGTGTCGTCAGCTAAGCGTTGGAAACTCTTGCCTTTTCGGGCAAGCGTTGCATTGTCAGCGCAGCGTGATAAACGCTACGGCCTACACCGGTCTTAACCAAGCGAAAGGGAACTATAGATGATGACAAGCTAAGAATGAAAAATTGGTGCCGTATCTGCATGTTACACTGCAAGTGTTGTTGAAAGACGATAGTTTTGCGTCTGGAAAAAGTGAACAAAACGTTTATTTGATGTTCTGTGCAAGAAAAACGGTGAATGGTATTCTGGAGGCGCTGCGTTAGAGTGCCTCGAGCGTGCAGTGGAGGCGAACGAGCGCATTAAGTCGCATCACACGGGAGTCATGAGCACTATCTGGCAGTTGTCTCGAAAAACGAAGCGCGAACGCAAGGCGATGGGTAGGCACCACCACCGTGTCATCTTAGCAAAGCGTTGTAAACTCTTGCCTTTTCGGGCAAGCGTTGCAATGTCAGCGCAGCATGATAAACGCTACGGCCCTTAGATTTACCTATTTATGCCTTTTTTTCGTAAAAAGACACACATACAGAATATTGACGCTTTGTTATGGTGCCTCAGATATGTGCAATAATTGTTTTTATTGGAAAATCGCACAAGTATCAAAGCTGAATCTTGAGAAATATTGGTGGGCGCTGTGGATGGGGTCGGCCGGTTAAGGTATCGTTAAGCGTGGACAAATATAAAACTGTAGAGACATACAGACAGATAGACACACATACAGACCAAAACTTATGCGCCGAAGGTCCCGTAAAAAGACTATCATCTTTAAAAACTCCGAAGCATTTCCGCTAGGGTGAACATAGCTAAGTGCGGATGCACGAGGTGATGCTATGAGGGGGAGTAAAGTTAAAATTCGTTGGCATTCGCCAGTAAGTTAACGTAACACTTGAGCTACAGTGTCTCGAAATATACTGCCTAGAGTGCTGAGCGCGCGCATTCGGTAAGAAAGAGGGTGGCCCCGCATGTGATGACTGCACTCAGATGCCACAAGCGGTGCTGCGTGTCCAGAGGGTTCACGTACCCACGAAATTCATCTCGTCCTGTTGCTGCCGGAGCCTCGCCGCGTTTAAAATGAGTGGGTTACAGCTACCAACTGCTTTACTGTGAAGTTCGACCGCGTCATATACACGGCAACACCCTGAGATGTTAAAAGGTAAGTGACAATGCAAAGAAAGGACGTGTATTGTGCCGCTGTGTCAAAGAAGTTTTCGGTCGAACAAGGAAAAGGTGTCTTGTTCCCTGCACTAACGGATCCAGCGCGGTTTCCCGGATGAAAAAGTGAGATCAAGACGGCAGACAGAAGGCTGAATCCGAAGGCTGTCTTGTGAGAAAAGCATTCTGAGAGTGACTCCAGTGAACTATCTTTTCGGATTAGGGTGAACGGTGTCGGGAATGAAATCGCCGTTAAGCATAATTTCAAATATCAATATTTATCTGAAAAAAAATGAAAATATCCTTTCTAATTTCATTCCCACAGTTTTTCTCCCATTTCAACGTCCGACTCCGTTTCTAACAACGTTTTGGGTATCATATGCGGCGAGTGTCCGATTGTTCATTGGCATGTTATCATTCTTTGTTTTCACCCGAATCCTAATGGAATGCAGGCTAAGAAGTAAAGGATTTTGGGGCTTCTGTGATAATTCTTGCTCTCAAGAACAAAGCACATTGTCAAAAATAACTCTGGTGGTTATACTGTCAATGGTTTTTAATATTAATTTCTTTGCATACCGCTACCACTTTGAGCATCTATCTATCTATCTATCTATCTATCTATCTATCTATCTATCTATCTATCTATCTATCTATCTATCTATCTATCTATCTATCTATCTATCTATCTATCTATCTATCTGTCTGTCTGTCTGTCTGTCTGTCTGTCTGTCTGTCTGTCTGTCTGTCTGTCTGTCTGTCTGTCTGTCTGTCTGTCTGTCTATCTATCTATCTATCTATCTATCTATCTATCTATCTATCTATCTATCTATCTATCTATCTATCTATCTATCTATCTATCTATCTATCTATCTATCTATCTATCTATCTATCTGTGTATTTATACATCTGTCTGTCTATCTGTGTATTTATATATCTGTCCGTCTGTCTATCTGTCCATCTGTCCATCTGTCCGTCTGTCGATCTATCTATCCGTACATTGGTCCGTTCGTTTGCCGTCCATCCGTCTGCCCCTCCGTCCGTCCGTCTGTCTGTCTATCTGTCCGTCCGTGTATCTGTCTATCTGTTCGTCTGTCTGTCCGTCCGTCTATCTGTTCGTCCATCTGCCCACCCGTTCTTCCGTCTATTTGTCTATCTGTCCGTCCGTCCGTCTGTCTATCTGTCCGTCAGTCAGTCTGTCGATCTATCTGTCCGTCTGTCTATCCGTCTGTCCGTTCGTCTGTCTGTTCGTCTGTCTCTGTCCGTCCGTCTACCTGTCTTTCTGCTTGTCTGTTTGTCCGTCTATTTGTCTATCTGTTCGTCTGTCCGTCTGGCTATATGTCTCTCTGTACGTCCGTCCATCCGTCTGTATATTTGTCCATCTGTCAGTCTCTCGATTTATCTATCTGTCCGTCCGTCTATTCGTTCATCTGCCTGTGTATCTGTCCGTCCGCCTATCTGTTTATCTGTTCGTCTGTCCATCCGTCCGTCCATCTGTCTATTGGTCCGTCTGTCGATCTATCTATCTGTTCGTCTGTCTATCCGTCCATCCGTCTATCTGTCCCTTCTGTCTCTGTCAGTCCATCTATCTGTCTATCTGCTCGTCTGTCCGTCCGTGTATCTGTCTATCTGTCCGTTCGTCCGTGTGTCTATCTGTCTGTCTGTCCATCCGTCTATCCGTCTGTCTATCCGTCCGTCCGTCTGTCCGTCCATCTGTCTATCTGTCCGTCCGTCTATCTGTCTATCTGTTCGCGTGTCCGTCCGTCTGTCTACCTGTCCATCCATCCGTCTGTTTGTCTATCTATCTATCCGTCCGTCCATCCGTCCGTTCGTCTGTCTATTTGTCATTCTGTCCATTCATCCGTCCATGTGTCTGTCTGTTTATCTGTCCGTCTGTCGATCTATCTATATGTCCGTTTGTCTATCCATCCGTCTGTCTGTCTATCTGTCCATCCGTCTATCTGTACGTCCATGTGTCCGTCCATCTGTCTATTCGTCCATCCATCCACCCGTCCGTCTGTCTGTCCGTCTGTCTGTCCGTCTGTCTGTCCGTCTGTCTATCCGTCCGTCTATCTATCTATCTATCTATCTATCTATCTATCTATCTATCTATCTATCTATCTATCTATCTATCTATCTATCTATCTATCTATCTATCTATCTATCTATCTATCTATCTATCTATCTATCAAATCGCCTACGTCTGGGTGCCCTCACGATCCCCCTTTAACTTAGGTTAGTCTAAAATTAGTGTGGGCGGCTAAGATGGTTTGATGAATATGTTTCGCTGGTCCTGACATGAATCATTTCAAAATCCCGTCACGTACGCCATTAAGCCCTTCTCGCCACATCTTCTTCAACGCGTGAGCGTTAAGCTGGTATTGGCAACGTTGATCCTGCGAATTCCAGTAATAAATGTTTGTGTCCTAGCCGAGAAATTGAAGCCAAGCAGTCTGCGTGGAAACCAAGTATTCTACTACAGAGCCATGGCAGGTCTTCGAAATAATTTGCAAGAAGAGTCAAGCGTTGGAGAACCGCCAATGCTGGTTCCAGCGTTGAATATCCGGTTTCTCGAATATATTTAGTGCCACTTCATGATGTTTCACTTAATAAAAAATTACAGCAGAGTCACCTTGCATAGCATCGATTCCCAAGTTACGTGGGATCTGCCTGTTTCTTTTTTGCGGGCAGTAGCGGATGGCGATATGCATGTCACGAAATAATCGCCACTTGGTATTACAAAGCACCAGTACTGTGAAAGCAATCGAGCAGTTCTTATAAAGCATTATGTAAATAACACTTCAAAAATGCAGGAAAATAATAGTTGGCCTCGCGCGGCTCGGCCTCCTGAAAGCTTCGCAGCGCTTTCGAAGCGCAAGGAGTGAACGCAAATTCATGGATGAATGGATCGATGAATGAATGGCTATGGCTGTATCCTTTAGATCGGGCGGTGGCTAGCGCCACCATGCCGTACCTAATAATGAACCGAAAACTAGATTTATTATTTTTTCTCTTTAAATAGTGAGGTTGAGGACGCGTACTTTGCAGTGAAGGGTTTAATTTTCACGCGTGCCCTGACTTTAGCTCCCAATCAGATAACCTCCTTTTAGTTAATTCTACCCGCTTAAAGTCTATTGTGCCCTCCCTTTCCCTAAACCCCATTGCTTTGAAAAACTCTGCGCCATCATCCTGAACTATAGGGTGAATCCCTTTACAGAACAATATCAAGTATTCGGCACTTTCTTCTTCCTCTTCACACGCACTGCATACCATGGCTAGCCCTTCGTATTTGGCCCGATATGTCTTGGTTCGCAATACTCCCGTCCTGGCCTCAAACAGTAGAGAACTACCCCGAGTATTATCATAGATCTTTTCCTTGGCAATATCCTGCTTAAAAGTTCGATAGATTTCTAGTGCGGACTTCTTAATCATGCCAATTCTCCACATGTCAGTCTCCGTTTCCTTCACTTTCTTCATAACCAATAGTTCTTTTTGGTTTGGCCACCTGCTGTTTTCTAAGTATTTACCACGCAATTTCCTGGTTCGCTTCCTCCATTTTGTGTCGACGTTCTTCAGGTACAAGTAGCTGAACACGTTCCTAGCCCAACTCTCCTCCCCCATTTCTCTCAATAACTCCTGAAATTTTATTTTGCTGCTAGCGTCCCTGACCTGAAATGATGTCCATGCCATATCACCTTGTACTCCCTCATTTGGTGTATTCCCGTGAGCTCCTAAGGCAAGCCTACCTATTCCACGTTGCTCAATTTTAATCTTGCTTGAAATTCTGATCTCAAGCACAAGACCGCACTGCTGAATGTCAGACCAGGAACCACGAACCCTTACCATATTCCTCTCACAACATCATACCTATTGTAATTCCACAGAGCCCTGTTTTCATTACTGCTGCGTTCCTGTTACCTTTAGTCGTCACGTATATTTCGTGTTCCCTTAGTTAGTCGGCCCCGTTGCTTATCCATAGCCCAGATATTTGTATTTATCTGTTATCTCTAGCGTGACTTCCTGTATTCTAAGCTCACTACCGTCAATGTCATTAAAAATCATGATTGATGACTTTTCCTACCTGAATCAGAAATCTAACCTATCTCCTTCATAACCGCAGATGTCCACCAATCTCTGCAAATCTTCCTTGATGTCGGCCATAAGCACTATATCATCTGCGTACATGAATGCTGGTAGTGCCTGTTCAATGAGTTTCCTTGTTTGACAAAAGAGAGGTTGAAGCCCAGTTCAATTCCCTCTAATTTGGCCTCTAATCCTTGTAGGTACATGATGAATAATAAGGGTGACAGGGTACACCCCTGCCTAAGCCACTGTTTTACCTCTGCAGGCCGGGATACCTGTTTTTCCCACTTTAAAACAACCTTGTAACCTTTATAGATATCCCCTAAAAGATTAGTCACTACATCTTCCACGCCTAGTGTGCCCAGTATTCCCCACAATTCCTCTTGAACCACGCTATCGTACGCTCCCTTGATATCCAAAAATGCTAGCCACCGGGGCCGGTGTTCCGTTTCAGCTATTTCGATGCACAGCGTCAGTGAGAACAGATTGTCTTCCAACCTCCTGTGTTTCCGAAACCCATTGTCCAGTTCCCCCAGCACCCCCTCATCCTCTATCCATGCCGGCAGTCTTTCCTTGATAACCTGCATCGCCAGCCTGTAGACCACTGATGTTACTGTTTCAGGACGGTAGTTGTTTATGTCAGCTTTGTCCCCCTTTCCTTTATAGATCATGCTCATCTTGCTAAGTTTCCATCCATCGGGAACGTCACCATCGGATATTATTTTGCTCACTGCCTCTCTCAAAGCCTGCTTAGACTTCGGACCTAACGTCTTTATCAGCATAACTGGAATGCCATCTGGGCATGTTAATGTACTGCTAGAGACTCTTTTCTCAGCCCTTTCCCACTGTCGTTGTGAAAACGGAGCCATTGTGCCACTTGATTCGTCCTTGTCTATTGTGGAGCGTAAAGCACTTCTTTGTTGAAATTTTCCTGTCACTTTCGTTCTTATATGTTCAATAGCTTCGTTTCCTTCTACCCTAGCACCTTGAGCTATAGTTATAAACCTCTGCTTACTCAAGGCTAGTCTCATTTCTTAGGAAGTTTTTGATGGTTCCAAAATTTCGCAGCTGCCTTTCTATCTTTTTTATGTACTTCTGCCAGCCACTGAGCTCCCTCTCTTCTAACCTTTTCATTGATCAGAAAAGATGCATCCCTTCTACAGCTTAGAAAGGTTTCCCATTTTTTTCAACATCATTTGTCAGTTCACCCCGCTGCTTAGCATGCCTGTGTTCCCTAGAGGCTTCGTGACGTTTTGATATGGCTCTCTTAACTTCCTCATTCCATCAACTTTTGGGTTTGTGTCTTTTCCGGGTGACTTTTCACGTGATTTATTAAGCTCTAGCTCAAAGAGTCTACTTAGATTTATGTATGTCCACACTGTTTTATTATCCTCAGTGATTACTTTCTCAGTTTGTTTAGGGGCAATATCAATTTGCATTACTGAATAAAAATTTTCCTGTAGTTGCTCATCTTGTCTCCTTCCCCCTTTTACTGCTCTTCCAAAACTTCGCTTGATACGTATGTGATCACTACCCAGACTTCTGGAGCCACCTTCATCTATGTGCATTCCCCTGAGCTTATCATACATCCTATGTGACATCAGTGCGTAATCTACCATGGACTGTAGCCTTCTTACCTCCCATGTTATTTACCCTTCACAATTCTTGGTACTATTGCAAATGATGAAATCAAGTCTTTCACTCATATCCATGATCATTTTGCCTGTCGGGTTGGTATACCCATCAATATCTGCTGTATGCGCATTCATATCTCATAGTATAATTATCTCGCACTCTCCTCCTAACTCCTGAATGTAATTTGATATACACTCTACCATTGCCTGGTTTTCCTCTCTGGTCTTTGCTCTCGTCCACCAGTACACGAAACCAAGGAGTGGCATTTGCCCTGCCACTTTCTCTTTCAGCCATGAGTGTTCCTTGCACTCCTTTGACCCTTTGTCAGTCTGTACTTTTATGAATAAATTGCCCAATACCACCCCCTTTCTGCTGCCTTCTGTTCTATTACATTATTCCCACGCGTAGTCCGGATTGTTAGGAGGTTGTTCCATGTCCCTGAGATGTGTTTCTACAAAACCGTATACCATCGGCCTTTCCTCCCTTAGGTGTTCTTCTATCTCTTTCCCCTCCAGCTTCTTCCTACCAACCTAATGTTAATATACCCTATGTCTGAATTGGCTCGGCACTCGTGCCTACGTCTATTTCTGCTCCAGACTCTGCCTATCTTAGATACTGGTGCCACTTTGGAATCGTATCTGTCCATACCACATGTCAAAGAGTCTCCCTGGTTGTTTTCCTTGTTACTAGCTATCCTTCAACCCGAAGGGCCCGCTTGCTCCCCAAAAAAGCTACTGTGCGTCCTGCAAGTCGCCAGCCCACCTCATAACCTAGCTGCCCATCGAAGTGAATTCTGTCTCGTTGAAAACCACCGAAGCTATGCACCTCTCTGTTTATTTCCACCACCTCAAAGCCTTTCTCTCGACTCATCCGCCATATCTCTTGGTTTGCGTTGATGACCACTCTTTGAAGGTTGCTATCGCGCACCGGTACCTCCGGTATCGTGAATATTACTACCTGTACCCGAGGAGAAGTGGCGCGCATGTCATTGACGCCTTTCGCCGGTGTGGTTGCTAGTCCTGCTGTATCTTCATTTAGGACATCGTTTAAACTACCTGAAATTATTACGAGGTTTCGTCTTTCAGCGGTAGTTTTGAGTTTCGTGCTCGCTTGCCTCGTGACCGCTTCCAGCTTGCGTCCTGGGAACGGCCCTACTGCAACCCTCTTGTCCCCTCTTACCTTCTCTTTGATGGCTTCTGTGAATCTTTCTAAATTCGAGTCCCTGGCGATTATCACATGCTGTGACTTTTCAGCTGGAGCGTCCTGCACCTGGGGGTTACTTGCATCCGTGAGGCCAGCTGCTTTGTCCCCTTCCAGCCTCACCACTACGTCGCTGAAGCTGGGCCTTGTGACGATTGAACTGGCTGAACCTGTTGTTTCCAAACTTGCTTGCTCTTTCTTCTCCGCCGTTCTGATTGCCGGTTCCCTACTGTTCTCTGCGTAGGCCACTCCTCTGTTCACCCTGGCTAGTGCTTCCTCGGCGGACTTCAGCCTTTCTCCCATAGCCCTCATTTTCTCTTTCTCTGTCGACAACGCAGTTTCGAGCTCGGTGATTCTCATCAGCAGGTCACTCTGGGCAACCATCATTTTCTTCAATTTCTCCCCTTTTCGCTCCACCCACTCGCACAGCAGCGCACCATGCGGGCACCGCCGGCAGTCATCAGCTGCGGGGCCATCTCCATTCCGCACTCAGCACACTAGGTACTATATTTCTAGACCCTGTAATTAACCTAAACTGAGGGCAGCGGCTGGTCGCACGCCACTGCCTTTCAAGGCTAAGACCATTTATTGAACTATGTAACCAAACTATGTAACTCAAGAAAAAGTGTAATCCGAATATTGTAAACTCTCTACTAAATTAAAGATAGTTTGATTGAAGTCCGGTCGTTATCTACCAGGATCGAGGGTGTGCTACGACTTCGTCGAAACGCTGCCTTCCAGGCATGAACAGTTCGTGAGCCAAACCCAATGATGGTCCATCAAACTAATGAACAGTTCAAGCTTGCATTGCTTGTTTGCCTCAAGTTTGCAACCAATGATGCTCCCTGATTGCTGGAAAGAAAAAAATAAATACCGGTGCTGCGTCGCATTCTGCCTACGGTCTCACATCACATTTGCACATGTCGGCCGCTTTTTCGTCGATGTTTTCTTTTTTTATATGTAAACATTTCTCCATTCACCTAACGTCACCATTAGTCAGCGATACCCTGTTCAAGCGACCTTTTTTGGGAACAGTCTTAGATCATGCCTCGAACCTACATTTGAAGACAAAATACGCAACGTGTTTGGAGGCAGTAATGTCATAATGTTTTGATTTTCGCGAACTTTGGCTAGCAAAAATTAAGCAGTGCAGTTCTCTTACCGCAAAACAAAAATTTTAATATTTCTGACTAAGCGCCACAAATTTCGGATCGCAGATTTTTCTCTAGAGTCACTATTAGTATGTTCATTAGGCAATTTGTGTGAATTGCGTAGCTTGGCGAACTGTAAAAATAATCTGACAAGCTCTGTATGGCCCAGAAGCATACTGCGCTAATTAGAGACGTGTAGTGCTCAAGTATATTTTTTTCTTTACATCGTAATTTTAGCTAAAGCACCCTGTAGATTTGAGATGATGTAAAATAAAGGGCGAAGTGCCCCGCAGTCAGACTCTATGCGTACGGAAAAGAAGTTATAGGCACGTTTTGGACACACAGAAACCACGGCAGTGTGCAATGAGATACTTTGAGACATAGCACTTATGAGATTTATCGGCGCCGTGCCAACGTACATAGCAAAGGATTGCACTATGCGAATGAACTCAGACAAAAAAACAACAAGAAAAAGAAAACTTCTCTGGCAGAATCTAGGAATTGTTGCTATAATATGCAAGCATGCTGGATAATTTACCAGCGTTTTCATTTAGGCTCATAGTAACCGTTTTCAACTTGTGATATGAATATTACTAGCGCAGTTCGTCCTCATCTATATTGTGAAGTGAATTCCACTTTCAAAAACGTCGCCCTCAATGATTCGAAGGTATGCGTAATAATTAACGTGTCTAAATATCAGCTGAAGCATAGAGTGCACGTGCGCCTTGTGATTGTTGAACCGGTACCGAAGCGCATTGTTAGTTCGACCGATATACAGCAATTCGAAATTGGAGAACTCCAGCAGATACACTACATGAGCCGTCTCAAAAAATTACTCACTGCGAATTTTCAAGCTGAAATCATTGGCGGTGCTTTTATCCGCAGTAGTATTCATGTGATTGCATGCCTTGCAATAATGATTGCAACATTATTGGCAACCCCCAGATGAAATATAAACAATATTACAAACTCTGGAGGAAGTAAGAATGTCCTGCAAATTCCTAAAACGCCCGTACATGGCACGCAATGACTCTGGAAAACTTTTTTTGGGCACTCGCTTTGCGTCCACATGTTGTAATGTTTCTCCAGAATTACTGACATTAGGCGTAGATGCTTTATGCGTGAGTACAAGGTTTATTTTCTAATGCCATATACTTGTTATTGCTGTTGTGATTCACCGTAGAGTGTTCTATCACCATGCGTCGCTAATTTGTTCGTGATGCGCATATATTCCGATTGTGGTGCAGTGCACTTACAGTACATCTAGTTACTCATATATAGAGGCAGCAACATGTAGTACATATATGCTGACGAAGGCTTTTCCCCCAGCCCAAACGTTATTAAAACGTGTATTTCACTGTCATGTGACAATGTCGATTGACACTGTCACGTGCTGCGACTGTCCTTACAGTAATAATAGCACTTAGGCTGTAACACCTCGAAATACTGGTATTTTTATTATAGATTCTGTATACGCAGTGATCCGGAAACTTTCGACCATCGGGGGTTCTCTAACGTGTACATAAATGTGGCGTTATCAGGGGTATCTAGAAATAGTGTGGAAAGCTGGCCCAGTTGGTCAGACAACTTGGTAACATTTCGGCGCGCAAACAGTGAAGTGTGCACACGCCGAAATGTTATTAAGAATAGTGTGTCTAGCCTGAATCCTTACCGGCCTTGAGTACCAAATCGATCCATAACAGCCTTGATCACGAGCAAAAATGTCCGTGCGACACCGCGATCATGGTGCGGTGTGAAAGCAAGCCTGACTGTGTGCATAAGTTCGAGCGACAGCCGCTTCGGCGGCACCAAGCTGTAGGTGGCAGCCCCATTAGACAACTAAATGAAAACAAATACGTATTCTTACATTCCTTTTCGAACTCTTATTTTAGTGTCTCTAAGTTATCCAACTTTACTTTGATGTAACCCAAGGAGCAAGCGAGCTTCACCTAAGCATACACACAAAAAAAAATGGTTATTATACAACCGCAATTTTTTGTTCGCACCCAACTATAATGCTTGACGCTTGGCGAACATGAAACTCTGAAAGCAGCATGCTTCTCTAACATCCACACCGATACGGCAGCGCGAAAACTAAAAACAAAGAAATAAAAAACAAACACACTTCTTTTGATAGGCTACGGGTGTGTCTACGACGGCCACATATTTCGTGCAAAATGCGGCAAGCTGTCTGGCACGGCTATGTCTAGAAAAACCGTCCATCCATCGCCATTCGCCGCTGTCAAGATAACGACAACACACCGCGCTCTTATCTGCGCACTGAGATGAAGCCAACATTTCAGGGTGTGTGCACCGTTTCTTTTGATTGTATTTTATTTAGTGCTACGTTAATGCATTCGTCATGGCGGGACTTTTGAATTCTTCAATGTTGACACTCCACGTGGTGTCATTCAGGCGGACTAAGCTGCTCGTGTCCTGAAAAGCTGGATCTTGTGGCATTGAACTCACGATACGACGTTCATCCAATGAAAAGATCGGCAAAAGTGAAATTCTCATGAAACTGAACACTGGGCATTGAAATGGGGCCAGGGAATTAACAGGGCAGACGTGAGTTCAGTCTCTTCACACTGTCTTTCTAGTAAATTCAAAACTGCGTGACAAACTTAGCATTCGAGCCATACAAAGCTGTACGCTACATACCAATGCACGCGAAAGCGTGGTGCATGGTAGTTTACCGACAGCTTTGCGAAGACACGATTGCTGCTGAAAATGCGTGTTTTAACCGGTAACATACATATATATTTCACGCCGTAACTTCACTTTTAATGTCATAAAAAGGCAGCTGTTCACCATCGACGTTCACATAGCACTCCCTGAAAGACGTCGTGTTTGACTTGCTTGTTCCCGCAAAGGTTGTCAATGAATCTTTCTCTATTTTGATAAGATTCACACCGTGAAAGCGATTTTTTAAATCTTTTTAGGCCTTCGGAGCTAGTCGGAGATGACGCTGCACGTGGAGATTGACCAGATAACAGCGCGTCTGCTCAGCCATGTCGCCGATGTGAAGTAAGTTGTAGCAGACGACGCCGTCCTCGTCAGAGCGAAGTTCGTTTCGTAACTGAATGACGACGCTGTTTAGGACGTGGAGTTAGGGATGAGTACAACTTTCTGTACGTTCATAAATATATACCCGTTTTATTTGGTTTGCTGTGTGTACTATGTACTATGTTTGTTACTGGATGCATGGGTAATGCTGCTACTCGTTCTTTAGGTTAAGCGGTTTCTGCGCTGTGACTGCTATTAGTTGGGATACCTTAATTTACTAGCACCCATCCAAGCTATCATGCGGTATATACAGAGCACTTCAAAAATAAATCGTCTATTTGGGGCTTATTTCTGACCCACAACAAAAATTGACATCTATGTCACGTGTCCTTCCTTGCATTATCACCGTTCTCATCGCGGGTACTTCGAGTTCACGAACAGCGTGCGTACCATCATGATGAGCGTCCAGCTTTCAGAGAAACCTTTTTTGTGTGTGTCTAGTCTACGGGGAAGAGCACATTGCTATACAGGCATTTTATCTTGGTCACTATCAAAAATGCACATTGTTGTGCTGGCCGCACCTGCACACTAAGTAACAACTAGTTAACTGTATCTGCCAATGAACGTGTAACAACGTTTAATGCATTTTTTTTTTCTTTTTTTGTAGTTGTCGTGGCCGTGCCCACTCAAGCGGGAGCCTCACATCTCCAGCGGAAAATGTAGTTGCATCGCTGGCGTCTCTAGCGATTCTAAATCACTTGAAAGCGAGACACAGACTTCGAGGAGAACAGAGTTCTCTTCATCTTGTATTGCTGGGTCAGCAGTTTTTTTTTTCAGATTTTGTATGGTGATCAAGATTGAGCATATCTGTAGTGCACCAGATAATAATAATTGTTTGTTATCTTCAAGTATAAAATGTAGATGAAGTCTGAAAATGAGTATACATTTAAGGGTTTTCCGTGATCCTGTTAGTAACCTCTTACATTCCCAAAATAAAACAAGTACTGCATATGAAATCAAATTCAATGAAAACATGTATGACGGCAAAATTTAAAAAAAAACTCCATTAAAAAAGCTCCAATAAAAAACTCCATTAAAAAAACTAGCAATTGTGTCCATCTGTGAGCACAGAAACATTTCATACAAGAACGTCACGGAGATAGCTACGTATGAGAACTTATTGTTTAAACATTTTGCATTGTGTGTTGCTTGAATCATTTTTACTTTGTATGAAAACTATAAAAAAACAATGTGCTTGTTCCTAACCGCGTTCCAATCTTCCCCTAAAATGTTGCGGTGTGAAAGTGTCATGTTTTTTTTTTTATCAAATCCCTTCTATTTTTGCTTTACTTAGTTATTCTGCATACGCAGAAGGAAGCCTCGCTGAGCTTGAAATCAGGAATCAAGAGTCCTCTGCAAGTGCTTTAAAATGCATAGATAGTTATGCTCCACTGCCTGTTATACCTCTGCGCCGTTTATGCGTGAGGTACCCGTTTCTTGTAAGCTACTGGAAACACTGTCGGCACATACGATGTCTGCACACCTGAGTCATTTTTGCAGTTTCCCACAAAATGTCTGCTAAAAAGCATTGTCTAAGCTTTTGGCAACCATACACTTCTGTCGGCGCTGCGTAGATATAAAAAATATATAACCACAAATCACCAATACCACATGTGTACACAGCTTCAACTACTACGTCCCCAACAATATCGAATAACAGTAGCAGCATAAACATATTTCTTCGCAATTTTTATCTGTGCTCTAAAGACGGAAGTTGAAAGTATCATGGTAATTTATACTTTTAGGATGGGGTCGTGCATCTTCTAGTAACTTGAAAGATTAGAGGAACGGTGACGCAGGAATTAACACCCGTTATATTGAACGCATTGTGCACGTGCTAATTTTTATAAAAAAATGTTTACTTAGTTTTTCGGCGCACTGCTTTAATTCATTCCTGTCGTCTGCTTTTTTTGGTACAATCTGTTTGGGAATCGGCAGAATTTCACTGGTGGAGTCGACCCCTTCGTGTTTGCATGGCTATTGTGACAGTTTACGACGCAGCAATAGTTCCCCCCTTTCTGTTGGGGTGACATCGTGGAACGAGGGGCGTTTCAGTGCAGCGCGCGCTTCGCAAATGCGTGGGAGCCAAAGGGAGCGGAGGGGTCGCTACACGCTACTAGTGTGCGCTTTTTCTGGCAGGGGAATGGTAAGCGCTGGCGTCGGCGGGCAAACTTGAGTGGGTCTCCCCTATAAACAGTTTCCAAAAGCCAAGGAAACTTCATCCCTTCTTTCAGGGTTTCTTTTGTACTTGCCCAGAGCATTCTTCTTAACCTCACGAACTTTCAGAGAATAGTCCTCAGGTATTGATATGGTCGCGAGAGGAAGCGGTAGGCAGGAACTCGAAGTGGAGGACTGTTTACTTAGCCACAGCTGCCATTCACTTCTTCGCTCTCGTCTTCTGCCACCAACACAGCGTGGCATTACCCTCTCCCCAAAGAAAAAAAGAAGAAGCATCGCATGAATACCACGGCTCCGAAAAACAACGAAAGGTAGTCAGAAATGTCTGTGTCCTTTGAAAAGAAAAAGGACGAGATGAAAAATAAAAAAGCGAGAAAGTAATGCACAATTGTCTTGAAGGCTATTGTCACATCACAAAGTTCGTGACTTTCAGTCAACGCGAATAGTACGGCTTCATCCTGGATACGTGAACCACATCCCAGGAGCGTGGTCTGCGAGAACGGTGTGACGTGTCTGCTGGGACAACTTCGTAGTTCACTTCGCCGAGGCGATGAAGAACTCGGCAGGGTCCGAAGTACCGACATAACAATTTTTCTGAGCGTCCCCGTTGACGTATAGGAGTCCAAACCCAGACTAGGTCACCGGGTTTGTATATTCCCGCTCTGTGGTGGGTGTTGTATCGGCGAGCATCTTGATTTTGCCGCGATAAAATGCGAAAGCGCACCAGCTGCTGGGCGTTTTCGGCACGCTTAACAAATACATCTGCGTCCGGGGTAATCGTGTCCGGCAGAGTTGGTTGCAGCATGGTGTTAAGCATTGTGGTGACGTCACGGCCGTAAACCAGACGAAAAGGAGCGAAGCCGGTGGTTTCCTGCAAAGTCGTATTGTAGGCAAATGTTATATACCGGAGGATTTCATCCCAATTCTCCTGATCCTTGGTGACATACATCGAAAGCATATCTGCAACTGTTTTGTTAAGGCGTTCGGTTAACCCGTTAGTCTGCGGGTGGTACGCAGTTGCTGTTCTGTGCGTCGTGACGCTCAGCAACAGGATCTGTCGGAGCAACTGTGCCGTAAAATCAGTACCACGATCTGTGCTGACGACAGCGGGAGCACCGTGGTGGAGAACGATGTTCTTGATGAAAAAGTCAGCCACCTTGGAAGCAGTTGCTCGCTGGGTGGCTTGTGTTTCGCAGTATCTGGTCAAGTAGTCGGTGGCAACCACAATCCAGTGGTTACCAGCCGTAGACTTCGGAAATGGGTCGAGTAAATCCATCCCGACCTTTTCAAAAGGTGCGTGAGGGGGTCGCAAAGGCTGAAGCAGACCGGCTGGCTTCGTCGCTGGAGTTTTTCGGCGCTGACAGGCTGTGCATGTCTTGACGTACTGCCGGACGGTTTTCGTTAGTTTCCGCCAGTAGTATTTGTCTTTGATCCGCGCCAGAGTACGCGTGAAGCCAAGATGCCCTGACGATGGCTCGTCGTGACAAGCACGCAAAATATCATCGCGGAGAGCAGCAGGAACGACGAGGAGGTAAACGGTTTTCGTTGAATGGAAGTTGCGCTTGTAGAGGATGCCTTGGCGTAGACAGAAAGATGACAAATCACGCGCGAACTGACGTGGGGGTTGTGGGCGACGTCCCTCAAGGTATTCGATCAGTGGTTGTAATTCTAAGTCTTCGCGTTGCTGCTCAGCCACGTTTAATGATGCGAGAACAGCAAGGCAGCTGAAGTCTTTCTCATTGTCTTCTTCAATGACCTCGACGGGTGCGCGGGAAAGACAGTCAGCGTCGATGTGTTTCTGGCCAGACTTGTAAACCATCGTTATATCGAATTCCTGTAACCGAAGGTTCCACCTTGCGAGACGGCCCGAAGGATCTTTCAGATTCGCTAGCCAGCAGAGAGAGTGGTGGTCACTGACGATTCGGAAGGGGCGTCCGTACAAGTAGGGCCTGAATTTCGTTATGGCCCATACAACCGCCAGACATTCTTTTTCAGTCGTCGAGTAGTTCTTCTCCGCAAATGACAACGTGCGGCTAGCGTAGGCGATGACGCGTTCCACGCCATCTTGATATTGCACGAGAATAGCTCCGAGGCCAAAATTGCTCGCGTCAGTGCGGACTTCTGTGTCTGCTTCGGTGTCGAAGTGACCTAGGATCGGTGGCGTTTGTAGGCGTTGTTGAAGATCGCGGAAAGCGCCGGATTGTCGGGGGCCCCAGACGAAGGCGACGTCATCCTTGACGAGTTGTTGTAGAGGGTCGGTGATTTTCGAAAAGTTCGGCACGAAGCGGCGGTAATAAGCACAAAGTCCCAGAAAGCGGCGTACATCATGCTTTGTTTTCGGTATCGGGAACAAAGCAACTGCCATAGCCTTGTCAGGATCGGGGCGAACACCACTGCTGCTGACAATGTGGCCAAGGAATTTCCGTTCCTCATATACAAAATAACACTTTTCCGGTTTCAGAGACAGGCCAGCAGTGCGAATAGCCAGAAGAACCGCCTCAAGCCGCTCAATGTGCTGTTCAAAAGTCGTAGAAGAAACGACTACGTCGTCTAAATACACTAAACAAGAGTGCCACTTCAAGCCACATAAAACTGTGTCCATCATTCGTTGGAACGTGGCTGGAGCGGAGCACAGGCCAAAAGGGAGAACTTTAAATTCATAGAGACCGTCCGATCTAATAAACGCTGTTTTTTCTCGGTCCCGTTGATCTACTTCAATCTGCCAATATCCGCTACGGAGATCCATGGAAGAGAAGTAACGGGCGTGTCGCAGGCGATCCAAGGAGTCATCGATACGAGGAAGAGGATATACGTCTTTTTTCATTATCTTGTTCAGTTTGCGGTAGTCGACGCAGAATCGTAATGAACCATCTTTCTTTTTAACCACAACAACTGGTGACGCCCAAGGACTAGTCGATGGTTGAATTACGTCGTCGTCGAGCATTTGTTTCACTTGATGACGGATAGCATCTTGCTGCTTCTGCGACACGTGGTAAGCATGTTGGCGCACGGGTTCCACGTTGGGCTCAGTGATAATTATGTGCTTCATTAGAGGAGTCTGCTGGACTTTCTAAGTAGTGGCAAAACAGTCACTAAAGGATGAGAGGAGACGGAGGAGCCTTGCCTTTTTAGGTTCTTCCAACTGGCGATTGACGTTGAGGCGACTAGTCACGTCAGTATCGCAGCTGTTCTCAGTCGAGATCGTCGTAATCAAAGGGAAGGCGTCCAAATCATCCAATGCCTCCAAGTAAGCTATGGTTGTGCGTTTCGTGAAATGCCTGTGTTCGCCACCGAAGTTTGCAACTAAAACCGTAGTCTGGCCATTTCGCAGTTGAACGAGACTTCAAGCAATGGCCACTTCCCGATCAAGCAATAACGTCAGGTTACTTTTGGCGGTGCCCGTAATTGACGGCTCCCGTGGACACTCAACAAGCACGAAGATACTACTGCGAGGTAGCAACGTGACGCAATCATCGACTACGCGTAAGGCCACGCCACGATGTTCGTTCTCGATGTCGGAATCTGTAGAAACACAGTTAGCAAAACTGACGAACAAATCACGTAGATAATTATCGCTCCATACTCTTGCAGAAAATCCATGCCCAAAATTATCTGCCGAGAACAATTGGGCAGTACAAGAAATGATGCTTCAAAAGCCGACGCACAAATCTCAAGCCTGGCGGTGCACCTTCGTATAGGGGATACGAGGTGTCCTCCAGCAGTGATTAGTTGAGGGCCGTCCCACGTTGTCAGCACCTTGTGTAGACGGGTTGCCAATGAAGCACTCATCACCGAGTAATCAGCTCCCGTGTCGACAAGCGCAGTCACCGGATAACAGTCGATGGAAACGGTAATGGCAGCGGACGTTCTGTTGGCAGTTTCACAAACAGGCTTTAACGGCACGTCGTAAGGCAGCGGCGGAGGGTATTTGTCGGTTCGCGTGACAGCGGCCTCACCTCCGGAGGTCGCCGTTTTCAGTTTCTCCGGAATGGACTTGCGCCACTGACATCAGGGGACCCAAAGGCGGGTCGGGCGCGGTGTGTTGATGTGGATGGACGGGGTGATGGTGACCGTGACTGTCGTCGCGGCGGGACAGGAGCGTGATGACTACCTTCCAAGTAATCCGCAATTTCTTGTGGGCGCTCACCATAGCGTGGACAACGCGCATCTGGGTGGAATCCGCGTAAGCCTATTCGTCGGTAGTAACAGTTGCGGTACATGTGTCCAACTTCGCCACAATGGTAGCACAAAGGACGATTGTCGGGTGCACGCCAGACGGTGGACTACCGCGGGCCAGGAAAAAAATCTGCCTGAGAAGGCTGGCGATGGGCTGGACTTGGAAAGCGTCTGGGGGTCCCAGTAGGTTGATGAGCAAAATGTGCCGTCGACCGCTTAGAGGCGCGTAGGGCATCCGCGTAGGAAAACGTGGGAGGTTCGACTTGCGATGGTGGTGAGGAGTGAACGAACTGCCTGATTTCGTTACGAACGACGTCCGTAAGAGCAGCGCTACTGGGAGGGGGCGCTGCGTAAAATTTCCGAAGTTCTTCGCGTACAACTTGCCGTATGAGTTCTGTGAGGACCTCCCTGTTATCACCTCTTGGTACAAGCGAGCACGCAGCGGACATGGCCGCGTGACGCTCATACTGCGACACCCGCTGTCGAAGCATGCGCTCCATAATTGTGGCCTCACGTATGAACTCGGACACAGTCGTAGGAGGGTTGAGCACAAGGCCCGCGAAAAGTTGCTTCTTTACGCCTCGCATTAGCAGGCGCACTTTCTTGTCTTTTGGCATGTGGGGGTCAGCCCGTCGAAACAATCGCGACATTTCTTCGTCAAACATGGCGACGCTCTCGTTCGGCATTTGAAATCGCGAAGAAAGTGCCTGCTCCGCTCTCTCTTTCCGTTCGGGGTTACTGAACGCCTCGCGAAGATGCCGATGGAATTCCTGCCAACTTGTGAATGAAGTTTCGTGGCTCTCATACCACACTCTTGCCGCGTCTAAAAGGGAGATATACACGTTCTTCAACTTACGGCGATTGCCCCAGTCATTGATGGCAGCGACCCGGTCGAAATGGTCAAGCCAGTCTTCGACATCCTCACTGGCATCACCATGGAATGGATTAGGTGTGCGAGGTGTGTTGATGACTCAGGGTACGCTAGCGAGTGGGTCATGCTCGGTTTGGGTTGCGGATGTGGCAAACATTGTCCTCACGGAACTTGCTAAGGGGCCGTACTCTGGTGGTAGTCCTTGAAGGCGGCGGCTGCTTCGATAGATGTCAGCAGACCCTGGTGCACTGGCGGTGGTTGCTTCTGGTTCAGGGCCAGCAGGCATAAGACGTTGCAGTACAGTACCCAGCACGTCCACCAGTCTGTCGCGAGAGGAAGCGATAGGCAGGAACTCGAAGTGGAGGACTGTTTACTCAGCCACAGCTGCCATTCACTTCTTCGCTCTCGTCTTCTGCCACCAACACAGCGTGGTAATATAGGAGTGTTCTTCAACTTGTGGAACTGTTTAAATAGTATTGCTTGATCTCTCGTATCGAGCAGTCTCACAATTACCATTCCTTTTTTATTCGGAGAAGGATGACCCAATCTATGAATGCCTTCAATGGCGACAGGTTCCCGTCCTAGAAGGTCATGAGAGATATCTTTATTTACGGCTGCCTCCAGGGATCCACCGATATCACCGTGTGGTCCGGTATCCCGAAAATGGCCAAATTAGACATTTTACTGTGATTTTTTAGTTTGTTTATTTTTCTTTCAAGCATCAGTACAACTTAGTTCATATTCAAAAGCTGGTACTGACATGAAGTGACCTTTTTATCAAGTTTTGACAAGGCATCTACCTTTTGTTTTTGAATTTCTACTAGGCGATTTTTCTTGATATCTTTATTATTAGCTAAATTTTTCTGAGCTCAGTCATAGCTCTGTAGTGTCTAACCCGGGGCTCATTTTAATGTCTCCCACTAAAACTACCAGTTTTCTGAGGCAGACAACAACATCGACCAAATAACACATCCATGGGTACGGCAGCACTAGCGAAAACGGGTTACTTCAACGGTAGCACTTGCCGTAATATTTCCTCACATGCACAGCAAAAAACAGAGGATTGTCAGTGAACCACATTCTATCGGTGCGGCCGTGCCCAATGGTCGCGTGGCCGAAAGGACGGTGCTTTATACTGGTTCCACACGGTGTCGCTTCATGCTATGGCTGCGCTGCTGCTTCTGCGCTTGTTGACGTTAAATGAAGTGGTGATCTGAACAGCGGCATCAAAACCTGATCCCAGGCGTCATGGCGGTAGAAATTGCAGAACTCGTGTGCAGCCACCGAAACAACGGTATGCTCCAGGCAATGCACAGTGCACAAGAGGCCGAATAACTGCACTGCAAAAAGCAGACGATTTTAAGTGAACCACATTCTTCCGGTTCCACCATGCCGAGATCTACATATAGTGGGCCCCAGCTATATTTATCTAGAGTTTCAAAATATGCCGACACATTCAATTACGACGAATGCGACCAAATGCATGTTGCTGATCATTGGCTAAAGTTAGTAAGACTACTTTTGTGTTCTAAAATATTGTTTATAGTTCGATCTCTTTAGTTACCTAACTTTAAAAGGTATGAAGACGGATGAAAATTTTCAATTATAAAAGTTGTAGATCTGTTTTCGAAATGTCTGATTAAACTATTTCGAACTATGTATCTGTAATTATTAGTGTTTTTCTGCTAACTACCGATTTCCGCGAAATGCGATAAAAACTCACAGCATTGCCGGAAAGGCACAGATGAATGCGATAGCAACAAATGGGAAGGTCACGCACAGATTGAAACGTGCCCCGCGTTTCTCAAATCGACACACGAAACGTACTCGCAGGTAAAGATAATCCCGAATAAGGGTCTCAGTTGTTACTTCGCTGTGACTGATAAGCACGCCCTTTTTGCAAACGGAGACTGTGCAACGATTGCAGTGACCTTTGTGCGCCCGGTAACTAACAGAATCGTTCCTGAAAGCCCAAGGCCAGCCAAGGCGTATGACCCTTCCTAACGCAAGATGAGAGCGTGCCACTGAGTGTCGCCCACTTCCTCTCCGCGGTGCAAAATACGCGTGGCAGATTAGAGAGCTCGCGGCCGCATCATGACGATGTGTCGACGGTAGGATGGAGGGATGGATGTATCCGGCTGTGCCCTTTAAATATAGTGGTGGCTCACGCCCCCTAGCCATAACATAAGTACTATCACTGTGTGTTTATGGATTGAAGTTCACTCGCACCTCGATTGTAGCCACCAATCAGTTAGCCTTCTCCTGGTTATTTCTACCCGCTTAAAGTCTATTTTGCCTTCACTGTCCCTAAACCCCAATGCTTTAAAAATTCGGCGCCATTATCTTCGACAATAGGGCAGAGCCTTTACAAAACATTATCAAATGTTCAGCCGTTTCCTCCTCCTCTCCACACACACTACATACCGTGTCTGTGCCTTCGTATTTTGCTCGGAACGTCTCGTGCACCTGTCTGACACATGATGTTCCACACGAGGTGATCATTTCACACAGCCACTGTTTACCACAGTTTGGACGACTGAAGAAGGCGTGCGACTTGAGGCGATAGATACAGTGTCTGGCTGCTGTGTTAAGGGACATATCGTTTGGAGACTTTGGAAGTGCACACAACGACAATTGTTCCTAAAGTTTGTATTACTTGGCGAGACAACCAGCTTCAAGCACTAAACTGGGGAATGTCTGGGATGATTTGAAATTCAAGCTGAGCTTAAAATACGAAGAGCCGACGGTAAAAGTTTTCACCTCGACATACGATTCCTTTGAAGAACTGCAGAAATTTTGATTTGATTGATATGTAGGGTTTAACGTCCCGAAACCACCATAAGATTATGAGAGACGCCGTAATGGAGGGCTCCGGTAATTTCGACCACCCGGGGTTCTTTACGTGCACCCAAGTCTGAGCACACGGGCATACAGCATTCCCGCCTCCACCGGAAATGCAGCCACCGCAGCCGGGATTTGATCCCGCAGCCTGCGGGTCAGTAGCCGAGTCAGTAGTGCGGGTCAGTAGTAGTGCGGGTCAGTAGTGCCTTAGCCACTAGACCGCTACGGCGGGGCCTGCAGAAATCTTATTCGACAACTTCTAGGAACACTAGCAGCTTACCTTCGACGACCTGCCCCATGCATACATAGACTAACATAGATGATACGCATATTTGATTTCGAATTACCCATATGCATAACAGCTACACTGTAAAGAAAATTAATCCGAGGTGGTAGTAAAACACTTGTCCTCTAGCGCCCCCCCCCTCCCCTATTCAGAGCGATTTTTCCTCTGGACATGCAGAGCAAAACTTTTGCTCCGGCTCGCCGGAGGAACTGCGAGGCACATCCGGAGTACTTTAGCAGATATTTCACTCCGGCCGACCGGAGCGATTGCCTTGCGTTGCTGGAGTTCTATTTTTTGGCATTTTCCTCCGGCTCGTCGCAGTGACTACGTGGCATCTCCGGAGAATTTTTCGCAGGTTATCCGGACTCCGGCTATCCGGACAGTTTGTGTGGTACCTCCGGAGTACTTTACGAATGTACTTTTTTTGTCCGGACAGAATTTCAGTGAGGTGGATCAGTACTTTTGAAGTGTGTGCTCCGCTGTTTATTTATTGTACGCTGATCGTTTCGCGCAATGGTTAGATGAAAGAAGCCCCTATTCTCATGCAAGCACTGCAGAGTTATTGCGTACTTTTCCCACAGAGCTCGAGCAGATGTAATTCAAGAAAGCACTTGAGTTCTTATTCTTTGATTTATTCAAAATAAGTAGCCAGTTCTGAATGATTGCTTTGCATTTGGGAAAAGGAGACAAGAACAAACAAACATGTAAAAGACCACCAAAAATAAAACACAAAAAAACGATGCACGAGAAACGAAGAAAGCGCGACCACCGAGAACGACTCTTCACCATCCCCGAAGGACCATTCATCATCACACCACATGACACCGACACGTTGCTGCAAGCGTTTGACATCGGGAGCTAACTTCCCAGCGTGGTTTGCAGTATCCGCCCACCAGTAGCGCTTGCATTCCGTTTCGCGATTTAGCATGGCTTTAAAGGCTGCCGGATCATTGGTACGCTGTTTCTGCCGACACTCGGCCTCCCCGGCCTGCATTTGTGACCGCAGTGGACAATCGGCCCTGCGAATGCGAGCTCTCTGAGTTGTACGTGGCATAAACATGTGGAAGGTTTCAGGAAAACGTGATGCGCACGTGATCGGCGTCACGGCTGCGACAAGATGGACAACGTCGGGACGACACTGTGAATGACGTCACTGCTTAATGTGTATTGATAGGCAAGTTGGTGAGCCATGATTTTTTGAACAAGCAGCGCACAAAATGATGCAAGGACACGCACAGATGAAGGACGCGAACACAGCGACTGTGTTAACGTCCTTCATGTGTGCGTGTTTTTGCATCCTTCTGTGCGCTGCCTCTTCAAAAGACGTGATTGTACCACAGCCAATGGAGACCGCTCGTGACACCGATGCCGAACGTTTTCTTTCTCCCAGCGATATACAGCTTTTCCTGTAAAAAGGCGCAGCTTAAACTGACTTCGATATGTGTCGTTTAAAGTCCGAAATCCACCATATATGATTATGACAGAGACCACAGTAAAGGCTCCGGAAATGTCCACTAGCTGGGCTTCTTTAACGTGCACCCAAATCTGAGCACACGGGTCTAAAGCATCTTCGCCTTCATCTAAAATGCAGCCGCCCCAGCCGGGATTAGATCCCGTGACCTGCGGGTCAGAAGCCGAGTAGCTTCCAATAGACCACCGTGGCGGGGCGCTTGAACCGACTTAACGTTGCAAATACAGCGGAGCTCTTGGCAGCATCACTGTTTAGCTTGGTCAATTAAAACATTCCACAACGAATGTATTATGCGAGGGGACCATTCCTGAATGCTCGAGCCTCAGCTTATTTAAAATGGTCATGAGCCGGTTCTTTCCTCCACACCAACTGTTTTGCCCTCTTCCTCTTTACCCTGCTTCAGCCTCTCCTCGTATACCCTCTTTCTGCCAGGCTTACCTCACTACTCTAGGCTTCCTTCTCAACCCTAAAGCTTTGCCTCACCCTTCATCCAGCTTCGCTATCGCAGCTGGGCTACTAAGTGCGGATGACGGATCCCGATGGATTTACCTCGGCTTGATTTAGAAGTATGATGGGAATTCTACCGAGAGCGTTGAGCAGCGAGCGTGCGTTCGGAGAAGCTTGGCAACATTGTTGTGAGCTGCATGGTACCGAGGGAACAATCGTCACGAAGAAAACCACCCCCTACCCCCACTCCCCCAAAAAAACAAAGCAGCGTGACTTCCGTTAAGGAGACCAAAAGAAGTTGCTATTTAATGTATTTCATTCTTAAAAGTTTGGATAATTGTAACACGAAATGTTACTGAAATGCGAAAGGGAGTTAAAAAAATCACTGTACTTATTTTGTACTGTGAGGTATATGCGCAACTTCAAATGACAGCTCATATTTACTTTTTATCATTGTCTCCAAGGTAGTACCAAATGCACGGTCGCAAAGTCATGATTGACGTTACTTGTGGATGCCTCCATTTTACGTTTAAATATCACACTGAACTATTCAGTCTCAGCCCCGTCGACAAAAGCACTATTGTTGAACGTGACAATTTCGAAAATAACTATATATGCGGGAAAGATGCAAATAAGAAAAAGCGTGACGAGCGACTGCGAAAGTCTACAAGTGACTCGGTGAAACAAGATGCCCCCATCCGCCTATCTGGAAATGGCAAACTGGCGAGTGCTGGCAAGCTCCCCCTCCCCCCCCCCCCCCCCCCCCATGAGCCCAGAGAAAGGAAAAAAAAAAGAACGACGAAGTAACCGGATCACGACTTAAATACGGCCATGAGACCGACCGAGTAAGTAGCATCATTTGTGGCTACGTTTCTATTTTCGACGCTTATTGCGCTTGTTTAGGCATCACAGCCAGCGTTTGCCCGAAAATATGCGACGATGCCTAAACTTGCTTGTAATTTCGCAACTCTGTGATAATAATGTAGATTACATGATTTCCATTGATTGGACCAACGTTAAAATCCTGTAGTTGTCGGCTTAGTGGAAGTACGTAAAGCACCTAGCACTGGTATTGAAAAACACAGCGATATAACTCGAAGTCACTTCCAACGATACCGGTTTTAACGATATCACGTTTATAACAATAAGGAGGGGCTGCACTGCCAGCGTTTGTATGTTTTCTATGCTGAGATAACCCGCTTCCAGCAGTGGCCGCATGCTACAATGTTATCTATAATAATGAAGTATGGATGTTGGGTGTTCGTGCCGAAAAGTAGTAGAATGCGCAATTTTTTAAAACAATAAAAAAACTCGAAATTGAAGCTGCTGAACCGCCGCCCAGAACCGCAACGTTTGCCAGCACAACTGCAGATTTTTGGTACGCTTCACCGCACAGCGACCCATCATTGTGCTAAAGCTACCTTTTCAAATTCACTACGCTGTGGAAGGAAGCGTCGGTGGCCTGTGTTGAAACATGCATATCGATTATTAAGTTGCCACTTTTAAGCGTCCGAAACTTTAGGCCTTGACCTGCAGTGGTTCTAGTGGGCTCGTGGTGGTTCTATGAAAGCACCTGATTTTTCAAACGCGGCCGCTTTCTCGTTCATGTCACTACAGGTCTGTTGGCATATCCCATTCGTTACTACAATTTTAGCTCCTCAGTATGCTATAACTAGCAGACTGAGGAGGTGCCCCCATTGCTGGAATCCATACACCTACACTGGTTGCCACGCGTGTTGGCCCCCGCGTCTTCCGGTGGAGGACTTTCTGTCACGTTTTACGCTGTGCGATCCGGCGGCACGGAGATTTTTCGCGGCTTGTAGGCTTGTATCTGTGTTTGTCTTCGTTGGATGCCATGATGGCACACTTGTAGTGCAAAACTATGTCGAGCAGCTACTTCAGGAAGCTTGAGGCCGAGGCGCAAGGCCGATACCAGACGAAGCTTTCGTATGGAGGCGACGACCTGCCGGATCCGTTTGACGACGACGTTGCGTGGTTTGCCTTCACGTCAGGCCTAAAGAATCTGTCCTGCCGTGACAGCTGCAGATATTTATGTGCACCTCATTGAAGGAGTCTGCTTTTACTCGAGGGAACAGTTTAAGTGTCGCAAGATGCGAGAGGCTTACAACATGTTCATAAGTGGCAAAGTTAAACAACTGAAGTCCTTCAAGGCAGCAAAGCGCGGCGACGATGGTGACGGCGTTGTTCTCGTCGCGGCGACGGTTGAGGCCAGCCAAACACTCTTTAGGCAGTACCAAGCATGGTGCGTCGTAAAGGAGAGCGGAACTGTTGAAAGTGCTCATAGCACTTGCATGGCCGGGTAAGTAGACGATTCAAAAGGCGAAGTGCAGTGCCACGATGCCCCAACTACTGTTTTATTGTGTTACGTGAGTAATCCGACTACGAAGGACTGATGCTGAATTTTACATTTCGTAAATTTTGTAAAAAGTCACGATACACACAAATAATTGCCACGCGTGTGTAAAAATGTTGTTCAATCTGTACGATCAACGCGGACCTTTAACGTCCCGAAGCAACTTGGGTTTTGAGGAACGCCACTGTGGGGAATTGTGGATCAATCATCAGCTGCTGTTCTTGAACGAGTAGCATCGCACAGCACAGAGAAGGTTTTGTATTTCGCCATTATAAACAGGCGACCACCCTCACTGGGAACGAACCCGCAAACTTATGATCAGCAACCGAACAGCTACGCAATTAAGTGAGCGTGGCGAGTGGGAGCAGTTTTGGGAAACCATGCCACAATGGCTCGGATGGTTTCCATATTTTGAATTCGTGAAAAGAACACACTCATGCTAAATTAATCGCTTTTTGGGCGAGAAAAACCGTGTGGTCCTATCCACTTGTATTGTGTCGTAAACAATTCTTATTTTGTTTTTGCCACGTTGCTTTCCATGGACCATCAACTTAATTATGCTTAAAGCTCATTTGAATGAAAATTTCAGCCTTGGGAAATGCTGCACACACGTGGATGCACTGTTATTTAGTATTGAGGTAAGTGCGAAGTATGGCCTGCCCGACCCCTCTCCTACCAACGTTGCCTGTAAACGGATGGAGGCATCAAAGAGAGGCAAAGTAAGCTTTCGTTATTCTGTAACTTACAAGGCTCTCAAACTAGTAACTGAGCATTCAACTTTTTGTAGGCAGAACCAGTCCCCGACATCAAATTTTTATAGCCGAAAATAGGTCATGCACCACATCAAGTTGCTGAAAATGAAATGCATCACCACACAGTACACAAGTTCACCAATGAGCAAGTGTCCAGCTTTTTGCATCAAATGCAGGCAAGAAACTCGAACTGATTGCTTTATGAACACAAGCGACAAAACTAAATTGTGATCTAACAGCTGAGAATCCCACCAGTGTTTCCCTGCTGCAAAGAATCGTACTGGATGGCGTCACAACTAGGGGCACTTACTCAAAGGCTGTTTTGTAGGCGACTGCACCAAACACGTTTCTCCTGTCATCCATCCCAGACCGACTCTGCCTCCGAGACGACCGCTCAGGGCCCTGCACCTTCAGCCAGGCACCAGCAGCTCTCTGCGGAGATGCCTCTTCGCGACCTTCATAAGAACAGCCACTCGGAGATGGCTAGAAAAGTGCAGCTGACAGCTGATCGCTGTTGCGAAATTGAGAGGGCAACTCGTGATCAGGCAAAATCGCCGAGATGGCTTAAAGAACGTCAAGGCAGGATTACTTCCTCTTTATTGCATCGTGTGGCAGTATGCAGCACTGGAGCTACCAGCCTTGCCGCTGAAATAATGGGCTATATAAAAACACCTCAAGTTGCCAACTTGAGATGGGGCTCCGAAATGGAGAAAAAAGCCAAGCAGCCATTCAGAGACCAGGAGTCACCAAAACACACGGGCTTCAATGTTGAAGAATGTTGGCTCGTTGTAGCAGCTAACGTGCCATTTATTGGGGCATCTCCAGATGGTATTGTGTCGTGTGCATGCTGTGGGTAATCAGTGCTCGGGATAAAATGTCCATCTTTAATGAAAGGTGCTTCGCTGACGAAGGGTGGTACCCCACTGGTGTACATAAATGAAAATCTATAACTCAAGCATAATCATGCATACTGTGTGCAAGTGCAGACCCAAATGGCGCTCACAGGGCTGCGTCAAGCGTATTTTGTGGTTTTCACAAACTCCTTGCTGACGACAGAAGTCATAGCTTTTGACGAGAGCTTTTTGGCACGTACTAAAGTCAAAGCGGAGTTTTTCTTTCTGTAATACATTGCCAGAGCTGCAGTCAATGCGTATCTTCAAACAGATTAAACGTGCAAAGGAAACATGTCACTGCAATGGCACCAAATCAGGAAACGTTGTCGAATGCACATTCTGTCAGGCAACATTTAACTTGAAGTGTCTATTGCTTAAACGTACACCTCGGCACCGGGCATGCACCTATTGTTGTAAGTAATGGTTGCACTCATGATGAGTAAACACAATGTTTTTGTCACTGTTCCTCTCAAGTGCTGGAATAAGTGTTAGGATTTCCACATGGCAATGAACCGCTGTAGAAAAACATATTCAGTTGAAAAATCTCTCTTTCTTGCAACATCCTGCTGTGATCTGAAGGAATAAGTGTGCAGTAATAGTAAAAATTAATCCTAAAGACTAAGTAGACATTACTATTTTTTTCGGCAGACTTTAAAGTGCATTCAATTGCAACCTATTGTTTGGTACCACCCTTTGTGTTGTGGCTCAAGCGAGTTGGTTCACTGCAGCTTGAAAGTAATCATTTATTTTTCCATTCATTTTGCACAGTAATAACATTACTTGAACTAATGTTCATCCTGCGTGCACTAACTGATGGTATTGAGATTGGATGCTTTGTAGAGTTTCTTTGAGACTGCCTCCTTTTTGTGCTTGAGCTTTGTCGTACCAATACGTTGTTCATGTTATTTTCTTTTCATCTCCTGGTGAATAATTTATGCCTGAAAAAAAAGTGTATATGTTATATTTTATTCAGAAGTAATTGGCATGGCATCACTCATTGCAGAAAATATTTTAATTACTGTTGATTTGTTACTCCAAAGTCAAGCGTTGTTTTTTAAAGGAAAAGTATACGTGAAATTCTCAATGCATTGATGCCTATATGATGCTGTGTGCTGTACTGTGTCGAAAATTTTGTTGCGAAACATCTGTTCCAGAGTGAATTTTTTAAATCATTGTATGCTTCAACTTCTTTGTTCGGTAGCCAGCTATTGCAGCACGAGAAGTGTACAGTAAATGTCATTTGTATTCACTATGCAAGCATAATGCACACCAGCACATGATAATTTGCTATCGTGTTGTTTCTTTTCCCTATATATAAACATTTATAATTTTGTGTGAATTCGATAAGCACTTGCTAGGAAACTTTACACCAATTATATTATACCAATAAGCTCGGATTTTCAAGAGGCATCTTCAGCATTCCAAGGGCATTTTCAAAGTTGACAATGATCAGTCCCAAGGAGCGCACCCACGTTAGCGGGAGCAACTTCGTAAAGTATGCTTGTGCTTACTACAACCACATATGAGGTTGTGGTATATTTAAACACAAGTTTTATGTGTTTCAGTATTTGTGCTAGTATGTGTTAGAGGTGTCACCTACAAACCTTCGAGACATCTAAAATGTACTGTGTTACAGGTTTTCGTGCTAATACGGATACCATTTGATCTAACATTTTGTAGTATTTAAAACACCATCAGCAATTGGTCCCTATTTTTGTGTCAAGAAGATGAAGGAAGCTTGCAGAAAAAGCTGAGAAGGGGCTTTACGAGCTACTGCTCCGCCCAAAAGTACACTAGTATGAGTTTACAGCAACACTCATCAACAGCCATATGAACAGTGTGAATGAGTAGCAAGTGAGAAGAATTGAAAGGATGGAAAAACAGGAATGTCAGCAACAATCAACGCATTTTTACTTGAAATGAAATTAACAAGACAATGGACCGTTTCATAATGCTGAACTAAACGCCGAATTGTGTAGAATGGGAGATTCACAAGAAATAAGCTCCGGTAAGTGCAACGCCTCCTCCTAAGAAAGTATTATAATTATTATCTCGACAGGCGCTGTACGTCCACCCGGAACCACCCAAACTTGAAAAGAAAAAAAAAACTTCGAAAACACCGAGTCTTCAGTATATGGCACAGCACAATTCAATTTCATACCACGTATCGGCTATGAACTACCAGAACGATTAGGAATCTATATATTCGGGGTTTGACGTCCCAAAACCACCATAAGATTATGAGAGACTCCGTAGTGGAGGGATCCAGAAATTTAGACAACTTGGGGTTCTTTAACGTGACGATTAGATATCTTGATGATTGGGGTTTGCAGATTAACCAATGCACTGCATACAATCACCACTTTGTCAATGGTTGCGAAGCTCTTGACGTTCTTTTCACAAAATTCAGAGGCAGCATAGTTTAGCAAATCCTAAAAACTTTCAATCTTTGGATAGCTCTTTCGAAGTTTATGCGAACGCGTGAAAGTTTTGAGACGTCATCTCAGCGCCTGCTAGCTGGGCACGACTTTTGGTTATTGATGGCCTCATCAGTGTCGCCCCTCGTGTAGCAAACATTTCTTGGCAGCGGAATCCTGGGTCAACCAGGTAAACGTCCCCTTCCTTTAATTTTTTTAGAAGGCCGCTACGCAAAGTGATTTCATTGTCTGATACCCTTCGTCCCCAAGCTTTTGACATGGCTCCTGAAGGTGTTGTAACAGCAAGTAGCTTCACTGTATGGTGGGGCTTATAGTTCGAGTAGGTTCGTCTCCTCGAAGTCATACCATAGGCCTCTGTATAAATATTTCTGTGCTGTCTATCATTTCTGTCATACCATCAAAGAGAACGTCCCGAAATGCTGCTGACTGATTTGCTTGACGTATGAAAGATGTCACTGACAATGCTGTTTGAAATACTGAATCTGCATGCCAGGTCTTGCGTTAGGAGGCCTAAGCCTAACCTTATGATGACCAGGAATAATTGCGTTTATGGATTCAGGCATGTAGCACACGGTTGCCATGTGGACAGCACTAACATAGAAAATGCTGAGAACATGCCTGCCGACGCAAAGCCTGTATTAAACTTTACAGTTTTCGATGTCTGCATAACCATATCTTTTGTTATTACAGAAAAGTTTACCTGTTGGTTCTTAAGCTAAACATTTTTTTTTCTTTGCTGCAGTGAGATCCTGCTTTAGGCAAGTCAAGCGGTATCTCTGTGCCTCATTTTCTTTGATGAAGTGTGACACATCGTCCATTCCGAAATCAGTTTGTGTATCCATATTAAAATTCTCTACAATGCAGACATTTGAGTTTACAGGAGAGACAGGGTGGGGAGCATCCGGTGCTTTACCACTTGCATCTATCCTAGAAGTGTATGCCACTGGTCTATAATACATTTGCTTTGCCCAAGAGCATATGCAGCATGTGTGTATGCTGGCTTTAGTGCTTCTTTTCGTTCAGCACGTTTAAACTTGGCCATTTTCTCGGTAACATTTCCTGCAACACGATAAGGGAAGACAGATGGTATGAAGTATGGACGAGTCGGTTCACATGAGGTTCGACCTATAAAAAAAAGAGCACAGCGTCATTTCAACTGAAACCAGTATTTAAAGGTAAACGCATTTCATAGATACCTGTCTAGCTGCGAGAAATTCTACAATGACTCGCTATCCACATTTAGTTTAGTTTCTCGTCTAAAGTTCAAGACAACGGCAAAGAGAGAAATAATTTATTCTGTAGGGAAGACGTTGGCCTGCATTATTATGCTCTAGCCTGCTACTTTGCCCAGGGACGAAAGGGAGAAAAAACGTGATGAAGTACAATGATGGGGACAGTATTAAGGGATGTGTATAGCTAGTAGCCTTGCAAAACAATGGTTTTTTCAGTATAGTGTGCAGTGCAGTGGTCCTAATAAAGTGTATAACTGCTATTGTAACATATGTTGACATTGTCTCATTGCACATTGTGAACAAAATACAACTTTCACTTTGTGTTTTCATTTAGATTCCTGCTAGCAATGAAGCCAGTGTCTTCCATTGTAACACGTACGGTGGGCACTCACAAAACAGATGCTCTTATTTATTGCACACTTGGCAGTGTTCAACACTAAGGGTGCTTTGATAGAAGTAGGTTATCTTTTAAGGCATGTGTCGGCAATTAAGTAGGAAATTTTCCAGGCATTGGTCGCATTACACGTGAATGAGAAATTAATCTGGACAAGGCCGTTTCGTCTGTGGCATTTTTATTACGCTTTATTGTGAGTAGCAAACACAGCCTGGTAAGTTAAGCCATGCACTCAAGCCTAGGTTCAGTTCCTTTTTTTAACATTCTGAAGCAGGTCAATACTAATGAAGTAATAGCGATTTGCGTGACCGGTTGCCTGTCGTCGGTTGGCTGCTGTCGACCTTGAATTAGGACAGCACAAAGCGATAAGTAAACATCCAGCAAGGCACTGTTCCTGGTCAAGCGTTCCGTTCAATGCAATAAGTGTTTGCAGGGCTTAGCCTGAGCTACAAGTCGTGCCACATCGCCGGCTCACTTGAACCACCGTGGGTTGTAAACGTCCACCGGAATTAAATGACACTCTGACGGTATCCGATTCCGCGCCCCCTGAAAGGAGGTAGACGCGTATGGGATTGGCCACGTGATCCCAAAAGCACCATGGAACGCCTGAACTAGGGCCAGTTAGTCACACAAAAGTGAAATAATTACGAAAACGGCTTAACATTGGGGAACAAATTTTTAAGTCTCTATCGTGGCAAAGCTGGTCTCGAAAATGACGAGAAAGGACGCTTCTGCTTAGCACTAATTGAGCATAACAACAGGTGCCACTATACTACGCCACACAACTATAAAATAAAAGTGATTTTTTTTAAGCTCTGCTGCCGAGAGCGACAAAGAGCTGGGCAAATGTGGACGTTACGGTTACCGACAACGTTCAGGCGCGCCAACGGTAAAAAACTACAGCGATCATCATAAAAATGGTTCTCACCTTATACAAAGTGAGCAGAACAAACAAGCGAACTGTTCGTGCACTGCCGCTTGTCCCGACGCACAGCTGCGATCCATGCATTCCTTCGCTGCGTGTCCGTAGGGAACCTGAAAGTGCGCACTTCCGAAAGGAGGTTTGTTCCCGGCCGTAAACTGCAGCCTGGCACACAACAGCATGCACCACGTCGTGATGGTACAGTGTACTAGAAGGGGCAGTGAAGCGGGCGGCAGCTTCCGCGTGACTACGGCGGCGTCGCCAGCAGCGGCGGCGCTGCGATCGACCAATCTTGAAGAGGAGCACGCGAAACGTAGCATCCACTGCGACGCTCGCGTGTGCTTGACGCGCGCTGTAGCTGTGTTTCAGATGTTTGCGCGTAAGCACTTCGTCTATTAAGTCTGTATTATCTGATAAGGACCAGAAACTACAAGACAGATTGGTTTTCCCACAGATGCAAACACATTTTGGGAAAGTACTGGCGGCTTGAATAGAGTCACGCTCTCGAAAACACGGACACTTTCCATCGCAGTTGAGCCCAATTAGAACATTTTTGAACCGTTTTAACAATCAGGATCGAGTTTGTTTAGCCCACAGAATTTGAAAGCGCATACGAATCTCCGATAGAGAGCGAGTAGATTCGGATCTTGGGTAATCGTAATAGGGATGCCGTGTGAGAGGAGCATAAACGTAGCTAATCGCCACAACTATGAAACGCGCTCATTCTCTTGCAACCCCTGTCAGCAGCATAGTATGCAAGGCCTGAAATTTTTTTTTAAATGATCGCGAAAATGAACGTCACGCAGAATCAGCTGTACTCGTTGCTGAAACAGCAATAATAAAATATTCGTGCACGAATTTGAACAGCCATATACGCCCACAGCAACAATTTATTTTGAAAAGGACACTGAAGTTTACCGATAGAAATCGTGCACAAACGCAAGTCAAGCAAGCTAAGAAAGAAGACTAGCACACCACTGATGCAGAAAGCCAAGTGGGAACATCCTTAAACTGGCAGAGCAGCCGATTGTATTTATAGTGACCGTGCACGCTGTGGCGAGGAGTTAAACGAGCTACAGCATTTCACAAAATGGACACAAGGTCATGGTCTCTGTAATCTGTGATTTAATAGTGACAATACATCACAGAATTTGAGAACACACACATGAGGCAGTAGGGCGCTGGACATTGATATATGAAATTGTTTTTCACACTAATGCAATGAGAACATTACCCTGTAATGGGTAGAAAAACAACTGAACTACTATACTAAAGGGAAGCCGCTTGCTTTGATTCAGGAAATCCTCACAGCTGGCAAGGTAAATCTCAGAAAATAAATAACAGCTGGCGGGGCAGGCAAAAGCATAATGCATGTTAAGAGAGTTGCCATGCACCTAGTTTAGCCTGCTTAGTTTGAGGTGCTTGGCTGAATTACGTTTCCTCAGCAGATTTGACTTATTCTCGCCTTTCACAAAAAAGTGCAGTCGCATAGTAACGTAAAACCCAACAATGCGTGCTGTTAGGTTCTTGGCGTGAATTTCGCAGCCAACCTGCGATGGGGAAGCATGATGAATCATGTGCAAATCATCCATAACACTCTCGCTATGAAATTTGCGTCCACTGAAGCAGTTTGTAAACACATCTTCAAGACGTGAGATGAACTTCAGCAGTTCAAGTGAGGGGTAATGCAGGCCACGCAGGTCGATGTGCTTGATGAATTCTGCTGCAGGCATGCGACGCCCATCTTGTGCTGAAAGCAGAAGGCAGTCAGTACAATCAGGGCAACTGCTTGGTAAGACGCACCTCTTGGCAACGTAGCCGGCAATGTGACATATCAGCCTCGAGTCGCTTTTTCTGACATTGTATGGATATTCTGCAGAATTTCCTGACGTTGACTCGTTGGCAGGAGCTTGCTTGTTCAAGTACAAATTCACTGTGTCCATCAGTTCCTTCTTGCCTGTCAATTCATTGTCTTCAATGCTGAACAGGGAGCTGATTGTATCTGCAGTTGAATTTCCTCCTGTTACGCTACGGGCAAGGTTATAAAACGATTGGCAGTTCACTGTGAGGAGAAACTGCTGCGGGGTCGGGTGTGTATTGCAGCCTGAAGACATCCTTACAAATCCAAAAAGTTCTCAATTTTGTCTTGGCTGAGTCGAGATGTCATCAGGTACGTGTATCCCACTTTCTTGTGTAGGTAGTCGAGGAGCTCAAGAGTGCTGGTAAGGGTTACTCTTAGCCCTTCTGCTGTGGATTGGCTGAGGAACTGCTTTTTGTCTGTGTGGTCCTCCCACTTGTTTAGGAACTCAAGCATTTCCTTTATGACTCCTACACTAGCAGAGTTTGGCTGGACGGCTTCTGCAGTATATCTGCTAATAATAACAGCGATCAGAGCTTTCGTCCTTTTAAAAAAACTTTCCGTGGCATCGATGTTCCCAAAGCGTCTCTGCAGCTGTGTACGATAAATGAAAAAGGCCCGAAGTGGACCGTCTCCAAATATCTGAAAAGCATAACTTGCCCTCATTTTCTCGAAATCATTGCGCATTAAGTGAACAGCAGTAATACTTGGCATCGCTTTCAGGGAGACAGAATCACTGTCAAGTTTGGACGCTTCTTTACCAAACTGCTGTGAAACTTGTCCCTCAGGTGTGTTAAATGTGGTGTTCAAAAGTCGGTTGCGCACATTCCTTACAAGGTGCGGGAAATCAGAGAAAAAGTGAATAAAGCGGTTGCTGTCAACAGGATGCACAGCCTTGCAGACAACTTCCTTTGAAGAAGCATGTATATTGAATTTTCTCCACATCGCCCCGTTCCATGATGCCGCATCACAGGCCAGGAAGTCTACAAACAAACCTGCTTTCTCCGCCAGCACTGTCGCCTCGAGCACAATCTTAGCTAAAAGGTAGCCTTTGACATTTTCGTGACTTGCAAATGTTCCAAGCACCTGTGTCCAGCAACCCACAAGTGGCACGAACATTACGACAAGCCCGTGATTGCATAGGAGTGAGTGCTGTTTCTTAGGAGTGTACTGCGCCAAATACACAAAGCCTTCAACTTTGCCATCTGCACTTACTGACAGGTTTTCTGACAACTTCATCTCATCTACGACAATACCTCCATGTCGATGGAAGCTGTCAAATTCAGCCACTTTTTTTTTCAGCGCGCTCAGCATCTTTTCATTAAAACCATAGCCAGTTCTGTATTGAGCCGTGTATTTTCGGATGGTTGTCTCACTTGGCAGAGCAAGAATGTTTTGCTTTCTCATATATTGGTACAACTTCGGGCTTCTTATCTTGAGCAGAATACACTCCAGCATCCATTCTTTATCATACTGCGTCCCGCAAGGGCTCTTCCTTTTTGCTGATTCGAAGCACTGTCTGACGGCAAGTTGTTGTTTTCTTTGATGCTAATACTTCTTCTGCAGTCGCAGCAGATTCATCCTTCAACCTACGAACATCTTTTGCTAGGTTCCCCAGCCTCACCATGAGCCTCTTGTTCCTGCGGGCGCACACCTTCAGCTTTTTCACAGTACTACTGCAGGCCCCTGATGTCTTGTGTCGTTTTCTGATCCGCGACTGCCTTGTGATGAGTGCCTTTCTCAAGTACTTACAGCTGAAGCAGGGCGTTCCGTATTTCTTGGTGTTTCAAAGGCACTTGACACTAAAAACTGCTCCCGATTCAACTCAAGCTGGCGTGGCAAATTCACAGTAATCTTGGCTGTCAAAGAATCACCTTGTGTCCCCGCACCCTTGCACAAATGCAGTAGAGATGCTTGGTTCAATACCGCTTCTGCGTCCAGCATCGTAAAAACAGCAGCCTCTGCTACGGATTTCCCTTGAACAAAAGTTCTCGAGTGGATACCACCGTCGGCGTTCACAGTAAAATACACGGCCTTTTCTACTTTCACTTCACCCGTGGAAGCATTCAGTGAACAAGACGTAAAGCACGCACCGTCAACCTCCTAAAGTTCGTGAAATGTGCAGCACCTGTTAGGAAGTTTTACATCCCTCAAAGCTGCAATCGTTGCAAGGGCGTCGTCGTTCGCCGTGGGCTCGTTGAGGACATCAGATAGGTTTGAAGAAGATCTGTTCCGCACAGCTGGCTCGTCCGTAGTTGACAGCCGTCACCTTTTTCGTGGCACAGCATCCTCTTCGGATCTCTTCCTTACGTTTCTTTCTGGAGGCAAGCGCTTGCTCAAGTGCGGGGCCACGTTAGGCAGAATGGTGGGAACAGCGTCGGGTGTTAGCATTGGCGTCCCGCGAGGAATCCGTACCACCGTGCCGTTGATGATGTGCACATAGTTCCTAACGATGAAACGCTGCTCAAAATGTAGCTCACACACTGTAGAGTCCGGTGTTAGTCTCTTGTCGCCTCTGGGCAAATAACGTTCCCAAACGCTTCTTCGCTCTGGGTCTGCGGGCGCTTTAAACAACGAAAGCTTCGCCATTTGTTTCATTCGAGAGTACCCTGTGCTGCATCCAGGAGCGAAGCAATGGTTCAAGCGTTGTTTTTAGAAGCCATTCGAACGTTATAGCATGAGAGAAAAGCGGGAGAATCAATTCTAAACAAGCGCGTTCCAGCCAAGGAACCGGCAACGCCGGCAACACGAAGCAGCTGCCTTCAAGATTGGACGACTACAGCGCCGCCGCTTCGTTCGCCAGCGGCGGCGTCAACCGGTCCTATGGGTCGCTCTCTCCGCCCGCTTCACTGCCCTTTCTAGTACACTGTTGTGATGGTGTCACAGGCGATATTGTAGCCACCGAGAACGTGTTGCGATGACAAAAACAAAGACACCCGCACGACTAAAGCAACATGCGGGCGAGAATAATCATCTACGAGTGCACGCCGATGCTTGCCTATGTGGAGGCCGGAAGTTTCTTGGGAGCACATCCGGTTAAAGCGCGGTGGTTCACCCTGGCAACCACGGTAGTTACAAGCTAGCGAAAAGGTCTATAAACAGGAATTCCGTGTTCATTCTCATTGTACTCACATTAGTGCGTCTTTACAAGGTGATAAAAAGCATGCTGCTTAACTGACGCACGGTACATGCCCCCTTGGTTATATATACCTACTGTTACTGCGTTATTACTTCTATGCTCCATGCGTGGACACACCCAGGTGCCTTTGGATATTTGCAGTGCATTTATCATGCAAGAACAGTGAAGAAGCGGCGACCCGTGTTTCTCTTGCAACGAAGGCCCCAACGAGCAGTCGGCGACAGAAGGGCCGGTTCACGTGATGTGCACACTTCACCCGGAGTGCACCGCGCACCACTGGGGCGCTCTGGTATTCGTTGAAGAAGCTCAATTAGGTGCATTTAGGGGTTCGACTGTTCAATAAGAAAACATGAGATTGAATCTCAAACACTAAAACTGAAGAATGTGTGCGCATGTGTGAGGATGAAATGAAAGCTGTGCCAATAAAGACAGCTGTCAACCATATCATCCATCCTTTATCACCCATATCTTGCCTCGTTTTGATCTCAGGCGTGTTTCCTGATAAACTACGAATCGCTAAAGTAGCGGGTATACATAAAGGAGATGATAGGAATGATATCAACAACTACACAACAATGTCGGTATTACCACTGTTTTAAGAAGTTTTTGAAGAAATGTTTATTGTAAAAATTACGAAATTCTGCACTAAAAATGATATATTTTCAGATAACCAACACGGCTTTCAGAAAACAAAGTGTAATGAATAGGCGCTTACAACTATCAGACAAAAATCATTCAGAAGTTTGAAGACAAACAGCACATTCTAAGAATATTTCTTGACTTTAAAATGCATTTGACTCTGTTAAGCATGACATCTTATTAAAAAAAAGTTGAGCGAATATGGTATTAAGGGACTAGATATCGACCTGATACATAGTTATTTAACAAACCACTACCAGTAAAAGGACGCCCATAAATCGAAATGATTTATTGGGAGAATAATTATAGTGTTCCTCAGGGTTCCATTCCTGAACCAATTCTTTTGTTATCATAATAAATGATATAGAAATATTCTGTTGACGCCTGATATAGTTATTTATGCCAACGGCATGAATGTATCTTTTAGGGGGAAGTTAGATCTTAAGTCCTAGCCTAATAAATGGTTCAATAGTTGATTTGAATGGCTTATTTTGAATCAGCTGAAAATAAAGACAAAGAAAACCTAAATATATAATTTTTCGCTCACGAAATACACGTATCAGGAATAACGTATACGTGAAATTTCAAGGTGAACTTATTGAGCGTATCAAGAACAAATACATTTCTTGGTGTTGTTTTTGAAAAACATCTCACCTGGTCCCCCACGTTCATAATGTTACAAGACGCATCTCACATTCAATATGTATTAAAAGTAGAGCAAAACAACTTTTGCCGCGGTGGTTAAAAAACCAGCTATATTACGCACTAACTCAATCCCATTTACGATACAGCCTCCGTGTATGGGGAAGAACAACAAAGGCAAATATTAATAAGGTGCATATGCTACAATAGCGTATTTTGAGTTATTGAAAATGCAGTTTGTTACACTGCCTCTGCGCCACTTTTCAAATCAAAGAATATATTAAATTTACCATACAGTAAAAG
The DNA here is from genome assembly GCF_043290135.1 of Rhipicephalus microplus. Classification (NCBI taxonomy): domain Eukaryota; kingdom Metazoa; phylum Arthropoda; class Arachnida; order Ixodida; family Ixodidae; genus Rhipicephalus; species Rhipicephalus microplus. The sequence continues at coordinate 425,826,134 of NC_134710.1, read as the reverse complement.
AGAAGATATGCATCGCAATGTCTCAAAAATTAAAGGAATACCAGGATAACTTTCACCTACAATTTCTGTCGAAGCGACACAATTACGAAACTAGAACAACCATGCATGACTGTATGACAAAGTTGTACACGGACAAACTATGACATCAAAAACAATCTTACGTTATAGCACTCTTCTTAAGTCATCATCTTAGCGTTATAAATATAGTACGAGAAACGAGGCTTATGTAATGCTTCAAAAGAAAGTTACCTTCATACCTTTTTTTTATACAAAAATATTTACTTGTTTTTTTGTTGTTTTTGTTTTATTGTGATGGCAATTTATGGACACTCTCAGCTGGATTTTGATGTCGTGCGCCGTACATGTATACGTATCTCTAGATATGAAAACGCAAGCAAGAAAAAAAATTCCGGAAAAAGACTTCGGCGCGCTGCATCGAATGTGGGACTTACGCGTCGTGAATGCGAGGCGTTAAACACCGAGTCACTGAGAGCACACATCCTTCAACGCTGAAACGGCAAGCTATTCATTCCTACCACTTACCGCTGTTGGCGGGCCTCTCGGTAGGGGGGGGGAGGGGGCTATTGTGCTTTCAGCATTATCTGCAAGATGGCGCAGTGAGCGTGCGGCGGCTCTCATCTCTCACGCGTACTTTGACCGGCGTAGAAAATAAGGGGGTGTACGATCGATCGCGCAACACTTCTTGAGTTGGAGAAAATCGTACGTCTTGGCTAACATTTGAGTTTCGTTAGAACGATTCTGTTGTAGTTACCGGGTACACAAAGGTCCCCGCAATCGTTGCACAGCCTCTGTTTGCTAAAAGGGCGTGCTTTTCAGAAATAGCGAAGTAACAACTGAGACGCTTATTCGCGTTTATTTTGTACCTGTGAGTGCGTTTCGTGCGTCATTTGTGCGTGAGAAACACGGGGCACGTTTTGATCTGCTTGCCATTCTGCGCGTGGGCTTCCAATTTGTTGCTATCGCGTTCATTGCTTCGCCTATGCGATCTCTGACTATTTTTGTTGCAATCTGTATTTACACTTCTCTTGTGCTGTGATAGGACTCTGCTGAGCTTGTATAATTGTGTAATTGTATTCATCTTGTATATGTACTGACAAATATGAAGCGCATATGTAAACTTGCGTATGTATTAACCTATGCTCGTGTAACGACCCCTCTTTTCTGAGTTATGTGTCTAAATAGGGCTGTGACACTCAGCCAAGTATTCGTGCCTTTTTCTCACCTTCCTAGACAAGACAAATGTACATTTGTTGTTGTTCGTTGTCTGAACTAAACATGTGCTTATCTTATCCTGTGATTGTCCCGAAATATGTGTGCTGTAATGAAAGAGAAGGCGCCACACAAATAGCAAGCATGCATGACCACAGCGTTGTTGCGAAGTTGCCACTCCTCAATTGTAAGAATTCCGGATTCATTCTTCATTTTCGCAACCCTGGAATGGAATGGGGACAATGCTTGGAGAAGTGGAATGGGAATGGATTAAGGCATTTTTTGTGTGAAATTAAATGGGAATTGAATTATGTATTTTAACGAAAATAGTGCCCGTTTTCGTCCACGTGCTCTTTTTTCAAACTTAAGACATTAGTAAATCATATACTCGAACTTAAGAAAAAACCGGCATTTCTAAAACGACTCGGCTGATTACAAACACACTTCATCTATAAGCAACGTGCCTACTACAGCTCACGGTCCTTATATCGACTGGGTTCCTCAGAAGCTTTTCTCTATGGCATAACAGTGGTCGATCGGAACTACGGCTGCAGCATCCCCGTCCACCCTCCTTACGCATTGTGATTTTCTTTCCCTCGGCAGCCACCCCAGCCACCTGCTGTCTCGCCACTTTTCACTTTGCGCTTAGTCGCCGTCGGTGACTTGGACGCATATTCTAAACGACGTTTCTCCAATTGGTGCTGGGTATTAACGCAGGCACGATGTTTTCATTTATTGCAAGCTTTCGTATAACCTCTTGCGCGGCCTCTAACCTCATACTCATTTCGTCCCCCTTTGCAATACGGTCGCCCCTGTCTAGACAGATGAGCGCGTTCGCCCGAAACTCTGTCGCCGAAGATCTGTGGGTCAGCGCAATATACACAGTTGTAGACGATGAATTAGATGCGCTCCTCCTCTGTACAGACAGAGAAAGAGAATAAACTTTTGAAAGCATTGTTTCGGAAACCGCTCGAAGCAGGCAAGCCCACGCAACTACGTCCATCGAGGCATGGACCATGGCCACGGCGGTGCGTGCCCGAGTCCCAAAACGATAATTCGCGCTGAAGAAAACCAATGGTTGCTCTGTTCTAAGATGGAGAAAGGCCCGGGTAGAAATACGCCACCACCGCGCCTGTTGGCGGCTGCAGAAGCACTACCGTATTGCACAATCATAATGCTCGACCACACAGGCTCTTTCTTCTAGTGATCCACGATTGGGCAGCTCATGTTTGTAAAGCGCAACACAGAGATAGGTGGCTAAGGTATTATTTCAATTCTTTATAACCAATTGTTCAAAACGCCGTCATTCACAATTATGGTTTTAAAAACTAATTTGCAAAGCGCCCATTTAGCTAATAACAGTTTGTGGTAAAATTTTGAATGAAAAAAAAAAACGAAATAACGCCTCTTTTTGCACCTTGTCTGGCTTGCGACATTTATTGCAACGAGTGCTTTTTGTTTTTTTTCTGTACCCCATCCCTCATTGAACACACCCTTGTGCATGCCTCTAAATACGTAAACAAAAAAAAGAAAACGTAACTAACTCCGTGACGCCAATATGTCACATGCAATGAAAGTAAAAACATAAGTGTATTTCGTGAAAGTTGCCCTGAATCTTGTCGTCAATTAGCAAGAAGGATCAGTTTATAGCACATATTTTTTACTCTTAGCTTGCATAAGTTAACCAAGCATAGGCCTTTTCATAAGAACTCACTTGTTTATTATTACATTATTTGTGCAATAGTTTTAAAAACACAAGGTCAGACAGCCCAAAAACTCTGCTTAGATAGGATTAAACTAACAAAGCAAATTACAAAAAAGTGCGTTTTACAATTCAGCACATGCCAGAGAGAAATTGCAGTGAGTGCCAATACTTTGGCTAAAAGTGGTAACTCGGCTAAATTATAATGGTTAATATGAATAAAATGTATTTTCTGAGAAGTTTTGGAAGAATCCATTTTCTGGCTCAAGTTGAATCGAATGCCTACATACTCTGTGTGTACAAATATTGCAATAATAAACAATTAGATGCTTATGAACAGGCTCATGCTTTGTTTACTGATGTAAACTAAAATTAAAAAAGATGTGCTATAAATTGATCCTTCTTGCTTACGGACGGCAAGATTAAGAGGTATTTTTTACTAAATACACTTTTGTTTTTACTCCGATTTTATTTAAACAATTGGAATGACTTGTAGCAAGGTACGTTTTCTTTTTTTTGTTTACGTATTTAGAGGCATTTTCAAGGGTGTGTTCAATCAGGGATGGGATACAGCCGAGAAAAAAGCACTCGTGATGTTTAGAGGTGCACAATTACATTCACACACGAAAAAAGGATTGTTCTTGTGTGGCGACATTACTAGGGACGTGCAAATATTTGAATAACGAATAAAGTAGCATTTGCTAATCGAATGGAACAGTACATATACGAAATACCGAATATTTGAAAAATGATCAGCCCCTAAGGGACAAACCGGAAGCAGCAAAACATGGGTTCATCTGAAGGTTTATTTTATTCTTGTAATCCTTGAATTACCACAATAAATGCAGCCGAAATATTGGCAGCGCTTTTATTGCAATAACCACGGCCGCTGGATGAAAGGGCGCACGGTATGGCCTGCCGCGTGGAGCGACTTCTACGGAAGAGCTCGTGTCAGCCGTAGTTGCAGTAGCGGCCGCTGAAGCGCGACGGGGCGGGGACGGGAGGGACGGGGAAACGAGTGGCGGCGGCTTCTTCGGGGCCGTAGCCGCAGCAACTTAGCTGGTGTTTGTCGCAGCAGTGACCCACTCAGTAGTTCTAATCAGTGTTTTTTGAATCTCAATTACCACAGCGATGACATATCGCATATTTGGTAGACTACGAGGCCCTATTTAGTTAAAAAACCAATAGACTTTCCCTATGCGTGCAGAGCACCTGATGTTTTTTTTTTCAGAACCAGCTTCTTGCTGTGAGGCTGACAGAAAAATCCAAAATTCATGTAGCTGAATGATATGGCACTGAAAGTGTGAAAAAGTCATTGTTCTATTTAGGAAGATGTGTTAAACTAACATATTTTGATTATTATGACGTTTATTCAGCCCTTTCGCGTTTTCTCAGCCGGAACACTTGACAATTAATTTCTGGACACTTTACAATAGACGTTCATAGTTTTTGTATGCTGAAAGCTTATCATAGAAACATAATTTTAATACTTTTTATGTTATAAGGTACACGGTAGTGTGCCGAAAAGTAATTAGTCTTCGAACGCTGGATAAAAGTGGTTTCTACAAACATGGTGAGGCGCTCCTCGTAACTTGTTATTGGAGAGGCTGTGAAAGTATACGTCATTAGACATGGCATTCGAATTTTTTTATGTTTCTTACTAGGTATATATATATATATATATATATATATATATATATATATATATATATATATATATATATATATATATATATATATATATATATATATATATATATATTTATATATATATATATGGCACAACGGGAGCGTTGTCAACAAGGATAAATATATTTATTTCCCAACAGTTTCGGGAGGGGACCTCCCTTCATCAGGGGATGAGTTATACTGGCATGGGCTTCCAAACTTCCTTGCTGCCGCGTCCCTCTCGCCTTAAAAGACGTTTGCGAGAGTGAGAGGGAACTGGAAAAAAAAAGAAAAGAAAGAAAGTAAAAAAGATAAAGAACCACTGTCAACACTGAGAACGAAGCCAACTGTCCGTCTACATCCACCTATGGTTCATATCACGTGCTGTTCAGTTCTTGGCGTGTGTGGGGCCACCCAAGATTGTCGCCGCGGTGCTGGGAGGGTCCGGGACGGCGTGCCTAAAGAAAGGGGTTTCCCCGTAATTGGTCGTTCGGCGGGCGGCGGGCGGTGTGTGTAACGGAAAGGTTTCTCGTTAATGGGTCGGTCGGCTATTTACCTTTAATCTTCGTCCGTTTCCCTTCAACGGTCATGAAGTGGTAGGCGAACGTAAACACTTTGTATGTGAATGTGAAAAAAAAAAGAAAGGACAGTGTACACGTACGAGTCAGTCAGAAAAAAGCATGGTCTCCAGCTATCAATCTTTGTCACCAATTTTCTCCTGGCTTACTTCTTTCTTTTTTACTTTCTTTCTTTTCTTTTTTTTTCCAGTTCCCTCTCACTCTCGCAAACGTCTTTTAAGGCGAGAGGGACGCGGCAGCAAGGAAGTTTGGAAGCCCATGTCAGTATAACTCATCCCCTGATGAAGGGAGGTCCCCTCCCGAAACTGTTGGGAAATAAATATATTTATCCTTGTTGACAACGCTCCCGTTGTGCCATATCCCATACCTTCACGAAGACTAACTGGCCCATTGAATTATTACTCCCACTATATATATATATATATCATTTCGCAGTGTGGTGCTACAATCGGTGATGTGCGTGGTGACTTACTCGGTCTAGTGCCCCGCTCAGCATCCTGTCTTATTCTTCATGTTGGGACGGTCGATGTGGCTTCGTGTTCGGGACACGAGGCGTTTGCAAAGTACCGCGATCTACTTGAAAGCATTGCAAAATACCGCCCAGAAATTCGGCGAATTTACGCCACGCTGATACTGCCTAGAAGTGGAAACCGTCGACAAAGGAACTCTAACCTGACATTCGTCCGACGCTGCAACAGAGAAGCATCAGTGTTCAACAACATGCTTCGGAATTTTTGCCGCTATTCCCGGCTAGTTTGCTACCTCGATCATGAAATCGAATGGTTACCACCCACACGCGTCCTCGCAGCAGACGGCCTTCATATGAGCTTCGAGGGTGTGTCGTTGCTTGCAAGCCACATCCGCCGCCTGTGCTTCAGGAGACCGGTGGATGCGACATCAGCTGCCTGGTGCGATTCATCAACGAATGACGACTCTCCGCATCGAATGGATCGAGCTGGGCGACCTTCAGCACCCAGTCATCCTACAGCACAGCCGAACTCAAGAAACAACACCACGCCGACAGCAACCCTCACCATGACGAGCAAGCCTTCCGTAGCAGAGAACGTCACCTCGAAAGCATCGCGCGCCCACATGAACAAGTCTCAATCTACACAGCCTACGTCTTGCCTACCGCCACCTGCCGTCGTTGCATCACTTTCGCCGTCTCAACCACGCTATGGACTCCAGAACAGGGGCACAACCACGAGAGGAACCAACTGACTAACACAACGCCAGCTAAGTGAGAGTACTTTATCTGTTGGCTCAATGAATTTTTTAAGGACCAGGAAGGTTATAGAAAAACGGACTCGTTGTGAATCGCACATTTCTATGCTTAGAATGTATGTCGCGGCAACAAGTGCTCCTAAAGGTTTACAACTAAAACTGCAGCCGGCCACATCAGAGATGTCAAAGAAAAACCTGTCAAGGTGGCACAACACCTTAAATCGGGCGTCTGTTGAACTAACCAGCATACTTATTAGCCATTATGAATCATCAGAAAAAAGTCTGCGGAATCAGGAAAAACAGCTTGTGCAATCCTCTCAGTTTACGACTGAAGAATTAAAAACTCTCGAATTATATCGGTCACAGAAGTTAGCCGAGCTGGATGCTAAAAATTCAAAGAAGGTCGCGCGTGACAACTTAGAAAAAAAGGAATGCTCCCGACGAGGAAACATTCTAACCACAGCTGAAATGCGCGAGCCCGAGCTGGAAGGTAAATCTTCTGGACAGGATAACATTATAAATTTGTCATGTTACGATCTATCAATTGAGGAACGTAGTGTGTTATCTCGAGGACTTAATTTTTGCCCTGCTACAGGAGGCATTAGTGAATTTCAGTTGGTGAAGGATCTTCACAATTTCGAACGTAACATGCGCCTCCGTGAGTACTTTTATGATCGGTCCTCGGCTCACAATACCGATAGCTCATCATTGCCATCTTACAAGCATTGGACACCCCCCTCCCAAAGAGACAAATGTCTGGACCTTTATATCAGAGCTGTGCAACGCGATGTCATGCAGGCATATAAAGAACGTACACCATTGCACCGCAACCTTACTGACAGAGAGCAACAAGCAATTGAATTCCTCGCTGGTCGTAATGACATAATTATAAAACCTGCAGATAAAGGAGGCGCCATTGTTGTAATGGACAGAAGCAAATATATCAGCGAAGGTCATAGGCAGCTCAGTGATGCATCATATTACAAGCGGAAAGATCATGACCCAACAAACGAGTTCAAAGATATTGTTCGTGATACCTTGACTGCGCTCTTTAATGATAAAGAAATAAGCTATGGCACTCTGAAATCCCTCATACCGTTGAGCCAAGTAACTGGCAGGTTTTACCTTCTTCCCAAAATTCATAAGAGAGATAATCCCGGTAGACCGATGATTTCTGGAATTGGAACAGTGACTGAGAACCTTTCCCGTTATGTAGATGGCCTCATCAACACCATTCCGTCCAGCTTTTCTTCTTACATTAAAGATACCAATCACTTTCTATCAGATATTGTTGACCTACAGGTTCCTCAAAATTCGTTTCTCGTTACGTTAGATGTCACGTCACTGTATACTAATATCCCTCACTCAGATGGCATCGAGGCAGTTATCTGCGCGTACAACGATTGCCACGCCAACAAACCAGTTTCCGCATCTACGTTAGCTACGTTGCTTAAGCTCATTCTTGAACTTAACAATTTCGAATTTGATAGGACACATTATGTTCAAGTTAGCGGTACATCTATGGGCACAAGAATCGGACCAAACTACGCAAACATATTTATGGGGCTCCTTGAAAACAAATTTCTTGCAAGTTGTGAATATAAGCCATTTTACTATAAGCGGTTTATCGACGACATTTTCCTAATCTGGCACCATAGTGAATCGCAACTTCTTTCTTTCATAGCAGATCTTAAGAACGCTCATCCGGCGATTTCTTTTTCGCACTCATATTCACCTGTGAACACAAGCTTCCTTGATGTCATGGTCACTCTACGTAACGGGAAGCTGATAACTAATCTTTATAGGAAACCCACGGATAGGCAGCAATATCTTCACTTTAGTAGTAGTCACGTGAAACACAACAAAACTGGTATTCCCTACAGCCAAGCAGTCCGTTTTAAAAGAATATGCTCTGATAGCAGCGAATTTTCCCGCCACTGCGAACAACTTCGGAGCGCGCTCGAAAAACAGAGCTATCCGGCCAGCATAATCACAGACGCCATCAAACGTGCAGAAGAGCTTGACCGTTCAGACCTGCTGAGTACTAACAACAGACCCAAAGATTGTTCGCGGACTAATCTAATTTTGACACATGCGGCCTCAGCTCCAAATGTGAACCATATCTTAAAGAAACATTTTAACATTTTAATACAGAGCGAGCGGCTCAAAGGAATCTTTGCAGAACAACCACGCGTGGTCTACCGACGATCGCGGAACCTTCGTGATTTACTAACCTCATCTAAAACCACGTGTTCACATCATGAAGGCTGTCATCCCTGCAACAAACCACGTTGCAAAGTGTGCGCGCACATGACGACATCTAAAACAGTTTCAAGTACATCGTCCAGTTTTTCTTTAAAGATAAATGGGAACTACACGTGTGATAGTATCAACGTCATCTATCTTCTCGAGTGTTCAACTTGCGGTGCTCAGTACATAGGTCAAACAGAGACAAGTTTCAGAATTCGTTTTAATAATCACCGTGCACATGCCGTAAGCCTCCCTAATCTACCGCTGTCGAAGCACGTCAGTATGCCTGGCCATGGTTTCGACAAAATTAGGGCCACGATTATTCAGTCCGATTTTAAGACAAATCACGATAGGGAAGTGAGGGAATCCTTCTTGATCCACAAATTTAACACCATTCGTTCAGGTATCAATGAAAACGTAGAAAAGCTCACCTGCCTCGCACTATAACAACACGACTTCTTAGATTACTAAAATATTTTAGTGTATATTAAATTGTATATTAGTCAACCGTGGTTTCTTTACTTCTGAGCTCTTTACATGTCCTGCCAACCATACTGTGCCCCACGTGTCGATGCGCAAGGAAATTTGAAACTTTTATATCCGTGCACCCGTCACATGTCAGTCATGTCAACACAAGGTTCTGACAGATTACCATTTTTTACTTTGATTGTCCTAGCTGCTATACCGAGAGTTCATCACGTGAGCCTATAAAAGCGGCTGCATTGTATCATACCTACTTACTCTGACGAAGGCCGTGCCACGGCCGAAACGTTAGTAAATACGATCCTTTTCTTATGTGCTATCTTCAAGTTAATTCAATATATATATATATATATATATATATATATATATATATATATATATATATATATATATATATATATATATATATATATATATATATATATATATATATATATATATATATATATATATATATATATATATATATATATATATATATATATATATATATATATATATATATATATATATATATATATATATATATATATATATATATATATATATATATATATATATGTGTGTGTGTGTGTGTGTGTGTGCACAGGTGCCAATTTGTCGACGATGCAAAGTGGAACAAATAAACAGTACATAATGACAGAAACACATGACGGAGACTGCTAGAAGACAAATGCGTTGGAGTGCTACCGGGATTCGCCAGTGCCCGTGGAGAGGCGAACATGAAAAGACCGAACGGATGGTTTCATTCTCGATAGACACAGAAGCCAAAACTTAGGCGCACAAGCTGGAGCAATCGTCAAGTTGTTTTATTATGCAGAGGTGTAAAGAAGTAAACAAAACACAAAAATGCCAGGATCAGCCCTAAATTGAGAATCAATAAAATATTTTCATGCTTCTTGTTCCGGTTATGTGTTGAATGTATTAATAATTGCATTATCGTAAGAACGTCGGGAGCGAAATTGACAAAAACATTCAAAAGTGCAGGAACGCAAGCAGTTGTCTTCGCGTTTTCTAGCATTTCGTCACTCTTTTCGTGTAACAGTTTTCATATTATTCACTTCATAACTGCTCACTCAATTGCCAACATCGAAGTTACAGTCACTAAAATTTCAAAGAACCTCGAGTCCACTGTTATGAAATTGCACACATGCTAAGTATATTTCGTGGCTGTTGCGTCTGATACTGTGTTGTATCAATACTATAGACGTGTTTGGAGGAAGTAAAAAGTCTATCCTATTTTGTGTTTAAGGAACAGTGGCCACAGAAATTGCTGAGGTTACTGATTCTAAATGAAATGATTAAATAAGGAAGGTTTTATGACGCCACATACTTACAGTTACTATAATAAATTTAAATGCATCGGAAATGTGTAGCTCTTCCGGATCTGTTAGTTGTGATCTTATAGGATCCGAGTAAAATGTGCTCACAATTCTTACTTCCGCGAAAACTGATCGGTGTGCAAGGTTCCATCTCGAGTAAGGAGATACCGAAAATTTGCAAGGGCTGCGGGTATCTAAAAGCAAGGTCGGTAATTACCTGGCGGGAACACGCCAGACGGATATTAGAAAAAGATTTCGCGGGTGACACAAAGATGCGCGCGCTCAATCGTAACTACCGCAAGCGCGCCAGGCATGCGATTCTAAGGGCGCTCACGAAAACTGCCCCCCCCCCCCTTCCCTGGTGGCGCCGCAGCGGCGGCTCGGGAACTAGGCCTGTCACGCCGGTTTTGATGCACGCGGTGGGCCGTACCCGTGCTCAGTTTCATCGAGCGGCCGTGCTATAATCATTACCATACAAAGAAGTTTTGCTGCAAACTGCACTTTCACTCTATTTTACTATGGTGGAGCTGCGTCGCATTAATAATTTCCTGTCTTCATACTTGAAGTTAGAGAATATGGCTGTATTCGGCTTCACGAATTAAAACACATGCAAGTCTTTTGTTCACCTAAATTGTTCTCACAGGTGCAGCTTCAACATTTGATTTTTACATGCTCTCTGTGCCAGCGTAAGGGTTCTGACAATTTTGCCTGTTCCAAGAAATTATTAGCTGAATGCATGGTGTTCAGTTCAAAATTTATTATGTCTTATGCCGCAATGTTACCTAAAAATTGGCAACAGAGTTTCAACTTCAATAATGTTGTTGCTGCAGCATTTGGACATACAGTTGAAAAGTATTTCGAAGGCTCTAGTAGCTGCTGTATACAAGCTTAGCAAAGTTTTCATAAATTCAGTATTATTTGATGACAGTTTGTGAATACCTATTTCAAATAAACTGTTGTGAAATCCTAGGATTAATTAAAAAAACGTTTCTTTATTATTTGAAATCTGTCAAAAGAGTATTAGGTTCGTTTTAGCCTTCTATTTGGTTATACCACAATTGGATTCGTTTTGAATTCGCTTCTGAAACTCACTAGTCGCAAATCTTTGCTTGTGCGGATCTTGTAGTATGACATTGCTTGTGCTGTCAACGCCTTACTTTCTCTACAAGCATGCATCGAAGTGAGCAAAAAAAAAAAAAAAAAGGCGGGTTTTCAAAGCGTGTTTGGCCCAGAGGGAGTACGCTGTCACCCGCGTCCTTTTCTTCTAATAATAGAGTGGTGGCCTCTCGCTCCTTATGTAAACGAAATCGCTTCGCATGTTTATAGAGTGACAGTACCAAAATATTAGTTTCAGGTCTTTCGAGTAGTTGCTACAGATATTCTTGCTTCCCCTTTCCCATCGCTATCATAATCAGTAGTGGTGGCGTTCACTACGAGTAGCCAGAATGAGCGCAAGCTGAGCCTATATCTGTGGCCGATCGAGTGACGTGCGCGACGTAGGCATACAAGTGCTCCGACACCGGCTCTTTGAGCTGCAGCAAAGGCTTGGCGAGTTACGATTATTATTATTTAGTCCGCACACGAACACTTTACACCGTCATCTTCCATTCTTCACTGCATATCTGCACCAACTTCGATGCTTTCGGCGATCGTTGCAAACGGAGCGACGAGTCTTTCGGCAGCGTCGATAACAGGCGTGCGCACAGCGTTTCTGTAGCACCTTGGTAGCACCAACTACTTGATAGCGCTGTCTTCCCATTCATTGTAGGCGGTTTGCCAGTACGCGTGCGAGCGCCAACTTTGTTCTCGCCTTCGCCACAGCGTCCGCATCAGCTGTGCTCGCGCCCGACACACAACACACTGCAGCATCGTTGTGGGCGCGGCCACGTGTGGTGACGAAATTACACACGAACCAATGAGCGCGCTGCTTTCGAGTGCCTGGATTGATTGATATGTGGGGTTCAACGTCCCAAAACCACCATATGAATAGGAGAGACGCCGTAGTAAAGGACTCCAGAAATTTTGACCACCTGGGGTTTTTTAACGTGCACACAAATCTGAGCACACGGGCCTACATGTCCCCCTCCATCAGAAACTTCCGAGAGCCTCGTGAGGCTGCATGGCGCAGTGCATTATGGGGGAGTCTATCCGCTCAACTTTGTAAGCTCGCCGCCGGGGGCTCCCGGACGCTTTCGGCGGGAGTTTGGAGTCGGCTGCGTCGCCTGTCCCCACCTGTTGTTCTAAAACAGCCACTGTGATTAACGTTAGTGAAACGCATAGTAACCGCTCTTTACACTTCTCAATGACCGTGAGCATGCGAGGCACAACGTCCAGCATTTGAAATAAACACTGTGGTAAACCCAAGCCAGACGTGTGTCTAACCGCATTATCGTGGGTCTAACCACTCGTAATAAAATTACGTGGTACGTGGCGCCAACACTGGCAAAAAAGGAAGTATTGAACACTAGCCGCAATGGTGGCGCTGACTGAACACTCACAGTTAAATGAACGAAAATGCAGAGGATGGAGGGATGACTGCCACTGTGTAGCTCAGTCGGACGCAGAGCATCGGATGCATTATTCTTTATTTCTTCACTTTTACATTAGAGGTACTACTAATATCATGCCATATACTTTCATTGACCTTATTTCCTGTCAGTTACCATTTATTTTGTGTTTACGAAAGGAAAACGAGCCCTTAACTTTACACTGCTTTCCTTCATTAGGTTATGCGTACTTTCGAGGTCAGACCAGTCAAGAAGCGGCGACCTGTGTTTCTCGTGCTCCGATGGCCCACACGAGTGGTCCTGACCAAACAACCTGCTCGCACGATGCACAAACTTCGCCAACAGTTTTCAGAGCACCTGTGGGTCGTTTAGCGATTTGTTGAAAAGTTAATCAATGTTCGTCTGTGCGTAATTGTCTCTGAAGATTAGTGCACGAATAAAATAGAAAAGACGCCACGCAACTATCGACAGCGCAAGAATACAGACACTCTCATGAGGTGCAGGTGTCCTTTCATTCGGCCGTTAATTTCTGCCCCTTAAAACGAATTGGCAAGTACACGAGAGCCCATACTAGAGTCGCGTATAAGCAGCCCCGAAGAAAGCTTGGCATGATGCGTAGCACGGTTCGTCGTATGAGTTATTGTTTATTGAGGCTGAAGCGAGACTTCAGGGGCTTTCATGCTTGGTGAACTCTCGACATGTGCAAGGCGAGTGCCCGTAGCACCATGTACCAGTGGTCACACTGAGTGCACTTGAGCGGTTTCCCGCGCTCGTGCATGAGGACGTGTCGACGCAGCCACTCCATGGAGGAGTAGCGGCGGCTGCAGACAGGGCACACACGAAACTTTTTCGGGCCCATCCAGCCGTAATCTTCTTGCTCGGCCTGGACAACTCCGGTGGAATCGGCGACAGGAGCAGCTTCCAGTGGCGCCAGGGCAGCCCGTGGCACCACACGGTTCCGCAAGACTGCGATGGAGTACGCCCACATGCACAATTTATTATTATCAATAATAATAATAATAATAATAATAATAATAATAATAATAATAATAATATTGATTATAGGCAATGAGAAAACAAAGAATAAGAAAATACAAGCTACAGTGAGCTCTTGCATGGCTTTTCCTTTGGTGAATCTATAGCGTTCTCGGCCTTCTTTCTCTATTCTTTCCTACTATTCTTGCACTTGAGGCGACGATAAGACGAACGTCGATGAAGATGCAGTCGCCGATCATTAAAAATAAAGAAGCGTTGATAATTATAACTGCTCGACCGCTGGCCTTGATGTCATGAAATATTTATCTTGAAGAATAATTTCGTTGTATACGGAAATTGCTTTCATGCGAAGCATTCGGTGAGTAATAGCACGCTGCTTACTTTGGCTTTCACCTAAGCGTTACAAAGTGGGTCGATGTGTCTTTGTAAGGATAGCAGTTTTGCAGACATCATGGGCTTACAAGAAAAGTCGACTACAGTGCTAATTGAAAGTGCTTCTTTATATCTTGAATATTCTGTTCTGAATATATCTTGCTGATTCTGTCTTGAATATAACCTCCTAAATCTTAAGAATGCAAGTGCAGTGCTTATTGAAGTGCAATGAATGCGGAGCCGACCCCGGAAACACAAGTCACGTTGCACCGACATTACGTCCGCTAAGGGTGTTTCAACAAAGCAGTTTCGAGCCCTGGTGTGGTTCTGTGGTAGAATATCAGACTGCTGCGTAGAACGCTTGTCTTCAAATCCAGCTGGGATGCTCATTTTTTATTCTACGACTTCATCGGGTCAATGCTGCGACGCCATTTTTAACCCTCTTACATTCAACATAGCAATGTCAGTTCTCGCCATTCCTGGGTAGATATAAAATGTCAATCACCTGTGGCGCACTCCCGCACGTCGCGGCCAGTGCTAAACGGTTATGTGAAACAAGTGTAAGGAGAAAAGCCCTTGACGACGAGACCGCACTTCATCGTGTTTCAAGCCATTCTTCAAACCCTGCTACACTAATTTCGGGTTAGCCCTCAGTTCTCAGGCGGCGTAGTGAACTCATGATGAAGTCGGTCTATCGATGAGACAACAAAGTCTACTGAGCATAAACACGCTAACACAAGCTTTGCACCCTAAAAAGACTTGCTTTCCTTTTCTGGAGAATATGTAAGCGCAGATTGCTTGAAAATACGTTTTAGGAGGTCACTTTTTCACATACATACCTCACTGATCGGGCCTGTTCGGCCAGCGAAACTTTCAGAATGAGCACAACTTGTCTGAACTGTGAACAGTAGCGTTCTTACGCATATCTTGTATTGATTGATTGATTTGTGGGGTTTAACATCCCAAAACTACCATACGTTATGAGAGACGCCGTAGTGGAGGGCTCCGGAAATTTCGATCACCTGGGGTTCTGTAACGTGCACTCAAATCCGAGCACACGGGCCCACAAGATTTCCGCCACCATCGGAAATGTAGCCGCTATCACCGGGATTTGACCCCACGACCTGCGGGTCAGCAGCCGAGTACCTTACCCCCTAGACCACCGTGGCGGGGCTACGCAGATTTTGTAACTTACTAAGAGACTGTTGCCATATATACTAGCGGGTATATTTTCTTGGGAGGGAAAAAAATTTCAAGAACGCAGTTCTGCACATATGTACACTTCTGCGCTGTACGTGAAGCAATCTGATTTGGCACATGCTTCGTGCCACTGGGGAAGTAGTGGCTACGCGCAATCAGCGTTTTATTTCTACGCATACGACGCTTAGCATTTTAGGTACAAGTAAAAGAAGCGACTTTCTCACGCACGCAAGAACGCTGTCGTCGCAATGTATAAAGTAAAACAAATGCGAGTATCTCACTGGTGTGCGCTGCGTCCTGTCTGAAATAGCCAGAGGTAGGTATCACTCTTCACTAAGCTTATGCATTTTGTATGTCTCTCACATAAAATACTGGAAATACGGATACAACTGTGGGAATACAGTTATTAGCACCAGGATAGTAGTGATTCAGCTCTGTATATAGCATTCGCTTCCTCGTGTATATAAGAGATGAACTGTATAGAGCATGTTGGTTGAGAATTAAATTTGATGAAAGCTCTTTGTCCTACCCATCGCTGCATTGGTCGGCATGGCCTGTGCCTCTTTCGCCTTGACACCAAGATGTTTCAGACTGCGCGTCTTCTCCGATGGTGCAGACTCTGGCTTAGGGCAAGCGTCGGGCCTATACTCCGGTGGCGGAGTCGATCTCGCTGCAGAAGTCGTCGCCATTCGGGCTCTGGTGCCGTCTCTATTCAGTGTTGTTGATCGGCGACGGGACAGTACGACAATGAGTGGCTGCGTGCGAGAGTACACGTAAGAACAAAGGCTTTGGCCAGTGCATACAACACCGGAAGCAACGCGGGCTCCGTTGCTAGGATCAGGTGCGCACCGCCGGATGCCCACGCCACGTGATGCTGCGCAGACGCTAGCCCGTATCATGCATGGTACACCATTAGAAAGCTGCCGCTCAGACACAGGAAGCGAATCTGGGGGTGTCATTTTTACCCATCTTGAAAGAGACTGTGGCCCCTCCGACAAGCTGCGACAGAGCCTACTTACGGACTACTGGCAAGTAGATATTCTTAGTGAATATACCGCTTTCTCCTTTCTTTTTAGCGGGAATTCTATTAAGCCAGCTCACATCACGTGCACGTGCACCGAAAGGCAACAGAACACGTGAGCGCTGGTGACATGCCTTATAGCGGCGTCACCAGACAAGTGGCGTGCGCAGAAACAAAGGACCCCTTTCTATATGATTTTATGCTATGATTGATTGACTGCTCACGCTAAAAAAAAGTTAACCGTCTCCCGCGAAAGGAAACGATGTAGAGACCGTTTTCCGCAGCTACTTTAGTAAGCAAAACTAGATGGCGCCACCGAACTGAAGAACATGGCCTGCTCCTCTGCGGCGCGGCCGCAATGTGGCGTGTGGTGGACGTTGCCCTGCAGCCTACTGCGGGAAACGGGCGGCGTAGATTACGCGGGCGCGGGTGGGCGGAGGAAGAATATACATCTCGTTATACCATATGTCTTTTATTAGAGGAAGAAGAAAAGAGGAAAGAGAAGACGCTTCTTTCCGTCTCCCCCCGCCCCGCCGCGGTGGTCTAGTGGCTAAGGTACTCGGCTGCTGACCCGCAGGTCGCGGGTTCAAATCCCGGCTGCAGCGGCTGCATTTCCGATGGAGGCGGAAATGTTGTAGGCCCGTGTACTCAGATTTGGGTGCACGTTAAAGAACCACAGGTGGTCAAAATTTCCGGAGCCCTCCACTACGGCGTCTCTCATAATCATATGGTGGTTTTGGGACGTTAAACCCCACAAATCCAATCCATCCGTCTCCCGTATCGGGTGCACGACTAAGCGCCTACCCGTCAGCTGCTTGCCGAGCCCGGTGCGCTGCCGGGCGACGATGTGAGAGGGTGTGAAAACCGGCGCCTATAGCACTGTCTGTCATTTCACCACCTATGCCTAATACTGCTGCGCCCTCGTTGCTGGCCATCAACCCGGGAGGCGTGTTTCCGTATCATATCCCAAGAGATGTGTGGGGAAATAGTGGCAACGCTATTGGCTTTAGGTGGTCACGTGTTATAAACAAGCTTTTTGTTTTTTGTTTAGTTTTGTTTCTTTTCAAGCAAGATGACAGTGCTCGCTGAGTGGTTATGGTGGCTTAGAGTGATTTTGCGAAGCTGGTTGAAGCCGTACGCCGTAGAAATTTGGGTTTTTCGCTGACATGTGATACGCGCGATTGTGTAGATCGTTTTCTGATGGACGCAGTGATGTTAAACATAGATCCGGGAGTGTGTATGCATGCCCTTTTAGCGTGTGATTATGTGTTTGAAGCCTGGAGTGTACGAAGCACCACTCCGTACAGATTGAGTCGTCCATGTGCCGCAGACATAACGTACGCCGGAATGTTCGGGCTTTTCGCTGCCAAATGTTTTCGCGACTGCTGGCAATGTATACGCGGATCGTTTTACGATGAACGCCGTGGTGTATGCGCGGATTGTGTTGCGATGGACGAAGTGGTGCACAGCGTAAATTCGGGAAGCGTATGATGGGGGGCTAGTTGCTAAGACATTTGGGAAAATTAAACTGCGCTAAAGACGAGACAACAGAAAGAAGTGACTCTGCGATCGTCCTGTCCACTTCGTTATCGTGTCTCATTTTTAGCGAAGTTTAATTTTCATGAATGTAAATCCGGGAGCGTGTGCATGCTCTTTTGGTGTGATATCTATCCTGAGATCGTGCGTTTGCCATGACACAAGAAACCCTAAGACTCAATTTTGCTCGCGTATGAGTGCAATCTTATTCAAATACGACGAAAAAAAAAGAAGGGAGACGATTAGTGGAATATCTTTTTCATTCATCACAACTCGGCTCGATGTCATTGCAATTAAACTTGATGTTCTAGAAATTGTAAAAAATATGTTTTGGGAATAGCGTCATTACAAACTTCTAAGCTGCTTGTGGTAAGTACACCTCATTTTGCAAAAGGCAGGAAGCACTCATTTTCCAGCTTTTCAGATGACATATTTTAATGTTAATCGGTGCTATGACTTGAACATGTTATAGAACACCTTACATGTCTGCGTGCAATGCATCCCTCACATTGAATGAGGCATCCATAACCAAGTAGTAACATCAATAGATCGACCATCAGGACTGTAGTGTCGCATCGAAAAAAAAGGATAGAAGTACATCATGCCAAACAAAAGACGCACATTTGAGAGCTCGTTTTTTTTGTTAGACACAATGAGATCTAATAAACAATCATGCCAAGTGGCATGATAGTCTGTTAGATCTCGTTAATATTGTGTCTAACGAAGAAAACAAGCACTTAAATGTACTTATTTCCTGCATTCATAGAGAGGGTCTCGTACAGACAGGTAGTATACAGAAATTATTGGTCAGCTGCCAACTCATAATAAACTCACCGACTACGCGACGCCAAACAGACAAAAAAAAAGTGTTCCACACTGACCGTCCTTGCTACTGGCAATGCTCCAACATTGATTTTACATGTACCCCATTAAGTAAACGGGGAGATGGCGGCCGTGGTAGCTCAGTTGGTAGAGTATAGGACGTGCTATTCGAAGGTTGCAAATTTGGTCCCTGCCCACTGCAAGTTGTCGCTCAGTGCAATTTTGTTTCTTCACATTTACCTTACGAAATCAAAACAGGGCATACTGTGAAACGAAGGACATTTACCAAGCTTAGCAACGCGGGCAGAAGAAGAAAGAAAAAAACCCCGAGTGCCTGGGGAACAATTGGCAGACGGCGATTGATGAAATGATGTGCCTAGAGAATGTACCCACATTTTTTAATGTCCTGCAATGTCCAATCTGATACACGATGGTGGGAACATGTTTGCTGTAAGAAATATCTAAATATGCACCTCTCCACAACTGCCTCTAAACGTCGAGAAATTACACAGATGACGGATGCACATACCACGTGAACTCACATAGCCGAAAGAATCACATAAGTCATGGTTTTTCAGCATATACTCTTCTTAATGAATTGTGCAATGTTCACTATTGGCAATATAACAATGCACAATCCCATGCGCCCCCCCCCCCAAAAAAAGCGTTTGTTTTTCATTTACACTCATATAACAGAAAAGTACATGGTTTATTCAGATGCAATTATTACTTGCCCAACAGGACATATTTCTTAACTAGAAACCAATCACAGCACACATTTTTCTTAACTCGGAACCAACACCACCTGCATGGAGTCTTTTTCAGATGTAAACTTTCTGGTATTTGCCTCCATATTAGATTTCCTATTCAACTGCATACTATTTCTAGTTTTTCATCAGGCTAGCTTATTACACTAAGTATATTGCTAATACAATATTGTTAATAAAGGCTCAATCCTTCATTAATGATGTGCTGTTTGACGTATAACAGCTCCGTGATGCAGGCCAAAAGATCATTGAAGTTGCTTCAGTAAGCTATTACCATATGTTATTACAAAACAACCATTTGTTTTCAAAGTAGGTAATCAGTTATATGATTGGAAAAGTAATTTTTCACAAATATGTTGACTAATTTTGAACTAAATGAACCAGGATAATTGACAGGTCAGGTGAGCTCGCCATTGAATCACTTATGATACACTTGGCAATACTTGGCACCAACTAGTGTACTATCGCGCTCTGTATGAGCTACACTACGCGAGTGTGTGGGTGAGCGTGCTGCAAGGATGTAGAGTAGCACCGATTGTGACATATTTGATAGTTATTGGGAGAGTGTTTGACAGATCCTGCAAATGTACATCACCTCCACATTCTTGCCTTCACCCTCGACCTTCTTTGTTTGAAGAACCTTTCGCGCTTCGTTTTGCTTGCTCATTCTGTCTTTATTGAAAACAATTTTGAGCACAATGCAGTGACTCCGTAGCCCACCAGACGTGTCGTGCGAATCTTATCAAAGATTGAGTGCTAAATTCATGCAAGAATGAATAAGAAAGTGCTATTTTACTTGAATGGAGTGTTTTCAGATTGCGTCATGCTTCTCAAGAAAATAGAGAGCCGGCGACGACTCGAGCTGTTCAGTATTTTGAGTATTTATTTTTAGCAGAGCTGTGCTGCCACTGCCTTTGGCTTTCCATAATTATTGTGTGGTCAAGAGAGAGCAAAACACTGCCAGAATAAAAAAAAAGGTAACTGATATTTAAGTGAGAACAATTAAAAGATGTGCTGCTTTTACTTTTTTATTCTTGTCTAATATCCATTAGGTGTTGCTTGAAATGGCGAAGGAAAGTCAATTTCTGGCCGTCAAGGAAATTAGAAACAGAATAATACCACAAGTACTGTAAAAAAGCAGAATTGTGCACAAAAAAAACCAAAATGAAGTTACACTAAGATGTTTAACATAAGAGGCAAGTACGTGGGAATTGCTATTCCAGCCAGTAACTTCGTCGATGATGCTTGGCTGAGGACCCAGTGCTGAACGGCTGCTGATGAATCAATGACGCGTCGGCGCTGGTAGTATTACGATGCAAGAACGCTACTGAAGGGAAAGGAAAGCAGATGAAGCGGTCGCAATGCCTTAGTAGCGGGTCATGCACTGCAGTCACATCCTCCAATCTGGATGGTAGTGACACGTACAGATTGTCAATGAAAGTGCGTTCATTTTGGAGGCGTATCCATTCTTCTTCGACAGTGCTGCATAGCTCATCGGCGGATGAACTGTGCAACCCTCTTTTACAAAGCCTGACCTTCATTCTGCCCCGTATGGCCTCAATGATGTTGAACTCTGCCCCCTTTGCGGACCACTTCAGGCCCCACACCCCTCACATGTTCAGGAGCTCTTCAATAACCTTTGCAGTGGGGACAGGTGACAAGTCTTGCTGAAACAGGAAGTTCTCGTCAGGAAAAGGCCCGTCCAATGCGTAAAGTACCATGACATAAGGAAGCTTTAGAATGGTGCACCGCAAGTCCTTGCGGTGCGGTCGCTGCCACTGCGCATGTTTCGTAAACGTGAGCAGCCGTCCGCGTTCGCAGCCCACCTGCAGAAAATCCGAAATAGCGGGTGGCGTGTGCGGCCCGCAAATGCCGGTATCGAGATTATCTGTAGTTCCCGTCCATTTGAGTTTGCGGGGCAGCTGAAGTCCCCAGATTGTTTCCTAGGAGGGGCAAACGTTATTTCAAAACACATATATGGTGCCCGATATGCATGCAACGCCCACAGTGCCTGCAAACGTTATTCTAAAACTCCCTATAATCGAGGATGTCGGCGTACTTTACCGATGTTAGGTGTCCCTCAATGTGGTGCAAAACACCAAGCCCATCACGGGACAGAGCGCCCAAAACATACACAGCTGTGCGTACGCTCGATGCTACTTCTTGCACGTAGAGGGGGTCCTAGCGAGCACTGACAGGATGCCACACACGTTGCTTTTGGTACCAGCGTGTGGTGAACGTAAACTCGTCAGAAAAAAGTACTGTTTTCAAGTCGTCCGTGCTCCAGGAGCCGTGTTCTTTTGCGAAGACCTGTTAGGCAAGAACAGGCGCGGCATCTGGGCCGCAGCGTGGCTCTTCAGTTTACCTTCTCCTCGCCGTCGTTTTTTTTTTCAGCGGCCGCCCCGATCTCTCTGGCAGTACTGAAGGGGCTTGCCTTCGCGGCGACGCGGATGTCGGCGTCCTCAGCAGCAGTCGTTGCACGAGGGTGCCGTTTATGGGGAGCATCGCTGATGCGGCCTTCTTTATTATAAGCTGGGATTGAGCGATTTACGCTCTTATTAGACCTCCCCATCATCTTTGCTATAATTGTACTGATTCTGGGACAATTAAATTATCCGCAGGCGCTCACTGTTAGGCACTTGGGACATTTTCCAATGTGATGAAGCTTTCCGGTGTTTCACAGTGTGCGCTAGACACAGCCACTTCCAGTAATACGGTAATCGGCGCTTTAGTCTGGAGTTCCCAATTGAATAAAACGAAGCAAACAGAAAGAACAAGGCTAGATATCACGTGTTTTGTGAAGTTCAGCTTGTCGAGCAAAAAATTTGGTCTTCAGGACGGCAGTTATCATTTTTGAACCTGATATCACTGCAGAGCCAAACGAGGACGAGCGTGAAAGTAAATAAATGCGATGTGCATTCGCACCAAAAGCCAAACCCTCTCCCGATAACTCGAAAATATGCCATGATCGGCGCTACAGTACAGCATTGCAGCGCGCACAGCCAAGCGCACGCGGGATGTAGCTCGGACTGAGCGCAATGGTACTTAAGACACATAATTATATGAAGAGGGGGAGTGGAAATATGCATTACTCTTATCATGCTTTTTAAATGGCATTTTATCTTACACCGATAGAAGGTGCTATATATTTAACATGGCATAATGAACAGTCAGTACGCATTAAGAATGCTTCCAGATGTTACGTATTTGTTATAGCTGTATTGAATTGAACAATATCATTTTAGGAGAGAAAATTTGGCATTAGCACTACAATAACAGAGCTGAGCTAGTTTGTATTCTTGTTAAGATAGAGGGCATGAAAAGATGCACAGCAGCAGAAAAGAAAGCAGACATGTGAACTTGCCGGCACATATCTCATGTGTCCATGTGGCATATTTTGAGTTTGAACTTGTGATAACTATAAACCAATGCCAAAGATTGTAACCTACACATTTTCAGCTCAGTTTATGCACTTAGTCATATCTACGTTGCTTCAGTGCTGAAATGCTGCTCAAGTCTTTTTTCATAAGAACTATGAGATATGAAAGAATTTCTTATGAACATTTGTAGATAAACTGCAAGTAATCTATGACTTCCTTCCTTTCTTGAAAGCCCTTACCAAGTAAAATGATAAGCATTAAGCTAAGTACATTTTATTAAATAAAAAAACTTTCATATGTCTCATTTATACTGCTAGATTCACATACACCGATAAATTTACTGAAGAAATTGTGCATATAAGTTATCTCATGTTTCAATAGATGTTTTCAATAGTTGTCCTACGTTTCAAAAGACAAACCTTACTTTTCAGCGACTCTAAGGTCCGCTAACGTATCTTCACATGCTTAGTCGTGTACTTTGTCTTTCTTTAAAGCCCAAGCTCTAATTACTGTTGTGAATGCTAAATAACTGAGACATTTTTATGGGCCCCGCCGCAGTGGTCTAGTGGCTAAGGTACTCGGCTGCTGACCCGCAGGTCCCGGGATTGAATTCCGGCTGCGGCGGCTGCATTTCCGATGGAGGCGGAAATGTTGTAGGCCCGTGTGCTCAGATTTGGGTGCACGTTAAAGAACAGGCTACTCAACAATCGACCACATGCATAATATCAATCAGGTAATTGAGAAATGCTCAGAATATAGCTAACCACTATACATAGCCTTCATAGATTATGAGAATGCGTTTTATTCAGTAGAAATATATGCAGTCATGCAGACACTGCAGAATCAGGGCGTCGATGAAGCATATATAAACATCCTGGAAGAAATATACAAGGGATCTACTGCTACATAGTGCTTCATAAAGAAAGCAACAGAATACTAATCAAGAAGGTGTAAAGCCGGGGGCTAAAATCTTCTTAATGCTATTTACTGCGTGCTTACAGGAGCTTTTCAGAGGCCTAGATTGGGAACGGTTAGGCATAGGAGTTAATGGAGAGTACCTTAGTAACCTGAGCTTCGCTGATGACATTGCATTGCTGAGTAACTCAGGGGACGAACCGCAACTCGTGATTACAGAGTTAGACAAGGAGAGCAGAAAAGTAGGTTTTACAATTAAGGTGCAGAAAACGAAAGTAATGCACGACAACCTCGCAAGAAAACAGCGCTTCGAGATAGGTAATAGTGCACTTGAAGTTGTAGAAAACTATGTCTACTAAGGACAGGTAATAACCATGGAGCCGAACCACGAGACTGAAGTAACTAGAAGAATAAGAATGGGGTTGAGCATATTTGGCAAGCACTACAAATTATGACAGGTAGATTGCCACTATCCCTCAAGAGGAAGGTATATAACAGCTGTATATTGCCGGTACTTAGCAATGGTGGAGAAACCTGGAGACTTACAAAGAGGGTTCAGCTTAAGTAGAGGACGACGCAGTGAGCAATGGAAAGGAAAATGGCAGGTGTAACCTTAAGACAAAATAAGAGAGCAGAAGGGGTTAGGCAACAAACCGGGGTTAAATATCATAGGTGAAATCAAGAAGAGGAAATGAACATGGGCTGGGCATGGAGCACGTAGACAGGATAACAGCTGGCAATTAAGCGTAACTAACTGGATTCCTAGAGAAGGCAAGCAAGTTAAGGGGAGACAGAAGGTTAGGTGGGCAGATGAGATTAAAAAGTTTGGGGTTATAAATTGGCAGCAGCAAGCACAAGACCGGGTTGAATGGTGGAACCTGGGAGAGGCCTTTCTCCTGCAGTGGACGTAGTCAGGCTGATGATGATGAAGATGATGAAAGAACCCCAGGTGGTCGAAATGTCTGGAGCCCTTCACTACGGCATCTCTTATAATCAAATGGTGGATTTGGGACCTTAAACCCCACATATCAATCAATCAGACATTTTTATAGGTGGGACCAATTCATCTGGTAGTATCCTTGCTGTGAGTATTGGTGGGTGTTAGGCAAAGCAATATAAATGAGTCTCGAAACAAACTAGATTTTGAACAAGTTTATTTGCTATAAGTAGATGAAAAATACAATTTATCAATTAGAATAAAAACTGTTAAGTGTGACTTAGACACTTGGGGGGAAGGGAAGGGTGGGGGGGCTTGGTGTTACATAATGGAATGTTCTGCAATCTAATGTCTAAGGGAATCGCCAGTGCAGTCTCCTCGCTCTCTTCAGAAAAAGAAAATAGGAGCAAGACAAAGGCAATTAAAAAAATAGAAGACTGCAGGGTCTTTTTAGGCTTTCACAGCCTCAAAAACTTTGTAAGATATTCCTCTTGGATCATCTTTACAATACAGCAAAATTTTGTTACATGTCATTGCTGGCAGTAACTTTTACACCTACCAATCTGAACAAAACATGTTTCCTTCTGAACTATTTTTATTAACAAGCAAACCCCTCCACGCAAAATGGCACACATAATAACTTGTAGTTTCAAAAAAATCGTGAGGCAAGGCCTACAGCAGGTGTTATGCTAGTGGTAATGATCAATAACAGAATATTCATCACTTTATAAAAGTGTAAAGGCAGGCTGTAAAATTCTGTCTTACTTTTAGAATTATGTGTTCACTTTGACTTAGTAATATTTTCGTAGTTAACCAGTACTCTACAGTCACACACAGCATAGAACCGTTCAGGTGGGTTCAACAGAAAGCAGCAGGTTCGAACCAACTGTGTAACAGCAGCCAGTGAGCTACGGTGACATCAAGAACATATAAGCCCTTAAGAGGTCTCTTTGTATCGTACATTTTGTTGAAGTGACAAAATGTCAAACTGTGGTTCAAAAAATTATCATAAATAGACGGCCTTCGTGACTCCTGATGGTCTTTATCAGTTCAAGATGATGCCTTTTGGATTATGCAATGCCCCCGCGACATTTGAGCGAATGATGGACTCTCTCCTTCGAGGCATGAAGTGGACCATCTGCCTCTGCTATCTTGACGACGTTATTGTTTTTTCGACTACTTTCGACGACCATCTTACCCGTCTGTCCGCAGTGCTTGATGTTTTTCGACGTGCCAACTTGCAACTTAACTCGTCCAAATGCCGCTTTGGGCAACGCCAAATTTGCGTACTCGGCCATCTTGTTAACGCTGCGGGCGTTCAACCAGACCCTGCGAAAGTCCGAGCAGTTCGCGACTTCCCCACACCCCGCTCAGTCAAGGACGTCCGAAGTTTTCTGGGACTGTGCTCCTATTTCCGTCGTTTTGTCGAGAAGTTCGCTGAAGTAGCCCGTCCTCTAACCTGCCTCCTCAAAACGGATGTCGCATTCACCTGGGGCCAACAGCAAGCAAACGCCTTCTCGTCGCTCGTCGACATTCTCACCAATCCACCAGTCCTAGCACACTTCGACCCATCTGCTGCTACGGAGCTTCGTACTGACGCCAGTGGCCACGGCATAGGCGCAGTGCTCGCGCAGCGGCAACAAGGAATGCACCGCGTCGTCGCGTATGCAAGCCGTCTGTTGTCGCGCTCGGAACAAAATTATTCCATCACAGAACGCGAGTGCTTAGCTCTCGTCTGGGCCATTGCGAAATTCCGACCGTACCTGTATGGCCGACCATTCTCAGTTATTACGGACCACCATGCGCTTTGCTGGCTCTCCTCACTCAAGGACCCTACGGGACGCCTTGGTCGCTGGGCGCTGCGCTTACAAGAGTACACTTTTTCCGTATCCTATAAATCCGGACAACTTCACAAGGATGCCGACTGCTTGTCCCGTTACCCAGTCGATCCCCCTGACACGAGGGAAGATGAGCAAGAGGCCCTCGTTCTTTCAATTACGGACTTCACCGACATAGCTGCTGAACAACGCCGCGACCCCTCTTTGCGTGCTATTATCAATGGTCTGCACTCTCCCCACCCTGACCACTCCTTACAACTGTTCGTTCTTCACAACGACATCTTGCACCGCTACAACACCCGCCCTGATGGTGCTGAGCTTTTACTCGTTGTTCCTGTGCATCTTCGCTCAGAAGTTTTGGCCCAGCTGCATGATGCCCCCTCCGCTGGACACCTAGGGGTGTCACGCACGTATGACCGCATTCGCCGCCGATTCTTTTGGCCTGGCCTCTACCAATCTGTGCGACAGTACGTTGCGGCATGCGACCTCTGCCAGCGCCGCAAGACACCTGCTCTGAGACCTGCTGGTACCCTCCAGCCCAATGAAGTACCAGATGAGCCATTTTTCCGAGTCGGCCTCGATCTTCTAGGACCCTTTCCCGTGTCGGCCACCGGTAATAAGTGGATTGCTATTGCTACCGACTACGCAACGCGGTATGCCGTTACACGCGCCCTCCCCACCAGCTGCGCTACTGATGTAGCCGATTTCCTTCTTCATGACATCATTCTGCGTCATGGTGCTCCTCGTCAGTTGATCACCGACCGCGGCAGCTGTTTTCTATCTAAAGTAGTCGACGAGCTCCTGCGATCCTGCTCTACCCACCACAAGTTCATTACAGCGTACCATCCGCAAACCAACGGCCTCACGGAACGCCTCAACCGTACCTTGACGAATATGTTAGCGATGTACGTTTCCAAGGATCACAAAGATTGGGACATCCACTTACCTTTCGTTACCTTCGCATACAACAGTTCACGTCATGATACAGCTGGATTTTCCCCTTTTTACCTACTGTTCGGTTATGACCCGCCTTTGCCCATGGACACCATGCTCCAATCTGACGCCGCCTCATCGACTGCTTATGCTCGTGATGCCCTGGCCCGAGCTGACATCGCCCGCCAAGTCGCCCGGGATCGTTTATGTGCCTCGCAGCTTAACCAAAAGAGTGCTTACGATCGCCGGCACCGCGACGTACAGTACTCTCCGGGGTCACTCGTCTTGCTGTGGTTACCATCACGTCGTGTTGGTCTCAGCGAAAAACTGATGTCCCGTTACGTTGGCCCCTACCGCGTCATACGCAAGGTCACCAGCGTGACCTATGAGATAGCTCCACTCCATACCACGTCAGTACCAGCTTCAGTCCCGACCGATATAGTGCACGTCTCACGACTCAAGCCATACTTCTCACGCCCCGAGAATTGATCGCACCGGGACGGTGCTTCTGCCGCCGGCGGGTAATGTCACGGGCTAAGTAGATGCCTGAGGATGACGACGACGAAGTGCTGAACGGGAACGTGCTCGGACTGCAGCAGCGTCGTACGCATTAGCTCGCCAGTATATTCGCCAGTACACATTTGTTCATCAGTGTATACTTTATTCCCCGTAACATCATCACTCGCAGAAGAACAAGCGGGCTAAATATGTCCGGTCTATGTGGACGATGTAGCACCATCGCAGCATAATTAGGCTGGAGGAGTGGCCTTCCATAGAGCGTTCAGTAAACTTTCATGGGGTGCCTACTCTAGGTACACTAGCTAGGTACCCACTACAACAATCGCCATCATTTTGCATATTAACACAGTACCCAGTGTGCCTCTGTAAGGTGTTTACGTAGCTTGCACACTTTGTTGATGATGCGCCCGGTAATGATGAGGATGGCGAATCGTGGTTCGGGCCTTCGTAACTAGTGGGAAGCTTTTGACCATCCACTCATTAAGCAGTTCACATGAAGTGGCTTCTTGTACAAATCTACTCTTCTTCCAAGCAATAAATGTGATTCGTAACCTAACATGATGCCTGCAAAGGGTGTTTTTACGAAGAATATTCAAGCACTTTCATGACTTCATGGCAGGATGAATGATCACCATCTTGATTCCGGCTTGTATTTCTCAAAGGATGACAGCTGCAGACAATATTGCCACTAAAGCTGGCTATTGTGAGCTGATAGCCTACACTGCAAAAAATATGAAATCATTTAGAACCCTAATGAAGAACATCTGTATGATACAATTGTACGCTGATCATAAAGGAAATCGCATACTTGGACAGTGATTACTGCACAGTTTTTAGCAAAAAGCACATAATCTTAGGTCTAATGAGTCATTTGCTGAAACCAAGTTAGGCCTTGCGGCCATTCTTAAATTGAGTACTTTTGAGCAACATTGAGCCTCACATTGTACGCTGTGACCTTCATTCACGAGTTTAAATTGACAACTTCCTGAAAACCTAGACGGAACAGTAGGTTTTAAGAGCCTGCTGGATGACGAGGAGAATCGGATAAGACTTCACAGAATTAGAGCTGGCTGCTGTCTCTGCGAACATGCACAATACATGAATTCAACACTTTTTCCATGGCCCACGAAGGGCATAGGTCAATCTCCGTTCACCTCAGCTTGATACCCTCTTCAATTGGGGTGCACTCTTTGATAAAGTCTACATTATAAATTGAAATATAAATTATAAAGTCATCAGTCCTATTTTTTTTAAATATTGGGAGTGGAGATTCACTTGGATATTCCTTTGAGTCTCCCACCATCTTACTGATTAATTTTGCAACTCGCTCTTGAACCGCATTCAGTACTGTGGCACACTTTTCACCCTTTTTTTACAGTCTCTAAGTCACTCAAGTGTATTCTGGATGAGAGACAGCTATGTTTGGACACTCTGCATTCCAAATTGAAATTCAGATTTTATGTAAAGCCTTAAGTTCTGGAGAAGTGTTTAAGATATTTCGCGAAAAATCGCTATTAGGTCCTAGGTTTTATTCATCACTCTTCATAATTAACAATTCGAGATTTATGAAATACACCAGACAAGCTTGGCGAAACCCCAAGGCATGCATAGCTCGTCTTAAAACAATTTTCATAACGATATTTTGCGCCAACCTGTGCACAGAAGAGCACGGAATTTAGTATAGTGTGCCTGGCAGTGCCACTAAAGGTGCTGGAGCAGTGCAGGAATTTGGGCTAGTTGGTGTGGGTGTATGCGTTTCACGGGGCGTTAATCCCGGCAATTGTTCTCTCACCACAAGCGGTGACAGACTAAGCAGCCCTAGCCGAACTCCCACCGAGAGCTGCTGTTCGCCCCGCCCAAGGCGCTCCAAGAATCACCACATGACACCGCAACGTTGCTGCACGCGTTTGACTTCGGGAGCTAACTTCCCAGCGTGGTTTGCAGTATCCGCCCACCAGTAGCGCTTGCATTCCGTTTCGTCATTTAGCATGGCTTGGAAGGCTAGCTGCCGGATCATTGGTACGCTGTTTCTGCCGGTACTCAGCCTCCCCGGCCTCCATTTGCAACCGGAGTGGACCATCGACCCTGCGAATGCGAGCTCTCTGAGTTGTACGTTGCATAAACATGGGGAAGGTTTCAGGAAAAAGTGATGCGCACGTGATCGGCTGCGACAAGATGGACAGCGTTGGGACGACACTGAGAATGACGTCACTGTTTAATATGTATTGATGGGCAAGTTGGTGAGCCATAATCTTTTGAACAAGCAGCGCACAAAAGGATACAAAGACACGCACACATGAAGGACGCGAACGCAGCTACTGTGTTAACATGTTTCATGTGTGCGTGTTTTTGCATCCTTCTGTGCGCTGCCTCTTGAAAAGACGTGATTGTACCCCAGCCATTGGAGGCCGCTCGTGACACCGATGCCGAACGTTTTATTTTCTTTCTCCCAGCGATATACAGCTTTTCCTGTAAAAAGGCGCAGCTTGAACTGACTTCGATATGTGTCGTTTAAAGTCCGAAATCCACCATATATGTTTATGACAGAGACCGCAGTAAAGCCTTCGGAACTTTCCACAACCTGGGATTCTCTAACGTGCACCCAAATCTGAGCACACGGGTCTACAGGATCTTCGCCTCCATCTAAAATGCAGCCGCCCCAGCCGGGATTAGATCCTGCGACCTGCGGGTCAGAAGCCGAGTAGCTTTCAATAGACCACCGCGGCGGGGCGCTTGAACTGACTTGACGTCGCGAAGACAGCGGAGCTCTTGGCAGCATCCCTGTTTAGCTTGGTCAATTAAAACATTCCACAACGAACGTATTATGTGTGGGGACCATTCCTTAATGCTAGAGCCTCAGCTTATTTAAAATGTTATCAGCCGGTTCTTTCCTCCACACCAACTGCTTTGCCCTCTTCCTCTTTACCCTGCTTCAGCCTCTACACGTATACCCTCTTTCTGCCTGGCTAAACTCACTTCTCTAGGCTTCCCTCTCAACCACAAAGCTTTACCTCACCCTTCATCCAGCCTCGCTATCGCAGCTGGGCTACTAAGTGTGGATGACGGATCCCGATGGATTTACCTCGGCTTGATTTAGAAGTATGATGGGAATTCCACCGAGAGCGTCGGGCAGCGAGCGTGCCTTCCGAGAAGCTTGGCAACACTGTTGTGAGCTGCATGGTACCGAGCGAACAATCGTAACGAAGAAAGCCACCCCCACACCCCCCCCCCCCAAAAAAAAAATAAAATAAAGCAGCGCGACTTCCGTTAAGGAGCCCAAAATAAGCTAATATTGAATGTATTTCATTCTTAAAAGTATAGATAATTGTAACACGAAATGTTTCTGAAATGCGAAAGGGAGTTAAAAAAATCACTTTATTTATTTTGTACAGTGAGGTATATGCGCAACTTCAAATGACAGCTCGTATTTACTTTTTATCATTGTCTGCAAGGTAGTACCAAATGCACGGTTGCCAGGTCATGATGAATGCTACTTTTGGATGTCCCCATTTTACGTTTAAATATCACACTTAACTATTCGGTCTCCGAGCCATCGACAAAAACACTATTTTTGAACGTGACGATTCCGAAAGTAACTATATATGCTGGAAAGATGCAAATAAGAAAAAGCGTGACGAGACACTGCGAAAGTCTACAAGCGACGCGGCGAAACAAGATGCCCCCATCCGCCTATCTGGAAAT
Source organism: Rhipicephalus microplus (assembly GCF_043290135.1). NCBI lineage: Eukaryota > Metazoa > Arthropoda > Arachnida > Ixodida > Ixodidae > Rhipicephalus > Rhipicephalus microplus. Next base: position 425,794,232 of record NC_134710.1, on the reverse strand, counting down.
GACAAACTGGCGCATGCTGGCACGTCCCGCCCCCCCTGATCCCAGAAAAAAAAAGAACGACGAAGTAACCGGATCACGACTGAAATTCGGCAATGATCCGGACCGAGGAAGTAGCACCATTTCTGGCTATGTTCCTATTTTCAACGCTTATTTCGCTTGCTTAGGCATCCCAGCCAGCACGTGCCCGAAAATATGCGGCGATGCCTAAACACGCTTGTAATTTGGCAACTCTCTGATAATAATGTAGGTTACATCATTTCCATCGATGGGACCACCGTTAAAATCTTGTGGTTGTCGCCTTAGTGGAATTACGTAAAGCACCTAGCACTGGTATTGAAAAACAAAGCGATATAAGTCGAGGTCACTACCAACAATACCGGTTTTTACGATATCACGTTTATAACAATAAGAAGCCGCCGTACTGCCAGCGTTTGTATGTTTTCTATGCTGAAATTACCCGCTTCCAGCAGTGGCCGCATGTTACATTGTTATCTATAAAAATGAAGTATGGCTGTTGGGTGTTCGTGCCGAAAGGTAGTAGAATGCGCAATTTTTTTAAACAATAAAAAGACGAAATTGAAGCTGCTGAACCGCGCCCAGAACCCCAACGTTTGCCAGCACAACTGCAGATTTTTGGTATGCTTCACCGCACAGCGATCCATGATTGCACCAAAGCTACCTTTTCAAATCCGCGTCGCCGTGGAAGCAAGCGTCGGTGGCCTGTGGAAACATGCACATCGATTATTAAGTTGCAACTTCGAAGAGTTTAAGCGTCTGAAACTTTAGGCTTTGACTTGCAATGGCTCTATGGGGCTCGTGATGCTTCTATGAAAGCACCTGAGTTTTCAAACATGGCAGCTTTGTCGTTCATGTCACTGCAGGTCTGTTGGCATATCCCATCCGTTACTATAATTTTATCTCCTCAGTCTGCTATATTTCTATACAATTCGTGTATAGGTGCCACCACCGCTGGAACCCATACACCTACACTGGTTGGCACGTGTGTTGGCCCCCGCAGCTTCCGGTGGGGGACTTTCTGTCATGTTTTACGCTGTGCGATCCGGCGGCACGGAGATTTTTCGCGGCTTGTGGGCTTGTATCCGTGTTTGTCTTCGTTGGATCCCATGATGGCACGCTTGTAGTGCTAAACAAGGTCGAGTAGCTGCTTCGGGAAGCTTGAGGCCGAGGCGCAAGGCCGATACCAGACGAAGCTTTCGTTTAGAGGCGACGAACAGCCGGATCCGTTTGACGACGACGTTGCGTGGTTTGCCTTCACGTCAGGCCTAGAGAATCTGTCCCGCCGTGACAGCTGCAGATAGTTATGTGTACCTCATTGAAGGAGTCTGCTTTTACACGAGGGAACAGTTTAAGTATCGGAAGATGGGAGAGGCTTACAACATGTTCATAAGTGGCAAAGTTAAACCACAAGTTTTTCAAAGCAGCAAAGCGGCGATGATGGTGACGGCGTTGTTTTCGTCACGGCGACGGTCGAGGCCAGCCAAACGCTCTTTAGGAAGTACCAAGCAAGGTGCGTCATAAAGGAGAGTGGAACTTTTGAAAGTGCTCATTGCGCTTGTATGGCCGGGTAAGTAGACAATTCAAAAGACGAAGTGCAGTGCCACGATGCCCTTAATGCTGTTTTCTTGTATCTACGTGAGTAATCCAACTACAAAGGACTGATGCGGAATTTAACATTTCGTAAATTTTGTAAAAGTCACGATAGCACACAAATAATTGCCACGCGTGTGTAAAAATGTTGCTCAAGCAGTACGATAAATGCGGACCTTTAACGTCCCGAAGCGACTCGTGTTTTGAGGGACGCCACAGTGGAGAATTGCGGATCAATCATCAGCTGCTGTTTTTGAACGAGTTGCACCGCACAGCACAGAGAAGGTTCTTTATTTAGCCATTATAAACAGGTGACCACCCTTACCAGGATTGAACCCGCAAACTGATGATCAGCAACCGAACAGCTACGCAATTAAGTGAGCGCGACGAGTGGAAGCAGTTTCGGGAAACCATGCCACAATGGCTCGGATGGTTTCCATAATTTGAATTCGGGAAAGCAACAGCCTCATGCTAAATTAATCGCTTTTTTGGTGAGAACAATCGTGTGGTCTTATTCAGTAGTATTCTATCATGCAGAATCATTCCCATTTTGTTATCGCAACGTTGCTTACCGTTGACCATACTTAATTATGCTTAAAGCTCCTTTGAACGAAAATTTCAACCTTGGGGAATGCTGCACACACGTTGCTGCACTGTTATTCAATGTTGAGGGAAGTGTGCAGTATGGCCTGACCGACACCTCTCCTGCCGACGTGTCCTGTAAATGGATTGAGTCATCAAAGGAAGGCAAAGTAAGCTTTCGTTTTTTTTTTTCGTCACACACAAGGCATTCAGACTGGAAACTAAGCACTCAACGTTTTGTATACAAGAACACCAGTCTCCGATATACAATTTTACAAGCTTAAAATAGGCACCACCTCAATTTGCTGAAAATGAAATGCCTCACCAGACAATACCCAATTTCACAGATGAGTAAGTGTCCAGCATTTTCCATCAAAAGAAGGTAAGGACTTTGAACTGATTGCTTTTGGTGCACAAGTGACAAAACTAAATTGTGATCTAACAGCTGAAAATCCTACCAGTGTTTCCCTGCTGCAAAGAATCGTACTGAATGGCGTCACAACTAGGGGCACTGATTCAAATGTAATCGTACTGAATGGCGTCACAACTAGGGGCACTGATTCAAATGTAATCGTACTGAATGGCGTCACAACTAGGGGCACTGATTCAAATGCTGTTTTGCAGGTGACTGCACCAAAAACGTTGCTCCTGTCATCCATGTCAGACCGAATCTGCCCCCGAGACGACTGCTCTGGACCTTGCACGTTCAGCCAGGCACCAGCAGCTCTCTGCGGAATTGCCTCTTCGCGACCTTTACAAGAACAGGGGCATGGAGACGGCTAGAAAAGTGCAGCTGAACGCTGATCGCTGTTGTGAAATTGAGGTGGCGACTCGTGATCAGGCAAAATCTCCGAGACGGCTTAAGGAACGTCAAGGCAGGATTCCTACCTCTTTATTGCATCGGTTGGCAGTATGCAGCATTGGAGCTACCAGCCTTGTCGCTGAAACAATGGGCTATATTAAAACACATCTAGTTGCCAACTTGAGATGGAGCTCCGAAATGGAGAAAAAAGCAAAGCAGCCGTTCAGAGACCAGGAGTCACCAAAACACATGGGCTCAATGTTGAAGAATGTGCCCTCCTTGTGGCAGCTAACATGCTATTGATTGGGGCATCTCCAGATTGTATTGTGTCGTGTGCATGCTGTGGGTAATCGTGCTCGAGATCAAATGTCCAGCTTCAATGAAAAGTGCTTCGCTGACGAAGGGTATTACCACACTGGTGTACATAAATGAAAATCTACAACTCAAGCATAATCATGCATACTATATGCAAGTGCAGACCCAAATGGCGCTGACAGGGCTGCGTCAAGCGTATTTTTTAGTTTTCACGGAATCCTCGCTGACGACCTGCCAAAAATCTCTGGTCAAAAGCTATCGCTGACGACGATAGCTTTTGACGAGAGCTTTTTGGCATTTACTAAAGTAAAAGCGGAATTTTTCTTTCAGGAGTACATTGCCAGAGCTGCAGTCAATGCGTATCTTCAAACAGATTAAACGTACAAAGGAAACGTGTCACTGCAATGACACCAAATCACGAAAAATTGTCGAATGCACAGTCTGCCAGGCAACATTTGACCTGAAGTGTTCAATACTTAAACGTACACCTCGGCACTGGGAATGCACTTATTGTTGTAAGTAATGGTTGCACTCATGATGAGTAAACACAATGTTTTTTGTCACTGTTCCTCTCAAGTGCTGGAAAAAGTGTTAGGATTTCCACATGGCAATGAACCACTGTACAAAAACATATTCCGTTAAAAAATCTCCTTTTTTGCAACATCTAGCTCTGATCTGAATGACTAAGTGTGCAGTGAAAATAAAGATTAACCCTAAAGACTAAGTAGACATTACTAATTTTTTCAGCAGGCTTTAAAGTGCATTCAATTGCAACTTACTGTTTGGTACCACCATTCGTGTTTTTGCTCGGGCGAGGTGGTTCACTGGTGCTTGAATATAATCATTTATTTTCTATTCATTTTGCACTCTAATGACATTACTTGAACAAATGTTTATCATGCATGCAATAACTGATGGTTTTGAGATTGGATGCTTTGTAGAGTTTCTTTGAGACTGCCTCCTTTTTGTGCTTGAGCTTTGGCGTACATATTTTTCTTTTATTTTCTTTTCATGTTCTGGTGAATTTTTTATGCCTGAAAAAAAGTGTATATGTTATATTTTGTTCAGAAGTAATTGTCATGACATTACTCATTGCAGAAATCATTTCAATTATTATTGTTTTGTTACTCCAAAGTCCAGCGCTGTTTTTTAAAGCAAAAGTATGCGTGAAATTCTCAATGCATTGATGCCTATATGATGCTGTGTGCTGCACTGTGTCTAAAATTTTGTTGAGAAACATCTGTTCCAAAGTGAAAATTTTTAGATCATTGTATGCTTCAACTTCTTTGTTTCGCAGCCAGCTATTGCAGCACGAGAAGTGTACAGCAAATGTCATTTGTAATCACTATGCAAGCATAATGCACACCAGCCCATAATAATTTCCTATCGTGTTGTTTCTTTTCTCTATATTTAAGGATTCATGATTTTGGTAAATTCGATTAGCACTTGCTGGGAAACATTATAACATTTATATTATACCAATAAGCTCAGATTTTCAAGAGGCATCTTCAGCATTCCAAGGGCATTTTCAAAGCTGACAATGATCAGTCCCAAGGAGTGCACCTCCGTTAGCGGGAGCAACTCGTTAAAGTATGCTTGTGTTTACTACAACCGGATATGAGGTTGTGGTATATTTAAACACAAGTCTTATGTGTTTCAGTATTTGTGCTAGTATGTATATGAGGTTGCACCTACAAACCTTCGAGACATATGAAATGAATTGTGTTACATGTTTTCGGGCTAATACAGATACCATTTCATCTAACATTTTGTACTATTGAAAATAACATCAGTAATAGGTCCCTATTTTTTCTATCAAGAAGAGGAAGGAAGCTTGCAGAAAAAGCTTAGAAGGGGCTTTACTAGCTACTGCTCCGCCCAAAAGTACACTAGTATGGGTTTACAGCAGCACTCATCAACAGCCATATGAACAGGGTGAATGAGCAGCAAGTTAGAAGAATAAAGGACGGAAAAACAGGAATGTCAGCAACAATCAAGGCATTTTTACTTGAAATGAAATTAACAAGACATTGGACCGTTTCATAATGCAGAACTAAACGTCGAATGGTGTAGAATGGGAGATTCACAAGAAATAAGCTCCGGTAAGTGCAACGCTTCCTGCTAAAAAAGTATTAAATTAATTAACTCCAACAGGCACTGTATGTCCTCCCTGAACCACCCAAAGTTGAAAAAGACAAAAAAAAAATCTCTAAAACACCGAGTCATCAGTATATTTCACAGCACAATTCAATTTCATACTACGTAGCAGCTATGAACTACCAGCACAATTACGAATCTATAAATGCGGGGTTTGACGTCCCAAAACCACCATAAGATTATGAGAGACGCCGTAGTGGAGGACTCCGGAAATTTAGACCACTTGAGGTTCTCTAGCGTGACGATTACGAATCTTTATTATTGGGGTTTGAGATTAACTATAGCACTGCATACGATCACCATTTTGTCAATGGTTGCGAAGCTCTTGACACCAGTTCGTTTCCCAAAATTCAGAGGCAGCACCGTTTAGAAAATACTAAAAACTTTCAATATTTGGATAGCTCTTTCGACGCTTATAACGCGTGAAAGTTTTGAGACGTCATCTCAGCGCCTGCGTGCTGAGCACGACTTTTGGTCATTGATGGCCTCATCAGTGTGGCCCCTCGTGTAGCAAACATTTCTTGGCAGCGGAATCCTCGGTCAACCAGAGAAACGTCCCCTTCCTTGAATTTTTTTAGAAGGCTGCTACGCAAAGTGATTTCGTTGTCGGATGCCCTTCGTCCCCAAGCTTTTGACATGGCTCCTGAAGGTGTTATAAGAGCAAGTAGCTTCATTGTATTAAGGTGCTTATAGTTCGAGTAGGTTTGGCTCCTCGCAGTCATGACCATAGGCTTCTGTATAAATATTTTTGTGCAGTCCATGATTCCTGTCACACCATCAAACAGAGCGTCCTAAAATGCTGCTGGCCTATTTGTTTGCAGAAATTGTCGAGATGGCCAGAAAATGAAGCAGTTCATGTATGTTGCCAGGAAATCTAGCCATGTATGAAAGATTTCACTGACAGAGCTGTTCGAAATACTAAATCTGCATGCAAGGTCTTGCGTTAGGAGGCCTAAGCGTAACCATATGACGACCAGGATTAATTGCGTTTCTGGATCTAGGCATGCAGCACACGGTTGCCATGTTGACAGCACTAACCACGAAAATGCTGAGAACATGCCTGCCGACACAGCCTGTATTAAATTTTACAGTTTTCGATGTCCGCATAAACATATCTTTTCTTAATACAGAAACATTTACCTACTGGTTCTTAAGCTCAACATTTTTTGTCTTTGCTGGAGTCAGATCCTGCTCTAGGCGAGTCAAGCGGTATCGCAGTGCCTCGTTTTCTTTGATGAAGTGTGACACATCTTCCATTCCGAGGTCAGTTAGTGTATTCATACTAAAATGCTCTACAATGCAGACACTTCAGTTTACAGGAGAGACAGGGTGGCAAGCATCTGGTGCTATATCACTTGCATCTGTCCTAGAAGTGTATGCCACTGGTCTATAATACATTTGCTTTGCCCAAGAGCATAAACAGGTTGTGTGCATGCTTGCTTTAGTGTTTCTTTTCGTACAGCACGTTTAAGCTTGACCATTTTCTGGGTAACATTTTCTGCAGCACGATAAGGGAAGACAGATGGTATGAAGTATGGATGAGTCAGTTCACAAGAAGGTCGATCTATAAAAAAGAGAGCACACCGTCATTTCAAATGAAACCAGTATTTAAAGGTATTTAAACGCATTTCTTATATACGTGTCTAGCTGCAAGAAATTCTACAAATGAACTGACTCGCTATCTGCATTTAGTTTAGTTTCTCGTCTAAAGTTCAAGACAATGGCAGAGAGAGAAAAACTTTATTCTGAAGTGAAGACGTTGGCCTGCATTATTATGCTCTAGTCTGCCCAGGGAGGAAAGGGAGAAAAAAACGTGATGAAGTACAATGATGGGGACAGTATTAAGGGATGTGTATAGCTAGTAACCTTGCAAAATAATGTTTTTTTCAGTATAGTGTGCAGTGCAGTGCTCTTAATAAAGTGTATAACTGCTTTTGTAACATATGTTGACATTGTCTCAATGCACACTGTGAACAAAATACAACTTTCACTTTGTGTTTTCATTTAGATTCCTGCTAGCAATGAAGCCAGTGTCTTCCATTGTAACAAGTACGGTGGGCACTCACAAAACAGATGTTGTTATTTATCGCACACTTGGCAGTGTTCACCACTAAGGGTGCTTTGATAGAAGTAGGTTATCTTTTAAGGCATGTGTCAGCAATTCAGTAGGAAATTTTCCAGGCATTGGACGCATTACACGTGAATAAGAAATTAATCTGCACAAGGCCGTTTCGTCTGTGCATTTTTACTACATTTTATTGTGAGTAGCAAACACAGCCTGGAAAGTTAAGCCCTGCACTCAAGCCTACGTTCAGTTCCTTTTTTTACATTCTGAAGCAGGTCAATACTAATGAAGTTATAGCGATTTTCGTGACCAGTTGCCTGTCGTCAATTGTGCGGTCCTCGAATTGGGAGAGCAGAAAGGGTTAGTAAACATGCAGCAAGGCACTGTGCCTGGTCAAGCGTTCCGTTCAATGCAATTAGTGTTTGCAGGCCTTAGCCTGTGTTACAAGTCGTGCCATATCGCAGGCTCACTTGGACCACCGTGGGTTTAAACGTCCGCTAGAATTAAATGACACTCTGGCGCTATTCGATTCCCCGCCCTCTGAAAGGAGGTAGACGCGTATGAGACTGGCCACATGATCCCAAAAGCACCATGAAACGCCTGAACGAAGGCCAGTTAGTCGCGCAAAGCTGAAATATATACGAAAACGGCTTAACTTTGGAGAACAAACTTTGAACTGTCTATTGCGGGAAAGCTGGTCTCGAAAACGACGAGAAAGGACGCTTCTGCTTAGCACTAAGTGAGCATAACAACAGTCGCCACTGTACGAGGCCACACAACTGTAAAATAAAGGTGATATTTCGAGGCTCTGCTGCCAAGAGCGACAAAGAACTGGGCAAATGCGGACGTTACGGTTACCGACAACGTTCAGGCGCGCCAACGGTAACAAACTACAGAGATCTTCATAAAAATGGTTCTCACCTTATACAAAGTGAGCAGAACAAACAAGCGAACTGTTCGTGCACTGCCACTTGTCCCGACGCACAGCTGCGATCCATGCATTTCTTCGCTGCGTGTCCGTAGGGAACCTGCAAGTGCGCACTTCCGAAAGGAGGTTTGTTCCCGGCCGTAAGCTGCAGCCTGGCACACAACAGCATGGACCACGTCGTGATGGTGTCACAGGCGATATTTTAGCCGCCAAGAACGTGTTGCGACGACAAAAACAAAGACAGCCGCACGACTAAAGCAACATGCGGGTGAGAATAATCATCTACGAGTGCACGCCGATGCTTGCCTATGGGGATGCCGGAAGTTTCTTGGGAGCACATCCGCTTTGAGGCGCGGCGGTGCGCCCTGGCAACCACGGTAGTTACGAGCCAGCGAAAAGGTCTATAAACAGGAATTCCGTGTTCATTCTCATTGTGCTCACATTAGTTCGTCTTTACAAGGTGATAAAAAGCATGCTGCTTAACTGACGCACGGTACATGCCCCCTTGGGTATATATATCTACTCTTACTGCGTTATTGCTTCTATGCTCCATGCGTGGACACACCCAGATGCCTTTGGATATTTGCAGTGCATTTATCATACAAGAACAGTGAAGAAGCGGCGACCTGTGTTTCTCTTGCAACGAAGGCCCCAACGAGCAGTCAGCGACAGAAGAGCCGGTTCGCGCGATGTGCACACTTCACCCGGAGTGCACCACGCACCATCGGGGCGCTCTGGTATTCGTTGAAGAAGCTCAATTGAGTGCATTTAGGGGTTCGACTGTTCAATCAGAGAACATGAGATTGATTCTCAAACACTAAAACTAAAGACTGTGTGCGTATGTGTGAGGACGAAATGAAAGCCGTGCCGATAAAAGCAGCTGTCAGCCATATCAGCAATCCTTTATCACACATATCTTGCCTCATTTTGATCTCAGGCGTGTTTCCTGATAAACCACGAATCACTAAAGTAGCAGTTATACATAAAGGAGGTGATAGGAATTGATTGATTGATATGTGGCGTTTAACGTCCGAAAACCACCATTACATTATGAGAGGCGCCGTAGTGTAGGGCTCCGGAAATTTCCACCACCTGGGGTTCTTTAACGTGCGCCAAAATCTGAGTACACGGGCCTACAACATCTCCGCCTTCATCGGAAATGCAGCCGCCTCAGCCGGATCGAACCCACGACCTGCGGTTCAGCAGCCGAGTACCTTAGCCACTAGACCACCGCGGCGGGGCGATGTGATAGGAATGATATCAACAACTATACACATCAATGTCGGTATTACCATTGTTTTGGGAAGTTTTTAAGGAAATGTTTATTGTAAAAGTTACGAAGTGCTGCACTAAAAATGATATAATTTCAGATAACCAATACGGCTTTCAGAAAATAAAGAGTAATGAAATGGCTCTTTCAACTATCAGAAAAAATCCTTCAGAAGTTTGAAGACAAAAAGCAGATTCTAAGAATATTTCTTGAGTTTAAAAGGCATTTGACTCTGTTAAGCATGACATGTTAATAAAAAAAGTTGAGCGATTATGGTATTAAAGGACTAGATCTCGACCTGATACATAGTTATTTAACAAACTACTACCAGTACAAGGACGCCCATAAATCGAAAATGAGTTTTCGGGAAAAATATTATAGTGTTCCTAAGAGTTTCATTTTTGAACCAATTCTTTCATTATTATAATTAATGATATTGAAATGTTTTGTTGACGCCTGATATAGTTATTTATGCCAATGGCACGAATGCATTTTTTAGTGGGAAATTAGATCTTAAGTCCCAGCCTAATAAATAGTTCAATAATTTATTTGAATGGCTTATTTTGAATCACCTGAAAAAAAATACAAAAAACTAAATATATTCTTTTTCGCTCACGATATACACGTATCAGGAATAACGTACACGTGAAATTACGAGGTGAAATTATCGAGCATATCAAGAACAAATAAATTTCTCGGTGTTGTTTTTGAAAGACATCTCACCTGGTCCCCCACGTTGATAATGTTACAAGACGCATCTCACATTTAATATGTATTAAAAGTAGAGCAAAACAACGTTTGCCGTAATGGTTAAAAAACCAGCTAAATTACGCCCTAATTCAATCCCATTTACGATACAGCCTCCGTGTATGGAGAACAAAAACAAAGGCAAATATTAATAAGGTGCATATCCTACAAAAGCGTATTCTGCGAGTTATTGAAAATGCACTTTGTTAAACTTCCACTGCGCCACTTTTCAAAGCAAATAATGTATTAACAATGCAGATACAGTAAAAGAGAAGATATGCATCGCAATATTTCAAAAAATAAAGGAATGCCAGGATAACTTACATCGACAATTTCTGTCGAAGTGACACAATTACGAAACTAGAACAACCATGTATGACTGTATGGCAAAGTTGTACACGGACTAACTATGACATAGAAAAGCAATCTTACGTAATAGGACCCTTCTTAAGTCATCATCTTAGCGTTATAAACATAGTACGAGAAACGATGCTTATGTAATGCTTCAAAAGAGAGTTAGCTTCATAGCTTTTTTATACAGAAATTTTTACTTGTTTTATTGGTGTTTTTGTTTTATTGTGATGGCAATTTATGGACACTCTCAGCTGGATTTTGATGTCGTGCGCTGTACATGTATAGATATCTCTATATATGAAAACGCAAGCAAGAAAAAAAAATTCCAGAAAAAGACTCCCGCGCGCAGAATCGAATGTGGGTCTTCCGCGTCGTGAATGCGGAAGTTAACCACCGAGTCACTGAGAGTACCTCCTTCAACGCTGAAACGGCAAGCTGTTCATTTCTACCACTTACCGCTGTTGGCGGGTTTCTCGGCATAGGGGGGGGGGGGGGGGCTATTGTGCTTTCAGCATTATCGGCAAGATGGCGCAGTGAGCGTGCGGCGGCTCTCAATTCTCACGCGTACTTTGACCGGCGTAGAAAATAAGGGGGTGTACGCTCGATCGCGCACCCTTATCTTGAGTTGGAGAGAATCGTATGTCTTGGCTAACATTTGAGTTTCGTCAGAACGATTCTGTTGTAGTTACCGGGTACACAAAGGTCACTGCAATCGTTGCACAGCCCCTGTTTGCTAAAAGGGCGTGCTTTTCAGACACAACGAAGTAACAACTGAGACGCTTATTCGCGTTTATTTGTACCTGTGAGTGCGTTTCGTGCGTTGTTTGTTCGTGAGAAACACGGGGCACGTTTTGATCTGCTTGCCATTCTGCGCATGAGCTTCCAATTTCATTGCTTCGGCTTTGCGAGCTCTGAATATTTTTGTTGCAATCTGTATTTACATTTCTCTTGTGCTTTGATAGGACTCTACTGAGCTTGTATAATTGTATAATTGTATTCATCTTGTATATGTATTGACAAATATGTATCGTATATGTAAACTTGCGTATGTATTAACATCGTGTAACGAACCTTCTTGTCTGATTTATGTGTCTAGATAGGGCTGTGACACTCAGCCAAGTATTCGTGCCTTTTTCTCACCTTCCTAGTCAATACAAATGTACATTTGTTGTTGTTCGTTCTCTGAACTAAACATGTTGCCTTATCTTATCCTATGATTGTCCTGAAATGTGTGTGCTGTATTAAAAGAGGAGGCGCCACGCAAATAGCAACCGCGCATGACCACAGCGGTGTTGCGAAGTTGCCACTGCAGAATTGTAAGAATTCCGGAATCATTCTACATTTTCGCAAGCCTGAAATGGAATGGGGACGATGCTTGGAGGAGTGGAATGGGAATGGATTAAGGCACTTTTTGTGTGGAACGAAATGGGAATGGAATTATGTCTTTTAACGAAAATAGTGCCCGTTTTCGTCCACGTGCTCTTTTTTCAAACTTAACACATTAGTAATTCAGAGACTGGAACTTAAGAAAAAACCGGCATTTCTAAAATGACTCCGCTGATTAAAAACACAGTTCATCTATAAGCAACACGCCTACTACAGCTCACGGTCCTTATATCGACTGGGTTCCTCAGAAGCTTTTCTCTATGGCGTAGCAGTGTTCGATCGGAACTACGGCTGCAGCATCCCCGTCCACCCTCCTTACGTATTGTGATTTTCTTTTCCTCGGCGCCCACCCCAGCCACCTGCTGTCTCGCCACCCTTCACTTTGCGGTTAGTCGCCGTCGGTGACTTGGACGCATATTCTAAACGACGTTTCTCCAATTGGTGCTGGGTATTAACGCAGGCGCGATGTTTTCATTTATTGCAAGCTTTCGTATAACCTCTTGCGCGGCCTCTAACCTCATACTTATTTCGTCCCCCTTTGCAATACGGTCCCCCCATGTCTGGACACATGAGCGCGTCCGGCCGAAACTCTGTCGCCGAAGATCTGTGGGTCAGCGCAATATACACAGTTGTAGACGATGAATTGGATGCGCTCCTCCTCTGTACGGACAGAGAAAGAGAATAAACTTTTGAAATCATTGGTTCGGAAACCGCTCGAAACAGGCAAGCCCACGTAACTACGTCCATCAAGGCATGGACCATGGCCACGGCGGCGCGTCCCCGATTCCCAAAACGATAATTCGCGCCGAAGAAGACCCATGATTGCTCAGTTCTAGTGTGGAGGAAGGCCTGTGTACAAATACGCCACCACCGCGCCTGTTGGCGGCTGGAGAAGCACTACCGTATTGCACAATCATAATGCTCGACCACGCAGGCTCTTTCTTCTAGTGGTCCACGCTCGAGCAGCTCACGTTTGTAAAGCGCAACACAGAAATAGGTGGCAAAGGTATTATTTCAATTCTTTATAAATAAAAGTTCAAGAAGCCGTCATTCACAATTATGGTTTTAAAAACTAATTGGCAAAGCGCCTTTTTAGCTCATAACAGTGTGTGGCAAAATTTTGTATGAAAAAAAAACCGAAATAATGCCTCTTTTTGCACCTTGTCCGGCTTGCGACATTTATTGCAGTGTTTAAAAATCAGGAGAACGTTTGATCACTTTTGTGACGTAAACCTAGTGACCAAAGAACTAGTGACCGATTGCCGAAAGCGTCCGGAAAACGAGACGCACGGCAGATCAGGCCCAGGAGATCAGGCGTTTGAGAATATCGAGCTGAGAGCTGGCCATCCCGCACTCCCACTGCTCTAGGGTGGAATCATTTCGATATAATTGTAATTTTTTAGCTTTCTTCGCAAAGTCGCTCTGTGTCTACGACTCGGCATATGTACGAGTTTGCCTCGCTAAACAAAAAAAGACATTTCGGAGGAACGTATTTTGTTACACGCTTAATATTGTAGTATCGCACTTAACTTAGCCGTATAGGCCTGACTACATGTTCTATCGAAGTAGAAAGCCAGAACGCATTTTCTAGGTCCACCTCTAGTTAGTCAAAGTTTAGGGTTGGCGTGGTTTAAGAGTAGAAACAATCAGCCATTTTGTGAAAGAAAAACCAAGGCATGAGTTAGGGCACAAATGCATTATACCAACAGATACCGAAGGGAGAAGTGAATTATCCCTGCAAGTTCGTTCACATTGATACCCCACACAAACGTGGGAAATGCTCTATGCATTGCCTGATCTTTATCTCATGAGCAGAATAGTACCTGACGCGCGCAAATATTATTTGCGATAAGGAAGACAATGCATTGCTGTGTGCAGGCGAACACTGAAAGATCTTCTCCACTCATGCTGGCAAGGTGCTCTTGACAAGCGTGAGTGCTGACTAGCACTGCAGCTCACTGTTCCGTACTGAATGCCACAAATTGCCCGAGCGGTCGTGCACTGTTCCTGCTCATGCTAGCAGATCTAGGGGGTTTCGTACCCTAACAACAAAATTTAATTAAATCTTAGTTTTTTTTTCATTCTCACGACCACTGCACTCTGTGAACAAAAATATACCCAGCTGGGAGGAATTCGGAACGGGTGTTTCGTTTCTAATCCGGTGACCTCACTCAAACCGGAATGCACCGTAGCATCTCACATGCGTTTTCCACCGTTTTCTTTCGGTGGTTGATGGACGATGGAAAAGCGGAGAAAAACGGGGCCAATTCCCTGATTATGTTCCGGTGGTTGCTCCACAACTGCTGCAGTGGATGCTCCGTAATTTCTCCGGCGCATCGCTTAGTGGCTTTCATTGGCTGTTGGAGGAGTTACGTAGACAGCTTCGCCCCCGAGCGGCTGTCGTTCGCCACAAACCAAAATGGCGTCGACCAAGCCTGTGCAGGGAGGATCAACGTTTCAAGACTAGGTAAGTTGCAAAACTCCCCTCGTCAGACTACTCCTCACACGGCGCCGGGACAGCTTCCGGTTTGGTGGCGCTGGCGGCGCAACAACCTTCCGCTAGCAGACGAAAACGCGTAGTCGCCGTAGCAAGACGCCGTTGCGGCCGTTCTGAACTTTGCCAACAGTACATTATCAAGTTTTGTTGTACTGCCGCAGAAATTTAGTACTGCGTAATATTTAGCGGCGTAAGGCAAATACAGTATAATTATGGTTGTCTGAACTGCCCACAATAAACAATGCTCTATATACATAGCCTAACATGCGAGTCTGTCGGTTAGTTGCTAGTTGGTGTACGTTCGCAATAAATTTTTAGACCCGAAAAACCCAATTACAATGTCTTGCATCGTCCCTTGTGGCTGCGTTTTTCGTGCTTGAAAAAAAATGACAACTATGTGGCACAATCTCGTGGCTTTTGTCTGGTTATGTAAACAGCTTTTTTTTCAGGTCAGTCACATTCTTTAGCAACATAAACAGTCGAAAATCTACGCGTGTGGCCATTATCTTGAGCATGTCTTCCCTCTGCTTCTTCTTGAGTTTCTCTAATGAAACTGGTTAACACAGCTGCAGCCAAAGCTTCGAGAAGAGATCGCGCTTTGGGGTATCGGTGAGCACTTCATAGTCATTACTCACGAGTCTGCCAGCTGACGCACTGGGACAACATGAACACACTTTCAGCTTGTATGTCCCCCAGAAGTTCGGCCGATTGGGTGATGGTATCTGCATTGCCGGGCGACTTGGCCAAGCGATGGTGACGGATGCTAATGGTGACTTATGTCTTCTGCGACGACAATACATTTCCACACAAATGGCGCTTTTTTTAGCAATAGAAACACCACAAGACGGCTTGTCTCGTCATTCTCAACAACGATCCACCAGCATGCAGCAGGCAAACAAATGTTTTCTATGTCTTGAAGGGATATGACGCCACTAGTTGACGGCATGTCGGGACTTGTTTCACTGTCTTCGAACTCAGTGCTCGGAGATAGTCTATTCTTTTTCGCCGATGATATTCTGAAAAATACCCCCCTCCTATCGGGCAGCTTTCGCTTCTTTGTCGTGGGCCCCGCGACAAAAGTAAGCGGGCTAATTCGGGAATATTCGTGGAACGCATCCTTCGACGAGGTCCCACTTTCTTCTGGCGATTTGAACCATATGACGTGAGTGAAAGTCTTCAGGATGTCCTTCTCATGAAAAAGCATATCACACACACGTGAGGTGCTGGGCAGTTTCTTATCCGCGCGAGGAATAGCGTGGTCCCATACCTCTCGCTGCTCAGGTACACGTGGGCACAAAAGAAATGTTGTGGTGTCTCTCATTTCCTGTAGCTACTCTACAGCCGGGAGCGCAACATCTGGGCATGATGAAAACACGCAACACATACAAAGCAGAACAGGGCATGCTGAAGCACAAAACTGTTCCCGCAGAAAGAAGCCTCCACAGATATCGACGCACTGCAACATGCACAGGCGATGAAGGTTACGGGAATGACACGAGCGAGCATGCAGTGAGTGAATTCGGATGCGACAGCAGTGCCACATTTGTCGCTGGCAGCGGTGGCGCCGCGCAACACCACTCAGTTTTGCAACTTACCTAGTTCTAGAAACGTTGGGGAGGATTGTGTGAAGCCGTCGGCTGTCTTCGGGAAAAGTAAATCGTTCTGCCGCTTTCTAAGTATCACAGGCGACTACAAGCGGCCACTAAGGTTGTCATCAATGGAAGGGTGTTGTGGGAACCTTGATAGTGTGGTGGTTCCAGCCAGCAAATGACGCTTTGCAATATCGCCAGTGTTGAGCAACCTTTCGGTTGCTGATGTGGCTCAAAACTGGTTAGGGAGCTCTTTTTTGAATTAGGGGTGTTTTCCTTGTCAGCTAGGTATTGCTAAGATTGGATAATGTTGGGTTGAAAAACCAAGCTTGTGATCAATGTTAGGCTGATTTTTCAAGACGTCTGTAAAAAGTCAGTGGAATTTCGATAATGCCTTGTTTGAACTTTGTGTTTCATTTTTGTAAACATAACTTGGGTAAACAAAACGGAAATATGAACGAGACGGTACTGTTTATTATGTCGTAAATGTAGCGCAAAAAAACGAGATCAAGAGGGTAAAAGGTTTCACTTTTTTGTCATCGTCTTTTTTTGCGCTACATTGCCGCCATGATAACTTCGGTAAATTGAATCAAGTCACTGTAATATTTAGAGTCACTTTTATATTAGACATGTAACATTAGAAAATTGTGTAGTTTTGGATCGATTCAATAAAAGGTTGATAATTGCTGTTGGTAAACCTAACCAGCGAAAAATATTTTTGTTCTTGTCCGTAGACATAAACAGTAATATCTGTTCACTTTGCATATAAATAAACACCATGCCAAGGTCTACGACTATGTAAAAATTATTTTGATATATCACGTAAGCTTAACTAATAAACATTTTTACCTGAAATCAGTGTTATTTTAATAAATGCGATAAATTGAGGTAGGTCATTGTGTTTGGTACAGACTTTTAGAACGCATACACACACTCCTACTGGTTAAAAAGTTATTTCGATTCGATAAGTGGTGTCTGAGATCTTAATCTACAAGCATACTGGACTCTTCGGGGACTTGGCACTTTCAAGACAAGAAAGAGAGGGGTGAAAGAAACTGTCGAGACTACAGAAGAGGAATGCAAACAGAAAAAAATTCGCCCGAATCTGCATGTTACACTTCAAATGTCGTTGCAAGACGATAGTCTTGCGTCTAGAGAGAGTGAACAAAACATTTATTTGATGTCTTGCGCAAGCAAATCGGTGAATGTTATTCTGGAGGAGCTGCGTTCGAGTGCCTAGAGCGTTTAGTGGAGGCGAACGAGCACATCAAGGAACGTTAGACACGAGTGCCATCTGGCAGTTATCTTCGACAACGAAGGCATGCGCGCCCGCGGAGAAAAATGCGCGTCCGTCTCGGAGGTGATAAGATGTGGAACGCAAAGCGATGGGCAGGTGCCACCACCGTGTCGTCGTAGCAAAACGTTGGAAACACTTACCTTTTTGAGCATCGCGTTGCACTGTCAGCGCAGCGCGATAAACGCTACAGTCCTTATAGTTACTTGTGTGTTTCTCTTCTAGTATGAAGGCAGACACACAAAACATCGACGTGTTGTATTGGCGCCTCATATATTCGCAATGATTGCTTTTTAATTGACAATCGCACAACTTGAGCAATATTGGTGGGCGCTGCGAATGGGGTTGGCCGTTTCATTCCGTTTGAGGTATCGTTAAGGGTGGACAAACCGACAAATGCGCAAACAGACAGACAGACAGACAGACAGACAGACAGACAGACAGACAGACAGACAGACAGACAGACAGACAGACAGACAGACAGACAGACAGACAGACAGACAGACAGACAGACAGAGCAAAATTTTTCCATCCAAGGTTACCTAAGAAAGCATATCGCCTTTATTAAGAGTTGCTTAGCAGGACGAGTCGTGAAACACTCGACGTTCCTGTGGAAGGGAGGGGGGTTGTGAAGTCAACCCATAAGGCAGCCCGGCTCAACAGTCTAAGAAGGAGGGGACGTGGTACTGAAAGAAAGAGAGAAAGAGAAGGCACCCTTTCGAAAAACTAGCCATGTTTTCTGTATTGATAATCAAAGACAGTGTTATCCTGCTGCTGCATTTTTTTTTTCAGTCCTGCTGCCACGACTGTGACTGCAGTTTTTTTTTTGTGTGTGTGTCTGGAAGGCGGGAATACGAACAGTGCTGCGACGTAGTTTTCACCTGGACAGTGCAACAACGCCGCCCTGTGAACAGAAATTGGGAAAAGAATATTTCTGAAAGTCTTGTACGCACGCCGTGACAGCCCGCGCGCATTACCTTCCGTGGCCTCCGGACGTTTGCATGGACCTGTACGTTAAGAAATCTGGTCGGTCATCCCCGATTTCTGTTAGTATATGTGAAAATGCCGTTGGCTTAGGTAGCGTAATGTTTGTACCTTTTATTTTGTTACATTGTGGGAACTTTTCTTGATTTTTTGCTTGAGGTTGTTCAAAGAACTACTTTGAAATATATTCACTACGACAAGTATCCAAATAAACCGGGCATTGCATATTCGAAAAAAAAGCAACGCCAACCTATCTCAAAAACTATGTTGCAAGGGACATGAAGCTACGTTTTGCTTAATTATAGGTAGAAACCATGCAAACTGTGAGGACCTACTTTGCTAGATGTATGCCAATGAGCACATAAAAAAATGCGACTGTAATTATCAGTGTTATATTTGATAAAATTAGGTGATCATCAGAAGAGGATCTCCTGATACCGTTTACGAGAGTACCTAAATACGATTACTTAGGTCAAAAAATTGCTTTTGAATTTTTCGGCAAAGGTAGAGCTATCGATTTACAATTATATAGAAAACATTCGTTAGTTTTAACATTATTCGTGTCCATGAGGTGTGTTTTTATCAGGTAAAGGCTTTCTGACACCAAAGTACAAGGGATGAGCTTCTTGATATTGAATGCTCATCCTTTACTTATTTCGTGAGTTTGTGTGTGTGGTCAGTTTTAGAAGTTGGTTCTTCTCATGGACTCACAGACTGTATAGGCTTTATTGAGTGTAAGTGGCTTCAGTGTTTAAAGTTATCGTGCCTCTGGCATGTTTTGCAATTCTTATCTAGAATTATTTTTTGCTGAAATATGCAGGAAGCGATCAGCTGTACCATTGCGTCATCAATGAATCTGATTAATGGTCCTTCGGGGAAGGTGAATAGTTGTTCCCGGTGGCCGCGTTTTCATTGACGTGCGTAGTTTTGCAGCATTCTGGTCTGCATTTCAAAACAACCCACTCTAAACTTGTGCGCTGTTGATTTCAAGAGATCTCTCTCCTTGTGTTTTGTTTTTGTGATTTTTGGTGTGTTTGTGGTCTCTTTTTCTGAAAGGCTGGGTCATAAACCAGGAGCTGCACCTTATTTTGAATGATTCAAACCATACAAGTCAAGTGTTTTCATGAATTTTATCTGCTAGAGCTTAATTGGAAAAAAATACACAGTAACTATGAACTGCTTGCATAAAAATCGAGGCTTTCTTTATATAACCAGTGCGTGAAACGATCAGCATACAATAAAAAACAGCGGAGCAGACAATTTAAAAAATACTGATCCACCTCACTGAACTTATGCCTGGACAAAGTAAGCATATATTCGTAAAATACTCGTGAAGTGCCAAACAAAAGCTCTGGATAGCCGGACTGAAAAACCCGTGGAAGATGGTCAGAAGATGTCACACAATAGCTCCGAATATTCGGAGTGAAAACCCGCAAAAAATGCTTCGGAGCTGCCACACTATGACTCCGGCCAGCCGGAGGGAAATGCCAGTAAAAAGCACTCCGGCGGCGCCACACAATTTCTCCGGTCGGTTTGAGTGAAATATTTAGTAAAAGTACTCCGGGTGCACCACGCAATTCCTCCGGTCTGCCGGAGCAAGAACTTGTTTGTGAGGTCCCGAGTAAAACTTGTCCCGAATAGGGGGGATGCTAGAGGACAAGCGTTTTACTCCGACCTCGGAGTAATTTTTTTACAGTGCACACGCGTGACAAAACAGCTTAGTCTTCATGAACGGTGTACTTTTTTTTTTCATTTCAAGGAATTAAAAGGGATGGCATCGTTGCAAGTCCGAATTCTCCAAAATGGAATTGGAATGATATGGAGCTCCCCTCGGTTACACTGGACCGCAGATAGTCTATACTCGTCTTTTGACAGTATAGAGTATCTTTTGAGAATATATAGTATACTCTACACTAGCCTTTTCATTCGGGAGGTTGTTTCGGCGTAAAACTGAATGCAGGCGAAAGACACGGTGTGTTAAGGCCTGACCACAAGTACGCGTTGCGACGAGTCAGCGGGTGCCTTTTTTTACGCGGCGCTGCACCATCTTCCTGTGAAGCGGGACGGCATGCCGCTTCAGCTCAACGTGCGCCCTGTTTAAATGTAGAGAAGGCGCGTCAAAAGGCTACGTGCTGATGCACTGCAACGCATTCGTGTGTTCAGAAGGGCCCGCTCGAAGCCACCTCGAAGAAAGTGTTAGGATGATGCGTAGCAAGGTTCATTGTACGGATGATTGTTTATTGGGGCCCAAAGGTGATTCCGGAGCTTTGCAATCCGTGTACATGTGCCCTGTGTCTGGCTCACGCTGATCGCGCCTTGTACGAGCGGCCACACTGATCGCATTTAAGCGTCTTCTCGCGCTCGTGGCAGACGATGTGGCGACGCAGCCACGCCAAGGAGTAGTAGCGCTCGTGGCAAACGGGACAAGCGTAAGGCCTGTCCGTACCGCTGCAGTCGCCATCTTGCTTCACCTGGGCATCTCTGGTGGAATGGGCATCGACAGAAGTGTCTTCCACTTGCGTCAGAGCAGCTGGTGGTGCCTTCCTGATGCGCATGACTGCAATGGTAAACACCAACTTGTACTGTTTCTTTTTATTATCATTTGAACACACAACTTGGGTGCGGTCTTCAGCGCGTTCTGTTACAGAACTGATCACAACTTTACACGAGAACAAGATGAAGCAAACAGCCAATGCGTGAGCTGAGAGAATTCAGAATGATGTTCAACGCATGAAGAAATAGAGTATTATAATTGAATTTGACACTGGGAGGAATAATTTCGAAAAGCTTGATATTGAAAAGTGTGATTACATTATAAGTTTAATTGCCCTAGTGTGTTGATACCACGCTAGGTGTGGTACGTCACAATTTCACTACACTTTCGGCATGATCGGGTGGGGTAAATGTTTTTTTTTTTTGCCATCTATCGGCTCGGAATGGGCCCAAAAATACAGGCTAGTTTGACTCTGCAGCCGGAGCGCTTACGTTTAATGCTAATAGAAGTCATCTGGATGCCTATATTTAGTCGATTTCTCTGACGAAACAGCATTTTCATCCTTTCTTTGTCCGTTGCTTGCCTAGCCGACTGCAAAATTATTGACAGTACTGCAATTTCCTGTAGTCGCTCTCACGTCTGGCCGTTTTATGAGCCTCGAACAATTCCATGCGGCTCGATAGAAGGTTCTATCAGAAAGTGTGTTCAAGATTGCACTTCTTTGGAGACACTCAATTGCAAATTGTGTGACATGGTTGACGGTTGATCGGTTTTGAAGTAAGACAAAATAAAGCGGATTGTAGCTAATTATAACCATGTAATGTATTCTAAGTGTCAGCGTGGTAGCCAGTTAGAACAGAAGCAGTATTGTAAACACATTTTGTTTTTATCGAACAATAAATAGTAAAATCCTGATTCGTGACTAAGTATATACATTGCATTAGGAAGAAATTTTTCCTTCGCTCGAACCTACCTTACCGTAAGATGTTAATAAATAAGTAAATAAATAAATAAATAAATAAATAAATAATACTATTTATTTGCGCTTCCATATAGTTATGAGTCTTAACCAGGATAACTTTGGCCCATTTAAGTAAGAAAAAAAACTTCCAGAATGCTTCAGCCTGGCCTTCAAAGATCTTCAAAAGTGTTCAACTGGGCAAGGCTGAAAATTTGCGTTAGTATCGATATGCGACTACGTCGGAATTCTTCTTTTTGAGAATTGGCGAAGCACCCAATATGTGTACGTATAGCAGCACATGCACCTGTATACAGCTGCTCGTTTTACTGGTGCTGTATCTGAAAATGATGACTAATTATGCTTGGGTGTTTTGCAATGGGCGTACCTTTAAACCCAGCAGTCGATGCGCAGTTCACATGTTTTGACCTCCTGGTCTTTCTGTAAATAAACATTTATCTCTCTTCTTCTTGTTGTATGCAATTATACCCTTCTTCTATATAATACTACATGTGGGAAAGAGACTCCTCGTGCTACAAGAAATTCGCATAGGGCCTCTTTCCGAAGCATTTCAAGCACTACCGTACAGCTCTATCGTATACCTTGTGCTTGTCGCGCAGAACTCCTGAGTTCGATTCCCTTTCTGACTACAGATCTTTTGATCATTTACTCCAATGCATCTATCTCAAATTTTCGATCACGATCAGTGATCCGAGAACCAAAACTAGAATTTCTGCGAAACGTGCTCTTCAGCGATATCACTTTAGAACTCCACAGAAACAATAAGCATTGAGCCATTTCATATAGAACAGGTGTTGAAAGCGCAGTGGCGCACCCCGCCGCGGTGGCCTAGTGGCTAAGGTACTCGGCTGCTGACCCACAGGTCACGGGATTGAATTCCGGCTGCGACGGCTGCATTTGAGATGGAGGCAGAAATGTTGTAGGCCAGTGTGCTCAGATTTCGGTGCACGTCAAAAAGCTCCAGGTGGTCGAAATTTTTGCAGCCCTTCACTACGGCGTCTCTGATAATCATATGGTTGTTTTGGGATGTTAAAACCCCACATATTAAAGGGCAGTGGCGCAGCCAGAAGGTAGAACACCAGGTCCCTCTCCCCCCCCCCCCCCTCACACACACACGTTTTTTCCGTCATAGGATATAGTGCCAAAAACGCCAGGCCTGTCTTTAACGCGCAGCAGAGTCAAAGCGAATGCTAGAAGAGTGGCCTTTCAGAGCCTTTTCTGAACACTCTTTGTGTAACTGCTACAAGCACGCTTGCTGGGTACCAACTACGTCATAAACAATCATATTTTTATATAGTAAGCCAGCATTCACTATGCTGTCCTTCGTAAGTGTTCTGAAAAAGGCGATATCCGCTACACACTTGGTAGAAAATTCGTGCAGTGGCTGAAGAGGATGAATATTTATGTCGGAGGGGGTATGCGCTGCAGTTATTGGTGATCTAGAACAAGTTTTCTAATGTGTTGGAGCATTGGAGCGCCTAGCCGTTAAGCAATTCACATAATGTGACGCCTGCGTGTTCTTTTGATGTTCTAAAACACTTTATTACTCAAATTAACGTGATTTTTTCCCAAAATAGAGCCGACCTAAGGCCATTTTAGAAATTATTTCTAAGCACGGGAGTGGCTCTCTGGTTGGCGCATTGGATTACCTACTCGTTACGAAATTCGCATTGTGTGACGCCTGCTTGTTCCTTTGATATTCTAAAAGGCTTTATTGCTCATATTAACGTAATTACTTTCCCGACATCAAGCCTGCCTAAGGCCAGTCTAGGAACTATTTCCAAAGCAACTTTACATTTTTTGTGAAGTTGCTGGCGCCAACATAAGTTTAATGAATGTAGAGGCTTCTGGTTAGGAATACGGGCCCAAACTTTTTCGGTCCTTATCCATTGGAATGCGACTCCTGTGTGGTACCTCGGTGTACCTCTCAATAACTATCGTAACAGCGCCCACGATTGACCGCTCCGGAAACTACGATACGCCAAAAGTGGCAACATAGCACGGGCGAGAGCTTCCTATTCTTGCGAGAGCGCAGGCGTGCAATGTATACCTTGCGTCTAAGTTCATTTGTGTTCTGCAGGTGTTGCACTACTCTCGTGTCCACGTTAAAGCCCTTCATAAGATATATGCCTGCTTTATTTCGAGCTCTTTCTGGAAACTCATGAGAAAAGACAATCCTTTTCTTCCACTTGAAAAAGGTGGCCTCCACCTGATGCATTTGTTTTTGTGGCATTTGCTTCTGAGATTTGTTTTTTTTACCTTGAGGATGTGTGCGATTCCTTTATTTTAGCGGTCCTTCGAAACCGTCTATATAACTACCTTCCTTTTATTCATGTCACAACAGGCGTTACTAAGGAGTGACCGTTGCGGAGATCCCTAAAAAATTGTTGACACTGGCAATTTTTTGAAAGGCACATTTAGTTTAGACTATTTGTATAATATTGGCAGAACAAAGTTAACTGCTTCACTTGTGAATAATCTTTCCCCTAAACTCGTTTATTGAATGTCATACTCGCTTTAGTCTGATCACGATGTATAATTTGTGTATGTAGAATGTGAATATCTCCTTCAGCGAAAACTTTTTTTTTTCAAATGCACCCTTCAACTCTGTCAGTGAAAACTTGGCCGAATGAAAAAGTAATATATACACCGTGGGCAGTAAATTGTAGGCTCTGCAGACAACCCGAGACGATAGACCATTGTTTCATTCACCATCGTAATGTATTTTATTTTTCGGAGATTTTAAAAAGAACAATCTGAAAATAACTTCCAATTACAGATCATGGTACTGCGTTCCTCCCTTTCAAAAAGAGCCTGACCGATAATGTTCTATATGGCCTGTTCATGTTACTGGGACAGTATTCACTATGGAAAGGGCGCAAGATTGAAAGACACGCAGAGCCACCACGGTCGACAAGATTCGTCTTCCGAGAAGCAGCTTCTCAAGTGCGCAGTGTTGTTGAGACTTTTGACCCCGTTCCGAAGTGGCTTCCCCTTCTGGACGCTTGTATGTGTTTGCCTGACTTCTGATGAAATGTGTTGGGCGTAGTTCACAATTACTGATGATGATTTTATGCATTCAGCAAGAAAAGTGCTGACATAGCTCAGCTGTAGAATACTCGGCTATCACGCAGTGGACCCCGTTTCGAATCCCTATGTGTCCTTGTTGTTCTTTCCTAAAAGTTTTTACATATTTTTGCGATACTGGTTACGGACACCGACGGCAGTGGCATGAACCGTTTTCTGATCTTGTAACAGCTTTCGCTGCAAAAATGACTTTCAAAACCACATCTTTACCTAGAGATCTGCATGCTTATTAAGATAGTTGTTGATCTTCAGTGTATCAGAATTCGACCCTGTAGCTTTTCCAACTTTCTTCTAGTGGAGCACCCAATGCCTGAAGAGAGCATAAAATTTAATCTACCTTTCATCAAAAACCGCTTAGTGTATCACTGTGATATGTTCACACACATTCAACGTAATAGTGGCACTAATCTGATACTATAAAAACTAGCTCTGATCTTTGTCTCCCAAGGAAAGAAATATTGTTCTCATTTCTCAAGTGTTATCAGAGATACTTTCTAAACAATCTTTTTTTAATTGTAGCAAACATGTTTACCAACCATTAAGGTGAAGGTTTTTAAATGAATCAAGGTATAATCAGAAAAAAAAAACAACCTATGTGTGAATGGTCGGATAGCCTTCAAAGAAAGATGCATATACTCTGGGAAAGGTTCTGAAAACTGAATGGCAAAAAAACGTGCCTTTACGTAAGAAAACACACTTAACGTGCTCACAATATACAGGCATAATTCAACTAAAAATGTGCAAGGGGGGGGGGGATCGCGATAAAAACTGCGATGAATTTAGGCAGTGCATATATTGAACCCATCAGTCCATAATTATTGTTAAAATGCGTATACACGAATAAGCGATAGTGGAAAAGAGCCCGCATACCCCTTGGAGAACCGCTCTTTTGTGCCTTTTTTAAAGAGACTGAAAGTGCGGGGAGCACCCCCTTAAAATGGTCCTTTTCCTCTTTGTATGCTATGACGTAAAAATTCTGGTGAGGGGATGGAGGGCAGTTGGCTACCTCCTAACTACGTCACTGCCTCGCAATGCGTATGATGTTTCTGTAATGAAATCAAGAAATCGATTTTTCGGGATACCTGCCCTAATATATCCCCTTACGGGGGTACTGACACCCATGAGCGAGGGATGGTTTACTCTGCCGAGCAAACTTCTTGTGCACCGAAGACGATTCCTAACAAGTCTGAAGCTCAGCAAATACCGATGGTGCATAGTTTTATATGTTAGGTCAATAGTACCGTGGCGCACTTCGACACTAACTGATCGACAGGCTGCAGTACTAATTCCAGCCACTTCAAGCAGCATGCAGTCTGACCATTTTGCATGACAACAGGCACACAAAGTTCCTAAATGGTCCTTCGCGCTTCACCAACAGAGCCACGGTGCGTAGAGACCGTGGAGACATCACGATACCTTGCGCAAGCACCAGACGAGAAGCTTATAGCGTGTTGAGACGTCATGGTGCAGTAAGATCCAAAACTAGCTCTTCAAAAGCAACTTTTATTCTCTTGAAGGCGCGGCCTTTCATTTGAAGCAAAGAAACGACAACCGAAAATTTTCGTGTCAGTGCCCCTTTACGGTTGGAGTATGCCCACGTAGCGCCTAAGAAATCTGGATGATATGCGACACGGGCATAGGCAAGCCCCACTACCAAGCGCAGCAGCTGTGAGGGAAAGTGAAGGCATTAGGGGGAGAAAGGAGAGCGAAGGAATGATAGATACTTGTGGAGAAAGCAGTTCTGGCCTAGAGTGGGGGGAATAAAGCTTAGTAAGACGAGGAGTCATGTGGCAAGGAGCGTGGAACGAGGAAGGGGGTGAGATCTGAGCAAAAGCTATTCTCGGCGAAGTGAAAAGAGAGAAGGCAAAGCAGCAGTGGGAGAATGAATGAGCGGAAGCAAGATTTCACGCGGAGGTGGAATTCGAACCCGACCAGACACGTTAGGTCATCTCCGAGATGCCCGCCATCAGCAGTTAAGCGGTAGGTGTGAATAGCTTGTCGTTTGAATGTTGAATGAAGGGCCTCTCGGTGGGTCAGTGGTTAACGCCTCACACTCATGACGCAGTGGTCTCACGTTCGATTCCGTGGGACGGAGTCTTTTTTTTTATGGGATTTCTTTCTTTCTTGCGTTTTCATATATATAGATACGTATACATATACGGTGCATGACATCGACGCCGATGCAAGCGGCAAAATCCAGCCGAGAGTGTCCATGTAATTGCTATCACAATAAAAAACGCGAGAGTGAGAAAGAGATAAAAACAAAATATCTAGAGAGAAAGCATAGTGTGGAGACACATGGAGTGGGAAAAGGAAGTGATGTTGTGGAGCATGGATGTGAACAGGAGAAGGATGGAGAAGGCTACCAAGTCCGTTGATTCGTACCGATTCGCAGCGCTAGTGCGCAACGGCCCCTATTTTGTTTTCCTTGAAGCACTGCACTAAACATGATTGCTAGTATAACTGCGGGAGCATGCGAGCTTCAAGTAGTGAAATCTAGTTGAAGCTGAACCGGCGAGCTTCGTTGTATTGCTTCTGTCCGATTGATCTTGCAGTTCCCACACAGGCTTTCATTATAAGCACTGGGATCTGGCGCGCCGAACTTCTTTCTCTTTGCCTTCACCGTCACCAGCCTGCAGTCTCCAAGCAAACACCGTAAACAGTATATATATATATATATATATATATATATTTATATATATATATATATATATATATATATATATATATATATATATATATATATATATATATATATATATATATATATATATATATATATATATATATATATATGTATAAAGAGAGAGAGAGAGAGAGAGAGAGAGCTCTATTACCTGTTTCTCGCGCAGAAACTACGGACACAACGTAGGGACTACATTCATTACTGGCCGAATGCTCTCGACTTGGCTCGGTAGCCTTTTCTGGATTACCAAATAGCGTGGTGTGCGGTAATAAGAGCAGGAAGTTAGAGCAAGTTCGTTTAGGGTAAGGTTTAAAAAAGCGCTTTGTCATACTTCTCGCAGCATTTGCCGTCATGGCCGGTGGCTCTTTAGTCTCGACCAGAGCATGACCCTGGCTGCACGTGTCCTCCGACGACGCAGACTCGGACTTTGGACCCACGATGGAGCTGTACTCAGGTGGCGGTATCAACTTCACTTCCGAGGCGTTCGCCATTCGGGCGCCGTCTCGACTGATCAGTACGGGTGCTTGTTTGTCGACGACGCGACACGTACTACGTAACGAGTCACAGCACGCGGCTTCCACGTGGGAACAAGAGGTCTAGGCAATGCGGACTACGCCAGAAGCATTGCGGGTTCATCTGATGGGATCACGTGGAATCCGCCAGATGCCCATGTCACCCGATGCGTCCTAGACGCAAGCCAGCATTGTGCACGTAT
Organism: Rhipicephalus microplus; assembly: GCF_043290135.1. Classification (NCBI taxonomy): domain Eukaryota; kingdom Metazoa; phylum Arthropoda; class Arachnida; order Ixodida; family Ixodidae; genus Rhipicephalus; species Rhipicephalus microplus. The sequence goes on along the minus strand of NC_134710.1, from coordinate 425,765,693 downwards.
GCTGTTAGAACGGTGCCGCTCAGACGGAGATTCGTGGGTGTCGTTTCTGTCTGCGTCACGAAGGATAAGGAACGTTCCCACAGACTGTGAGAGAGCTTACACAGGTACTACTGGCGGGTATATGTACTTCTTTAATACGTCGCTTTTATTTTGCGAGGGGTGTCGGGACCTGGTAACACGAGCAGGCACCCAGGAAGTGAATGCGCGAACGTTGGGTGATCTGTGTCTTCCGACGCCAAGAGCCACGTGTCGAGCTAAGTAGCATTCGCAATAAATAGAAAAGGAGAGATAGGCGGTGCAGTTCAATACGATTTCGATTGGGCGCATTTTGAAAAAGCGCAGCCGTTGAGGCTAAAACCTTTATGCACTTTCAGCAACCACTTATTATCGTATTGTTTAAGTCGTACTGTAGTTGGCTGTGTCAAGACGTGATGATTGTCGTTTAAGGTCCGCACAGTAATAATGTCTAACGTTTTACGTTTGAATATCACTATATGATTACTATATGATTATAAAGGACGCCGTAGTGCAGGGCTCCGGAAATTTCGCCCATTGGGTGTGTTTTGTTTTGCGAAGACGTTGCACATTACAAGGGTCTCTACACAACCAGACGAGACGCTATATCAAGCAAGCGACTCTTTATGGGAGGCTTTCGCGCGGCACGCGCGCCCTCTCTCAAGGTGGCCAGGTGATGGGAGATCACCCCCCTTCTTTAAGTGGTAACCGTCCTGGTACAGTAGCATTAAAATTTCGAATTTAAATTCATTAGATCTACAAAACACTATGTGATACCTTCCATGTAATTATTCGTAGCTTGGCCATCCGCTAAAGTGAATGTGAGCCTTACATAGAGGCCATCATCATCGTCGTTGCGTCGTCGTCGTCGCAAGTACGCGCAACACTCAAGCGTTTTACCATGATGGCAAAAGGGCCATTTGTGTCTGCATTTACAGGTTTTAAAGCAGCTCTTCAAAGTATGTGGAAGAGGGATAAGAGTTGGAATCAACAACATGTAACATCTGATATCGCTTATCTCCTTCACAAGGTTTAGGCCGCTGGACAGAGCATTATGTTTCAATGGATACATGGCTATGCTGGTATATTGAGAAACGAAAAGCTGATGATGCTGTTCGTAATAGACTACAATTCAGGAATTTCAGAAGGATATTTTTTTACTATTTCCGACGCTTCGAACGTCGCGAAACAATATGCCTACTAAGAAAAAGACTACCTTTCGAATTCCCCACTTCATGACAACAGCTAACTCTGTATTGTACTGACTAAAATTGAGCGCGCAATCGTTCTACTCATTTTCTCGCCACCTAGAGAATTTATATCATTTTTTCGACTGAACGTGACCTACACAAACTGTTACGTGTACCTCATAGGGCGCACCACAAGTCCGTGTTGTCATAACTGCGGCAGCATAAAGACAGTTCAGGACATACTACTATGATGCCCGCGTACAACAATGAGAGACAACTGTTCAAAGAAGAAATGGACGTGATCTGCCACGAACAGTTAACTATGCGGAACATATTAGGCAAGGTGGGCGAACCTTCGAAACGTCGTCGGGTCATACTGTCATTGATCAATTGTTTATCCAATATTGGCATTGTGGGAAGGCTCGGATAATATGACATCTCGCATAGGAAAGTATTGATTTATCTGATACCCTAATGTAAATCGTTTCGTCAGGTTCACGTGATTACCACTTTTTCTTCACATTGACGCCTGTCAAAGTATGGCGACAAAGTATGGGTTTAGACGCCCGTACGAAAACGAGGACTTTCCGAAAAACTCTTAAGAAAATACTTTGGACCGTACCTAGTTGTGCCACGACTGAGCGATGTCACTTACGAAGTTGTTCCCGACTGTTCGTATAGTACAAGGCGTCGCCAGCACCATCCTGAACTCGTTCACGTAGTCCGCATGAAACCTTACGTCAGCGAGTGATTGCGTGATACTTTACTTTAGAAAAAAAACTGCATTACAGACAAGGCATCGGGGCGATGCTTTTTGTGAGAGAGGTAAATGACGCGTGTCTACGTGTGGACGATAACGATGATCGGGCATTTAGTGGGCACGAGGTAGTGGTCCTCTAGCTTCTCTCGAGGCCGAAGAAGACGATCTTGTGACTCAGCTGTTGAGGACACGCTGCTTTCGTCGTCCCAAGGTGTATCTGTGGTTTATTCGCGTTGTACCACGACAATATATTTCTTTTCTCTTAAAATCTTTGAGTACCCTTCCCCATCCCTATACAAAGTAGCATGCGTACCATGTATAAAGGCCGGCCAAAATCCGTTTTTCCTAATGAAGAGTCTCTCTCTCTCTCCTTCACAGAAGTGATGCCAGCAAGTATCTTGGCAAGTATGGCCACCGCTTACCATCAGAAAAACCTGCAACTCTGGTGGATGCTTACTGTTCGCGAAGGGCGCAACGTACTCATAGATTCCTATCAGGCTTTCTTCAGCGAGCAGAATCATCTGGTGGACGCCGAAGATACGTTTTTTGTCCAGTGAATCACGTGTATCTCAAGCCGGCAAAGAAACCTTAGGAAGACCCCGTCAACTAACTTCACTACACCATGAATGGTCCGGCATTGGCTGTTTTGACCCATTTGCAAAATACTTGATACTTGCAACTTGTTCGTGTCTGGCGCAACACCGGTCTTAACCAAGCGAAAGGGAACTATAGACGATGACAAGCTAAGAATAAAAAAATGGCCTCGTATCTGCATGTTACACTGCGAGCGTTGTCGAAAGACGATTGTTTTGCGTCCGGAGAAAGTGAACAAAACGTTTATTTGATGTTCTGTGCAAGAAAATTGGTGAATGGTATTCTGGAGGCGCTGCGTTAGAGTGCCTCGAGCGTGCAGTGGAGGCGAACGAGCGCATTAAGTCGCATCACACGTGAGTCATGAGCATAGGTCGGCACTTTGAGGGACTACTCACTCATACTCACTCACCACAATTTTTTCAGCCTTCACCCTCACTCACGTTCATACTCACGTCTACTCCCCCTCATAGGCGCTCACTCACGTTCATACTCACGCCTACTCACACTCATGAGTGCTCACTAACGCACTAACGTTCATACTCTCTCCTTGTCACACTCATTGTACTCACTCAAGTTCAGACTCAATCCTTCTCGCACTCAAAGTACAAACTCACGTTCATACTCACGCCTACCCACACTCACTCCTTCTTACTCAAGTTCATACTCACTCCTTCTCACACTCAAAGTACTCACTCACGTTCTTAGTCATTCCTTGTCACATTCAGAGTACTCACTCACGTTCATACTCACTCCTACTCCCACTCATGTGTACTCACTCACGTTCAAACTCACTTCTACTCACACTGAAAGTACTCATTCACGTTCATACTCACTCTTACTCATACTCAAGAGTACTCACGTTCATAGTCACTTATACTCATACTCAGAGTACTCACTCACGTTCATACTCACTCTTACTCAAACTCATGAGTACTCACTCACGTTCAAACTTACGCCAACTCACACTGCAGTCCCTCACTCACGTTCATACTCACGACTACTCACACTTGTGAGTACTCACTCATGGTCACAATCACGCCAGCTAGAACTCATAGGCCCTCACTCACGTTTATACTCACGACTACTCACACCGATGAGTACTCACTCATGTTCATACTCACGCCTACTCACAGTCACTCACCTTCATACTCACGCCTACTCACACGCATTGTTCATGGCTCACGTTCATACTCCCGACTACTCACACTCTTAGCGAAACACGGACTGCTGGGCGAGCTGGTAATTCATACTAACTGAGGTGTGCGAAAATTTGAAGTAAAAAAGAAACACACCTCGAGACAGCGCGCCGTGTCCTGGTGTCTCCTTTTTGTACTTCAATATTTTGTTCACCTCAATTAAGACTCATAGTTCCTCACTCACCTTCATACTCACGCCTGCTCAAAATCATAGGCCCTCACTCACATCCGCACTCACATAAGAATTCACCTTCATACTTACGCCTACCCATAATCAGGCACACTCACCCCCGTACTTTTACATTCTCACACTCATCATCATCACAGCAGGACAAAGGCCTCTCCCCTGTTCCGCCAGTCAACTTGGTCCTTTGCTTGCTGTTGCCACTTCATACCCGCAAACTTCCTAATCTCATCAGCCCACCAAACATTGTCTCCCCTTTTCCCGCTTTACTTCTCTTGGAATCTACAAAATAACCGACAGAAAACGAAAGTAATGAACAACAACCTCGAAAGAAAAAAGCGCTTCAAGATAGGTGGCAGTGCACTTGAAGTTGGAAAAGCTATATACGTCTACTTAGGACAGGTAGTACTTGCGGAGCCGAGCCACGAGACTGAAGTAACTAAAAAAAATAAGAGTGGGGTGGAGAAAATTCAGCAAGCATTCTCAGCTCATAGCTGGTAGATTGTCACTATCCTCTCAAGACGAAGGTATATAACAGCTGCATCCTGCCGGTACTTACCTACTTCGCAGAAACCTGGAGGCTAACAAAAAGGTTCAGCTTAAATTGAGGACGAAGCAGAGAAAGATGGAAAGGAAAATAGTAGTTGTAGCCTTAAGAGTTTAAGAAAAGAGCAGAGTGGATCAGAACAAACCGGAGTTAAGGATATCAGAGTTTAAATCAAGAAGAAGAAATGGACATGGGCCGGGCATGTAACGCGTAGGCAGGATAACAGCTGGTCATTAAGCGTAACTGTCCGGATTTCCAGAGAAAGCAAACGGGTTAGTGGGAGACAGTTAGTTAGGTGGGCAGATGAGATTAGGAAGTTCGCGGTTACATAATGGCAGCAGCAAGCACAGGACCGAGTTGAGTGGCGGATCATGGGAGAGGCCTTTGTCCTGCAGTGGACGTTGTCAGGGCGATGATTAATATTAACAATGAAGTAGCGTTACGTGTACTCAGGTTGCTCAAGAAACAATCGAGCTGAACAATTGTCGCTTTCTGTTAAGGCCGGTAGGCTCCACAAACAGGCAATGACTCAGCGCAAGTATGACGCACCTGCACATTAATTTGTGTGCCATGACGCGTAGGAGACGCTGAGACATCGTTTAGAATCTCAGTAATGTGTTACAAAATGTGTCAATGTGTCATACGCGCTTTCGTAGGCTACAACTCACGCGCACGAAACAGAGACGCTCTCAACAGCTTCAGTATACTACACGGCCGCCGCTGATTACCCGCCAGAACCCAAGACGTTGCCATGCCATCCGGCTCGGCCGCTTCGTTCGTTTCACTGCCCCTAGCCCCTCCTGACTGCAATAGCGGGACAGGCGGGCGCCGCGGCGCCGTGGCCACCCCGGCCGCCCGGCCACAGGTAGGTGTTCTGTGGCCCGGCGCGACCGTCGAGACGGCACCTCCCCTCTCTGCCTCGCCTTCAGATGGAATGCGTTGCGTACGGCAGTTTCGCGTTCGAGAAATTGTGCGCATCTTTGGAGATGTTTTCCTTCCTCTGTGGGACGCGCTCACGCGGAGACTTCGTTGACTCCGTGCCCACACTGACGATTGCAGGGGGCCTTATTTATGGATCTGCGGACGCGGTTAACGTTCATTGGCAGTGTGCGTACACAGGGTTATCGCGGACAGCCGAATACAACGGTAATTAAAGAGTTGCGTTATGTGTGTTTTTGTACTAGCCCGCGTTATGTCAATGACAGAATAAATTATGAAGGGCGATTGGGCGCTTATTGCACATTGTGTCTGCACTGTTGAAGGCATAATAAGCCGCCGAAAAGTGAAGCGAGGGTAGAGATTGAAACGGCGATGCGAACAGAATCTGATTACGCTATCGCATACGATACTATTGAAGGCGAAGCTCAACCGTCCTCCAAGCTTTCCTTTTTTTTCTTAATGGGGCACTGAGAAGGCGAAGTTTGCACACAGCTTCGCGCTTGAGAGGTCATGAGATCACTTAAGGTTTTCGTTCAAGGCAACCTTCACTTGAGGGACAACGCAGAAATAGAAACTGGAAAATCGCAGCGCACAATCTGCGTAGCGCACAAAACGTGCTTTCTCTCGCGGGCCATTTCAGCGTTTTTTTTTTTTTGTCGCTTGCGCAGTGCATTTCATTTTTCTGAACCGGCTCGCGCGGCGATTTTCGTTAAAGGGCTTCTCAAGACCTTGTTGTTTTACATGTATTATCAGCGCGTTGCGTAGACTGAAGGCGCAAGAGGTAAGTGCAGCAAGAACGGTAGCTGTACCCTCAACTCGACTTTTGCGCGTTCACCTCGCCCCCCCCCCCCCCACCAAATCTGATGTAGGATGGCTCCTACATACACTAACCGAAGGCTTTTACGTAAAGGAAGCTTGCATGCCATAGTGGCCGTTATTTACAACGTATTGAGGACGCCGTTGCGTTGGTTATAAATATTTATCAAACTCATAGTAACTCAATCATGTTTTTATTCGTTGCTACTCACACTCACTGCAACTCACTCACCTTCGCAGTCAAGTCTTTTCACACTCATGAGTACTCACCCATGTTCGTACTTACTCCTACTGACATTCATGAGCTCTCACTCACTCCTAATCACACTCATGAATACTCACTCACGTTCATACTAACGAATACTCACACTTATCAGTACTCTTTCATGTTCAAACTCCTACTCACACTTATGAGTACTCACTCACGTTCATACTCTCTTCTTCTCACACTCAGAGTACTCACTCATGTTCATACTGACTCCTACTCACACTCACAAGCTATCACTCATTCCTACTCACACCGATGAATACTCACTCAAGTTCATACTCACGGATACTCACACTCATGAGTACTCACTCACGTTCATACTCACGGATACTCAACTCACAATACTCACTCACGTTCATACTCAATTCTACTCCCACTCAGAATACTCAGTCACATTCATACTCACCTATACTCAAACTCAGAGTAGTCACTCACATTCATACTCACTCCTATTCACACTCAGAACACTCATTCGCGTTCATACTCACTCCTACTCACACTCATGAGCACCCACTCACGTACATACTCACTTCTACTAAGACTGAAAGTACTCATTCACGTCCTACTTATATTCAAGAGCACTCACTCACGTTCACTCACTCCTACTTATACTCATCAGTACTCACTCATACTCACACTCAACATGTTCAAATGAGTATGAATGAGTGTGAGTGAGGGTACTCATGAGTGAGTATGCCGAGCTATGGCTGTCAGACAATGGTTTTAAACGTGGCAAGGCACGTCAGCAACGGGATGAGAGGAATTTCGCTCGTTCGTGCATCCTCTCGACACGCAGTGCCGCTTGTGGCATCTGAGTGCAGTCATCACATGCGCGGCCACCCACTCTCGTACGGAATGCGCGCGCTCAGCACACTAGGTGGTATATTTCAAGACACTGTAACACGATGGTTCCAAAATGACGATGATGATGATGATGATAATGAAAGGCAAAGATGAAGGCGCTGCACCGTTCTTATTGCCAGAGCAACAACAGTTGTATGGCTCGTCCTGCGGGATAGCCGTGGTCGTACAGCGGTTAGTACCTTGCGTTGTGGCCGCAATAACCCAGGTTCGACTCCTGGTCACGGCAAACTTTTTTTTTCTTTTTTTTGATAGCATGGGGGCCTGGTGATCATTTTGTAATGTCGCAAAGAACTCCCAAATCTTAATTTTATCGTTTCACCTGCAAACTTTTGGCACCATAAACATCATTATCGTGTACCCAAGCTTTATTGTTGGTTGTTTCTTTGTTTGTTTTGTCAATCAAAACTTGCGTGCAGAATTTGCCTTTGAAAACTACTTCATTTTGAGAAACTTTTGAATAGGTTCAGCATCATTTTGAACGCATACCTACAACAAGAAATGATAGGGCAATGCTGAGGTTCTATCACAGATGGTTTGTATGGCCCATAACAGCCTGATCAATAACCACAGCGTCTGGTAAGTTTGGATCAGTAGTTAAGGCTTGCGGAAATCACAATACTGATAATTTCTCTCTCGCTCGCTCCTGTGTTTGTGTGTGTGTTTGTTGGTTTCATCTCTCTCCATCTGCACGGCCATTATGGCTGCCTCTGTGATCAGCCCACCTTGTTTTGTGTTTGTGTGTTTCTCTCTCTGAATCTCCATCATCATCGTCATTAATGCTACTGTTTTTACCGTGGAATTTAGTGGACTACTGTAAACCACCTTTTCTTTGATAAGGACTGGGAGGGAACATGCTGCTCCGACGGCGAGTTTGTTGGATAGAGCTACCTTTCAAGACGCACAATCTCATTTTCCCATCACACGATGCCCCACTGCGATATTGCGTCTACCTTTGCGAAAAACTCCGACATTCCCACATGCATTATTTTGGGAAACCTTAAATTGAAGTTCTTGTTCCTTCATCACTTTTCCGTTGATACCGTCATCATCCTACAGCATGCTCTGAAAGTTTTTTTCTGCAGCTAGAGTGGCTCTGCAATATCTCAGAGATCGGAGGTAATGCAAACTTTTTTGGAACTTCCTTTGTTTTGCATTGCCTCCGTGATCAGCCCACCTTTTATCATGTGACGGCAACATGTGATAACATAATCTTGTTGCGCCATGTTCTAACGTCACAATGACGTCAAGAAAATTGATCTCTGACATCATGTGGACGTCATATGGTGAAGCAATAAAATGACCGTCCCATTCTCCCTTTCTCTCTCCTGTGTGTGAGTGTGGGTTCGTGTGCTTCACTCTATTTCCATCCACATCGTCATTATGGCTGTTGTTTTTAACTAGAAATTTTGAAGAGCATAGTAAAGCACCTTTTCGTTTATATAGACGAGGCGGGTGGCTTCCCGCGATGCCCAATCTCATTTTGCCATTACACGATGCCACACGCCGACATTGCGTCTACTAGTGTGAAAAACTCCAATATTCCTGAAGAGATGGCCACCAGGGGGCCAGAAAGTTCAGATTTGCCTCGCATCAGCTCCGCGGAAAGTTGTTTGGTCTGGTGGAAATTGTGCAGTTACAGCAAACAACTCCTATAATCGCCTGCCTGAAGGTCTAGGGATCATCTAGACCACGACTTCAGGACTGTGAGTACGTTTGGGGACATTTTATGGCTATTTTGGTGTCGGCTGCGTCTCCGCCCAGCAAAGCCGAACGCTAGCGGTGAACCAACGCGGCGGCTCGGCGGTGGCCGACGCCCCCGGCGTTCGCTTCAGAGCCCTGTTGTGGAGACGTGACGTCAATGGAGGTGACCGTGGAGGGTACTGAAATTACCCCTGAAGAATTTAGAACCACTGACTGGATCACGAAAGTTGGAAAACATGTGAAAGAGATGCGTGACTCCGCTAGAGGTGACAGACAGGGACGCCAAGATGGCAATTCCCGGGCAGAAAGTGGAACCGAGCCCGGCGAAGACAGGACGAAGACGGCGGCTGCGAACGCAGCATACAAAAAGCTGGGGCACAAGATCGCGGAGCGCTCGATTGCGTCGTACCTACCGTGGTTGCCGGCGAACGACTACAAGATAATCATTCGTCCGAAGTGCGGGCTGGCGCTCACAAAAATTCCGAACACCAGGCTCAGTGAGGCGGTGCGCATGGCAGCGCGAATTCCTTGGATTAAGGGACAATAAAAGGGAGTGCTCATTGTTAACGACAAGCAAGGCACCCTGATTTTCAGCACTCCAGACATAGACACTGTCTGGAAGGTGACCAGGATTAAGTCATTCAAGATTGAAGGCAGGAACTACGACGTCACGGCGTACCTCGCGCCGCACGAGGATAGCGGGCGGGGTGTGGTGCGCGGCATCGACCCGAGATTGTCAGTAGAGGAACTGACAGAGGCTTTCGGCAACTCAAGGAACCCGCCGATACTTGGTGTTAGGAAGCTGGGGGCTCAAGTTCAGCGGTCATCATCTTCAAAAATGAGACAGTGCCCAGGTGGATGTACTGTTACGGCGTACCGCTGAAGTGCGTGCTTTATAAGAAACGATACGAGGTGTGCTACCGATGTGGCCAGCTAGTACACAGATCGGAAGTGTGTATCAGCGACCATGTTCGCTGCCGGGGGTGCGGAATGACAGCTCCACCCGAGGACCATGCATGTGAGCCCAAGTGTAAGCTATGTGGCAAAGGTCATCTGACAGCAGATCGGAAATGCAAGGAAGCTTTCAGGACCCCTTATACAATAAAAAAGAGACAGTGGGAGGCCTGGCGGCGAACGGAAGGAGAAGAGCGGAAGGCGAAAGACGCCGATCCACAAACGTGCATAATGGAAGAGAACAAAGAACGGTCCAGGAGCCGGTAGAAGCATCGGAGAGCGTCAAAAGGAAGAGCAGGTTCCTTCCCAAGACTACCGGAAAGACAAAAAGGAGAGCTGCCACCAATGACTGGTCCAGTAAACGAGGGGACTTCCGGCACTGCAGTGCTGTCCTCAACAGTGGGAGACCCACGTCGCCGAACCGCAAGGTGTGTTGGGGAGATAGGGCCTCCGAGGATAAACGCGATCAAGAATTGTTAACCATTAAGGAAGAGAATCGCATGCTTAAAGAGCAGCTAGCAATGATGAGTCGGCAAATAGAGGAGCTTCAAATAGCTATTAAGTCGTCTAACACAACACCGGTTTCCCTACCACGAATGCCACAGAACCAAAATATAGAAAGGCCGGAGGAGCAGAGCACTACTCCGCCTCCAGCGAAAAAGAGGGAAAGAAGCGGAAAAGCCCGTAATATATGAGAACGTAGATACAGTGATAGACATGAAAATAGCGCAACTGGAGGCAAGCATTCAAGCCAAATCTACCCAGGACGATGAATGGCGTAAGGCCTTCAAGAAACGAATGTTCGAGATGTTTCAAAATCTGACACAGCAGTTGCATCAGCGGGATAATAAACTTACCGAGGAACTTAAAACAGAATTCGCGAAGAGGGATCGGGCGTATGAACAGCTCGCCCAAGAAGTATTAGGCAGGCCGATGAATCACCTTAGTTGCAATCATGGCTCACAGATTCAGTAAGAACACCGTTCGGCAATGGAACGGCAGAGGCTTCACGCACAAGCGTGCGGTTCTGCAGGAATTCCTGAGGAAAGGGGATCGACGGGATGTTATAGCTTTACAGGAATGTGGGAGAAAGGCGACATTGCCGGGTTATAAATCCTATGTAAGCGAAGGCACGAGTACGCAGGTGGCCACCCTGGTCAGGCGAAACGTTACGGCGGTGCAGCATCACATTAGTAATGCACACATCGAGCATGTTCTCATAGAACTAATACCCCAAAAAAAGAAAAACGCTAGCTTGTTCGTATTAAATATATACAGCTCTCCCAGACAAAGGCGATGCGACTTTGGAGATCTCTTCGCTTCTACGCGACGTAAGAGTAGGAACAACCCATTGCTGATCGTCGGTGACTTTAACGCTCACCACACGGCATGCGGATATAAGCAGGCTTCAATTAAGGGCAGGATATTGTGGGATGACATGCAAACTCATAATCTGGATCTAATAATTGACCCGTTGCAGCCAACGAGGAACGGAAAGAGTGTCGCGGTTGACACCACACCCGACCTTACTCTGACGGGGAGTGGCACTAGTGCCACGTGGTGCAACACAAACCTAGGCAGTGATCACATGATCATAGAAATAGTGGTAGAGGGAGGCCCGGCAACACCTCGGAAACGAAGGGTAGAGGCCGTAAATTGGGACTCTTTAAGGGACCTCAGGGGCGACCCGACTGTCATTTCCGACATTGCCGAGTGGTGCGATGGGGTGCTACGTACTGTTAAGGAAGGCACTGTAGTGGTGGAAACCGAGGACGACAACGAAGTGGTAGACACGACATTAGTAAATCTTTGGAAGAAAAAGAAAGCTTTGGAAAACCGACTCCAACAGAGGAGATGTGATCGGAGTATCAGAAAACAAATAGCGGCTTCAAACAGGCAAATTTAAGAGCACGCCATCACGCTCATGAAGCAAAGGTGGGGGAACGTCTGTCAGGAGATGGATAGGAATATAAGTACGTCCGGGACGTGGCGACTTCTTCGTCACCTTTTAGATCCGAAGAGCACGAAGACAGCGTCTAAACAGCAATTTAAACGGATGGCACACCAATTTGAAGGCACAAGGAAGGAACTCTTAAAAGAAGTTCGGAGCAGATACATTAATCCCGCCGGATCTGAACCTCTCCCAGATTATGGAGGACAGGAAAACGCAGCCTTAGACGCGGCTATCTCCCTGGCTGAGGTGCGAGCGGAGATTAATCGGCTAAGGACTAGATCAGCGGCAGGGCCGGACAGAGTGACCAACAAAATGCTCCGTAATTTAGACGATAGGTCCATCGCAAACCTAGCAACGTACATGTAGGAGTGTTGGGAAAAAGGGACGACACCGCAGGAGTGGAAATTCGCAAATGTAATTTTCATTCCTAAACCGGGTAAAAAACTCCGTTTCGAGAATCTTAGGTCGATATCGTTAACGTCTTGCGTAGGTAAGCTCATGGAGCATGTCGTTCAGACGTGGCTCAATAGGTTCATGGAAGACAATGGTATGCATCCGGACACCATGATCGGTTTTCGACCCCGACTATCAGCGTGCGACGTGATGCTACAGCTCAAGGACCAAATTATAGACAAGCCAACGCGAGACACAAAAGTTATCGTGGGGTTAAATGTGGCAAAAGCATTTGACAACGTGAGGCACGTATCGATCTTGGAGAATCTGAGCTCCCTGAACGTCGCAAAGCGAGTTTATGACTACGTCAAGGACTTCCTTTTGATCAGGACAGCCTCTTTAAAAATCAGGGAAGAATTTATCGAGGACAATAAATTAGGCAACAGGGGGACACCTCAGGGCTCGGTGTTATCAGCCACCCTTTTCAACATTTTGATGTTGAAACTGCCTGAACAGTTAAAGGATATTGAGAATATAATCACACCATTTACGCAGATGACATAACATTATGGATGAACAAGGGCAGTGACGGCCAAATTGAAGGCTCTCTGCAAATCGCCATTAATAAAATCGTGGAGTACCTAGGCCCAAAGGACCTAAATGCTCGGCCGAAAAGTCGGAAGCACTCTTCTTCATGCCCGCCGGAAAACGGCGGCTCCACAACAGGCCTGAAATGAACGTCCACTTATATGTTAACGGCGCAGAGATCCCCACGGTCGACAGTATGCATGTTCTTGGACTAAGAATTCAGGTGACCGTAAGAATATTGAAACTCTTGCTAGGTTGCAAGGCAGTTCTAATCAGACATGTCGTCTCATCAGACGAATAGCAAACAGGCATGCTGGGATGAAGGAGGCGAACCTTCTTAGATTAGTGCAGAGCTTCATAATAAGTAGGATAGTGTACGTGGCACCTTATTTAAAATTAAACCAAGCGGAGCAGGGCAAACTCGACACCATTATCAGGAAAAGTGTGAAAGTCGCACTCGGACTTCCCCCAAACACGTCAACTGACAGACTTATGAAGTTGGGGGTATCTAACACACACACTCGATGAGCTAATTGAGGCTACTGTGACTGCACAACATCAAAGACTACTCGGATCTAAAACGGGGAGCAATATTAAAGAGATTGGGCTATGAGCCCACGCATGAGCAAGCGCGTTCAAAAGACAGATCGATACAGATCAGGCACAGGATAAAGATACCTCCGCTACCCAGAATATGAACCCTACGTTTCACGAAGGCAGGCGTAAAGCCAGGGCAGCGGCATTACAATCCAGGTACACCAATCGACAGGACGTCGCGTATACAGACGCTGCGGAATATGAAAGCAAAGCGGCACACACGGCAGTGGCGGTCAGGGAAGATGGTTGCCTGATTGCGTGGTGCACAGTCTTTGGTGTCGAGACTATAGAGGCCGAGGAAGTGGCCATAGCTTTGGCCGTCAGCCAAAAGGGGGTCAGGGTGGTCATCAGCGACTCCAAAAACGCTGTGAGAAGTTATGAATCGGGAAGGGTGACGAAGACTGCCGTCCGTATATTAAACATGGTAGGAGTACCCAAATAGCACGTTTTGCTTGTCTTAGCTCCAGCTCACCAAGAACTTAGAGGGAACGAAGAAACTCATTCGGTCGCCCGAGGTCTCACCTACCGGTCGACCCCTAGAACCTCCCAAGTTACCGAACAAAGAAGCGAGTATATGCGCACATACCATGAAATTGTCGCACGCTACAGGCTGAATCGGCAAGTATACCCGAGAGCGGACAACTCACTAAGAAAGAAAAAACGAGGTTTTGTGGCGAAAGTTACAGACGGGGGTTTTTCCAAACCCCGCACTGTACAGCAAGTGGCACCCCGCAGTTTTGCAGTCCCAGTGTAAATTTTGTGATGAGGTGGCGAATTTGGTCCACATGGGGTGGACATGTCGAAGTCTGAACGATGGTTCTCACACTGTATATTCCTGGGAGGCCCTGCTCTGCAGCCCAGATCCCAACGTCCAGTGCGACATCATCAGTCAAGCCCTTGCTGCTGCCGCGTCCCAAGAGATTCCAGCTGACAGCTAGGGCGACGAGCCATGCCTGAACAATTGACTGACTTTTTAATAAAATTTTCTCTCTCTCTACGATATTCCTTTATGCATTGTTCTAAGACTACTTGAATTTGAAGTTATTCCTTTATAACCTTTCTGTCAATACACTGAGCATCCTACAGCACCCTCCGAAAGTTTTCTGCAGCTTGCGTAGCCATGCACTATCTCAAAGATCGGAGGTAATGCAAGGGTTATGGACCTCTCCTTCTTAAGCACTGCCTTAGAGATCAGCCCACCTTTTATCTTGTGAGGAAGTCATGCGGTAACCTGATCTACTTACACCATTTCTAACGTCAGAATGACGTCATGAAAATTTATCTCTGGCATCATGTGGACGTCATATCGTGACGTAACTCAAATTACCGTCTAATTTTCTCTCCTGTGTGTGTGTGTTCACGTGTTTCACTCTCTCCCCATCCAGATCGTCATTATAGCTGCTGTTTTTACCATAAAAAATTGTGCAGGATGGTAAACCATCTTTTCATTTATGAGGACGAGGCGGGCACGTGCCGCTCTCTTTGTGTGTTTGATGAATAGGGCTTGCTGCCCATGAAGCACAACTTTATTTTTACCAGGAAACGATGCCACACTCTAATATTGCGCCTACCACTGTGCGAAAATTCGAGATTCCCTCATGCATTGGCGCAGAACTCCGTCTGGGAATTCGGGCCTTGTTTTTTTTCAGCTCAAGCAGCGTGACAGTGGCGGCCCCATTACAGTGTCCATAAATATACTGCCTAGTATGCTGAGCGCGGGCTAGGAGATGGCCCCGCAGCTGATGACTACCGGCAGCGCCCACATGGTGCGCTGCTGTGCGAGTGGGTGCATTTGCGTTCATTCCTTGCTCTCTACAAGCGCTGCAAAGCCTGCAGGAGGCCGTGCCGTGCGAGGCCAACTATTATTTTTCTGCATTTTCTGGGTGTTTTTTCACATATTGCTCTATTGTATAGGAACTACTCGATTGCTTTCACAGTACTGGCGCTTTGCAATACCAAATGAAGATCATTTCGTGGCATACATTCCGCCATTCACTACTGCCCACAAGAAAAAAAAAGCAGATCCCGCGTAACTTGGGAATAAATGCTATGCAACATGAATCTGTTGTAATCTTTAATCAGTGACACATTATCATGTGGTACTAATTATATGCGAGAAATTGGATAGTCAACACTGGAACCAGCATTGGCGTTTCAGGAATATTTGGCTCTTCTTGCAAAGTATTTCGAAGGTGCTAAGTTAAGGAGGTGATCGTTAGGGCACCGAGATGTAGGCGATACGATAGATAAATAGATAGAAAGATGGATGGATAGATAGGCAGAGACAGACAGATAGACAGAAATATGGACCTACGGACGGACGAACGGACAGGCAGACAGACGCACAGACGGATGGATGGACGGACGCACGGACAGATGCACGGATAGTCGGACGGACGGATGGACGCACGGACAGACAGACGGACGGATGGACGGATGGATACGGAGAGACTGATGAACGGATGGACAGATGGACGGATGGATGGACAGATTGAGGGATGGACGCAAGGAGGCACGAACGGATGTATACGGACAGACAGATGAACGAATGATTGATTGATTGATATGTGGGGTTTAACGTCCCAAAACCACCATATGATTATGAGAGACGCCGTGGTCGAGGGCTCCGGAAATTTTGACCACCTGGGGTTCTTGAACGTGCGCCCAAATCTGAGCACACGGGCCTACAACATTTCTGCCTCCATCGGAAATGCAGCCGCCGCAGCCGGGATTCGATCCCGCAACCTGCGGGTTAGCAGCCGAGTACCTTAGCCACTAGACCACCGCGGCGGGGCCAGATGAACGAATGGACAGATGGAGAGACGCATGTACAGACAGACGGATGAACGGATGAACAGATGGACGGACGGATCGAGAGACAGACAAATGAACGAATGGATAGATGGACGGACGCACGGATGAACGGATGGACGGACGCACGGACAGACAGACGGATGGAAGGACATGAACAGATGGACAGATGGAGGGACGGATCGACAGACAGACGGAAGAACGGATAGTTGGATGGACGGACGCATGGACGAACGAATGGATGGACGCACGGACAGATGCACGGACAGACGGATGGACGCAAGGACAGACAGATGGACGGAAGGACGCACGGACGGACGGACAGATGGATACGGAGTGACGAATGAACGGATGGACAGATGGACGGACGGATGGACATACAGATGGATGGACGCACGGACGGACGAACGGATGTACACGGACAGACAGATGAACGGATAGACAGATGGAAGGACGGATGGACAGACAGATGAATGAACGGATGGACAGATGGACGGACGGATCGACAGGCAGACGGATGAACGAATGGATGAATGGACGGACGTACGCACGGACGGATGCACGGACAGGCGGATGGACGCACGAACAGACGGACCGACGGATGGACGCACGGATGTATGGATAAGGAGAGACGGATGAACGGAAGGACAGATGGACGGATGGATGGACAGACAGATGGATGAACGGATGGACAGACAGACAGATGGACGCACGGACGGACGGGGGGATATACACGGACAGACAGATGAAAGGATAGACAGATGGAAAGACGGATGGACAGACAGATGGATGAATTGATGGACAGATGGACGGACGGATCGACAGGCAGACGGATGAACGGATGGACACACACACACACACATATATATATATATATATATATATATATATATATATATATATATATACATATATATATGTGTGTGTTGTGAATATAGATAGATAGATAAATAGATATATAGATAGATAGATAGATAAATGCTCAAAGTGGTTGCTTTACGCAAAAAAATATTTTTAAAAACCATTTGTAGTATACCACCAGTTATTTTTTATATGTGCTTTCCTTTGAGAGCAAAAATTGTCACAAAAGACCATAAAAACCTTCAACTCTTAGCCTGTATTCCATTAGGATTCGAGTGAAAACCAATAATAACATGCCAATGAATAATCTGACACTCGCCGCTTATGATACTCAAAACGTTGTTGGAAAGGGAGTGCGACGTTGACATGGGAGAAAATCTGTGTGAATTACATTAGAAAGGGTATTTTCGATTTTTAGGATAAATAATAATATATGAAATTTTGCCTAGATGGCGATTTCATTCCCGACACCGTTCACCCTAATCCGAAAAGATACTTCGGTGGAGTCACTTTAAGAATGTTTTTCTCACACGACAGCCTTCGGATTCAGCCTTCTGTCTGCCCTCTTGATCCTACTTTTTCATTCAGGAAAACATGTTGGATCCGTTAGTGTGGGGAACAAGTCACCTCTTCCCTGTGCGACCGATAACTTTGACACGGCGGCGCAATACATGTTCCTTCTTTTCGTTGCCGCGTAGCTTTTAAAATCTCAGTGTGTTGCAGTGTACATATGGCGCCGTCGAACTTCACAGTAAATCAGAAGGCAGCTGTCACACACTGGTTTTAAACGTGGCAAGGCACGGCAGCAACAGGATGAGAGGAAGTTCATTCGTTCGTGCACCCTCTCGACACGCAGTGCCGCTTGTGGCATCTGAGCGCAGTCATCACATGCACGGCCACCCACTCTCGTACGGAATGCGCGCGCTCAGCACACTAGGTGGTATATTTCTAGACACTGTAACACGATGGTTCCAAAATGACGATGATGATGATAATGAAAGGCAAAGATGAAGGCGCTGCACCGTTCTTATTGCCAGAGCAAAAACAGTGATATGCCTCGTCCTGCGGGATAGCCGTGGTGGTACAGCGGTTAGTACCTTGCGTTGTGGCCGCAATAACCCAGGTTCGACTCCTGGTCACGGCAAATGTTTTTTCTCTTTTTTAGAGAGTATGGGGGCCTGCTGATCATTTTGTATTGTCGCAAAGAACTCCCAAATCTTGATTTTATCGTTTCACCCGCAAACGTCTGGCACCATGAGCATCATTACCGTGTACCCAAGCTTTATTATTGGTTTGTTTCTTTATTTGTTTTGTCAATCAAAACTTGCGTGTAAATCTGCCTTTGAAAACTACTTCATTTTCAGAAACTTTTGAATAGATTCAGCATCATTTTGAACGCATACCTACCACAGGAAGTGATAGGGCAATGCTGAGGTTCTATAACAGATGGTTTGTATGGCCCATAACAGCCTGATCAATAACCACAGCGTCTGGTAAGTTTCGATCAATAGTTGAGGATTGCGAATTCACAATACTGTTAATTTCTCTCTCGCTCGCTCCTGCGTTTGTGTGTGTGTTTGTGTGTTTCATCTCTCTCCGTCTGCGTGGCCATTATGGCTGCCTCTGTGATCAGCCTACCTTGTTTTGTGTTTGTGGGTTTCTCTCTCTGAATCTCCATCACCATTGTCATTAATGCTGCTGTTTTTACCGTGGAATTTAGTGGACTATTGTAAACCACCTTTTCTTTGATAAGGACTGGGAGGGAACATGCCGCTCCGATGGCGGGTTTGTTGGATAGAGCTACTTTTCAAGAAGCACAATCTCATTTTCCCATCACACGATGCACCACTGTGATATTGCGTCTACCACTGCGAAAAACTCTAACAATCCCACATGCATTAATTTGGGAAACCTTGAAATTGAAGTTGTCGTTGCTTCATCACTTTTCCGTTTAAACCGTGATCATCCTACAGCATGCTCTGAAAGATTTCTGCAGCTAGAGTGGCTCTGCAATATCTCAGAGATCGGAGGTAATGCAAACTTTATGGAACTCTCTTTGTTTTGCATTGCCTCCGTGATCAGCCACCTTTTATCATGTGACGGCAACATGTGATAACATAATCTTGTTGCGCCATGTTCTAACGTCACAATGACCTCAAGAAATTTATCTCTGAAATCATGGGGACGTCATATGGTGAAGCAATAAAATGACTGTCCCATTCTCCCTTTCTCTCTCCTGTGTGTGTGTGTGGGTTTGTGTGTTTAAATCTCACTTCATTACATCGTCATTATGGCTGTCGTTTTTACCGTGAAGTTTTGTGGAGCATAGTAAAGCTTCTTTTCGTTTACAAAAACAAGGCGGGTAGCTTCCCGTGACGCTGTCACAGAACGAGCGCTAAAAAATGGGCGCGCCGCCAAATTCTTGCGATAACGCGCGGGAGAGACTCCGCGAGGTCAAAAGAAAAAACGAAAACAAACATCCAAGGCTCCCCGGGCGCGCGCTCTCCCCTCGGAAGCGTGGCTTCGCCGACGAACCTCCTCACCCCACATCGGGGGCCGAGCAAGCCCTCGAAATTTCTAGAACGAAAGAGGAGTGGTCATGCCGAGTTGAGTCATCCCACGCGGAGGGCATTCGAACCGTCTCCCCTCTCCCCAGCCTTCGCTGCGTATCGCGCCAACGAAATGACGAGAACCTTCTGGAATCTCGCGCGGAAGGTATTTATTCGAGCGGCCTAGACGAGAGAGCAGGAGAAGACGGAAGTTAGCGCCAGAGCGCGTAGAGATTCCGCTGTGTAGTCGGCGAAGGTTTTGTCCGTAGAGACAAAGCAGGAGAAGAAGAGGATTTCCACCTGAGGGGTGACGACTCGAGCTACAGGCAAGAGTGTGTGATTACTGCTACCGAGCGAAGACGCGTGGCAACGGCTGCGTGTGTGAAGCCGACGTGTTTTCGGCGAAGTAGTTTGAAGCTTGGAAAATGGCCTATTGAAGACGTGGGGTTTCCTGGAAGAGAAACTTCGGGGGCTGCGGAACGACAACGCGGGACTTTGAGTGAGTGATTCTCGGAAGAGTATCATCCAGACTTTTGTTCCAAGAACTTAGGACTGGATAGGTTTTCTAACTCTTTAGTCTTTAAGTGTCTTGGTTGTTCAATGCATGCGACTGCATTGTAGTGCGTATCGTTGTCTGTGTCTGTTATTTCGAGTGTGGCTGATTGTACTGTGTAGTACGTTGTTTGTTTGGTGACCTATTGTACTCAACTATTGTGGAGTGTGCATACTTGTGTGTTGCTTTGATCTGCCGTTATTGAGAATATAATTTCGTTTGTTTATCAACTCTCGGCTCTGATTTGTTCTTTGGGTCACAGCCGGCGTCCGCTGACGCGCCAAATAGGACCACTTCTAAATTGTCCACGCTTTCGTGGTGCGTTTCGAGGGGCCGATACCTCGGCCCTTGGAATTTGCCCGGCGATCGCCTCCCTAATTGTGTGACAGACGCCCCGTCTCATTTTGCCATTACACGATGCCACACGCCGACATTGTGTCTACCAGTGTGAAAAACTCCGATATTCCTTCATGCATTGTTCTAAGACTACTTGAATTTGAAATTATTCTTTTATAACCTTTCTGTCGATACACTGATTATCCTACAGCACCCTCCGAAAGTTTTCAGCAGCTTGCGTGGCCATGCACTATCTCAAAGATCGGAGGTAATGCAAGGGTTATGGACTTCTCCTTGCTATGCACTGCCTTCGAGATCAGCCCACCTTTTATCTTGTGATGAAGTCATGTGATAACATTATCTAGTTACGCCGTTTCTAACGTCAGAATGACGTGATGAAAATTTTTCTCTGGCATCTTGTGGACGTTATATCGTGAAGTAATTCAAATTACCGTCTAATTCTCTCTCTCTCCTGTATGTGTGTGTTCACATGTTTCACTCTCTCTCCATCAACATCGTCATTATGGCTGCTGTTTTTACCATGAAAAATTGTGCAGGATGGTAAAGCACCTTTTCGTTTATAAGGACGAGGCGGGCACGTACCGCTCTCATTGCGTGTTTGATGAATAGGGCTAGCTGCCCGTGACGCGCAACTTTATTTAGACCAGAAAACGATGCCACACTCTAATATTGCGCCTGCCACTGTGCGAAAATTCGAGATTCTCTTGCATTGGCGCAGAACTCCTCTGGGAATTCGGGCCTTGTTTTTTTCAGCTCAAGCAGCGTGAGAGTGGCGGCACGATTACAGTGTCTAGATATATACTGCCTAGCATGCTGAGCGCGGGCTAAGAGATGGCCTCGCAGCTGATGACTGCCGGCAGCACCCTAATAGTGCGCTGCTGTGCGAGTGGGTGCATTTGCGTTCAATCCTTGCTCTCTACAAGCGCTGCAAAGCCTGCAGGTGGCCGTGCGGCGCAAGGCCGACTATTATTTTTCTGCATTTTTGGGGGTTTTTTTTACATATTGCTCTATTGTATAGGAACTACACGATTGCTTTCACAGTACTGCCGCTTTGAAATACCAAATGAAGATCATTTCGTGGCATACATTTCGCCATCCGCTACTGCCCGCATCAAAAAAATACGCAGATCCCACGTAACTTGAGAATAAATGCTATGCAACATGACTCTGGTTAATTTTTTAATAAAAGAGACATTATGATGTGGCAATAATTATATGCAAGAATGTGGATAGTCAACCCTGGAACCAGCAGTGGCGTTTCACGAACATTTGGCTCTTCTTGCAAAGTATTTCGAAGACGCTAAGTTAAGGAGGTGATCGTGAGGGCACCCAGACGTAGGCGATACGATAGATAAATAGATAGATATATGGATAGATAGATAGGCAGGCAGACAGACAGACAGACAGACAGACAGAAATATTGACTTAAAGACGGACGAAAGGACATGCAGACAGACGCACAGACAGATGCATGGACGGACGCACAGATGAACAGATGGACGGACGCACGGACCGAAGCACGGACACCTGGACGGCCGGATGGACACACGGACAGACAGACGGACGGAAGGACGCACAGACGGATGGACGGATGGATACAGAGAGACTGATGAACGGATGGACAGAGACAGAGGGATGGACAGACAGATGGATGAACGGATGGACAGACAGAGGTAGGGATGCACGGAGGGACAGACGGATGCACATGAGAGACAGATGAACGAATGGACAGATGGACGGACGCAAGGACAGACCGACGGATGAACAGAGTACAGATGGACGGACGGATCGACAGACAGACGGATGAACGGATGGTTGGATGGACGGACGCTCGGATGAACGGATGGACGGAAGCACGTACGGATGCACGGACAGACGGACGGACGGATGGACGCACGGACGGATGGACGGATGGGTACGGAGAGACGGATGTACGGATGGACAGATGGGTGGACGGATGGACAGGCAGACAGGTGAACGGATGGACAGACAGACGGATGGACGCACGGACGGACGGATGGATGTACACGGACAGACAGATGGACAGTTGGACGGACGGATGGACAGACGGATGAACGGATGGACAGATGGACGGACAGATCGACAGACAGACGGATGAACGGATGGTTGGTTGGATAGACGCATGGGCGAACGAAAGGACGGACGCACGGACAGATGGACGCACGGACAAACAGACGAATTAATGGATGGACAGATGGACGGATGGATCGACAGACAGACAGATGAGCGGATGGATGGATGGACGAACGAACGCACGAATGGACGCATGGACAGTCGGGCCAAGGGATGTACGCACGCACGGACGGATATATGGATAAGGAGAGACGGATGAACGGATGGACAGATGGATGGATGGAAAGACAGACGGATGAACGGATGGACAGACAAACAGATGGACGCACGGACGGATGAAGGGATGTACACGGACAGACAGATGAAAGGATGGACAGATAGAAGGATAAATGGACAGACAGACGGATGAACGGATGGACAGATGGACGGACGGATGGATCGACAGGCAGACGGATGAACGGTGGACATATATATATATATATATATATATATATGTGTGTGTGTGTGTGTGTGTGTGTGTGTGTGTGTGTGTGTGTGTGTGTGTGTTTATGTGTGTGTGTGTGTGTGTAGATAGATAGATAGATATATAGATATATAAATGCTCAAAGTGCTTGCTTTACCCGAAAAATTATCTTTAAAAACCATTGGCAATATACCACCGGTTATTTTTTATATGTGCTTTGTTTTGAAAGCAAAAATTGTCACAAAAGACCCTAAAACCTTCCCCTCTTAGCCTGCATTGCATTAGGATTCGAGTGAAGACCAATAATAACATTGCCAATGAATAATCTGACACTCGCTGCATATGATACTCAAAACGTTTTCGGAAAGGGAGTGCGACGTTGACTTGGGAGAAAATCTGTGTGAATTAAATAAGAAAGGGTATTTTCGATTTTTCAGATAAATAATCATATTTGAAATTTTGCCTAGATGGCGATTTCATTCCCCACACCGTTCACCCTAATCCGAAAAGATAGTTCGGTGGAGTCACGCTGAGAATGTTTTTCTCACACGACAGCCTTCGGATTCAGCCTTCTGTCTGCCCTCTTGATCCTACTTTTTCATTCAGGAAAACATGCTGGATCCGTTAGTTCGGGAAACAAGACGCCTTTTCCCTGTGCGACCGATAACTTCTTTGACACAGCGGCCCAATACACGTTCCTTCTTTTCATTGCCGCGTAGCTTTTAAAATCTCAGTGTGTTGCAGTGTACATATGGCGCCGTCAAACTTCACAGTAAATCAGAAGGCAGCTGTCACACACTGGTTTTAAACGTGGCAAGGCACGGCAGCAACAGGATGAGAGCAATTTCGCTCGTTCGTGCACCCTCTCAACACGCAGCGCCGCTTGTGCCATCTGAGTGCAGTCATCACATGCACGGCCACCCACTCTCGTACGGAATGCGCGCGCTCAGCACACTAGGTGGTATATTTCTAGACACTGTAACACGATGGTTCCAAAATGACGATGATGATGATGAAAGGCAAAGATGAAGGCGCTGCACCGTTCTTATTGTCAGAGCGACAACAGTCGTATGCCTCGTCCTGCCGTGGTCGTACAACGGTTAGTACCTTGCGTTGTGGCCGCAATAACCCAGGTTCGACACCTGGTCACGGCAAAATTTTTATTCTTTTTTTGGAGAGTATGGGGTCCTGGTGATCATTTTGTATTGTCGTAAAGAACTCCCAAATCTTGATTTTATCGTTTCACCCACAAACTTTTGGCACCATAAACATCATTATCGTGTACCCAAGCTTTATTGTTGGTTTGTATCTTTGTTTTGTCAATCAAAACTTGCGTGTAGAATCTGCCTTTGATTACTCCTTCATTTTGAGAGAGTTTTCAATAGGTTCAGCATCATTTTGAACGCATACCTACCACAGGAAATGATAGGGCAATGCTGAGGTACTATCACGGATGGTTTTTATGGCCCATAACAGCCTGAGCAATAACCACAGCGTCTGGTAAGTTTCGATCAATAGTTCAGGCTTGCGCAATTCACAATACTGTTAATTTCTCTCTCGCTCGCTCCTGTGTTTGTGTGTGTGTTTGTGTGTTTCATCTCTCTCCATCCGCACGGCCATTATGGCTGCCTCTGTGATCAGCCCACCTTGTTTTGTGTTTGTGTGTTTCTCTCTCTGAATCTCCATCACCATCGTCAATAATGCTGCTGTTTTTACCGTGGAATATAGTGGACTATTGTAAACCACCTTTTCGTTGATAAGGAAGAGGAGGGAACATGCCGCTCCGACGGCGGGTTTGTTGGATAGAGCTGCCTTTCAAGACGCACAATCTCATTTTCTCATCACACTATGCCAGACTCCGATATTGCGTCTACCACTGTGAAAAACTCCGACATTCCCACATGCACTATTTTGGGAAGCCTTGAAATTAATGTTATTGTTCCTTCATCACTTTTCTATTGATACGGTGATCATCCTACAGCATCCTCTGAAAGTTTTCTGCAGCTAGAGTGGCTCTGCATTACCTTAGAGATCGGAGGTAATGCAAGCTTTATGGAACTCTCTGTTTTGCATTGCCTTCGTGATCAGCCCACCTTTTATCTTGTGACGGCAACATGTGATGACATAATCTTGTTGCGCCATGTTCTAACGTCACAATGACGTCAAGAAATTTTATCTCTGACATCATGTGGACGTCATATTGTAAAATGACCGTACCATTCTCCCCTTCTCTCTCTTGTGTGTGTGTGTGTGGCGTGGTTCGTGTGTTTCACTCTCTCTCCATCCACATCGACATTATGGCTGTTGTTTTTACCGTGAAAATTTTGGAGCATAGTAAAGCACCTTTCGTTTATATAGACGAGGCGAATAGCTTCCCGTGACGCCCAATCTCCTTTTGCTGTCACACGATGCCACACGCCGATATAGCGTCTGCTAGTGTGAAAAACTCCGATATTCCTTTATGAATTGTTCTAAGACTACTTTAATTTGAAGTTATTCCTTTAGAACTTTTCTGTCAATACACTGATCAACCTACAGCACCGTCCGAAAGTTTTCTGCAGCTTGCGTGGCTATGCACTATCTCAAAGATCGGAAGGAAAACTGAGGCAAAAGAAAGACAGGGAGGTTAACCATCCTATTGGCAGCCGGTTTGCTACCCTGCGCATGGGAGAGGAATGGGGAGATGAAAAAGAGCAGAGAGGGAAGAAGGAAACAGCACATTCGCCAGCACACGCGCGCACACTCAGTCATAGTCCAGTCTTATCTTTCGCGGTGTGTGACATTGCTGTTACAGTCGCTTGTTCAAGTCGGTGTCGCGTAGGAATTTCAACAGAGCTTTCTTCGCCTTCTGTTGCAATTTCTTCTCTCGGGCACTTGACAGAATAGTGTCCACAGACATTTGGCTGTTGTTGATGCGCGCACAAGCGGACGCCAGTGACTGTCCCTGGATTTCATACAACGGACAGTCACACAGAATGTGGTGTAGCGTCTCTTTGCAATGACAGGCGTCGCAGTGAGCGTTGTCGTCAATTCCTATGACAAAGGAATAAGATTTTGTAACAGCCACTCCTAGCCATAAGCGATGAAGAAGGGTGGCTTCTCTTCAGTCGAGTCCAGTGGGCATGCGGAGAGCCATCAAAGAGGACAGGTGGTGTTGACGATTTGTATCGATGCTTGGTGGGTACCTTAGTGAAAACGTGATTTCACGCGCAAGTCTTCGAAGATTAGTGGCAGCATCGGTCCACGAAAGCGGTATGGCTTCTTCTCGTGTTCATTCAAGGGCTTCGCGCGCAGCAGTATCGGCATGTTCGTTCCCAATGATGCCGCAGTGACTTGGTAGCCATTGAAGCGTCACATGATGCCCTTTCCGTGTGAAGAGTGGAGAAGGCATCGAATTTCGAAAACAAGCTGTTCGTATGGCCCGCGACACAGTGCTGAGAGCACAGATTGTAGGGCAGCCCTTGAGTCGCTGAAAATCGACCATTGTTGCGGTGGTTCCCGATTGACCACACAAAGTGTAGCGCGCAAAGCAGCTAGTTCCGCTGCTGTAGACTCCGTGGAGTGGTCAGTCCTAATGCTGGTGGTAACACCTCCTCTGGGATAACTACTGACCCTGACGAAAACTGGTGGTTCGTGGAACCATAGGTGTATACATGTACGCTGTCTGAATATTTTTCGTGCAAAAGAAGAAGAGACAGTTGTTTCAGCACGGGCGACGGAAGCCTAGATTTCCTCCGGATCCCGGGTACACTAAGATGCACTGTGGGTCGAATAAAACACAAAGGTGGTATGGATGGTTTAGATGCAGGAGTGAAGCCCGAGGTAAGTTTATCGTTGTATTTCACAATCTTTTTGGCAAACGATGCATGGCGCTTCTCTGAAGACAACAGTGCAAGGTGATGGCAGGGAGCACGTGCGAAGTGTCTGATGTGCGTTCTCAGGACTTCTACAACAATGTGACTTTGTATCGGATAGTCACCAGCAATTGCAATTGTTGCTTCCGTTGACGTACATCTGGGCAGACCGAGGCACACTCTCAGTGCTTGGGCTTGTACTGCCTGTAGAACATGAACATTGGTCTTGCAGGTGTTGCTAATCATGGGCAAGCTATATTTGAGGAAACCGAGAAACAGGGCCCTGTAGAGCTCCATCATTGCGTCTACTGACATCCCCCACGTCTTTCCTGCCAGGAACTTGAACAGTTGGGAAATAGCGGTCAGGCGCTTTTTCAAAATAGGTCACATGCGGACTCCAACAGAGGTCTGTATCAATAATGATGCGCAGAAACCGGTGGGTTTTGGCGTAAGAAATCGGTCGCCCGCAGTATGAGATGACATGAGGGGTCATTGCTTTGCGAGTGAAGGCCACCAGCGCGCATTTTTCTGGTGATATGCTGAGACCTTGTTTTAACAAGTAGTTGGCAATCATAGTTGCTGCTTTTTGAAGCCGGGAACGTATCTGAGGACGTGTGACTGCCGATGTCCAGACACAGATGTCCCAGATGTCGTCTGCGAATAGTGAGATTTTAATGGTGCTTGGCAAGTATTCAGCAAGGCCAATTAGTGCAACATTGAATAGCGTCGGGTTAAGAACTCCGCCTTGAGGAACACCCTTGGAAGTATAGCGTCGCGTAAATGGGCCGTCTTCTGTTAACACAAAGAATGATCTTGCAGCCAGGTAACTCGAAATCCACCGAAAGACTCGACCACCAAGGCCAACTACCGCAAGAGCACCCAAATCGGCTTCATGCAGTACATTATCATAAGCGCCTTTCACATCTAGAAACAAAGCTGCAGACAGTCACTTACGGGATCTTTCGTGCTGAACGTACGAAACTAGATCAACGACATTGTCAATAGAAGAGCGGTCACGTCGACAACCAGCCATTGAATTCGGATAAATATTGTAGTATTCAAGATACCACTCCAGGCGGCCTAGTATCATCTGTTCCATTATCTTCCCTACGCAGCTGGCTAGTGCTATTGGGCGGTAGGAGGTGAGTTCGAGTGGGGATTTGCCCTGCTTCAAGATGGGTAACAAGCGGCTTACTTTCCAGTCAACAGAAACATTGCCATCCTGGCACGAGATGTTGTAGAGGCTGAACAGTTCTCTCCTTGCACCTTCCCCAAGGTTGCACAGGGCTCGGTACGGAATACCATCTGGGCCCGGAGAAGTTGAACGCCTGCAGAGTGCTAATGCTGCCTCAAGCTCCTCCATTGCAAAAAGAGGTCCATGTGGTAGTCAAGGGAACGGGGGACGTCACCTCTCACTGGAAAATCTGGACAAGTGGCTTGGTTGGCGATCTGCGCACGGAAACGTTCTGCGACATCGATGTCTTGCCTCCTTTGAAATAGCGCGAGCGCTTTGAATGGAAAGCGCTGTTCCATAGGGTGACGCAGACCATGCACTGTTTTCCAAATGTGTGAGAGTGGCTTGCGAGGGTCTAGTGACTGGCAAAACGTTGTCAATCGTTCCGACGCTAATCTATCCATGTGACGCCGAATCTTCTTTTGCATCCTCCTGGCTACCCTAAGATCGTGAATTGATTTTGTACGCCGATACCGACGCTCCGCCCGTCGTCGCAGTGTTCGGAGTTGCTCAAACTCTATATCAAAGTCGTTTCGTGTGGAAGATATTGTCACCGTTCGACTGGCGTTTTGCATTGTGCTCTTAATTGTTTCCTCTAACCCAGATCGTAGACCAACGCCTCAAGCATCTTGCATGTCAGATTTGAAGTTGGTCCATCGGACTGCCCGAATCGCCGTCCATGGACCATAACTACACAAGCCTTTGATGTTAAGGTAGATTGGAATGTGATCACTTCCTCATGTCTCAACATATGGAAACCACTTGACGTATGTCGCGAGGGAGTTGGAGACAGAGGCAAGGTTAGACAGCTGCCGTATGTCACCCCTCGAAGAAAAGTGGGGCTGCCGTCGTTCAGGAGAGTAATGCCATGTTGGTAGGCAATGTTTGCTAACCTGCATCCTCTTGCATTTGTCCGCGTACTTCCCCATGCGTGATTGTGCGCATTGAAATCATCTATGAGGACCCATGGTGCAGGACACACTCTCAAATTATCCGCTAATCTCCTGGAATCGAGATTAATCGACGGCGATATATAAACGTGTATGAGAGTAAACATGAGTTTGTTCTTTTTCACAGTGATGCAGACATACTGATTGTCATCGTGAGGTGCAATTGGTTGCACAACATACGTCAGTTCACGACGAACAAAGACGATGATTTTGCTTCACGAACCGTTTGTTGAAGACATGGCAACTTCGTACCCCGACCGTCTTATTGGTTTCGACAAATTGGGTTCACAAATGACGATGATTGGAAACACGTTGGTAAACACACACTGACGAAAATCTGAAAGGTGTGATTTTTTGATGCTGAAGGCGCCTGTCGGGCGACTACTCTGAAGTGTGCCAACTACAGCGGTCCTCATGCTGCCTCGTCGAAAGACTGTCCTCGAATCCAAAAGGAGTGCGCGGTTCTCAAACAAATGGCCCGAGACAACTCGACACACAGGAAGGCAGCCGAAGTAGTCCGGCGTCGGCGTCGACGTCGGCATCATCGAAAGTCTTCAAAGAAGGCACATTCCCGAGACGCTCCTTCCCACTCTTTAGCGATTTCATCCACTTGCGCCACGAAATGGCCCACCACTTCTACAAAAGAAACAGAGAAGCCTCCTTCTCTGGAGGAATGGCCCACGCTCCCAACGCGCTCTTCTGCCAAGGAACCTCTGCAGGTTGTGGCCACACAAGAGCCGTCTCCAACCATGGAAGATTTGCCTAAAACTGATCGTCAAGTGATCTCGGTGCTGCGTTCCCTCATAGAAGCCATCCGAGCGATATTAGTCGACATGAAGACACCATCTGCTCGGAGCGCACTTGGACTATTGCACGCCCTAAGCCCCGTGCTTGAATCTCTCAACTAGGAAGATGGCTACACACACCTCAACATTTCGTAAAGAAGTCAAGGCTGCATGCGTCATCCAATGGAACGCCAGAGGACTCAAAGATCGGAGGTAATGCAAGGACTATTGACCTCTCCTTGTTATGCACTGCCTTTAAGATCAGCCCACCTTTTATCTTGTGATGAAGTCATGTGATCACATGATCTAGTTACGCCATTTCTAACGTCAGAATGACGTCTTCAAAATTTATGTCTGGCATCATGTGGACGTCATATCGTGAAGTAATTCAAACTACCGTCTAATTCTCTCTCTCTCCGGTGTGTGTGTGTTCACGTGTTTCACTCTCTCTCAATCCACATCGTCATTATGGCTGTTGTTTTTACCATGAAAAATTGTGCAGTTGGTAAACCACCTTTTCGTTTATGAGGACGATACGGGCACGTGCCGCTTTAATTGCGTGTTTGATGAATAGGGCGAGCTGCCCGTGACGCACAACTTTATTTTGACCAGGGAACCATGCCACACTCTGATATTGCACCTACCACTGTGCGAAAATTCGAGATTCCCTCATGCATTGGCGTCTGTCTGGGAATTCTGTCTGGGAATTCGGGCCTCGTTTTTTTCATCTCAAGCAGCGTGAGATGGGCGACACGATTACAGTGTCTAGAAATATACTGCCGAGTATGCTGAGCGCAGGCTAGGAGATGGCTCCGCAGCTGATGACTGCCGGCAGCGCCCTCATGGTGCGCTGCTGTGCGAGTGGATGCATTTCCGTTCAATCCTTGCTCTCTACAAGCGCTGCAAAGCCTGCAGGAGGCCGTGCCGCGCAAGGCCAACTATTATTTTTCTGCATTTTCGGGGTGTTTTTACCATATTGCTCTATTGTATAGGAACTACTCGATTGCTTTCACAGTACTGGTGCTTTGCAATACCAAATGAAGATCATTTCGTGGCATACATTTCGCCATCCACTACTGCCCGATATAAAAAAATACGCAGATCCCACGTAACTTGGGAATAAAAGCTATGCAACATGACTCTGTTGTAATTTTTCAATAAGTGAGACATTATGATGTGGCACTAATTATATGCGAGAAATTGGATCGTCAACACTGGAACCAGCAATGGCGTTTCACGAACATTTGGCTCTTCTTGCGAAGTACTCCGAAGACGCTAAGTTAAGGGGGTGATCGTGAGAGAACCCAGACGTAGGCGATATGATAGATAAATAGATAAATAGATGGATAGATAGATAGGCATACAGACAGACAGACAGACAGACAGAAAGATGGACTTACGGACGGACGAACGCACAGCAGACAGACGCACAGACGGATGGATGGACGGACGCATGGACGAACGGATGGACGGACGCACGGACAGATGCACGGACAGACGGACGGACGGATGGACGCACGGAAAGACAGACGGACGAAAGGACAAACGGACGGATGGACGGATAGATACGGAGAGACTGATGAACGGTAGGACAGATGGATGGACGAATGGACAGACAGACGGATGAACGGATGGGCAGACAGACAGATGAACGGATGGACAGACAGACGGATGAATGGATGGACATATATTTTAGTGTATATATATATATATATATGTGTGTGTGTGTGTGTGTGTGTGTGTGTGTGTGTGTGTGTGTGTGTGTGTGTGTGTAGATAGATAGATAGATAAATGCTCAAAGTGGTTGCTTTACGCAAATATTTATTTTTAAAAACCATTGGCAATATACCACCAGTTATTTTTTCAAATGTGCTTTGTTTTGAGAGCAAAAATTATCACAGAAGACCCTAAAACCTTCCCCTCTTAGCCGCCTGCATTCCATTAGTATTCGAGTGAAAACCAATAATAACATGCTAATGAATAACGTTCGCTGCATATGATACTCAAAACTTTGTTGGAAAGGGAGTGCGACGTTGACATTAGAGAAAATCTGTGTGAATGAAATTAGAAAGGGTATTTTTAATTTTTTTAGATAAATAATCATATTTGAAATTTTGCCTAGATGGCGATTTCATTCCCGACACCATTCACCCTAATCCGAAAAGATATTTCGGTGGAGCCACTCTAGGAATGTTTTTCTCACACGACAGCCTTCGGATTCTGCCTTCTGTCTGCCCTCTTGAAACTACTTTTTCATTCAGGAAAACATGCTGGATCCGTTAGTGCGGGAAACAAGACCCCTTTTCCCTGTTCGACCGATAACTTCTTTGACACAGCGGCCCAATACACGTTCCTTTTCATTGCCGCGTAGCTCTTGAAATCTCAGGGTGTTGCAGTGTACATATGGCGCCGTCGAACTTCACAGTAAGTCAGAAGGCAGCTGTCACTATAGGTCCGCACTTTGAGGGACTACTCACTTATGCTCATTCACCACAATTTTTTCAGCCTTCACCTTCACTCACGTTCATACTCACGTCTACTCCCCCTCATAGGCCCTCACTGACGTTCATACTCACGGCTACTCACACTCATGAATGCTCACTAACGTTCATACTCTCTCCTTGTCACGCTCAAAGTACTCACTAACGTTCATACTCTCTCCTTGTCACACTCAAAGTACTCACTCAAGTTCATACTCACTCCTTCTCACACTCAAAGTACCAACTCACATTCATACTCACGCCTACTCACACTATCTCCTTCTTACTCAAGTTCATACTCACTCCTTCTCACACTCAAAGTACTCACTCACGATCATACTCACTCCTTGTCACACTCAGAGTACTCACTCACGTTCATACTCACTCCTACTCACACTCAGGAGTACTCACTCACGTTCAAACTCACTTCTACTCAAACTGAAAGTACTCCTTCACGTTCACACTCACTCTCACTCATACTCATGTGTACTCACGTTCATACTCACTTATACTTATACTCCGAGTACTCACTCACGTTCATACTCACTCCTACTCACACTCATGAGTACTCACTCACGTTTAAACTTAAGCCAACTCACACTCTATGCCCTCACTCACGTTCATACTCACTACTACTCACACTGGTGAGTACTCACTCATTTTATACTCACGACTACTCACACTTGTGAGTAGTCGTGACTACTCACACTCACTCACTTTCACACTCACGCCAGCTAGAACTCACAGGCCCTCAGTCACGTTTATACTCACGACTACTTACACTGATGAGTACTCACTCATGTTCATACTCATGCCTACTCACAGTCACTCACCTTCATACTCACGCCTACTCACACTCATTGATCATGGCTCACGTTCGTACTCCCGACTACTCACACTCTTACAGAAATGCGGACTGCTGGGCGAGTTGATAATTCATATTAACTGAGGTGTGCGAAAAATTGAAGTACAAAAGGAAGACCCCTCGAGACAGCGCGCCGGGTCCTGGTGTCTCCTTTTTGTACTTCAATTTTTTTTGCACATCAATTAAGACTCATAGTTACTCACTCACCTTCTGTCACAAACGACTCCAATTTTCGGATCATCCGCGGGCCCCATCTTCCAAGGAAGGGCGCTTTTGTGTTGGGGGGACGACATCCGGCGACTAACGACCCAGCGCGGCGCCGGCTCGTCTTCCCTGCACCTGTACTGAAAGGGGCCCCGGCGGTCTAAAAAAGGAAAATATCCCCAGATGGGACGGGAGCACGTGTACGCCCCTTAAGAGGTTTGAACTGCATTGGAATAGGCAGTTGACGTACGGCCAGCAACAAGTGCGGTCGTCGGTGTCACGAGTCTCGCGTAGGTGGCGATCATGAAGTGACCCGTGCAACGTACTGAGACGGCTGCGATTCCGGGCACCCTGGTCGTCTACCAAGCCGGCGAAACCTCCAAAGGCACCCGTCAACTCTCTTACGTGTACCAAGAGCTGGCCTGGTGCGTATGGAACTTTTTATTGTGACATTTTTTAAACTGTTAAATTATTATAACCAGCCTTTTTTTATTATTTGTAGTTGTGAGCGCTGCGAGGCATGTAGAAATTCAAAAGCGCGACTAATGATCTTTCTGTAAATATTTCCTTGTAACCCTCTTTTACGATTTCCATCTTGTTGTTAATTTAATAATGTTCCGAATATTTGTCTTTAGTTTGTATCTTCTGTAGGGTTTTTTACCATATTTTGTTATATAGCTGTTCTTTCCATTGCGCGTATCAGTTTTCCTCCTGTGCTATTTTTGTAATCTCCTGCCTTTGCCCTTGTTTTAATTAAATGCTTGTTCGTTTTGCATGAAATCTCCATGTCTGCTCAATGAGTGCATCGGTCAGGCTCATTCATCACCACACGTGCATCGCCGCACGGGTCGACCAACCTGCAAATAAATTTGAAATGTGCCACTTCGAGGCCTTTCAGGCGTCGCAGGCCGAAGCGTAAAGTGGAAGCCTTCTAGTCTGCCGCACGTCAATGTTGGATCGGCGGGGCCTCACGCCGAAGTGTGTGACACCTTCATACTCACGCATGCTCAAAACCATAGGCCCTCACTCACATCCACACTCACATAAGAATTCACCTTCATACTTTCGCCTACCCATACTCAGGCACACTCACTCACATACTCTTCGTCATCACAGCAGGACAAAGGCCTCTCCCCTATTCCGCCAGTCAGGTTGGTCCTTTGCTTGCTGTTGCCACTTTACACCCACAAACTTCCTAATCTCATCTGCCCACCAAACTTTGTCTCCCCTTTCCCGCTTTACTTCTCTTGGAATCTACAAAATAACCGACAGAAAACGAAAGTAATGAACAACAACCTCGAAAGAAAAAAAAACGATTCAAGATAGGTGGCAGTGCACTTGAAGTTGGAAAAGGTATATACGTCTACTTAGGCAGGTAGTACTTGAGGAGCCGAGCCACGAGACTGAAGTAACTAAAAAATAGGAGTGGGGTGGAGAAGATTCGGCAAGCATTCTCAGCTCATGGCTGGTAGATTGTCACTATCCCCTCAAGACGAAGGTATATAATAGCTGCATCCTGCCGGTACTTACCTACTGAGCAGAAACCTGGAGGCCTACAAAAAAGGTTCAGCTTAAATTAAGGACGAAGCAGTGAGCGATGGAAAGAAAAATAGTAGTTGT
Organism: Rhipicephalus microplus; assembly: GCF_043290135.1. Lineage (NCBI taxonomy): Eukaryota > Metazoa > Arthropoda > Arachnida > Ixodida > Ixodidae > Rhipicephalus > Rhipicephalus microplus. Next base: position 425,730,453 of record NC_134710.1, on the reverse strand, counting down.
AGCCTTACAACTTTAAGAAAAGAGCAGAGTGGATCAGAAAAAACCGGGGTTAAGGATATCATAGTTTAAATCAAGAAGTAGAAATGGACATGCGCCGGGCATGTAGCGCGTAGGCAGGATAACAGGTGGTCATTAGGCATAACTGACCGGATTTTCAGAGAAAGCAAACGGGTTAGGGGGAGACAGTAAGTGAGGTGGACAGATGAGATTAGGAAGTTCGCGGGTACAAAATAGCAGCAAGCACAGGACCGAGTTGAGTGGCGGATCAAGGGAGAGGCCTTTGTCTTGCAGTGGACGTTGTCAGGCCGATGATGAATATTAACATTGAGGTAGCGTTACGTGTACTCAGGTTACTCAAGAAACAATCGAGCTGAACAATTGTCGCTTTCTGTTAGGGTCGGTAGGCTCGACAAACAGGCAATGACTCAGCGCAATTACGACGCACCTGCACATTCATTTGTGTGCCATGACGCTTAGGGGACGCTGAGACATCGTTTAGAATCTCAGTAATGTGTTACAAGCACTCAAAACGCGCTTTCGTAGGCTACGACGCACGCGCGCGAAATAGAGACGCTCTCGACAGCTTCCGTATACTACACGGCCGCCGCTGATTACCCGCCAGAACCCAAGACGTTGCCATGCCATCCGGCTTGGCCGCTTCGTTCGTTTCACTGCCCCTAGCCCCTCCTGACTGCACTAGCGGGACAGGCGGGCGCCGCGGCGCCGCGGCCAGTACGGCCGCCCGGCCGCGAGTTTACAAAGGCGAGCGGATAGAGCCCCCCACAATGCGCCGCAGCCCAGCGCTCTTGGAGGCTATGCATTTCCGCCAGCCTAACTGTGTCATCGTGCTGTAGCTCCCCGCACTTTTGCACAGCGTTGGCGGCAGGCTGCTGCACCAGCGGGGGCCTTGCTTGCAAAGGAAAGCCCTGCCAAGGCTTTTGGACCTGCGCCGAATTGAGTTGGATACTCGCGAAGAAATCGTGTGCGCCCTCCTGTCGCCTCTCGCAACCGAAAGCCGACTCGTTCATGACGCAAGTGGCCACTGAAACAAGGTGATCAAGAAAAGGAAAACCCTCTACGATTGACATCTCGCAATCGTTCATGTTTCAAGCAGTGCGCGCGCCATGTATCGCCACTGCGCTTCACTCCTCGCTCAGCCCAAAGTTTTGCCGGCCTGTTATCAACGATGTAAGTTTGGGTGTTTACTAAGTCGTATGCAATCAACACAAAACGACGCGATGACGTACTTGTTGCAAGCCTTGCCTCTTCGCTGGTCAGAAAGGGGGTTTCGGAAAAATCACACTCCGCTACGTCCCGGTCGTCACTTCAGCGTTAATTAGCTTTAGCTGATGCTCGGCACTGACTTCTAAGCTACACATTATGAATAGAGAACATGCCTTGCAACACGAAGACCTTCCAAACGCCATTGTGCGGCTTAAAACAAGTAAAGCTTCCGGCCTCGCCCGTTCGTATATTCAACGCCTCCTTGGTTTATTACACGGACAAAATAATACGCCATCATTCAGGAAAAAGAACGCCGCTGCCCAAATATTGCCTATCAGCGCAAGTAAGGTTCAACAAAAACAATTTTTTTCCGGTTCGTCCTGCAGCAAAAAGTGCCCGTGGTTTCTTTTTTGGCGCTTCAGTGCAGCATGCATGTGCAATGCGGTGAAGCTGTGGGGGCACGCGCAACGTTATAATATGCGACCGAGCACCTCGACATTATGTTTTTCTCTTTTTTTTCTACAATCCGCCCTTGTCCAACAAGCAGTCATGCAAACTTGATGGCAAGTAAAAAAAAACGTACCTGGCCACAAGTGCCACATAGTCGTCACACGAAATTGAAAGAAAAGCAGGAGTGCAGACCAAGCATAGAGATACACAGGAGGATGTTCTAAAGCATAGACCATGCTCTGAATGAAACATAGGGAACTTTGATGCTAGTGTCTGCGGCAGCTGCAACGCACAGCACTTCAGCTAGCATGGCAGGGATGGGTAGTACACGAATGCAAATAATATTCGTTTTTTTAGCTCCGTGTGGCCTGAGTTCACTGTGCCACAAGACAAAGTTTAGCAAAGGTTTAAAATCAATGCATAGCTATAAACACAGCCACAAGTGCATGGAAAGCCTGCAAACACAAAAACTAGGCAAATCTGTGAAGTACCCATCATTCTCATGGCAACTGAACGACTGCAGTGCCAGAGTTACTTTCAGGAAACTATGAGACCATAAAGGTAACCCAGGATCTTGCAATTACACCTTGTTTTATTTTGCATCATTTAAAAATAATGCTTTGCTGGGGTGAAATGCCATTCGAAGTATCACAGGATCATTGCTTGCTTAGACCCCTCATCATCCAATCTTGTATAGGTGAGAGCCAGTCCTTACGCATGTGCTTGTTCGAATAAACATCCGTGCATATGACTGCCTGATTTCTGCAAGGATTATAAGATGCAATAAGACTTCACAATTCAATAGTATACTCTTTATAAACAGATATTAAATTCAATGCAGCAAATAGTTCAACTGCCTCTTGTAACACAGCATATGCCAGGTACAAAATGCTGGAAAGGCTAATATATTCTGGAAATTGTTTTGCAAAGCCTTCACAGGCATGGTGGCAAATATATCGGTTAATCCCAGCAATGTCTATTTTCTGCGAAGCTCTGAAAGCTCTTGCACGAGTTGTCTAAAATACCTATACACCTCTTCAGCCTATGAACTTGGCGTTTCACTGCAATGTAATGTCAAAATCAGAGGAAATAGTAAACCGGCTCTAAGATTTATAAGCTGTTGTAAAAAGAAAAAGCAGTATATTTCTTAATTTCGAAGAAGCATTTTGAACACAAATAGACCAACTGAGGCTGCCACAAGTGGCCTTGAAAATGTAAAAGTACTTTCCAACGGAAGCTGCTGGTCAAATGTGGAGGCCACGCATTTCAGTCAGCTGTACATACCGATGCTAAGTCTTTGTAATGCTATGATATTATTCATAATAGCAACTATAGACACAGCAAAATACATCCAGTTTTTTATGTCTTTTGGCATTGAGGATAAAAGATAGCTTATTCCTTTGCATGCATTTCTAATATTTTTGCAGTTATGAAGATTAGAAGCTTGATGACTGCTGGCATGCTGGTTTATGTTTCTCAAGGAGATGTGGACATCTATAAATCCAGAAGCCCCAAAATATGAATTTCGACAAGTGCGAGGATATCCAAATGCAGAGCTGTGAAATGTTATGCTCACACCTCTTATTTAACCTCTATACGAAGTTTCGATTCAGCAAGGAATTATACAAGTATCGATATTCATATGCCTCATGACTGGCATGTGTCTGCACAAGTTTTTCACTGCCATTCAGGGTTGTTGCAAGCATTGTACTGAGCATGTGTTTTTCTCTTTCCCTAAAATATCCCTGGTGACCGCACTGTTGCCAGCACCATAAATGGAGCAATGCAGGCAGTGACTACAGTGCCAAATGCATGAAACACCTCGACATTGAGGTCTCGTCATAGAAACTGGCTAATCTACAACCTTGCGAATGATTGGGCTACAGCCCAAGTGGTGCAAGGGTTTCTTGAGAGAAGAAAAAAATTAATAAAAGTGAACTGCTCTCTTAGCCCTTTCACATACCACCTATGAAGAACTGTGTACTTGTGTGAAACTGACATTCCAAGGCACTCGATATTCTATTGCAACAAAAATAGCGGCATAACACGAGGTTCGTTCAAAAAGAAACCGAACTTGTGCTTTGCTGTAGTCTTTGACTTTGTTTCTCGGCCACAAGTATGGCCAAACAAAATATTTCATCTTGGAAATGCCACCTGCTGTCTTATTCCATATCACAAGTATACGACATCTGGTGGAGGTTGTTTCTTTGATGTTCTGGGCGCCCCCATTAAGCCATGAACCCAGCTCCAGTGCCAAAAAAATTCCCGACGCCAACCTTGAGCTTGACATCAACTTCTTCAAACATTAATCTTTTTTAGATTCTCCGTAATCAATTAAATAACTAGTGGTAATGGCAGTTCATTCCTCCAATCTTACCTAATCTTTTTTAGATTACTGCGTAATTTTCAATAAAGTAAGTAGTAGTAATGGCAGTTCATTTCTCTAATCTTATCTCAACACTGTAGCAGCTTGGTGCAGCACATGGCAAATAGATTTAAACATGCGTAAATGTAAGCAATTGTGCGTAACAAGATATGCAGACATCTTGCTAACATACTAGGTAAATGTCTTACACAATCGGGTCAGCTCATATATATAATTAGGTGTTCATATCACATTGAACTTACCTCAGGCACCTCACACTGAATACGTTACTAATAATGCCAATAACAAGTTAGGCTACATACATTGCAACTTCTCAAAACCACAATATACACTAAAACTACTCCTATATAAAACATTAATACGTCCCAAACTTGAATATGCCTCTTCTGTGCGAGACCCTTGCCACGACAACTTGATTCACTTGTTTGTACAGAATAACTCCATCCGCTTGAAACCTTCTCACTGTAATTGCATTGCTGGTATAACTTCAATGAAATCCAGCCGAAGCTTTGCTTCTTTTGCACCCCCTTTGGAAAATATCCTATTTGGCTTCATTTCACGAATTATTCTGTCATACCACCCTGCATGACCAACTAGTCCTGAATCCTCAGTACATAACCCATTGCAGTGACCTTGTCATAAGGTTGGCATGGCATTATGCAACTCCCAGTGTTTTCATCTTGTATATTGGTACATTGAAACCAACTACCTGAAGACATGTCACTATCAGTAATTATTTTCCAATAAACTTTACTCGGTATTCAGTAATTATCCAAAATAGGCTAACTAATACTCTGTATTTACAGGCTGAATTATGTGTTGTGTTTGTTGTCCTTACACAGCTAACATTGTATAATTATGAGTTTATTCTTTGTTTAATAACTTTTCATGCTGCATTTTCCTTGTCTAGTTTGTAACCAGTACCCTCTTTTAATGCCGTAAGGATTTTGAGAGTAAATAATATAAAGATAAATATGCAACTGTATGCTGCGAAACGAAATAAATGAAGAGATTAGAAAGTCAATACATTTTGATGTTTCTTAGCCCCTACAAATACAAATAGCAATATCAAGTGATGTACACAATTGTGCACATAGCGTGTCAAACGGTTTACATTCACGCAGCATTCCTTGCAAGCACTGAAAGGACATGTTTTAGTCCTTTTTATGCCAACTTAGTCAGATTTCAGGGGTTGGCACTCCTTTCAGAAGTGGAGTTCGCTTGTTTGGGATTAAAAAAAATCAACTTCATGCTTCAAAAACTAACATTTTTCAGGCAAAGTAACATGAAGTATCAACATTTTCAAGCTTGCTCTTGTAATTGTTACAGTTCATTTATAATTTTAGTGAAGTAAAAGGTTAAATTATGTGAGAGCTTTGTGTTAGTAACAACAACAAAGCATTCAGAAATACTACACAAAGGCAGCTGCTGTCCTTAACACAGTACATGTCCACAATGAGGAGAACGTTATTATACCTTGTGTAGCACATGCGAGAAAAAGACTTGACAGGTTTTCACACAACCAATGTTTTCTTTATTTTCTGTCCCCCTCGCGCCAGTATTGCTGCTGCATTGCATGTGATCACGCGCATCTTCTTTTTCCATCACGACGCAATCTCCTCGCTGTTGGTGGCACTACAACCCAGAGGCATTCAAGCCTTTAGCACCGAGGTTCACACTGTTTTTGGTGGCCAGCCTGCAAGTAGGAAAGATACCAAAGTGTTTTTAAGTACCGAGTTCTGCGACTTGCTTTCAAGTGAATGTTTCTTCTAGTTTCTCAAAACTTTGCAAGGAATAATGAGGAAATAGAAACAGTCAGCAATCCTAGATGTATAAGAACTATAGTACAAGTCAAAAAGAAGGCAGGAAATTGAACACACAGAGAAGCACACAAGCAGCACAATAAAGAGGACCCCAAGACATAATGCATACAACACTATGAAAAGTGCATTGGGGATGACGGATTTTGATCACTAAGCTTACCAGATATACTTTCGGCAAGCAGCACACCTATAGGGTACTGCACATGGAGATGCATGTCAACAGTGGGCACACAGTATTGAGTTAACAGGGCTCAATATTTCTATGCTTCATGGGCATGTAGGACTGCCTTGTGGGTGTGCGTGGCAATGGATGGCGGAGCTTGTGCGCTGAGAAGCAGCAAAGGTGGCTCAATAAGAAATGAAAGCACCATTTACAAGAAAAAAAAGAGAGAGTTCAATTATTTTGTATTAACAGTGTATTACTATTATGTCCTTACTGTAACAAACTCACTAAAATGAACATTGCTGATTTTATTATTTACAAATAAGCAAATAAATACACAAGTGAAATAAAAACTGTCTGTTTGCATCATTTTTCACACACCCCATGGGCATCGAGAGGCTAGACGAGACCATCTGAAGCTTCTGGTGGGTAGGGTGCAATGACGATAATTCTATTCTAGCTTTATTTAGTGCTCATAAGTATGTAGGATGACTGCCAGTTGGGCGTGTTGGTAAAGGTTCATGATGAAACAAGCGCAAACAAGTGCAGTGTACTCTCCGAGTCTGGGCTCATAAGTAATTCAGTCATTCAAATGCAAGCTCTGAAGGCCAGAATTCAAGGCAGTACCCCAAGTAAGTCTTTCACTTTCAAGTGACTATGATAGTCCTCCAATGCTTTGCTGTTTTTGTACCACAATAAAAAGCATACGTCTGAACTGTCCAACATTCCAACGGCTTCTCTGGCAAGTGCGTAGAAATCCTGAGAAAAACATTTTTTTTTATTCTGCGTTCAGTCTTCTTCCATCGGAGTGATGAACGCCTAGAACGATGGCTGGTGGACGTGATCACAATGGTGTGAAAGTCTAAAACTGAAACCGTGTGCAGTTTTTGCAAGGCCTTCACCAATAATACTACATACACCGTACTCGTTGTATAAAGCATGGAAATTGTCAGATAATGTATTACCCAAGTTTCTCCAGCTTTGTTTAGTTCGCCTAAAAATCCCCACTCTTGAAGGGAAGAGTTTGTTCCAGCAACACTGGTACGCTAGCATTGTGAAACGAACTGTGGTGGTTTTACTCCTGCCAAGTGTGCATGCAACTAAAACAAACATGCAATGTCCTTTACAAGACAGCAGAAGGTCCCTGCTGTCTTGCAGTTGTGTTTAGGTGTTCTGCGTTGCATATGGGATAAGAGCCAGCATGGGCAGCACGATTAAGCGAAACGTGATGGCAAAATGTTCTCCAATGTAGAACTTTCGTAAGTACTGTTGTGCACTTTAGGCACAAAGGCTCGTGCAACATTACAAGATAACATTTGACCCACGGGCAAGGTTTGAAAATTTACTGAAGTCAGTTGTGCTAATACTTGCTGAAGACCTTTTTTTTAGAGCGGCGCCAGACGCAGCACTCGCTTTTCTCTGCCGTATGCAAGCACGCGACCATCTCGCCGGCAGTGCCACGGTACCTCTTTGAACGCGTGATAAAACAAGAAAAAAAATACTCTCTTGTGCAGTCTAAAGTTGTCTCAAGTGAATGAAATGCAATTTCAAGTTTGTTTTTAAGCGAAATCAGCCTACTTGCGAGCATTTATGTGTGGATAAATAGAACCACATCACTGCTGGGTGGTGCCAGCAGTTGCTATGTAGATTTTCAACATCAAGATTACTTCCTTTATATGCTACAAAAACATGCTCATTGGTGCTGATGAGATTAACAATCTTCTCATTTTCACCACAATGAGCAAAATAATCTGTGCAGTAGACAGTCCCTTTAAAAAAATTGTACCAGAACACTACAGCTTCATTGCACTAGAAATGCTGGAAATTGATTACAAATGTCGAGCCCTCCTCACAGCGAATTCCGAATATGCATGAAACCTGACAAGATAGCTTGTATATGCTTGGTAATCTTCAGTTCTACCATTCAACATTTGATTGAAAAATATAGGCCTCCAACAGTTCGCCCTGTCAGAAAACATGCATGCGAATTTCGGCCACAACTTCTTCCACGCACCTGTCCGAAACAGCCAGAAGAAGCAAGAACTGCAAGGTTTAGGGATAGGCAAATAGTTATGTGAGGTAGAAAAAGTAGTAATTTGGTTGAATCATTTAAAATCAAGCATTTTTATTATAATCCAATAACCTTAAGAATTTTACGAATAAGAACTAGGCTTGTACGAATATCACATGCGCTTGTGTAATTTCCTCGCCTCTTAACAGTGTCCTTTTCTGCTCTTATACCAGGAATGTCTCTTTCTTCTAGATATCAGCGAACTCACTTCAGAGTCTACTCACTCTAACTCGAATCTAGGCGCTAGTCTCAGAATGATTGAGTCCAGTTTAACATTTCTGTGAGTGTGCGTCCAAATGAGTCCGTCTCTGGAAAATTTTGGCGATTCTGAGTCCGAGCGAGTCCAAAGTGCAAGATACATTTCCTGAGAGAATCTAGTTCGATTTTTGTTGGTCAAGCTATGGTCATATCAACTCGTCCTCAGCATTACTATCTGCTTTGCCTAGATCAGCGTGCATACTCGCGTTAATGCTGACATATTTCAAAGCCGTGTCTTTTATATACCATTTGAATATTTATTGATCAGTGGTATGAATTACATGGTGGAAGGCCTTGACCTTTCCCTTACCATTAACAACTAAAGCAAGTTGGGGACAAATATATATTGCGCTGTCATCTCTTTCAATAAAAATGACCTTACTGGTTTACGAGCACTCGTAACTCGTATTCGCAGGCACCATATGAAAAGGTGCCAAGAAGAGCATCGATTACGTGAAATTTCGGTGTTAAAAAGCACTGGCATTGTGGTCGAAAAAGACAGTGAGTCCGAGCGAGTCCAGTTGAACAAATTTTTGTGATAGTGAGTATGGTTCCCAAAAATGGTTATTGAGTCCGAGTCTGAGCAAGCTCCACAAGTTTTTCTGACTTACGCTTTCTTGGGTGGAAGCAAAGTGGGAGCAAGTTTCTAATAAATGTATGATTTAAATATGACTACATTGAGAGTTGTACACAGTGAAATATTTGTGTTTAAAGGTTTCCTACTTGGCCCTTATAACAAGCTTTTAAACTTAATAGGGCCCTCCAACACTTCGAAAAGTGAACTGCTGTAGCCAAACACCGTCAGCAGCTAACACCAGAGATTATGGAGGCCAATTAAATGCAAATGCTGGGTGATCGATGTATCAGCCTGCCTTCGCTTGCTCTGACTAAAAAAGAAAGCGAGTTTCTGGCTTTGACACAATTGATCGTGAACTTGTGCTGATCCATGGCGTTGTAACCATATAATGAGATAATGATTGTCTTGCTGTGATGCAATACATTGCGCGGTGGTGTTCCGTCATGAGTATATATTTCCAGCATTTTCGTTAATAAAATTTCAGTTGAAGTCAGCGCTCTTTCTGTCCTTGTCTCTTATTCTGTAGTGACGTCGTAACTACTCGTAGTCTTGCGCTGTACAAATATGTTGATTCCCTATCACCATCTAGCCCAAGCATCTGTCTTATCAAGTTACAAAATAAAAACACTGTATACCCAAAATTTCCAAAACAAAGAAAATTCAGAATATACATTTTAAGAATAAATGACCCAAGAATAGTACAACAAATTTATAAATGATGCATATGATGGTTCTATTCAAATAGACAAAGAAAATTGGCAGCGAGGTGCCACCTCATTGCTCGTGCCATGCGGTATAAAGCATTGCTTGATTTTTTTGTAACACACATGAACTCAGTTTTCTAAATAAATTTTTGTTCTTATTGCGATAAGAGCCCACAAGTGTTTTAATATAGATGGTTGATATGATATGATACCGCTATAAATAAAATGTCCAATGAACTTCGCTGTTTAAAATAACAGGGTTGCAGGCACTATAACCTAACTCAGTCTTGAAAGGTCGCTTCACGGCAGTGCGCATATCCCAAAAGTGGTTGGTTTCACCGCACACAAAACCTATGCGGCAGTGAAACCACCTTTTAAAGCGGGTACACACGGTGAAGTATGTCTCACAGGCGCAGCCCCTCAGTGATGTCCCGTGCAAGAAGTTTTTGCTTTATCGAGGAATTTTCGCCTGTCATTTTGAGCCAAAAAGAATCTTCGTGATATTGCAGGGTGTTTCAGGAATGGTTAAATTCTCATATGACGACCAATAATTAGCGGTCACAGTGCGCCTTCATCTGCTGTAATCGATTCTGGTGCATGCACCACGCCAGCAGAACACTTGAGATTTATATACGCGAAGCGATTTCTTGTTCATTATTGGTGTTAGACTTGAAGCCCGCAATGTGCAGTGTACTATCACTATATGAATGAATACGCTCATGGCTTTGTTGTGTGGCAGCGGATGGGCTAGTCATAATTTCAAAAGTGGCCAGTACGTCATACACATGTAATTATAGTGTTTGCGTAGATGAGGGTGGAAATCAGTACTGTTATGCCGGGAAATATGCTGGAACTTTCGTCAACATTAACAGAGAAATATCCCCGAAATAGGGAATTTTCATGTCTATGAATGGAAATTCTTCGACGTAGAACGAAACATCACTGGCCACAGTATACATGCTGGATCGGCGGTGACGTGAGACCACCGACCCAGTCCACGAAGGCGATCGCTCCACGAAGTTCGTCCTACCACTGTGGTTGTGACCGTCAAGTTTCTACGAGTGCCGATCGCGTTGTTGCACAATGTCGAGGCACAATGGAGGAGATGCGTCCGCCACTTGAGGTCGTAAGAGATGACCAGCAGTCTACTGAACACGAGTCCGTGTTCCGAGCGAACTTGGCCGACGAAGACGCCGTCAATAAATATATGGAAGCGTACAGCGTACGGACCAACACTTCTTGGATTGTCTGGCGCGTCCAGAGTGTTGGGGAAAGGTGGGTTGTCTTGTCGATGCCATTTGCTGCACTACAGCCGTTTGAGCGATCATTTACACAGGGCTTACAACTGAAATCATAGTTTCGGAATTCCGCGCCGCGATACAAGGCGATTTATTTGATGTCATGGCGGCAGCTTCATTTGGGGTAATGAGGTTGCTGCGGCAATTGCGCCGAGATGTGAAAAGTGCTACATACTGGAACATTTCGACAGAAGAGGCACAATTAATGCTGAGCGTGCGCCAAGATGTCGTTTTCGCGGTCTTTCGGCGAAAAAAAGTGGTAGGCGATTAAAACACGAGTGCTCGACCATTTTTCACCATGGCGAAAAAACGCTGTCCAATGTCCTCTACGCGCCTACTTGCGCATCATATTCAATTGTGCTGCCAATCGGTAGTCTAGGCTCCTCAGGGCATATGAGCCAAATTTAGCGCAGCACGTGAAACAGCATTTACAATTCTCAAACACCTTTAAATCGTTCGCTCTTCTCTCCCCCATTGATGCCATCAACCTAACCGTGCCATAAACTCAAAGTGGACGGCCACTGCCTGATTTGACACCCCGTGATGGGCAATGATACCGCGGCCGTCACAATATGCGGCGATGTTCGCTTGCTGGCGCTGCAAGTAGCTTAGCATTCCAAGAAAAAAAAAGCTACACTGAGACTGCTTCGTTGATCACATCACTGAAAGTGACCATAACATACTGTACTGAGCTGATCATAGAAGCCGTCGCATCATGTTTGGGCAGTAATCTGAAAGCCACCTTGTTTGTTGGAAGATTCATAAATAGGCACAGAGGATGCAACAAAATGAGAATGGAGGATGTTTTAACAGCTCAGCTCTTTAAAGATCAACTCCAGTGATTTTTTGACATCAATGGATCTCAATAGAATTCGGTGGTACGTTCCTTCACAGATTTTTGTCATTTATACCAAATGACAGAATTGAGAGATGCACTGATTGTTTGGAAATAAATTTTTAGGCTTGCCTCGAAATGATCAACTGACTTGCCATAATTATTGGCAACACTGTCCATGTAACATCACGTTTGGCATGTCGACTGAAGTCAGAGTGTCCTAAAATGAACTAGAGGAGACTCTAGCAGTACGATCGTTCGGCGATCATGAGAATCATGAGTAGTACACTTATTTGCCTACTCTTCCTGCTTGCAGAACACGTATTTGCTTGCAGGTGGCGGACAAACTTGTGTCTTTGTTTATTCCTGTGTTATAGTATTGTTTCGAAGGAAAGAACAAAAAGTTTTCGTGACTCGATGTGACTCGTGAATTCGTCACATTTCACATCGATGTGACTCGCACAGCGTTTGGAGGCAGGCCTGTTTTGGTGGTACTTACATCGACGCTGTGCTGAAACTGGAGGAAAAGGCTTCTTTGTATGCAGCTCAAGGTATGTCTAAACTTGTGGGAAGATCTGTCCTGTACGTAAAACATTATTCATAAGCACTCATTTTCAAAGTGTGAATGGTCAAGTTGTAGCTATGACAAATTACAGACACATTCAGCACAAAGCCTCATCTACTTATTATTTATGCCAGTGGCTTGGTTGTACGTTGCACCTGCCAGTCAGAGCATACATTTACCATTATTTGCTTGGGAAGTAAGAATTTATGTATTTGTTACTTCAAAACCCACAACTTTTTGATGAATTTATATTCCTTTGAAATCAGAAACATCAAATACTTGGAGTAACCTTGAGTATGGCAAACCTAAAGCCCAAGAGGTGCACAGGTGGTCGGAGTTTCAAGTGGCAAAACCAGAAAACCAGATCAGATTGATAGGAAAACCAAATTGATGAAAAAGAAAGGGGGGAAGAAGAACATTTACATGACCAGATCAAATAAATACTGAAAACGTTATCTATTTTCTTTTAAAAAGACACTGACATATTTTTAAAAGGTTTTTTTTTCAAGGCATAAGTTGGCAATCTAGAATAACTGACACGTTGCATGAGCATCAATTCACAGGGAACCAGTATTAATGAGGCTCGCGAGTGAGCGCATGGAAACAAATTGTGAAATATAAAACATGAAAAAAAGAGATGAGATGCCTCATACTGGCCGGCTTATGTTTCGATGTAAGTATTTATCTTTGTCAAAGGCATTTTGTCCTTCTTGGCTGTTAGTTGAAAGGATTGGTTGTAAATGTCATTAAAGAAAGTGTTGAAATTTGGGAAAGCATCAAAGCAGCAGCAACCAGAGCTGTACAGAGTGTCAGCCACACAGGTCAATTTAGAGAGGCCATTTAAACTATGGAGAAAACAAAAAAGAAAATAAGCGTAAAGCGCAAGAACGGGACAAAGGAAGGGGATACGAAAATAGGCACTGACTGCCAACTGAAATTTTAATCCACAAAATCAAGGATACGCGGATACAAAAAAAATGGTTAGATTACAAATCTTCAGTCGGGTGCGTCACATCAAATTGATTTTTTTTTCAAACAGATTAAGTAGCAGAGTGCTCACACATCTATGGCCCCTTTGGTGGATGGCAAAAGCCTCAAATATCTCCCGTGCGAGCCTTTGACAACAGCATTTTAGGACGGTAACATCTGACAGACGGAGGCATGCTGCCCCCATGCCTAGCACAATGTGTGGCTAAATCACTACAAACACCAATCTTTACATGAATTGATATGTTTGCAAGGCCTACAACTGATGCGCCGCCCAGTTTGTGCCACAGACACACAGCCGCATGAACACTGAATTATGACATATGTTGATCACTGGATGAACGGCTTGATATGTTTCTTTGAACAGCTTGCTCCACTTCCTTCCTGTTCGTTCGCATGGCGGCACATTCCGCCTAGCTTAATGGCACCGATCGATCTTACTGTTCAGGAAGATGGTCAGGTGTCTTAAACCTATCTTATCCTGGTCCTGGCGCCATACCGTTGAAGACTAAGAAGTAGAGCCGAAACAGAGAACACCTTATTTGACAGATGTGAAACTAACAACAAAAATTCAGCATATCCCTAGTACTTTGGCAATTAACATTATGTGTTAATTGTTCTGTGTGTTAATTGTGTTAATTGTGTTATTATGTGTTAATTGTTAATTATGTGGTAATTGTGCCATCATGTTACTGATGGCACAATGGTGCCATCAGTAACATGAGTATTAGCAACACCAGAAGCGATAAGCTGATATGTAGGGTTTGTGCTGGCAAGGATGGTAGCCCTGGACACTGGTGCATAAATCCACTTCTGCGCATGGCACCTAACTACAACGGACGTTCACACAACATAAAGGTTGTAGCACAGGAGTAACTATGTAATTTTTATGAGATTGCATAGCCAGCACTGCATCCACATTTGACGTTTTACGAACATTACGGTCTATTTGAAAAATAGTTCCGAGATCTAGCATGGCTCTGGGGTAGAATTCTTGATTGCCTCGCATCATGCTTGGGTTCGATTCCTGCTGGCACCCTGATAGATTAATATGTGGAGTTTAACGTCCCAAAACCACCATATGATTATGAGAGACGCTGTAGTGGAGGGCTCCGGAAATTTCGACCACCTGGGGTTCTTTAACGTGCACCCTAATCTGAGCACACGAGCATACAACATTTTTGCCTGCATCGAAAATGCATCCGTCGCAGCCAGAATTCGATTCCGCGACGTGCAAGTCAGCAGCCGAGTACCTTAGCCACTAGACTACGGCAGCGGGGCCCTGCTGGCACCCTGACATTTTTCTTTGCGTTTGTCGAGTCAACGCTGCCGCTGTCAGTTTTGTCTTAAAGAGGCCCTGCAACACTTTTTGAGCATGGTTGGAAAATGTTGCCAATCGGTAGAAGAGGCTCCCGAGAACACGCGAGCCAAATATTATAGTGCAGCACGCGGCTTGGAATTTGCAATAAATAAATAATCAAAGTCAGCTAAAAGTTGCTTTCTTTCGTTTAAACAAATGACGGAGGAAGCTGAAAAATCATTTAAAGGCCATCTATCAGCCATTCGCCAATTTTAACATGGCGCGCTTGGTCCTTACAGGGATCGCCGCGAGAGGCCGCAACTTGTCCCCACGTGCGCTCCCGATCACACAGAAATAGCCACGTATTCAAAGCGAAAAAAAAAACAAAGAAAAAGTCTTCAAAGACAAAAGGCACGTGTGACGTATTTTTATTGTCCATGCCATGCTTAGCTCCTAGAGCTTTCGCCGGGATGAGAGCAGAGCAAATGCGATTGCAGCATGACAAATCTTTGCGAGTCCGCTCATACCGGACGTATTCTTAGAATTTTTGCAGCGTTGAATTCGTGAAGCAATAAGCTCTTTTAGCGAATCCATTCCATGGTTACTTAAAAGGTGTTTCAGGGTCCTTTTAACGTTCACGCATTACAATGGCCCATGTGTGTTCTTGTTATTTTTGGGTAAATACCAAGTGTCAAACAGCTGTGGCACATACCCACCCACAGGTACGTGCCACTGTTTTAATTCTTTAACAAGAAGTGTTTAACAATGTATGAAATGTTATTTGTGTTTTGACCAGCGTGTCATAATCATCAAACTCTCTCATACTAATTTAGGTTCCCACCAAGTTAAGAAGATTATCAAGAGATCACCCAGATGTAAGCAGCTAGATAGATAGATAGATAGATAGATAGATAGATAGATAGATAGATAGATAGATAGATAGATAGATAGATAGATAGATAGATAGATAGATAGATAGATAGATAGATAGATAGATAGATAGATAGATAGATAGATAGATAGATAGATAGATAGATAGATAGATAGATAGATAGATGCGACCACCGCAACCAGGATTCGATCCCGCCCCCTGTGGGACAGCAGCCGGGTACCTTAGCCACTAGACCACCGCGGCAGGGCTTAGATAGATAGATAAATATATACTAAGATAAGATACCGAAAGTGCATGCAGTACGCAAAGAAAATCTCCGCATTTATAAGGGAATGCGGGCGCCTGCGCGGGTCCATTCTCTCTTGATTTTGCTCATCTTCCCTGCTCTATCTGATATTATTATGTAACAAAGCTTGCTGATGTAGCTTCTTCGCCTTTGTCATTAATCGCTGTGTAGATGACATTGTTCTCGTGGAGAATCAATAAATGAAGTACAAAAAGCTTGCAGTAAACCTGAACTCCACTCGTACTTCAGGGAGTCCAAATATTTTTGCTGCAATTGATTTGTGAGGCAACAAACTCCGTCAATGAGGTAATGTTATGATTGCTTGAAAAAAGCCTGCAGGAAGTTTTTAAAAGGCAAGGTGAAGCTAGAACTAAAACTATTTTGCAGGAACACTTTGCACTGTACAGAGAGCAAAATGGCCAGTAAAAGTCATGCGCCTGAAAATTGTTCTTAAAAGACCACCTGCCATTCCACATAACTTTCCAGGCACTCACGTAAGTGTGACCCGTGGTGGCTGCACTGCCTGCAGGGCAGTGGTCGTGGTTACCCCCATCATGCGACGAGCTCATAACGTTGAGCTGGCAAGGGAGATCGTCTTTGTCGATTCGACTGCCTCATGCGACACCACCAAATGCACGGCAACAGTGGTGCTGACTGCGACCAAGGCTGGTGGTGTCCCACTCACAGTACTAATTCACAAGGAGCAGAGCACTGATGGCTACCTGGCTACTTTCAAGCTCTTCAAGGAAGTGCACCCTCTGTGCTTTGGAGGCCAACCAGTAAGTAAGGAAGTAGGCACAAAATTGTAAATTTTGTGCGTAGTGAATTGCTATGTATTAATGCCATCCCAATGCTCTACAATTGCGTTGTTAACACAAACCTACAAGAGCAACTAGTGAAGAAAATGTAGAGGCCAGTGCCCAATGCGTGGCTTGAATATAATTCAATAACCGAACTACAGGTTTTCCCACCCACTTTAATCCAAGTGCCAGCTTAAATAATCTGCACGCCATTGAAATAACTTGAGCGCCGAGCTATTTAATGCATGTGCCAAACATTTAATCCAAGCGCCAACTCAATGAGGCCGCATGCCAGTGAGCTTAATTCAATTGCCAATAACTAATTAAAGTGCCAGTCATTTTAATCCATGCACTTGAAACACAAGTTTGCCGCTTTATACAGTATAAATGTGAGAATAACGTAAACATGAAGTCACAGGAAGAACTTTTCCTTCGCCTATACATGCTTGCGATTATGAAATGAAGTGCACATTGCTATATCCTCCTAACATTTTGGTGTCATAGCTTCAAAATAAAAAAAACAGTGTGTGCTAATTGCATTTATGGGCACTAAAAGTTCATGTTAGTCTATGGTTCGTCGCTACTGCATTATTCTGGCTAACCATGTACACCTTCGCATATGCATAGATTCGTGTCGTCTGCTAAGCAGACTTTCGGCTACTTATTTGCTGAGGCATTCGCAGTCGTCTGCTCAGCCCGGTGATAACGGTGATAGACAGATGGTCACCAGGGCCTTTGTCAAGCCCGTCTCGCGGCTTTTAGCCTTGGCGACCCTCCAGTTTTTGTCTGGTAAATAAATAAAGTTTGATTTGATTTGATATTCATTCGTTCTTGAATTCAGAAACAACCATTTGAAACTCAAGTTGTATTTGTTTCGGTTCATGTGGAATTAAGTTTTTTATAAAATCATCAAAGGAGATACTCCTGTTTTCATGTAAAAGACGACGCTAGTATTCCTGAAGCGCGTTTGCTTGAAACACGCGTCCATCGAATACACATAATTTTGTTTGAATAAAAAGAGCACAACTAATATGAATATAAAATATGATTTCCGTTTTCTACAACAGGGTCACGAGTTTACGTCTTATGTGCCCTGCCGGACGAAAGCATCTTAAATGATTTCTAATTTGCTCTGCCCTGTGATGGCCCCCTAATGTATTGAGCATGTACCCGTTTCTGACTCATCACTGCCCACAGTCAAGTTCTTCATATCTTGTTATGCATCCCGGCACTCCAATAACAATATTATGTCTGCCGCATTATATGACCTGGCCCAGACATGTAATGCTATACAAATCTAATTATGAGCCTTGTTGACGAACACAAAATATTCTTGCTTTTGTCTTTCATTGCTATTAAAATGACTCCACCCGGGTCAAGCACTCATCTACAAACTTGTACATAGCACAGTATAAGCCCTCCAAACATGGCTCAAGCGAACCACAGAATTTTTGTTTCCACGAATACTAGCAGCAAATACTAATAATAATGATTCATTCTACTTTCCGACTATAGTATTTTATATTGTAGAAACTGCATTTCAATTGCACTGCCATTTTTACGCCCCGTAATGTGCTTTTTGTGCATGGATTAAACTGACTGGCACCTGAATTGAAGCCATTGGCGATTGGATCAAACACGGTGGCACTTGAATGAAAATTACTGGCACGCGGCCTGATTGAGTTGGCGCTTGGATTAAATATGTTGGGGCTTGGATAAAATGTTTGGCACATGTATTAAGAATTTGGCGCTCAGATTATTTCAACGGCGTGCAGATTATCTAAGCTGCCACTTGGATCAAAGTGAGCGGGAAAACCTGCAGTTCCCTATGAAACTTCTGTAACTACTTTTGAAGACATTTCTGAATTCGCATAGTGTAAGTAATTACACAATAGCAAATAGCCCCAGTAAGCTGGACCAAAAAAAAGTTGTACCAGGACCGAAATTATTTGTGACAAAAACAAAAGTAAATATTACTGCACAGACTAAGCCAGAGGAGAGGGCCTTTGTGGTCCTTGTGGGCATTTATAGAAATCACCTACAAGCTCTCATCATTATCATACATTTGGGTATGAATTCTAATCTTTCCTATGTGACACCATCATTGTGGGTGAAGCGTGCCTGTTCTGTGCATTGCACTCAGGCTAGATAAGCATTTTTCCAGCTAAAACATGTGCCCACACCATAGGTCGGCATAACTTGTGGAACTCACTCAGGCTCATTCATGAAATATATCAGTCTGTTCAATTTGCCTGCACCACGTGAACCAGTTCACGATGTTCTGCGCCTTGCCATTCGTTTCAGCGGTGCAGCATTGACGACCTCTGAACCCTGCCATTCATTTCTAAAGGTGCAGAAGAGGTACAGCGCTGGTTCACAATTTTCCCGTCCCTCCCACACTGACAGTGCCGGCTTGGCTCAGCCGTGCGTGCAACTGAGCAGACGACGCAACACTTTGGTGTAGGCACCGTACCTGCCTCCACTAACACGCTGCGTTTTTGCAAAGAAGTTTGTGCCTCATAAACTGTATGCATAATCATTTCGCCATCGGTCAGTGTTAGCTTAACGGTGTTAACTAAGCGAACAGAAATAAGGCCTGCATCAGCACATCGTATTCGTTTTGGGTGTTGCACTGTGCCTGCACCACTGCACTTGCGCTTCACAATTTCTGAACTTTGCATGAACAGCCGTGAAGCGGTTTCGACTGGTGCAGGTAAATCAAATGGACCTCGTATTTTGAACTTTGGAGTCATTTTACTCAGACTCACAAAAATTTTTCTGAGTTGAACTCACTCAAACTCTCGTTCACACATATTTATTTATTTAACAATACTGTAAGCCTTTGTACAGGCCCATACAGGTTCTTAAGCCGGACTCACTCAGACTCAAACTCACCAAAACATTACTCAACTGCACACACTCAGCCTCAGACGCACGGTTGGACCTGAGTCTGAGTGAGTACGACTGAGTCAACACATGAGTTCATCAGCCTAGAATTAGCTTCTTTGATTGTGGTGTTAATGCTCTTTAACACCAATATCTGACGTAATTGGTGCTCTTCTTGGTGCCGCTTCACACAGCATCTTCGAAAACGAGTTCCAAGTGCTTCCAAACCAGTAAAGTCATTTTTCTTGGAGGAGATGATAAGGTATAAGAGTCAAGAAATTCCCCGGAAGACTTAGTTTGGGACTGTCAAGGCGTTCCTTGTATAATTCACACATCTAATTAATAAATATTGAAACGGTGTATGAACAACACTGCTTGGAATACCTGTGAATAGATGTGAGTATAAATGTCAATCTAGGTAAGGATGAGAAATGCTGAAAATGTCTAGGTGGAACCTCAAGTCGGCAAAAGAAAGTGGAACTCACTCAAGAAATATATTTTGCGCTTTCGACTCACTCGGACTCAGACTCTCCAAACTTTTGCTTAGCCAAACCCGCTCGGACTTAACCTCACTAAAACTTTCTTCAAACAAACTCTCTCGGACTTCGACTCACAGATATATTGCTTATCCAGACTCATAATGTGAGTCTGAGTGAGTCCGTGTGAGTTGGCCAATGAGTGAGTTCGGCGACCTATTTATTGCCCACACTCTCTCCTCTTTTTAAAATACTGGTAACGGATGCAAACTTACACTTGTCTTTAACCTTGAAACTTACCATAAATGTTACTGCTCTCTATAATTTATTAAAAAACAAATAGCGAACTCAAATTCAATAGAAAATAATTAGCCAAGGCTATTTATATTTTTAGATTCACCCACGAAAAATGTTCTCACAACATCCACGACTTTTCTATGCCTTTATAACTAAGGACAGCTTTCAACTTTATTGCGTTGTCTGCCAGGCCCCTCAGGTACTCATGAGTGACAATTCAAGTGCTGAGAAGGCCGCCCTGCAGCAGACATGGCCGTCAGGAAGGCAGCTTTTGTGCCATTTTCATGTGGCACAAGCGGAGTGGCGCTGGCTGACGACATCTCACAACTCTGTCGACAAAGACCAGAGGAGACGATTCATGCCTGCCTTCGAGCGGGAAAGTTTTTTTGCAATCTAGTTGTAACTCTAGCTCTAAGATACGAGGTGCATTTGTTGCATCTGCACTCAGTGAACAAATTCACAATGGTCTGCTATTCTGGCATTCGTTTCGTGTTTCCAACATGATGGCACTGGCACTGCAGCATAGGTGTATAAAAAGCACAACTGTCCTGCAAGGCTAGTTCATGAATTACCTTCACTTCCTCGTGATATAATTTGGAGTGTATGGCGCACAAGATGCCCTAATCTGCAGATGACAACGCTGACAGCATTTGTGTCCATTTTAATCACATTTAAATAGTACACCAGTAAATGTCTGGTGGGTTCAATTGATTTAAAATGCCATAAAATTAGGCTTGTACAAATATTCAAATGCTTCGAATATTCAAACGATTAATGAAGTAATCAAATATGCTTTGAATAGAAGTTAAATTGTTGAAAATTTTCACTTATTCGAAACGAACAAATAAATTCATATTAGTCCACATGTAACACTCTGTAAAGGTGGTTTCACGGCAGTGGAGGGATGCTAAACCAAGAAAGCATTTACCCAAGCATATTAGACCACTTGTAAACGTGGTTTCACTGCAGTGAACGAGTGCTAAGCAGTCAAAAGACGTATTCAAGAAAAATTCGCACTGCAGCAAAGCCCCACTTCAAGGTCTTAATAAAGAATTACCCTGACATCGATTCTGCTTTTTTTGTTTTCAGTTGAAAAGCTCGTTACACAGACTTATATGCTCTAAGTAAAAAAAAATTAAAACGCAGCATATTTTAGTGGCTATTACTTCGACTGTACCAAAAGTCGAATGCTGTACCATTCAAAGTTGTTGCTACTTCCTTTGATGAAAAAAAAATGGCCTTTGCATAGGCCCTGTTTCAATTTTTAAAGATCTGTGCAAGTTTGTTTGGCCATGACAAATAGGCCCCTTTTTGTTTATAATATGCAATATATATACTATTACAATTCGTTTAGAAATTATTCGACTAAAATCACTATTCGCTTCGAATTCACTTCGAACCTAAAATTCCCTATTCGCACAAGCGTACAGAACGTGTCAGCAGCATCAACTTTTATGGACCACCGCTTGGCAATTCGTAGAGCAGACCGCGGCAATCAATTTCCAGATTACAGCGCTGCGCACCGTGCACAGCCTCCATTTCGGAAAACAATTCCCGCGCTCCTTTCCTACACCTGACCAATCCTCCTTTCATGCACAGTGACACAAATTCGCCAATCGGCGACTTGACGAAGCACGCAGCTCATCGATTGGGTTAAACCAGTCACGAGGGCAGGCTAAGCTTTTTCCTCCTTTTGAAAGAGAAGGGTGGCGAGACCGCGCGAAAATTTGAAACTAGCTGAAACCAATAGTCTAACCCTTGTGAATTCCTTAATAAAGCTTTCGCGAAATCCTTGGGGCAGCATGTTCACGGAGCAAAGGTCGCATATTTTTGATTTTTGGTTTTTGGGGGTTGTTTACTGGCCCTTCGAACTGGGGCAAACATGTGCAGATCACAAAGTGACTTCAATGCAGACAGTGAAGCAGGCTAATGAATCTGCATTATGGTGCAGTTTAAAAAAAGTGAAAATACGCAAATACGAGCACCTCATTGAAACATTTCCTGCTATCTACAGGTCATGTATGCAGACACAGCAGAAAAACATGAAGCTGCCGCTGCCGAACTGAAGGCCCTACAACACGAGGCCTTCGTGTCTAGAGTTCTGACATTCTTGCGCCGACAAGAAGAGTGGGTGCAGCTCTACCGTTTGGACGTGTTGACAAGGGGCCACAACACCAACAATTTTGCGGAGGCGACCATACGCGTGCTCAAAGACTTTATACTGAACAGAGTCGAAGCATTTAATGCAGTCGCACTCGTAGACTCGGTGGCTATGGTGTGGGAGAAATACTTTGAAAGCCATATGCTCCGCCACGCCTACAGCCGTGTTCCAGCCCATCAACTGCTGTACAAGCGGTTGCTGTCGAGAATGCCAAAAGAAGCAGCCGAGGCCATTCAAGTGGTAGGCCAGGGACAGTACACTGTGCCTAGTGCCACCCACCCCAGCTCCAGTTATGAAGGCTATGCCGACATAGGATTATGCACGTGTCTTTTTGGTAAGCAAGGTGCATTTTGTAAGCACCAAGCTTTGGTGCAGAAAAAGTACGGAGGACTGTTTCCAAATGCTCCGGCACTGAGTACTGACGACCGCTACCAACTGGGACAGCTGGCCCTGGGCGAAAAGTGTCCCCCCAGGATATTTTTCAAACCCTTCCAAGAGGAGGAGCCCAGCAGTAGTGCCAGAACCACGGAAGGTACCAGTGCCCAGCAGGAGGAGCCAGACGAACTCCAACCAATGCAAGGCACCAGCACGCAAGAGGCCACACAGGTCGCACCTGTACTGTTGGTGCCTGATGCGGCCCAACTTGCCCAGGTAGGACAAGCCCCTTGAGAGGGCCCTGAAATACTTTTCCATTAAACATAGGGAATGCTACTGAACAGTAGTCAAGGCTTCTTTTATTCCTGTAAGCTTATTATTGTGCTCCACCGACCTAACGAATTTACAATTTCATATTGGTGGATGTCATCATTATGAGGGCGATTTCAAGATTTCAACACTACCGGTGTCGTATTGTTTCATGTTTGGGACAACAGGTCACCAATTGTTGGTATTAGCAGCACTTCCACTAGCAGAATAGTCAAAACAGGTGACAGAAAAAACTTAACTTAAACTGACTCCTCAGCTTGAACTTTATTCCCGAGCAGTTGTCTGCAGTTAGAGAGGAGCAAAATAATTGTGCAGTTCTTGTTGTGTGCTGTACACGTGAAGTATATTTCTTTCACCACTTTTGGTGCAGGTCCAAGAACATGCATATGAGTTCCTGGAGGTCCAGTTGCGGCGTGTGCATTCTATGAATGCACACAAACCAGCTTACCTTGATATCGTGAAGGGCCTTGGAGAGGAGTTTGCTCGTGTTCAGAGCAGCAGCGATGGGACAGGACTGATGCTGGCACTCTAGGCTACCGCTGCAGCAAGACGTCGCCGGGCCCGTCACATAAGGGGGCAACTGACCAGCACTGCTAGGCATAGGCCAGGGCTTACAAGGGGGTCCAAGAGGGTCCCTACAGGGCGCCCAGCAGTTGAGCCAGCTGCCAAGAAAGCAAAGAGGCCCCATTTTTGAGCCACAACATAGAGTAAAATGTGCCTGGTGCAAGGCTGCACTGAATGGCAGCTGCCTCCAACCAACTGAGTGCACGACAGTTCTAGGCACAGTGCCAACGTAGTTTCAAACATAATTTTTAGCGTTTTTTGTGGCGAAACGATGATATGATTATGAACCACACCGCAGTGGGCGGCTGATGATATGTGGGGTTTAACGTCCCAAAACCACCATATGATTATGAGAGACGCCGTAGTGGAGGGCTCCGGAAATTTGGACCACCTGGGGTTCTTTAACGGGCTCCCAAATCTGGGCACACTGGCCTACACCATTTCCGCCTCCATCGGAAATGTAGTCACCGCAGCCGGGATTCAATCCCACGGCCTGCGGGTCAGCAGCCAAGTATTTTAGCCACTAGACCACCGCGACGGGGCCCACAGTGGGTGACTTCGGATCAAATTAGGCCATGTGGGATTCTTTAAAGTGCACCTAAGTCTAAGTGAAGGAGCAGCTCACTGCCACCGCTGCACTTGATGCTTCATCTTTCATTGAACCAAAGCGAGAACAACTCCTAGCATTTGCTGTAATATTACAACCTTACAATTGGTCACCTTAGCCAGAGGCATATGCATTTGGCTCTGCACTACTACCTCCGTATCATGCATACAGCCTTGTCAAAGCTGATATTAAAGAATGGTGCCCACTAATCCCACTAGTCTCTTGGATCCACCAGGTGTGGCCCTTACAAGTCACAATCAGATACTCATCAATGTTGTGCAGTAACATTGTGCTATTCCACCATGAGTGACTTTTGTTTCGCCTTACCGTCAGGAGTTATGAGGTCTTCAACTGTGTTTTTTGAAGGGCGGGGGGGGGGTTAATGTCCTAAAACCACGACACTGACAGTATTGTTATGTACCGCTTACCTAGAAAACGAAGAAGTGAGAAGACTAGGTGGTGCCTGTCCTGGCCATCGTGGTTGTTTTTACCCGCAATACTGTTACTGTGAATATTGTATCTACACTCGTTTTCTGTCATCTCTCTGTAACATCTTTGGTGGAGGTGCTGGGCACATCAGGAGCACAAAACAGAACTTCGCAGCGGGCGTATTCTTGGACAGTCCATCATGCCGGCAGACAATTCTGCTGATCCAGCCCTCGCTATGCCGAATGCACCCAGTCACGTCGTGACCCACCTCCGAGACCCAGGTCCCATCTGCGGGACTGATAACGGTCACGTGGAGAAGTGGCTGGCCAACTAAGAGTGCAGCAGCAAGACCAATCGCTGGGATTCGACTTTGATGCTTGCAAACGTCAGGGGTAGGGACAGTGTGTGGTTCACCACACACGAGGAGAATATAAACGTACGTAACAAAAATACGACGTATGTAAACAAAAAAATGAAACACCTTTTCGGAAAGCCCGTTGCACGCCAACATAAAGAATTCTCGTGCCGTGCCCGAACCTCAACGGAGCCGTACATGGTTTACACACAAGATGTCTTAGTCTTGTGCAACATATGAGAATGCGAAAAGACGGGTCACGACACCGCAAGCCACACCATGCTCAACCCGCTTCTGACTTTGCAGATGCTGGTGTGCTTCATCGCCACCGGTGTGTGCCCGTCTCTTCAAGACAAGCTCGGATCCACCTACCCCCCTGCGCCCAGGAACTTAGCCTGGAAAACTTACCCGCCCCTTGACGCTCCGGATCCTGCTGTTCCGCCAAAACCAGCCCAGTGGCCCCCTACAGCTGGCAACCAAGCCCATCGATGACATCACCGGTCACATGGCCGGTGTCACCGCTACAAAACCGCTCTGCCGATGCCGTCAGTTTGGGGCACGACACCGCAAGCCACACCAAGCTCAACCCGCTTCTGACTTTGCAGGTTAGTTATTTAAACAATTGTAAATCGTGTAGAAGCAGTAATCGCTTCCTTATTGCTGTGTCGTGCCCCAACGACTTTAAATTGCGCAGTATATTGGACTTGTGCGTTGACGCGATCGCTTTTGGTTTATGTTCTCAATTAATACTGCTGCTTTCTGGCGACGTGGAACTGAATCCCGGCCCAACAAAAAGCAGTGATATAGCCGCAATCTTGGATTCTATCAAACGCGTTGAGGACAATCTAGAAACGATTCGATTAGAGATAGACGGCCTTAAAACTGCCCAAGCAACCCAGGAAAAACAAATTTCCTCAATTAGCAACCGACTCGAAATCCTAGAAATACTAAAGCCCCAAACCAGCAACCCTAGCGATAACAACGATTCATCCCAGATAAGCCACAAAATTTCTGTGCTCAAAGCCGCAACTATTGACGCCAGCAACCACCTACGACGGAACAACCTTCTCTTTCTTGGCATAAAAGACAACATAAAGGAAACATGGGAAGAGTCGGAGCAAAAGATATCCACGTTTTGTGCCGACAAGCTTAAACTTACTCTGGAACCGGGTGCGATGGAACGCGCACACCGAATCGGGACCTTTTCAGAAAACAAAACTCGACCCATCATTGTAAAACTAGCCCACTACAAAACGAAGGAACGCATTCTGAACTGCGGTCGCATGCTTAAAGACACAGACTTCGCCATTAGGGAGGACTTCGCAGCTGCCATTCGCATTGCACGGTCAAAGCTGTTGCAGTTGATCCGCCCCAAAAATGCGCATTTAAACTCAGTCTCGACAGGCTTCACGTGGACAAAAAGTGCTACATGTATGACCAGACTTCCGACAAAATTGTAGAAATCAGCAAAAAAACAGACTGTGCGTACCATAGCTGGTGAGTCATTAGGTATGAGCAGCAAAACCACCGAATGACGCCCCTCTGTCTACTGTATCTCTAACCCTCGACCAAGCCGATCATGAACGCTAAATCTAAATGTTGCCTTCACTAACATACGAAGCATACTGCCTAAACTAGACAGACTACACAGTTTTATCCAGGATGTAGAAGCCGAAATTGTCGTACTAGCAGAAACATGGTTACACGAAGGCGTACTCGACAACGAAATCTTCCCGTCTAACATGGACTACACTTTATATCGCCATGATCGCACTAATCGCCGGGGTAGAGGCGTGCTCATAGCTATTAAAAACAATCTAACATCTTCTCTATCACTCATCACGACACATTATATCTAACCTGGGTGCGAGTGTCAAACATTGCCCAAAAGGCGATTTTTGGCATCTGTTACCGGCCGCCTGATTCTGAACCTGGCTTTTCCATCCTCCTTTCAAATTCACTCACCCGGATTAAAGACAAGTTCTCGGACGCCCCTATTTTTCTTTTCGGTGATTTTAATTTCCCTCAAATAAACTGGCCTTTACTCTCAGCCCCTAGTGCATCCCCGTCCAACGAATCAAAGATTCCTTGATCTGACGCTAGATTTTAACCTACACCAAGCTATAACATGCCCCACAAGAGGTGATAATACTTTAGATCTTCTTCTAACATCAAGCCCTGATGACATAAAGCGCACAATAGTACTCCCCGGGTTTAGCGACCATAACCTTATCCGCAACTGCATATCTCTACCTCTGATCAGAAGGTCGCCGACTGAAAAATTCATAACTGATTACAAACGAGCAAATTATGACGCTATCAACGACAAACTTGTTTTTTTTTGACAGTTTTCGCGGATAATATCAAACCCGCTCAGTAAACGCCAACTGGCAGATATTCAAAAACACGATACTTAACTTAGAAAAACAGTATATTCCAACCATTCGCGTAAAATCTGATCCCACAAATCATTGGTTCAAAAAAACAACAGAAAAGTCTTTTAAATAAAAAGAAACGTCTTTATAGGACCACCAGTCAATGCGATAACCCTTTAACATGGAAAAAAATATCACCTGTGCGCCAAAAAGTATCTTACGGAACTACAAAAAGCCAAAGATAAATATTTTTCATGTGACCTACTATCTATCCTCCGCTCAAATCCCACTAAATTCTGGCGCATGCTCTCTCACAAAAATCAAAGTACCAACA
This sequence comes from Rhipicephalus microplus, assembly GCF_043290135.1. Taxonomy (NCBI): domain Eukaryota; kingdom Metazoa; phylum Arthropoda; class Arachnida; order Ixodida; family Ixodidae; genus Rhipicephalus; species Rhipicephalus microplus. Next base: position 425,702,645 of record NC_134710.1, on the reverse strand, counting down.
TAGATCTTCTAGACCCAGACGGGGAACCAATAGACGCAAAACATGTTGCCTCCGCTTTAAATGATTACTTTTCATCAGTAGTTTCTACCCCTAACATTACACAGTCAACACGAATGCCTAACCGTTCCCCCGGCGCTGTATCCCCCAAAATAGCATTTAACCCTGAAGGAATCGTTAAACTAATCACCGGTCTTAAGATATCTTCAGCGCTAGGTTCTGACCAAATAACCCCCAAACTTTTAGTTAACACCGTCACAGTGGTTAGTCAGATTCTTTGCCTCATCTTCATGCAGTCCCTTGAAACAAGCGAAATTCCAGACGATTGGAAGATAGGCCGAATAGTGCCGTCTTCAAAACAGGAGAGCGAACGAATCGAGCAAACTACCGCCCAATTTCCCTGACAAGCATTCCCTCTAAATTACTAGAACACATTATATCTTCTCACATCGCGACTCAGCTTGAATCAATAAATTTCTTCTATAATCACCAGCACGGTTTCTGAAAGCACTTCTCATGCGAGACCCAATTAGCCGAGTTTACCTACGACCTACTAAAAAGCATGGATGATAACCTGCAGATTGATGCCATATTCCTAGACTTTTCCAAAGCTTTTGATCGCGTACCACTTAGCAAAATTTATTCCCTTGGCATTGCACAGAATATTGTCTCCTGGGTTAAACAATTCCTCTCCAACCGTAAACAATTCACCTCTGCTAATAATCATAACTCCTCTAAAACTCACGTATCATCAGGCGTCCCTCAGGGTGCGGGCTTATCACCTCTTCTATTTTTTATATTCATAAACGACCTGCCAACAAACATTCAAACAAAGCTTCGACTATTTGCAGATGACTGTGTCATATACTCCCCAATTCACAACTTTGAAAATTGTACTAAACTACAGCAAGACCTCGACACAGTTGCGCTATGGTGCCAAGACTCATCAATGCCGTTAAATCTAACCAAATGCAAATCGATGTCATTTTCCCGTAAACGCACCACTGTTCATCATACCTACTTTATCAATTCGCTTCCTCTCGATTCAGCTTCGTCATACAAGTATCTCGGAGTGCACATGTACCCATCTCTTTCATTTGCACCGCACGTACAGTCTATCTGCTCAGACGCTCTGCGTACGCTTGGTTTTCTGCGCCGTAACCTCAAATCAGCATCTCCTGACGTTAAAAAACTAGCATACTCAACATACGTACGGCGAAAGCTCGAATACGCATCGTCCATTTGGAATCCATCCCAGGCATACCTCGTTAGCGAACTAGAAGCAGTTCAAAACCGCGCTGCCCGCTTTATAATCTCACAGTACTCCAGAGAAATCAGCGTCACCGCCCTAAAACAATCAATTGAACTGCCATCTCTCGCGTCGCGCCGCCTCATCTCGTGCCTATGCCTCCTCCACAGTTTCTTTTTCCGACCCCAATCAAGACACGAAATTTTACAGCCCCCAAACAGAACTTCTTCCCGCATTAACCATTCAAACCCCATTGCACGAATCAACGGCCGTACATCCGCAATGAACGACTCCTTTTTCCTCCAAGCAATAACACTTTGGAATCGCCTTCCCGACACCATTGTTACCACACCGGACCGCACATCATTCCGCGCAAAATTGGAATCCCACTTTGATTCGACCCATTAACCGTGGCTGTAAATATATTCTACCAACGTACTGTATGTATAGTTTGCTTGTGCCTAGTTGTTGTACTCTAATTCCCAGCCAAAGCGTTTCTTTTGTGTGTTATTTGATTCATTTTTGTTGTCATTTTTGACGAAACTACCATATTAGAACTATACTGTTTATAATAATTTGTTCAACTTGAATTATATACACTCACAGCGTATTTCCCCCCCCCCCCCTTATGTAATGCCCTTGGGCCTTTAAGGATGCAATAAATGAAAAAATGAAATGAAATATACGTCGTAACATGAGGCAGCTGGCTGTTCGCCTTTTTTATTTGGCTGAAATCCAATGTTGCTTATGGACACCAATGATGCCTCCTTCAACATGCCCACCCACTGAATATGCTCAATAAGTTAAAGCCCATGCCGACAATACACATCAACTTGTGTGCATTCGGCTAACCGACTCACGAACGGGCCAACAATTTCGTTACGAGAGCAGTCATACAAACACCCACTTTTCTCCAGGATTCCTGTGCTGTGGTCTCCAGCACGCTGTATTGGGCTTTTTACAAAGCTACTGTTCCCGCCCACCGAACCGTACCCTGTGCACCACCAAGTGACCGACATGAGATAAGAAAGTGAATTGTCTTTGTCCTCCTCGACTCAACCCCGAACCAACATTGTTTACGTTGTACGTCTGAAGCCATGTCATACACCGGGCTCCCGCAACGCACATGTATAAAAACCACCACTATACCGTCTTTCTCTGACTGCACCGAGTCAGTGACTTTACCGCCGGAGGGTAACGTTATGTGCCGCTCACATAGAGAGGACGAAAAAGTGAAGGACTAGGTGGTGCCTGCTCTCGCTATCTTAGTTGTTTTTACCCGCATTACTGCGACTGTAAATATTGTAAATATACCTGTTTTCTGTCATCTACCAGTAACAATATCATTTATGAAACACCCGTTGGGGCCCATACATATTTTTGGAGAAGGTTTTTGGGCTATGATTCTATTTCGGGCCTTACAAGGTTTTACAGCGAATCACTGAAGTACCCTATGAGGTTCTCCCAGAAAGCATCTCAAGAAACTGCTATCAGCTTCCAGAAAGTGTAGTCGCGCGCGTTTCTAGACTTTAACCGTACTTTTCTAGTTCCGACTCGTCTAATTAGCAACATTACTGTGTATTGAGAACTTAGCATGGTTGCTTGTATTTCACCCTCTCCATTTTGTTGTTTGCTGTTTATTCTTATTTGATAATTTGCTTGATAGCGGCCGATTGAGCTATTTTGTGTGATGACACGCCGTCCCATTGTATAGTGCACTCATCCTCTTTCTTTCATTCCAATGTGCTGCATCGAGACTGCCACCGCGGCCGGAATTTCAATGACGCAACCTGCAGGTCGCCACTAGATGTGGTGGGTTGGTCCTCAGTGCTGTCGGCCCACATCACTCAATGTATAAAACGGTACCAGAACACCACTTGTAACCACCAAGTTCCCTGCAATGCACACTTATGCGTTAACCCGGCAAACTACCTGTGCTGTCAGCAATAGTATGCCTTTCTGTGAACACCACATCATCCAGTGCACCATTATATGATGGCCAACTACTGAGCCCACATTTTTAGTACCAATGTGCCACTTGTATTTTCAATTTTAGCTCAAAACAACAGAGCCCTACTCTAGTCTCAAGATGGCTGAGCCGAAGTGCAGTATAGTGCTTTCTGGTCAACAGAAAGTCAAATTGATATTGCCTGTGTATGCACCATGCTGGATCTGTGTACTTTACACATATTGGCATGACAGCATCGTGTCGACCGTGTCCATTTAATATACGTGCCTGCCATGCCGCTTCCACTAAAATTCTAACAAAGACTTTGTGCTTTTTGAATCAATACTTCTTTGCAGACTAGTTGGTTTCATACTTGAAAACTCCGCTTGCAGTGCATGCCGAAGGAAAAACGAGAAGGGGGACAGGAAAGAGTACGCTCTTTGCTGTCTCCCTTCTCATTTTACCTTCAGCTTGCACTCCAACCAGAGTTCATTTTGCTTTTCAAAGTTATTACCATGTCTGTTCAAACATGAATTCACCAATGTATACAATCACGTACGTCTATGCTTGACGCATAAAGTGTTATCTTTGTTGTGCCATTCTCCTTTAAATACCTTCAGTGTTCTCTTATGGGACAGTTTTCATGTTAATAAATTGTTATCTCACGTATTGCATATTTATTTTTGCATGGGTATAGTGGTTACAACAGTTGGCAGCTGTGATTTTAGTAAGCTTCGCCCTAATACATTCTTTTATTGAAGAAGCCTCTCAAAGGAGACATCATGCAGAGTAGAGCCGCATGAAGTGCACTCGACAGTTTCATAGAGAAGGGTGGCAGATTATTTTCAGATCACATAATGCACAGGAGGCGGAAAAAAATGCGACAACCACAAACGGGCGAGGAGAACTGCGAGTCTAACTTGCCTTCACCTGACCACGGAGCCGTATTGCAGTGAAGCCATGAAAAGAAAAACATCCGCGAAGAGCTCTTTAATAAGTTTAATTCTCTTGTCTTAAATTAGTTGCACTAAAGACAATGTCTTGAGGCTGCATGCTTTCCTTTCAGCTTCGACAGTGTGTTAGTGACGCACGAGAAAGTTTGCGCGCAGGCTTTCAAGGATTTTACGATCACACGCATGCATCACCACTACATTTCTGTCCTTGTTGCCCGAGCACAGTTCGTAGCCTTATTTAAAACGACAGTATCTGAAACGCGCTTTCAGTAACCGCATGCTGAGAATCAACAAAAACTCACCAAGTAGGGTGCAGTAATCTCCGGTGTGGCGTTTTTCGCAGCAGGCCTAGGTGTATCAGGCGTAGTCACTCGACTCGGCTTCAATGCATCTTGAACGGCGCGGATTTGCGACTCGGCAGTGAAAGGTGGGGCACACGCTTTCTTCATGAGTATCGAACTCGGCGTAGGGCGTTCGTTCAGTGGGAGGTGGGCTCACACGCTTCTTTCGCGAGTATTCTACTCGGCGCAGGGCTTCCTTCCGAACACTTGGCAACAGGCGTAGTGGTGACTCGGCTTCATTGCGTCCAGAATGGCGCGGCTTTTCGGCAGTGAGAGGTGGGGGCACACGCTTTATTCACGAGTATCTAGCTTAGCGCAGCGTGTTCGGTCAGACGAGCCGCACACGATTACTTCACGAGCATCCGATTGCAGGGCCATATGCCTTGGCAGGGCTTCCTTCCTGCGAGCTCAACCCCACGTTAGATGCACAGCCTCCCGGCAACGCTATGCGAAAGTGCGGGGAGCTACAGCGCGATGACACAGTTAGGCTGGCGGAAATGCATACCCACCAAGAGCGCTGGGCCGCGGTGCATTGTGGGGGGCTCTATCCGCTCGCCTTTGTAAACTCACCGCCCGGCCACTGGTAGGTGTTCTGTGGCCCGGCGTGACCGTCGAGACGGCGCGTCCCCTCTCGGCCTCGCCTTCAGATGGAATGCGTTGCGTACGGCAGTTTTGCATTCGAGAAATTGTGCGCATCTTCGGAGATGTTTTCCTTCCTCCGTGGGTCGCGCTCACGCGGAGACTTCGTTGACTCCGTGCCTGCACTAACGATTGCAGGGGGCCTTATTTATGGATCTTCAGACGCGGTTAACGTTCATTGGCTGTGTGCGTACACACGGTTATCGCGGACAGCCGAATAAAACGGTAGTTAACGAGTTGCGTTATGTGTATTTTTGTACTAGCCCGCGTCATGTCAATGACAGAATAAATTATCAAAGGCGATTGGGCGCTTATTTCACATTGTGTCTGCACTGTTGAAGGCATAATAAGGTGCCGGGAAGTGAAGCGAGGGTAGAGATTGAAACGGCGATGCGAACAGGATCCGATTACGCTATCGCATACTATACTATTGACGGCGAAGCTCAACTGTCCTCCAAGCTTTTCTTTTAGGGGCGCGGCTCCTTAGGGCGTGGGCTGTGCGTCCCCTGTAGCCTGTATGTAGCCACCTCTAGTTTAGTTCTTGCAGTGTTCACTAGATGGCGGTACCGTCCCCTGTATGTTTGAGTCGCCGGTGACTCAAATTTGGTCCGATGCGCAGCGGCAATCAAAGAAAGGGTGAAAGGCGACAAGAGAGTTGCGATAGGGACGTTCCCAGGACAAACGCTGGGGACAGTAATGAGTCAAGCGGGTGAACAACTCGCAGCTAAGGCTGGCAATCGTAACCTCGTTGTAATTGCGGGAGGGTTAAATGACGTCCTGAAAAAAGAATCGTCAGGACTAGCGACGGCCTTGGCGAGAGGGGTGGATGACATGCGCACCGTGTCCCCCCAGGTGCAAATTGTAGTATGCACAGTACCGGAAGTACCGGTGCGCAACGTCAACCTGCGAAGAGCGGTTGTCGACGCAAACAAGGAGATATGGCGGATTAGTCGAGAGAAGGGTTTCGAGGTAGTGGATTTAAACAGGGAAGTGCACAGGTGGGGTGGATTCCAAAGAGACAGGATTCATTTCGATAAGAGGCTTGGACACGAGGTGGGCTGGCGACTGGCAGGACGCGCAGTAGCTTTTCTGGGGGGCTCACGGGCTCTTCGGAGTCCGGGGTAGCTCGTAACAGGGAAAGCAACCAGGAGGACGCTTTGACAGGTAGAATTGCGAAAAACCAGAAAAAAGGTAAAAGAAAAAGGAAAAAGGCGCGTGTTGCAATTAGTTACATAAACATGCAGGGTGGCAGAAAGAAGGCAAAATGGTTAGAGATTGAGGAGCAGTTAAACAAAGAACAGATAGGCGTGTACGCGGTTACAGAAACACACCTTAGAGACTTGGAAGAGCCACCACATATTAAAAATTATGTTTGGGAAGGGTGTAACAGGACCATATCGGAAAGGAAAGGTGGGGGTGTAGGAATGCTAATTCACCGCGGAGCCAAATGGGTTAGAGTGAAACAGACGTGTTCAGAGCACCTCTGGGTTCGGGGCACAGTAGGTGGAAAGGAAACGTGGCTAGGGGTAGCCTACTTGTGGACGGGGAATAACTGCAGAGAAAAGAATCAGGAGATAGTGGATTGCATGAGTGCGGATATTAAGGAATTTGGTAATGGGGCCGAAATCATCCTTCTAGGGGACATGAATGCCCACATACATGACCTTGACGGATATTCAGACACCAATGGGAAGTTATTACTAGATCTTTGCGAGCAACATAGTCTGGAGATAGTTAACACGGGGCCTAAATGTGACGGCCAGATCACATGGGAAGTCGGAAACAAGCAATCAAGTATTGATTATTGTCTCATGACTGAAGGAATTTACCACAAACTGACAGAAATGAGGATAGACGAGGAAGGCATTAACAGCTTGGGTAGTGATCATAAACGAATAACATTACAAATGGGATACGAAACTGAAAATATGAGCATGGAATCAAAGTCTGGCAGCTCGTATTTAAATGACAAACAAATAATAAATATAGCCGCAAGAGTCGAGGAAGAAGTAGGCGAAATACCAGGCAAGGACTGGGAGTATAGTGAGCTGTTACATCTAATGACGAAGGAGATAGGGAAAGAGAAGAAAACTGTTTGCTGGAAAGGAAAAAGGAAGCCAAAAAGTTGGTGGAACAAGGAAATCCGGGAGGCGATCGAGAAGCGACGCGAAGCCTCACGGGAGCATAGAAAGGCAAAAAAGGAGAAGCGGCCGCAGGACGAAGTCAAAAAAATATGGGAAATATATTTAGAGAAAAAATCCCTTGTACAGAAATTGGTAGAGGCAAAAATTAAAGGTGAAAGTGAACGCTGGATGACAGAGATACACGAAAAAAAGGAGGCCGCGCCTAGGATTTTTTGGAGCCACATAAAGGCGCTAGGTAGGAAGTCTGTCAGAACGCAACAACATATTCTAGATGAAAGAGGAAATCAATTGGAAGGGTACGAAGCGCTAGGTTACATCCAAAAGGTAACAGCCGATTCGTTTCAAAAGAGCGTCCAGGGGATCTCCCCGGTGAGTAAAAGTGTGGCGGAGAAAGCAACAGAGGAAGAGCTAGTACTTGATAATTTCAACTGGAAAAAGGCCGAAGGAAAAATTCCAAAGCGCACTGCCGCGGGTTTAGATGGGATTCCCGTTAGCCTCATTAACGAACTAGGACATAACACTAAAGAAGCATTGTTAAAAGCAGTAGAAAAAAGCTTAAAGGACGGACAAATACCGGACAGTTGGCGACAAAGTAGAATGAACTTAATCTATAAAGGCAAGGGAGAAAAGGACAAGATTCGCTCGTATAGACCACTAACAATTACATCGGTACTATACAGGATGGCGATGCAAGCAGTAAAAATGAAAATAGAAACATGGGCCGAACATAACGATATTTTGGGAGAACTTCAGAACGGATTTCGAGTCGACAGGCGGTTAGACGATAACCTGTTTGTTCTCACTCAGTGTATAGAAATATCCAAAATAGAGAATAGGCCCTTGTACGTGGCTTTTCTAGACATCACGGGGGCATACGACAACGTTAATCAGGAAATTTTGTGGGATATATTGAAAGGAATGGGCATGGGCGACGACTGTATACAGCTTTTGAGGGAGATATACCGAGAAAATACAGTTTGCATAGAGTGGGAAGGAATGCGGAGCAAAGAGAACGTTGAGGTTAGCAGGGGTCTGAGACAGGGATGTCCTTTGTCCCCGCTGTTATTCATGCTGTACATGGTGAGTATGGAAAAAGCGCTAGAAGGTAGCAACATTGGTTTTAATCTGTCACACAAACAGGGCGGCATGATGATTGAGCAGAAGCTTCCAGGTTTATTTTATGCGGACGATATCGTCTTATTTGCGGACAGTCGAGATGATATACAGCAGCTGGCGAATATATGCGGAAGGGAAGGTGAAGCTCTTGGACTAGGATTCAGTGTAACGAAGTGTGGATTAATGGTATTCAATGATCCCTGTGATCAGACGGTGTCCATACAAGGCCAAGAAATACCGAGGGTAAGTGAATACAAGTACCTTGGAGTATGGGTAAATGAGAGTGATAGATACATGGAGGTACAGGAAAAAGCCTCGGCAGCAAAAGGAAAGAGGAATGCGGCAATAATGAAGCACAGAGCGTTGTGGGGATACAATAGGTATGAGGTGCTTCGAGGTCTGTGGAAGGGTGTAATGGTTCCAGGGCTTACTTTTGGGAACTCAGTGGTGTGCATGAGGGCAGAGGTGCAAGCGGGAATGGATGTAAATCAAAGGACTGTGGGACGCCTCGCGTTGGGTGCTCACGGGAAGACGACAAACGAGGCTGTAAAGGGCGATATGGGGTGGGCAGGTTTTGAGGCGAGGGAAGCGCAGAGCAAAATAAGGTTCGAAGAAAGGCTAAGAAATATGAAGGAGAGTAGATGGGCAGAGAAGGTGTTCCGTTATTTGTATAGGAAGAGCGTGGACACACAGTGGAGAAAAAGAACTAGAAGACTCACTAGTAAGTATACGGCTGGTATTGTAAGCCGTATGTCAACAAAGAGCGTTAAGGGAAAAGTCAGGGAGGCGGAGAGGATTTACTGGATGGCAGCTATGGAGAAAAAACCGGCTTTGAGTAACTACCGAAAGGGCAAAAATGAAATAAGGAGGGAGGCATTTTACGATAATTCAAGGGGAAGCGCTTTACTGTTTGAAGCGAGATCGGGTTGCCTTAGAACGCGTAGTTATAAAGCAAGATTCAGTAAAGAAGAAGAACAATGCACATGCTGCGGGAAAGATAAGGAAACGGCGGAGCATGTTCTGATTGAATGTGGAGATATCCACCCAGGTGTACGTTTGGGCACGAGCCTACAGGAAGCCTTGGGTTTTAGGGACAACAATGGAAAGCTGAACACACCCGCGATTGAAATAAGTAAGAGACGGTTAGAGTATTGGTGGCAGAAAATTAGAGAGAAAGGACAAAAATAAATATTGGAAAAATAAAATATGGACAGTGTGCCGTAAATGGCAGAGAACTTAAGCTGAAAATTTACCTTTTTTTCTATTAAGATAGAATTTATCGAAGTAGAGGCATTAGGCCAACATAAAAAGAAAAAAAGGTTTTTTTTTTTTTTTGTCGAGCCTGGTGGCATACTTGTCACCACCCCGTTATAAAGGGGACGCTCATAGCATCCATCCATCTATCCATCCATGTAGCCACCTCTAGTTTAGTTCTTGCAGTGTTCACTAGATGGCGGTACCGTCTCCTGTATGTAGCCACCTCTCGTTTAGTTCTTGTAGTGTTTACTAGATGGTGGTACTTGTAGCTGATGATGAAAAGATGCAAGATGTTATAAACTAGAAAGTGGTACTTGTAGTTGATGAAAGACGCGAGATCTTATAAAATAGGAATGATGTCACATATGGCGCGTGTCATTGGTTGAAGGCAATCGTTCGATTTACTGCGGCGACGTACGCTAGGGGGAGTGATGTAATAAAATCGAGTGGGCAAAATGTACAGAGGATTCATGGTTTACCAGGTTTACCTCCGGAGCTTCGCCCACTCATCATCATTCACTTCGTGTATATGGCGGAATTTTTTTTTCTTAATGGGGCACTGAGAAGGCGAAGTTTGCACACAGCTTCGCGCTTGATAGGTCATGAGATCACTTAAGGTTTTCGTTCAAGGCAACCTTCACTTGAGGGATAACGCAGAGATAGACACTGCAAAATCGCTGCGCACAATGTGCGTAGCGCACACAACGTGCTTTCTCTCGTGGGCCATTTCAGCGTTTGTTTTTGTCGCTTAAGCAGTGCATTTCTTTTTTCTGAACCGGCTCGCGCGGCGATTTTCGTTAAAGGACTTCTCAAGACCTTGTTGTTTTACATGTATTATCAGCGCGTTGTGTAGACTGAAGGCGCAAGAGGTAAGTGCAGCAAGAACGGTAGCTGTACCCTCAACTCGACTTTTGCGCGGTCACTTCGCCCCCCCCCCCCCCCCCCAAAATCTGATGTAGGATGGCTCCTACATCAACTAACTGAAGGCTTTTACGTACAGGAAGCTTGCATGCCATAGTGCCCGTTATTTCCAACGTATTGAGGATGCCGTTGCGTTGGTTACAAATATTTATCACACTCATAGTAACTCACTCATGTTCTTACTCGTTGCTACTCACACTCACTGCAACTAACTCACCTTCGCAGTCAAGTCTACTCACACTCATGAGTACTCACCCACGTTGGTACTTGCTCCTACTCATATTCATCGACTCTCACTCACTCCTAATCACACTGATGAATACTCACTCACGTTCATACTCTCTCCTCACACTCAGAGTACTCACTCACGTTCATACTCACGGATACTCACACTCACAATACTAACTCACGTTCATACTCAATGCTACTCACACTCAGAGTACTCACTCACATTCATACTCACTTATACTCAAACTCAGAGTAGTCACTCACGTTCATACTCACTTCTATTCACACTCAGAATACTCATTCGCGTTCATACTCACTTCTACTAACACTGGAAGTACTCATTCACGTCCATACTCACTCTTACTTATACTCATGAGTACTCACTCACGTTCTACTCACTCCTACTCATACTCATCAGTACTCACTCATACTCACACTCAACATGTTCAAATGAGTATGAATGAGTGTCAGTGAGTGTACTCATGAGTGAGTATGCCGAGCTATGTTCATGAGCGCTATCTGGCAGTTATCTTGGAAAACGAAGCGCGAACGCAAGGCGATATGTAGGCGCCACAACCGTGTCGTCTTAGTAAAGCGTTGGAAACTCTTGCCTTTTCGGGCAAGCGTTGCATTGTCAGCGCAGCACGATAAACGCTATGGCCCTTAGATTTACCTATGTATGCCTTTTTTTCGTAAAGAGACACACATACAAAATATTGATGCGTTGTTACGGTGCCTCAGTTATGTGCAATAATTGTTTTTTATTTAAAAACTGCACAAGTATGAAAGCTGAATATTGAGAAATATTGGTGGGCGCTGTGGATGAGGTCGGCCGGTTAAGGTATCGTTAAGGGTTCACAAATATAAAAATGTACAGACATACAGAATGATAGACACACATACAGACCAAAACTTTTGCGTAGAAGGTCCCGTAGAAAGACTATCATCTTTAAAAACTCCCAAGCATTTCCCCTAGGGCTTACATAAATGAGTGCGGATGCGCGGGGTTATGCTATGAGGGGGAGTAAAGTTAAAATTCGTTGGCATTCGCCAGTAAGTTAACGTAACACTTGAGCTAGTGTCTAGAAATATACTGCCTAGAGGGCTGAGCGCGCGCATTCGGTACGAGAGAGGGTGGCCCCGCATGTGATGACTGCACTCAGATGCCACAAACGGCGCTGCGTGTCCAGAAGGTTCACGTACGCGTGAAGTTCATCTCGTCCTGTTGCTGCCGGAGCCTCGCCACGTTTAAAATCAGCGTGTTACAGCTAGCAACTGATTTACTCTGAAGTTTGACCGCGTCATATACACTGCAACACCCTGAGATGTTAAAAGGTAAGCGACAATGCAAAGAAAGGACGTGTATTGTGCCGCTGTGTCAAAGAAGTTTTCGGTCGAAAAAGGAAAAGGGGCCTTGTTCCCCGCACTAACGGATCCAGCGCGGTTTCCCGGATGAAAAAGTAAGATGAACAGGGCAGACAGAAGGCTGAATTCGAAGGCTGTCTTTTGAGAAAAGCATTCTGAGAGTGACTCCGGTGAACTATCTTTTCGGATTAGGGTAAACGGTGTTGGGAACGAAATCGCCGTTTAGGCATAATTTCAAATATCAATATTTATCTGAAAAAAAAAAGAAAATATCCTTTCGAATTTCATTCACACAGTTTTTCTCCCATTTCAACGTCCGACTCCGTTTCTAACAACGTTTTGGGCATCATATGCGGCGAGTGTCCGATTGTTCATTGGCATGTTATCATTCTTTGTTTTCACCCGAATCCTAATAGAATACAGGCTAAGAAGTAAAAGTTTTTGGGTCTTCTGTGATAATTCTTGCTCTCAAGAACAAAGCACATTTTCAAAAATAACTCTGGTGGTTATACCGTCAATGGTTTTTAAAATTAATTTCTTTGCATACCGCAACCACTTTGAGCATCTATCTATCTATCTATCTATCTATCTATCTATCAATTATTCCATCTATCTATCTATCTATCTATCTATCTATCTATCTATCTGTCTGTCTGTCTGTCTGTCTGTCTGTCTGTCTGTCTATCTATCTATCTATCTGTCTGTCTGTCTGTCTGTCTGTCTGTCTGTCTGTCTGTCTATCTATCTATCTATCTATCTATCTATCTATCTATCTATCTATCTATCTATCTATCTATCTATCTGACTACCTTTCTATATATCTGTCCGTCTGTCTATCTGTCCATCTGTCCGTCTGTCGATCTATCTATCCGTCCATCGGTCCGTTCGTCTGTCCGTCCATCCGTCTGCCCCACCGTCCATCCGTCTGTCTGTCTATCTGTTCGTCTGTCTGTCCGTCCGTCTATCTGTCCGTCCATCTGTCCACCCGTTCGTCCGTCCATTTGTATATCTGTCTGTCCGTCCGTCTGTCTATATGTCCGTCAGTTATTCTGTCGATCTATCTGTCCGTCCGTCTATCCGTCCGTCTGTCCATTCGTCTGTCCGTTCGTCTGTCTGTTCGTCTGTCTCTCTCCGTCCGTCTAACTGTCTTTCTGCTTGTCCGTCCGTCTATTTGTCTATCTGTTCGTCCGACCGTCTGTCTATCTGTCTCTCTGTACGTCCGTCCATCCGTCTGTCTATTTGTTCATCTGTCAGTCTGTCGATCTATCTATCTGTCCGTCTGTCTATCCGTCCATCCGCCTGTCTATCTGTCCGTCCGCCTATCTGTTTATCTGTTCGTCTGTCCATCCGTCCGTCCGTCTGTCTATCTCTCCGTCTGTCAGTCTTTCGATCTATCTATCTGTTCATCTGTCTATCCGTTCATCTGTATGTCCGTCTGTCTTTGTGTCCGTCTGTCGATCTATCTATCTGTTCGTCTGTCTATCCGTCCATCCGTCTTTCTGTCCCTTCTGTCTCTGTCTGTCCGTCTATCTGTCTATCTGCTCGTCTGTCCGTCCGTGTATCTGTCTATCTGTCCGTCCATCTTTGTCCGTCTGTCCGTGTGTCTATCTGTCTGTCTGTCCATCCGTCTGTCCGTCTGTCTATCCGTCCGCCTGCCCATCCGTCTGTCTATCTGTCCATCCGTCTATCTGCCTATCTGTTCGCCTGTCCATCCGTCTGTCTATCTGTCCATCCATCCGTCTGTCTGTCTATCTATCTATCCGTCCGTCCGTCCATCCGTCCGTCCGTCTATTTATCTATCTGTCCATCCATCCGTTCATGTGTCCGTCTGTCTATGTGTCCGTCTGTCGATCTATCTATATGTCCGTCTGTCTATCCATCCGTCTGTCTGTCTATCTGTCCATCCGTCTATCTGTACGTCCATCTGTCCGTCCATCTCTCTATTCGTCCATCCATCCACCCGTCTGTCTGTCTGCCCGTGTGTCTGTCCGTCCGTCCGTCTGTCTGTCTGTCTGTTTGTCTGTCTGTCTCTCTGTCTGTCTGTCTGCCTGCCTGTCTGTCTGTCTGTCTATTTATCTATTTATCAAATCGCCTACGTCTGGGTGCCCTCACGATCCCCCCTTAACTTAGGGTAGTCAAAAATTAGTGTGGGTGTCTAAGATGGTTTGATGAATATGACTCGCTCGTCCTGACATGAATAATTTCACAATCCCGTCACGTACGCCCCTTAGCCCTTCTCGCCACATCTTCTTTAACGCGTGAGCGTTAAGCTGGTATTGACAACGTTGACCCTGCGAATGCAAATAATAAATATTTGTGTCCTAGCCGAGAAATCGAATCCAAGCAGTCTGCGGGGAAACCAAGTATTCTACTACAGAGCCACGGCAGGTCTTCGAAATAATTTGCAAGAAGAGTCAAACGTTCGAGAACCGCAAATGCTGGTTTCAGCGTTGACTATCCGGTTTCTCGCATATATTTAGCGCCACTTCATAATGTTTCACTAAACAAAAAATTGTAAATGATCAAATCAAGCCTTTCACTCCTATCCATGATCATTTTGCCTGTCGGGTTGGTATACCCATCTATATCTTCTATGTGCGCATTCATATCTCATAGTATAATTATCTCGCACTCTCCTCCTAACTCCTGAATGTCATTTGATATACACTCTACCATTGCCTGGTTTTCCTCTCTGGTCTTTGCTCTCGTCCACAAGGACACGAAACCAAGGAGTGGCATTTGCCCTGCCACTTTCCTTTTTAGCAACGAGTGTTCCTTGCACTCTCTTGACCCTTTGCCAGTCTGTACTTTTATGAATGAATTGCCCAATACCACCCCCCTTTCTGCTGCCTTCTGTTCTATTACATTATTCCCACGCGTAGTCCGGATTGTTAGGAGGTTGTTCCATGTCTCTGAGTTGTGTTTCTACAAACCCGTATACCATCGGCCTTTCCTCCCTTAGCATTTCTTCTATCTCTTCCCACTCGAGCCTGTTCCTACCACCCTGCATGTTAATATACCCTATGTATAAATTGGCTCGGCGCTCGTGGCTACGTCTATTTCTGCCGCGGACTCTACCTATCTTAGATATTGGTGCCACTTTGGAATCGTATCTGTCCATACCACCTGTCGAAGAGTCTCCCTAGTTGTTTTCCTCGTTACTAGCTATCCTGCACCCCAAAGGGCCCGCTTGCCCCCCAAAAAAGCTACTGCGCGTCCTGCAAGTTGCCAACCCACCTCATGACCTAGCCACCCATCGAAGTGAATTCTGTCTCGTTAAAAATCACCCAACCTATGCACCTCTCTGTTTATTTCCACCACATCAAAGGCTTTCTCTCGACTCATCCACCATATCTCTTGGTTTGCGTTGACAACCACTCTTTGCAGGTTGCTATCACGCATCGGTACCTCCGGTATCGTGAATATCACTACCTGTACCTGAGCAGAAGTGGCGCGCATGTCATCGACGCCTTTCGCCGGGGTGGTAGCTAGTCCTGCTGTATCTTCATTTAGGACATCGTTAAAAAACCTGAAATTATCACGAGGTTTCGTCTATCACTGGTAGTTTTGAGTTTTGTGCTCGCTTGCCTCATGACTGCTTCCAGCTTGCGTCCTGGGAACGCCCCTGTTGCAACCCTCTTGTCACCTCTTACCCTCTCTGGGATGGCTTCTGTGCATCGATTTAAATTCGAGTCTCTGGTGATTATCACATGCTGTGACTGTTCAGCTTGAGCATCCTGCACCTGGGAGTTACTTGCACCTGTGAGGCCAGCTGCTTTGTTCCTCCCAGCCCCACCACTACGTCGCTGAAGCCGGGCCTTGTGACGATTGAACTGGCTGAACCTGTTTTTTCCAAACTTGCTTGCTCTTTCGTCTCCGCCGTTCTGGTTGCTGATTACCTACTGTTCTCTCCGTAGGCCGCTCCTCTGTTAACCCTGGCTAGTGCTTCCTCGGCGGACTTCAGCCTTTCTCTCATACCCCTCATTTTCTCTTGCTCTGTCGACAACGCAGTCTCGAGCCCAGTGATTCTCATCAGCAGGTCACTCTGGGCAACCATCATTTTCTTCAATTTCTCCCATTTTTGCTCCACCCACTCGCACAGCAGCACACCATGCGGGTACCGCCGGCAGTCATCAGCTGCGGGGCCATCTCCTAGTCTGCACTCAGCACGCTACGTAGTATATTTTTAGACACTGTAGTTGAACTAAACTGAGTGCAGCGGCTGGTCGCACGCCACTTCCTTTCAAGGCTAAGACCATTAAATGGTACTATGTAAGCAAACTATGTAACTCAAGAAAAAGTGTAAATCGAATATTGTAAACTCTCTACTAAATTAAAGATAGTTTGATTGAAGTCCGGTTGTTATCTACCAGGATCGAGGGTGTGCTACGACTTCGTCGGAACGCTGCCTTCCAAGCCTGAACAGTTCGTGAGCCAATCCCAATGATTTATTTATTTATTTATTTGAGCATACTAGTTTTTAACCCACATTTGTGGGTCATTACAGGAAGGGAGTACATAAAAGTAATAATTGGTATATAAAAACACTCAATAATGTCAACTGTCAACAATAACAAAGAAATCATCAACATTGGCATGACAAAAGGAAAGCAAAACATCAACACATCATCCAACGATTTTTAGGTAACATATAGTTGTCAAGCAAATGTTCAAAAGCCCTTGCATCCGTGCACTCAGCAATATGTGCAGGTAGCGCATTCCAGTTTTCGACAACATTGGGGAAAAAAGAATACCGAAAGACGTTTGTGCGGGTGACATATGTTCTAATGGCTGCACTATGGTTTATTCTTCTGCTAATTCCACCAGGTTCCCGTATGTACATACTTTTATCAATATTTATTTGACCCTGAAGAATCTGAAATAATAATTTTATTCTGTTCCTCTGTCCCCTAATTTCAAGCAGTTCCAATTTACATGATTTTAGCGTCTCGGTAACTGAGTCTGTTTGTTTGTATCTTGAACATATGAACCTGCTGCAAGTCTTTGGATTCTTTTCAGCTCATTTATTAGGCCTTATTGGTGGAGACTCCAAACTACGGCAGCATACTCCAAAACAGGCCGAATAAAAGTTTTATATGCCATCAGTTTGACGTCTTTGGTTGCGTTTTGTAGTTTTACTCGAAGAAAACACAGCTTTTTGTACGAGGAAGAACACACATTTTCAACGTTGCTGCGCCAGTTTAGGTCATTTGATATCGTAACGCCTAGATATCGATATCGATGGTCCATCAAACTAATGAACAGTTCAAGCTCGCATTGCTTGTTTGCCTCAAGTTTGCAACCAATGTTTCGATGCTCCCTGATTGCTGGAAAGAAAAAAATAAATACCGGCGCTGCGTCGCATTCTGCCTACGGTCTCACATCGCATTTGCACATGTCGGCCGCTTTTTCGCCGATGTTTCCTTTTTTTATATTGCCACGTTCCATTTCCCAAGTTTTTGTTATCGTCCCAAAACACCACACCATTCTCAGCGCGAACCGCACCTGCAGTTTTCGAGAAGGTTCCGGACTGTAGTAGATCATTTCGATAAGATCACGCCCACTGTGCGAACGGTACAGATTGTTCTGGAACCAACGCCGCCGCCAGCGATCACGCTAGAACATTCGACGGCAAGAGTATAATTGCCGACGCGCTTCACCGCTTGTCAGTTGTTGATCGAAGGCCGAAGCTCCGTTGGCCGCTATCAGTCCGAGACTGCTATCTGTGCGAGACTGCTGCTGTAATTGGACTTTCCATTTACCGGGCACAGGTTCGCCCAAATAAACAGTTAAATCCCAACACGAAGTCTCCTGTCTTCGGCCACGTCACGACCCCGTGACATCTGGCGGAGGGGCTGCTTCGTTCATGTACCGCACGCCCCCGTCAAGCCGTGAACCCAGCCCACGTCGCGGAGAAGACACCGACGCCAACCAGGAGCAGCGAACAAGCCGCCGACAGCAAGGGCTACCACCGGAGTACGGGATTCTAGAAGACAA
Source organism: Rhipicephalus microplus (assembly GCF_043290135.1). Lineage (NCBI taxonomy): Eukaryota > Metazoa > Arthropoda > Arachnida > Ixodida > Ixodidae > Rhipicephalus > Rhipicephalus microplus. The sequence continues at coordinate 425,684,490 of NC_134710.1, read as the reverse complement.
GGCGCGGAAGACCAAGGCCATGACCGCAACTGCAGCGACAATGACAACCGCCGCATCCCAGCCCACGATGGTCATGCATCAACCCAGGGAACCACCAATTTTCCATGGGTCATCGTTCGAAGACCCGGAGTCCTGGCTAGAAACATACGACCGTGTTGCCGCCCTCAACCACTGGGACAACGAAGAAAAGCTCCGTCGTGTGTACTTCTACCTGGAAGACACCGCAAGGACCTGGCTAGAGAATCGTGAGTCCACGCTCTGAACGTGGGATGTGTTCTGCGGCGCATTTCTGCAAACATTCGCGAGCGTAGCTCGCAAAGAAAGGGCCGCTGCTCAACTAGAGACCCGGGTTCAGCTACCAAATGAGAAGGTTGGAATTTTCACAGAGGAGATGACCCGCCTATTTCGTCACGCTGACCCAGACATGCCCGAGGAGAAGAAAGTTCGTGTCCTCATGCGAGGGGTCAAACAGGAGCACTTCGCGGGACGAATGAGGAATCCACCGAACACCGTCCAAGAATTTGTATCCGAGGCGACCACCATCGAAAAAAACCTTGACATGCACACCAGACAGTATAATCGTCGCCTGACTCCAGAATGCGCTGCTGCTCAAACCAGTAACTCCGAAAACCTGCGTAAAACGATCCGAGCGATTGTGCGGGCAGAGCTGCGCAAACTGTTGCCTTCGGTGCACCCTCAAGTGGATTCGATCGCCGACATCGTGCGAGAAGAAGTTCGGCAATCACTTCGAATTCTCCAAACACCACTGCCCGAGCCAGAAACTATGAGCTACGCCGCTGCAGCGCGCCACAACGCTCCTCCCCGTTCACGCCGAAACGCCGCTCCGTCGCACTTCCGTCGCCAGACACCACCGCCACCCCCCCCCCCCCCCGACGACCTACCGTTCACCAGCGGGCCAGCGCAGTGCGCCGAGGAAAACCGACGTTTGGCGCACCCCTGACCACCGCCCACTGTGCTACCACTGCGCCGAGGCCGGGCACACTTACCGCCGTTGCCAGTACCGACAGATGGGACTGCGTGGCTTCGCCGTCGATGCACCACGTCCACAGCCAGGGGAACGGCCACGTGACATAGCCGATTACCTGACAAGAACTCAATGGACACTCCGAAGTCCTTCCCGTTCGCCGTCACCCAGCCGCCGCTTGTCAACGCACCACCGGCAGTACTCCGGCCCAACGCGGGGCCGGTCTCCTAGCCCGTATCCGGGAAACTAAGGGCAGCAACCGGTGGAGGTGCGGTTACTGTGCGACGAACTACCGAAGATCTTCCGACGAAGACGCCGCCACGACGGAGCTTTCCGAACACAACGCCAACCAGGCAAAGCCCTGACGGCAAAAGCTCACTTACCGAAAGTGGCCTGACGAGGCAACATGGAAGCAGCGGAACAAGCCGACGCAGCCGTGACCCGACGCCACGCCCTAACTGTAATGCGAGACGGCAAACTAGCGACATCGACGTTCTTATTGACGGTCACAGTGTGACCGCTCTCGTCGATACTGGAGCCGACTATTCTGTCATCAGTGGGTCGTTCGCCGCGAAGTTAAAGAAAGTTAGGACAGCTTGGAAAGGCCCTGAAATCCGCACAGCCGGAGGTTATCTTGTAACGCCTGCAGGAATCTGCACAGCGAGAGTCACCATTAACGGCCGTATTTATCCTACAGACTTCGTAGTCCTACAGCGTTGCTCGAGAGATGTCATCCTTGGCATGGACTTCTTATGCCTCCATGGTGCTGTCATCAACCTAAAAACAAGGTCGATAACGTTATCCACAGAAGAAGCACTACCACCGCGCACGCCGTCAGGACACCATGCCTTGAATGTGCTGGAAGAACAAGTCACCATTCCGCCTCGCTCAAGCGTCATTAATTCAGTCGGCGCTCCTAAATCACCTGACTTGGAAGGCTGTCAGCATCTGTTGGTCACCCGAAATATTTGCGGCGCAAGAGGAATAGCAGAGCTGCGGGGAGGCAAAGCAACGGTTAGGCTCACGAATTTCAGCAATGAGTACAAGCATGTGAACAAAGGAACAACGGTCGCATACATCGAAGAAATAGTCGAAGCCACCAGTGCTTTCGCCCTCGCCGATTCTGCGGAACCTGCTCAGAGGAACCAAGCCCCTCCCATAGCTTTCAACGTCAATCCCAGACTACCAAACGATAAGCAAGAACAGCTCAAGGCCCTGCTCCTGCAATACGAAGATTGCTTTTCGTCGTCATCGAAAATTCGGCAGACCCCAATCACGAAACATCGCATCATAACCGAAGAAAATGCCAGACCACTCCGTCAGTGTCCATACAGGATTTCGGCGCGAGAACGTGAGGCCATGAAGAGACAAGTTGATGAAATGCTGCGGGATGACATTATCCAGCCGTCCAAGAGTCCATGGGTATCCCCCGTGGTGTTAGTGAAGAAAAAGGATGGGACCCTACGTTTCTGCGTCGATTATCGCCACCTGAACAAAATCACAAGAAAGGACGTGTATCCTCTCCCACGAATAGATGACGCACTTGATCGGCTCCATAACGCCAAGTACGTTTCGTCAATGGACCTCAAGACTGGCTATTTGCAAATCAAAGTCGACGAAAGAGACCGAGAGAAGACGGCGTTTATAACACCGGACGGCCTCTTCGAGTTTAAGGTGATGCCCTTCGGCCTTTGCTCAGCACCTGCAACTTTTCAACGCGTTATGGATACAGTACTGGCAGGATTGAAGTGGCAAACTTGCCTTGTGTACTTGGACGACGTCGTCGTGTTTTCTTCGAGTTTCGACGAGCATCTTCGGAGCCTTGAAGCTGTACTTCAAGCCATCAAGACGTCCGGACTCACACTGAAGCCAGAAAAGTGCAGATTTGCGTATGAGGAGCTCTTGTTTCTGGGACACGTCATCAGCAAGTCTGGAGTTCGTCCCGATCCACGGAAAACAGCCGCCATCGCCGACTTCCCGCCGCCCACTGACAAGAAGGCCGTGCGCCGATTTCTGGGCCTGTGCGCCTATTATAGGCGGTTCGTGAAAAACTTCGCCCGCATCGCCGATCCTCTCACTAACCTTACCAAGGCCGACGTGGAGTTCAAGTGGGAAACGCCACAGAAACACGCTTTCGAGGAGCTTAAACATCACCTCCAGACGCCTTCGTTACTTGCCCATTTCGACGAATTCGCCGAGACAGAAATACATACTGACGCAAGCAGCGTAGGTCTTGGCGCCGTTCTTGTGCAGAGGGCTGACGGACTTGAAAGGGTTATTAGTTACGCCAGCCGATCGCTATCCAAAGCAGAAGCAAATTATTCCACAACAGAAAAGGAGTGCCTCGCCATCATCTCGGCTACGTCGAAATTTCGCCCCTATCTCTATGGCAGGCCCTTCAAAGTTGTGAGCGACCACCACGCCTTGTGTTGGCTAGCCACCTTGAAGGACCCTTCAGGTCGCCTCGCACGATGGAGCCTGAGACTTCAAGAGTATGACATTACTGTCATTTGCAAGTCCGGCAAAAAACACTCTGACGCCGACTGTCTCTCTCGTGCACCTGTCGACCAACCGCTACCCGACGACCCGGATGACGAGTACTTCTTGGGAACGATAACTACCGACGACTTCGCTGAAAGACAGCGGGCCGACCCGGAACTTAAGGCCCTAATAGAATACCTCAGAGGCAGGACCGCCGAAGTCCCGAAGGTATTCAAGCGCGCACTTGCGTCGTTCTTTCTACGAAACGGTCTTCTACAAAAGAAAAACTTTTAACCGCTTCGAGCTAAGTACCTTCTTGTGGTGCCTTCAGCTCTGCGACCAGAACTCCTGCAGGCCCTGCACGACGATCCGACGGCAGAGAACCTCGGTGTTTCTCGCACGCTCGCGAGGATACAAGAAAGGTACTACTGGCCACGTCTTACCGCCAACGTCACTCGTTATGTGAGGACATGCCGGGATTGTCAGCGACGCAAGACACCGCCGACAAGGCCAGCGGGACTTCTGCAGCCAATTGATCCACCTTGCCGACCTTTCCAGCAGATTGGTATGGACCTACTGGGGCCGTTCCCGACGTCGACTTTCGGAAACAAGTGGATCGTGGTAGCTACCGACTACCTCACCCACTACGCCGAGACAAAAGCCCTGCCAAAAGGCAGTGCATCCGAGGTAGCTAAGTTTTTCGTTGAAAATATCGTCCTACATCACGGCGCCCCGGAGGTCCTTATCACCGACAGAGGAACGGCATTCACTGCCGACTTCACTCAAGCGATCTTGGCATACAGCCAAACAAACCACCGCCGGACGACAGCGTACCACCCACAGACCAACGGCCTCACCGAGCGGCTTAACAAGACGATCACCGACATGCTGTCAATGTACGTCGATGTCGAACACAAGACGTGGGACGCCATTCTTCCGTATGTGACCTTCGCATACTACACGGCGGTGCAGGAGACGACGCAGATATCTCCATACAAGTTGGTCTACGGAAGGAGCCCGGCAACGACGCTCGATGCCATGTTACCCAACGTCACCGACGAAGAAAACCTCGATGTGAGCGAGTACCTTCGACGCGCCGAAGAAGCCCGACAACTTGCGCGTCTCCGTATCAAGAATCAACAGACGACCGACAGCCACCGTTACAACCTTCGACGACGCTTCGTGGAATACCAGCCTGGTGAACGTGTTTGGGTGTGGACGCCGATACGCCGACGTGGACTAAGTGAAAAGCTTCTGCGACGGTACTTCGGACCGTACAGGGTGGTTCGACGTCTCGGCCCACTTGACTACGAGGTTGTCCCCGACGGCATCACGAACTCTCAACGACGCCGATCGCGACCTGAAGTCGTACATGTCGCGCGCCTCAAGCCGTTTCATGCGCGTTAACAAACTGAAACAGTGTTTTTTTGTATTATAGTTGTATCGTAATTTATTCATTGTACTTTCTAGCATTATTATTGTACTTTCATCTTTAGTAAAGCATCGGGACGATGCCTTTTTTTCAGAGGGGCCAATGCCACGTTCCATTTCCCAAGTTTTTGTTATCCTCCCAAAACACCACACCATTCTCAGCGCGAACCGCGCCTGCAGTTTTCGAGAAGGTTCCGGACTGTAGTAGATCATTTCGATAAGATCACGCCCACTGTGCGAACGGTACAGATTGTTCTGGAACTTACGCCGCCGCCAGCAATAACGCTAGAACATTCGACGGCAAGAGTATAAATGCCGACGCGCTTCACCGCTTGTCAGTTGTTGAACGAAGGCCGACGCTCCGTTCGCCGCTATCAGTCCGAGAATGCTATCTGTGCGAGACTGCTGCTGTAATTGGACTTTCCGTTTACCGTGCACAGGTTCGCCCAAATAAACAGTTAAATCCCAACACGAAGTCTCCTGTCTTCGGCCACGTCACGACCACGTGAAAATATGTAAACATTTCTCCATTCACCTAACGTCACCATTAGTCAGCGATACCCTGTTCAAGCGACCTTTTTTGGGAACAGTCTTTGATCATGCCTCGAACCTACATTTGAAGACAAAATACGCAACGTGTTTGGAGGCAGTAATGTGATAATGTTTTGATTTTCGCGAACTTTGGCTAGCAAAAATTAAGCAGTGCAGTTGTCTTACAGCAGAATAAAACTTTTAATAGTTCTGATTAAGTGCCACAAATTTCGCATCGCAGATTTTTCTCTAGAGTCACTATTACTATGTTCATTAGGCAATTTTTGTGAAATACGTAGCTTGGCAAACTGTACAAATATTCTTACAAACTCTACATGGCTCAGAAGGATACTGCGCTAATTAGAGACGTGTAGTGCTCAAGTATATTTTTTTCTTTACATGGTAATTTCAGCTAAAGCACCGTGTAGATGTGGGAAGATGTAAACTATAGTGCGAAGTGCACCGCAGTCAGACTCTATGCGTCCGGAAAAGAAGTTATAGGCACGTGGTGGACACACAGCAACCGCGTCAGTGTGCAATGAGATAATTTGAGACATAGCACTTATGAGATTTATCGGCGCCATGCCAACGTACATAGCAAAGGATTGCACTCTGCGAACGAATTCATCAAAAAAACAACAAGAAAAAGAAAACTTTTCTGACAGAATCTAGGAATAGTTGCTATAATATGCAAGCATGCTGGATAATTTACCAGCGTTCTCAATTAGGCTCCTAGAAGCCGCTTTCAACTTGTGAAATGAACATTACTCGCGCAGTTCGTCCTCATCTATATTGTGAAGTGAATTCCACTTTCAATATCGTCACCCTCAATGATTCGAAGGTATGCGTAATAATTAACGTGTCTAAATATCGGCTGAAGCATAGAGTGCACGTGCGTTTTGTGATTATTGAACCGGTACCAAAACGCATTGTTAGTTCAACCGATATACAGCAATTTGAAATCGGAGAACTCCACCAGATACACTACATGAGCCGTCTCACAAAAAAAACTCACTACGAATTTTCAAGCTGAAATCATTGGCGGTGCTTTTATCCGCAGTGGTATTCATCTGATTGCATGCCTTGCATTAATGATTGCAACATTATTGGCAATCCGCAGATAAAATATCAACAATATTACAAACTCTGGAGGAAGTAAGAATGTCCTGCGAATTCCTAAAACGCCAACACATGGCACGCAGTGACTCTGGAAAACTTTTTTCGGGTGCTCGCTTTGCGTCCACATGTTGTAATGTTTCTCCAGAATTACTAACATAAGGCGCGGATGCTTTATGCGCGAGTACAAGGTTTATTTTCTAATGCCATATAATAGTTATTGCTGTTGTGATTCACCGTGGAGTGCTCTGTCACCATGCGTCGCTAATTTGTCCGTGATGCCCATATATTCCGATTGTGGTGCAGTGCACTTCGAGTACATCTAGTTACTCATATATAGAGGCAGTAACATGTAGTACATCCATGCTGACGAAGGCTTTCTCCCCAGCCCAAACATTATTAAAACGTGTATTTCACTGTCACGCGATTGACACTGTCACGTGCTGCGACTGTTCTTACAGTAATAATAGCACTTAGGGTGTAACACATCGAAATAATGGTATTTCTTTCTATTATGGGTTCTGTATACGCAGAGATCCGGAAACATTCAAGCACCGGGGGTTCTCTAACGTGTACATAAATGGGGCGTTATCAGGGGTATCTAGAAATAGTGTGGAAAGCTGGCCCAGTTGGTCTGACATCTTGGTAAGATTTCGGCGCGCATACAGTGAAGTGTGCGCACGCCGAAATGTTATTAAGAATAGTGTGTCTAGCTTCAATCCTTACTGGCCTTGAGTACCAAATCGATCCATAACAGCCTTGATCACGAGCAAAAATGTCCGTGCGACACCGCGATCATGGTGTGGTGTGAAAGCAAGCCTGACTGTGTGCATTAGTTCGAGCGACAGCCGCTTCGACGGCACCAAGCTGTAGGTGGCAGCACCATTAGACAACTAAATGAAAACAAATACGTATCCTTACATTCCTTTTCGAACTCTCATTCTAGTGTCTCTAAGTTATCCAACTTTACTTTGATGTAACCCAAGGAGCAAGCGAGCTTCACCTAAGCATACACTCACAAAAAATGGTTATTATACAACCGCAATTTCCTGTTCGCACCCAACTATAATGCTTGACGCTCGGTGAACATGAAACTCTGAAAGCAGCATGCTTCTCTAATATCCACACTGATACGGCAGCGCGAAAACTAAAAAAAATTGCCTGCAGCTTCCCTAGGGGAACACTGAGGAAGGAGGATGTGGAGCATATAATTGGTTAACGGGGTGTTAAAGTGCGACTTACTTGGGTCGATGGCTAAATTGGTTAACGTGGTTGTGAAATGGGGTGTTAAATTGCGACTTACTTGGGGGGGGGGGTGTTAAATGAGTGAACACGTACACACGTATGCGAAAGGGCGGCGCTGGTCGAAGGGACGTCGATCATTGTGTTTGTGGATTCGTTGGAATTCATTTCACCGCGACCTTGGACGTCGACGCGCCGTACAAACCAACCGACGAGCGGCAACTGAGCGAGCGAGCGCCGACCTTGAGTATAGATACAGCGCGACGGCGCATGCACTGTCAGCTGTCGAATGTTCGAGAAGGGGGAGAAGCGCAACGGCGCATGCGCGCGCGTCAGCTGCCGATGTTCTCGAAGCGCGACGGCGCATGCGCGCGCGTCAGCTGCCGATGTTCTCGAAGCGTGACGGCGCATGCGCGCTACATTATACAGCTAGCGAATGTTCGTGAAGAGGAGAAGCGCACGCAGTGTGTAGAGGAGGAAGGGTGCACAGATGGTGGAGGAGTGAAGCGTGCGTGGTGTGTAGAGGAGGAAGGGATGCACAGATGGTGGAAGAAGGAGGAGGAAGCTTGCGGACGGCGCCGCACTACAAGGCTCGAGTATTAGATGCTCCGCATCTAAAACAAAGAAACAAACAAAAACAAACACGCTTCTTTTGATACGCTACGGGTGTGTCTACGACGGCCACATATTTCGTACGAAATGCGGCAAGCTGTCTGGCACGGGTATGTCTAGAAAAACCGTCAAACCATCGCCATTCGCCGCTGCCAAGATTTCGACAACACAACGTGCTCTTATCTGCGCACTGAGGTGAAGCCAACATTTCAGGGTGTGTGCACCAATTCTTTTGATTGTATTTTATTTAGTGCTACGTCAATGCATTCGTCATGGCGGGACTTTTGAATTCTTTAAGGTTGATACTCCACGTGGTGTCATTCAGGCGGACTAAGCTGCTCGTGCCCCGAAAAGCTGGACCTGGTGGCATTGAACTCATGATACGACGGTAACATCCAATGAAAACCTCGGCAGAAGTGAAATTCTTATGAAACTGAAAACCGCACATTGGACTGCATTTTTGCTTGGCAAAAATGGTCATTTTACGCTTTCTCGTGCAAACGCACATAGACAGCCGGAGAAAAAACCCGATTGCAGCATCACAGCTGTTCAAGTCTCTCATAGACCACCTCGCTTGCCTCCGTGCACAGCCTTGTCAGCGCGCTCCTGCAAGTGGCCGGTGCTATGTGGGTGAGGCATTCATAAACAAAAAGAAGCGTACTGTCCCCAACTTGCATGGGCACTCGTTCAGGCATTTATTTTATTGGTTGAAGGAGCGCGCAGCTATATTTTCTTGTTAACAAACCAGCAATGAGCTAGGGAAAGTTCGTAGCCTTGGTCTTTAGCTCATTCTTTATTATGATGAGGTGAACTTATGCAAGGCTGCCTTTAAACCTAATGAGGCGAGTTTATGAAACATACCTTTGCCTTTTCTCATACTGCAACTTTTTTTTTCTAATTAAAGAGGGCCTTGTAGTGTTACGAAAGGTTTGTGAATACGGGTCTAGTCTGGCAAGAGGCTACCAGTATTTTTAGAGGGGCACAGCCCATTTTGAACTTTAATTATGCATGAGTACATGTGCTGTATGATTACGAGTACCTGTGTAATTGCTTATGTCTTAGAAAAAATTTTTAGGGGAATTATCAAGCATCCTTCAGAAGTCCAGTGGTTAACTGGAACACTTTAAATAAGAAGGCCTTGTTGCACATGAAAAAATAAATATTTATGGTGACATTACAGTAGCGTTGCGTAGTATGAATGAGGAGCAGAACTGAGTGGTCTTTTTTATTTTTCGTTATTTCTTTCTACCTTATTTTTCTTTCTATTACTTTCTTTTCATTTTCTCTGTGCTTCTTTCTCTTTGTTTCTTTTTATTTCTCTCTTTCTCCTGTGTTGCTGTCAGTTCTTCCTGTCTCTTTTGGTCTGTTGCTCTCTTTCTTTTTACGTCTTTATTTTCTTTAGTTCTTTTTATTTTCCTGTTTCATTTTATGGCTGGCTGCCTTTTTTTTCCCCTGTCTCGTGTTTCGCAATCTCTACTTCACCAAGCAGAGTTTTCATTTTAATGCTCACACCTGCTGTATTTGGTAGTGGGGCTTGCCCGAATCCTGTAGCGCATACCCACCTGCAGTTTTCTGCAAACACAAAGTTTTTACAGCTGGCTTAAAAGCCAACTCTGGAGATTTTTCAACCATATCAAGGTAATGGTGTTTGTACGTTTCTGAGACAATAGCTGAAATTCTCAGAAAATTGGAAAAAGCTTTTATTAAGCAAAAAGGCGCAATGCTGAAACCCAACCAAGCGCACTGTCTACGCATGACACTGTTTGGTAAGAACCGCAAGTCGCATATTGATCCCGCTGGCGCATAGTATGAAAACTGTGAAAGCCAGGCCAGCAAAGTGCCAGCCAAACACCACAGAGGAAGGAAGGAAGCTTTTTCGTACCAAACACTGCCGCTGGATTTGCCCAGCTGTCGTACTTCACGTTCGTTCTGATTTTGGGTGGCCTGAAGCTGCTTTGTCATGAAACAACAATCGGCAAATGTTTCGCAGTTACGCTTCACCACCTTAATGGTTTAGGCTTACCATTTCACATCGGGTCACGAATTGAAAAACTGTTTGTTCTTTCCTTTGAAACGATACTATAACACAGGAATAAACAAAGACACAAGTTTGTTCGCCACCTGCAAGCAAATACGTGTTCTGCAAGCAGGAAGAGTAGGCAAATAAGTGTTCTACTCATGATTCTCATGGTCGCCGAACGATCGTACTGCTAGAGTGTCCTCTAGTTCATTTTAGGACACTCTGACTTCAGTCGACATGCCAAACGTGATGTTACATTTACAGTGTTGCCAATAATTATGGCAAGTCAGTTGATCATTTCGAGGCAAGCCTAAAAATTTATTCGCAAACAATCAGTGCATCTCTCAATCCTGTCATTTGGCATAAATGGCAAAAGTCTGCGAAGGAACGTACCACCGAATTCTATTGAGATCCATTGATGTCAAAAAATCACCGGAGTTGATCTTTAAATAGCTGAGCTGTTAAAACATCCTCCATTTTCATTTTGTTGCATCCTCTGTGCCTACTTATGAATATCCCAACAAACAAGGTGGCTTTCAGATTACTGCCCAAACATGATGCGACTGTTTCTAAGATCAGCTCAGTACAGTATGTTATGGTCACTTTCAGTGATGTGATCAACGAAGCAGTCTCAGTGTAGCTTTTTTTTCTGGGAATGCTACGCTACTTGCAGCGTGAGCAAGCGAACATCGCCGCATATTGTGACGGCCGCGGTAACAATGCCCATCACGGGGTGTCAAATCAGGCAGTGGCCGTCCACTTTGAGTTTATAACACGGTTAGGTTGATGGCTTCAATGGGGGGAGAGAAGAGCGAACGATTTAAAGGTGTTTAAGAATTGTAAATTCTGTTTCACGTGCTGCGCTATGGTTGGCGCATATGCCCTGAGGAGCCTAGACTACCGATTGGACGCACAATTGAATATGATGCGCAAGTAGGCGTGTAGAGGACATGGGACAGCGTTTTTTCGCCATGGTGAAAAATGGTCGAGCAGTCGTGTTTAGATCGCCTACCACTTTTTTTCGCCGAAAGACCGCGAAACCGACATCTTGGCGCACGCTCAGCATTAATTGTGCCTCTTCTGTCGAAATGTTCCAGTATGTAGCAGTTTTCACATCTCGGCGCAATTGCCTCTTTACCCCAAATGGAGCTGCCGTCATGACATCAATAAATTCGCCTGGTATCGCGGCGCGGAATTTCGAAATTATGATTTCAGTTGTAAGCCCAGTGTAAATGATCGCTCAAACGGCTGTAGTGCAGCAAATGGCATCGACAAGACAACCCACCTTACCCCGACACTCTGGACGCGCCAGACAATCCAAGAAGTGTTGGTCCGTACGCTGTACGCTTCCATATATTTATTGACGGCGTCTTCGTCGGCCAAGTTCGCTCGGAACACGGACTCGTGTTCAGTAGACTGCTGGTCATCTCTTACGACCTCAAGTGGCTGACGCATCTCCTCCATTGTGCCTCGACATTGTGCAACAACGCGATCGGCACTCGTAGAAACTTGACGGTCACAACCACAGTGGTAGGACGAACTTCGTGGAGCGATCGCCTTCGTGGACTGGGTCGGTGGTCTCACGTCACCGCCGATCCAGCATGTATACTGTGGCCAGTGATGTTTCGTTCTACGTCGAAGAATTTCCAATCATAGACATGAAAATTCCCTCTTTCGGGGATATTTCCCTGTTAACGTTGACGAAAGTTCCAGCATATTTTCCTGCATAACAGTACTAATTTCCACCCTCATCTACGCAAACACTCTAATTACACGTGTATGACGTACTGGCCACTTTTGCAATTATCACTAGCCCGTCCGCTGCCACACAACAAAGCCATGGCATATTCATTCATATAGTGATAGTACACTGCACATTGCGGGCTTCAAGTCTAACACCAATAATGAACTAGAAATCGCTTCTCGTATATCAACTCTCAAGGGTTCTGCTAGCGTGGTGCATGCACCAGAATCGATTACAGCAATGAAGGCGCACTGTGACCGCTAAATATCGGTCGTCATTAGAGAATTTAACCAATCCTGAAATACCCTGCAATATCGCGATGATTCTTTTTGGCTCAAAATGAAAGGCGAATATTCCCCGATAAAGCAAAAATTTCCTGCATGGGACATCACTGATTGGCTGCGCCTGTGAGACATACTTCACCGTGTGTAACCGCTTTGAAAAGTGGTTTCACTGTCGCGTACGTTTTCTGTGCGGTGAAACCAACCACTTTGGGGATATTCGCACTGCCGTAAAGCGACCTTTCAAGACTGAGTTTGGTTATAGTGCCTGCAACCCTGTTAATTTTAAACGGCGAAGTTCATTGGACATTTGTATATATAGTGGGATCATATCATATCAACCATCTATATTAAAACACTTGTGGGCTCTTATCGCAATAAGAACAAAAATTTATTGATAAAACTGAGTTCATGTGTGTTACAAAAAAAATCAAGCAATGCTTTATACCGCATGGCACGAGCAATGAGGTGGCACCTCGCTGCCAATTTTCTTTGTCTATTTGAATAGAACCATCATATTCATCATTTATAAAATTTTGTACTGTTCTTGGGTCATTTATTTTCAAAATGTATATTCTCAATTCTCTTTGTTTTGGAAATTTCGGGCATACAGTGTTTTTATTTCGTAACTTGATAAGACAGATGCTTGGGCTAGATGGGGATAGGGAATCAACATATTTGTACAGCGCAAGACTACGAGTAGTTACGACGTAACTACAGAAGAAGAGACAAGGACAGAAAGAGCGCTGACTTCAACTGAAATTTCATTAATGAAAATGCTGGAAATATATACTCATGACGGAACACCACCGCGCAATATATTGCATCACAGCAAGACAATAATCATTTCATTATATGGTTACAACGCCACAGATCAGCACAAGTTCACAATTAATTGTGTCAAAGCCAGAACCTCGCTTTCTTTTTTAGTCAGAGCAAGCGAAGGCAGGCTGATACATCGATCACCAAGCATTTGCATTTAATTGGCCTCCATAATCTCTGGTGTTAGCTGCTGACCGTGTTTGGCTACAACAGTGCACTTTTCGAAGTGTTGGAGGGCCCTATTAAGTTTAAAAGCTTGTTATATAGGCCAAGTAGGAAACCTTTAAACACAAATATTTCACTGTGTACAACTTTCAATGTAGTCATATTTAAATCATACATTTAATAGAAACTTGCTCCAACTTTGCTTCCACCCAAGAAAGCGTAAGTCAGAAAAACTTGTGGAGCTTGCCCAGATTCGGACTCAATAAACATTTTTGGGAACCGTACTCACTATCACGAAAATTTGTTCAACTGGACTCGCTCGAACTCACTGTCTTTTTCGACCACAATGCCAGTGCTTTTTAACACCGAAATTTCACGTAATCGATGCTCTTCTTGGCACCTTTTCATATGGTGCCTTCAAATACGAGTTACGAGTGCTCGTAAACCAGTAAGGTCATTTTTATTGAAAGAGATGACAGCGCATTAGATATTTGTCCCCAACTTCCTTCAGTTGTCAATGGTAAGGGAAAGGTCAAGGCCTTCCACCATGTAATTCATGCCACTGATCAATAAATAATAAAATGGGATATAAAAGACACGGCTTTGAAATATGTGAGCATTAACGCGAGTATGCACGCTGATCTAGGTAAAGCAGATAGTAATGCTGAGGACGAGTTGATATGACCATAGCTTGGCAAACAAAAATCGAACTAGATTCCCTCAGCAATTGTATCTTCCACTTTGGACTCGCTCGGACTCAGAATTGCTAAAATTTTCCAGAGACGGACTCATTTGGACGCACACTCGCAAAAATGTCAAACTGGACTCTCTCATTCTGAGACTAGCGCCTCGATCCGAGTTTGAGTGAGTAGAATCTGAAGTGAGTTCACTGATATCTAGAAGAAAGAGACATTCCTGGTATAAGAGCAGAAAAGGACACTGTTAAGAGGCGAGGAAAAATACACAAGCGCATGTGATATTCGTACAAGCCTATTTCTTATTCGTAAAATTCTTAAGGTTATTGGATTATAATAAAAATGCTTGATTTTAATTGATTCAACCGAATAACTACATTTTCAACCTCACATAACTATTTGCCTATCACTAAACATTGTAGTTCTTGCTTCTTCTGGCTGTTTCGGACAGGTGCGTGGAAAAAGTTGTGGCCGAAAATCACATGCATGTTTTCTGACATGGCGAACTGTTGGAGGCCTATATTTTTCAATCAAATATTGAATTGTAGAACTGAATATTACCAAGCATATATAAGCTATCTTGTCAGGTTTCATGCCTATTCGGAATTCGCTGTGAGGAGGGCTCGACATTTGCAATCAATTTCCAGCATTTCTAGTGCAATGAAGCTGTGATGTTATGGTACAATTTTTTTAAAGGGACTGTCTACTGCACAGAACATTTTGCTCATTGTGGTGAAAATGAGAAGATTGATAATCTCATCAGCACCAATGAGCATGTTTTTGTACCATATATAGGAAGTAATTTTGATGTTGAAAATCTACATAGCAACTGCTGGCACCACCCAGCAGTGATGTGGTTCTATTTATCCACAAATAAATGCTCGCAAGTAGGCTGATTTTGCTTAAAAACAAACTTGAAATTGCATTTCATTCACTTGAGACAACTTGAGACTGCACAAGAAAGTATTTTTGCTTGTTTTATGACGCGTTCAAAGAGGTACCGTGGCACTGCCGGCGAGACGGTCGCGTGCTTGCCTACGGCCGAGAAAAGCGAGTGCTGCGTCTGGCGCCGCTCTCAAAAAAATGTCTTCAGCAAGTATAAGCACAACTGACTTCAGCTAAGTTTCAAACCTTGCCCGTGGGTCCAATGTCATCTAGTAATGTTGCACGAGCCTTTGTGCCTAAAGTGCACAACAGTACTTACCAAAGTTCTACATTGGAGAACATTGTGCCATCACGTTTCGCTTAATCGTGCTGCCCTTGCTGGCTCTTATCCCATATGGAACGCAGAACACCTAAACACAACTGCAAAACAGCAGGGACCTTATGCTGTTTTGTAAAGGACATTTCATGTTTGTTTTAGTTGCATGCACACTTGGCAGGAGTAAAACCAGTACAGTTCGTTTCACAATGCTAGCGTACCAGTGTTGCTGGAACAAACTCTTCGCCTCAACAGTGGGTGTTTTTGAGGCTAACTAAACAAAGCTGGAGAAACTTGGGTAATACATTATCTGACAATTTCCATGCTTTATACAACGAGTACGGTGTATGTAATATTATTGGTGAAGGCCTTGCAAAAACGGCACACGGTTTCAGTTTTAGACTTTCACACCATTGTGATCACGTCCACCAGCCATCGTTCTGGGCGTTCATCACTCCGATGGAAGAAGACTGAACGCAGAATAAAACAAAATTTTCTCAGGGTTTCTACACACTTGCCAGAGAAGCCGTTAGAATGTTGGACACTTCAGACGTATGCTTTTTATGGTGGTACAAAAACAGCAAAGCAGTGGAGGACTATCATAGTCACTTGAAAGTGAAAGACTTACTTGGGGTGCTGCCTTGTATTCTGGCCTTCAGAGCTTGCATTTGAATGACTGAATTACTTATGAGCCCCGACTCGGAGAGTACACTGCACTTGTTTGCGCTTGTTTCATCATGAACCTTTACCAACACGCCCAACTCGCAGTCATCCTACATACTTATGAGCACTAAATAATGCTAGAATAGATTTATCGTCATTGTACCCTACCCACCAGAAGCTTCAGATGGTCTCGTCTAGCCTCTCGATGCCCATGGGGTGTGTGAAAAATGATGCAGACAGTTTTTATTTCAATTGTGTATTTATTTGCTTATTTGTAAATAATAAAATCTGCAATGTTCATTTTAATGAGTTTGGTACAGTAAGGACATAATAGTAATACACTGTTATTACAAAATAATTGAACTCTCTCTTTTTTTTCTTGCAAATGGTGCTTTCATTCCTTATTGAGCCACCTTGGCTGCTTCTCAGCGCACAAGCTCCACCATCCATTGCCACGCACCCCCACAAGGCATTCCTACATGCCCATGAAGCATAGAAAATTGTGCACCATGTTAACTCAATACTGTGTGCCCACGGTTGACATGCATCTCCATGTGCAGTACCCTATAGGTGTGCTGCTTGCCGAAAATATATCTGGTAAGCTTAGTGATAAAAATCCGTCATCCACAATCCACTTTTCCTAGTGTTGTATGCATTATGTCTTGGGGTCCTCTTTATTGTGCTGTTTGTGTGCTTCTCTATGTGTTCAATTTCCTGCCTTCTTTTTGACTTGTACTATAGTTCTTATACATCTAAGATTGCTGACTGTTTCCATTTGCTCATATTTCCTTGCAAAGTTTTGAGAAACAAGAATAAAAATTTACTTGAAAGCAGGTCGCAGAACTCGGTACTTAAAACCACTTTGGTATCTTTCCTACTTGCAGGCTGGCCACCAAAAACAGTGTGAACCTCGGTGCTAAGGGCTTGAATGCCACCGGGTTGCAGTGCCACCAACAGCGAGGAGATTTCGTCGTGATGAAAAAAAAAGATGCGCGTGATCACGTGCAATGCAGCAGCAATACTGGCGCGAGGGGGACAGAAAATAAAGAAAACATTGGTTGTGTGAAAACCTGTCAAGTCTTTTTCTCGCATGTGCTACACAAGGTATAGTAACGTTCTCCTCATTGTGGACATGTACTGTGATAAGGACAGCAACTGCCTTTGTGTAGTATTTCTGAATGTTTGTTGTTGTTACTAACACAAAGCTGTCACATAATTTAACCTTTTACTTCACTGAAATTATAAATGAACTGTAACAATTACAACAGCAAGCTTGAAAATGTTGATACTTCATGTTACTTTGCCTTAAAAATGTTAGTTTTTGAAGCATGAAGTTGATTTTGTTTAATCCAAAACAAGCGAACTCCTCTTCTTAAAGGAGTGCCTACCCCTGAAATCTGACTAAAATGGCATAAAAAAGACTAAAGCATGGCCTTTCAGTGCTTGCAAGGAATGCTGCGACAATGTCAACCGTTGGACACGCTATGTACCCAATTGTGTACACCACTTGATTTTTCTATTTGTATTTGTAGGGGCTAAGAAACATCAAAATGTATTGACTTTCTAATCTCTTCTTTAACTTCGTTCTGCAGCATACAGTTGCATATTTATTTTTATTTTATGTACTCTCAAAATCCTTACGGCATTATTAGAGGGTACTGGTTACAAACTGGACAAGGAAAATGCAGCATGAAAAGTTATTAAACAAAGAATAAACTCATCATTATACAATGTTAGTTGTGTAAGGACAACAAACACAACACCTAATTCAGCCTGTAAATACAGAGTATTAGTTAGTCTATTTTGGATAATTACAGAATACTGATTAAATTTTATTGGAAAACAATTACTAATAGTGACATGTCTTCAGGTAGTTGGTTTCAATGTACCAATGTACAAGATGAAAACACTGGGAGTTGCATAATGCCATGCCAACCTTATGACGAGGTCACTGCAATGGGTTATGTACTGATGATTCAGGATTAGTTGGTCATGCAGGGTGGTATGACAGAATAAATTGTGAAATGAAGCCAAATAGGATATTTTCCAAGGGGGTGCAAAAGAAGCAAGGCTTCGGCTGGATTTCATTGAAGTTATACCAGCAATGCAATTACAGTGAGAAGGTTTCAAGCGGATGGAGTTATTCTGTAAAAACAAGTGAATCAAGTTGTCGTGGCAAGGGTCTCGCACAGAAGAGGCATATTCAAGTTTGGGACGTAATAATGTTTTATATAGGAGGAGTTTTAGTGTATATCGTGTTTTGAGAAGTGGCAACGTATGTAGCCTAACTTGATTGATATGTGGAATTTAACGTCCCAAAACCACTATATGATTATGAGAGACGCCGTAGTGGAGGGATCCGGAAATTTAGACCACCTGCGGTTCTTTAACGTGCACCCAAATCTGAGCACAC
The DNA here is from genome assembly GCF_043290135.1 of Rhipicephalus microplus. Lineage (NCBI taxonomy): Eukaryota > Metazoa > Arthropoda > Arachnida > Ixodida > Ixodidae > Rhipicephalus > Rhipicephalus microplus. The sequence goes on along the minus strand of NC_134710.1, from coordinate 425,666,088 downwards.
GGGCCTCCAACATTTCCGCCTCCATCGGAAATGCAGCCGCCGCAGCCGGAATTCGAACCCGCGCCATGCGGGTCAGTAGCCGAGTACCTTAGCCACTAGACCACCGCGGCGGGGCTATGTAGCCTAACTTGTAATTGGCATTATTAGTAACGTATTCAGTGTGAGGCGCCTGAGGTAAGTTCAATGTGATAAGAACACCTAATTATATATATGAGCTGACCCGATTGTGTAAGACATTTACCTAGTATGTTAGCAAGATGTCTCATATCTTCTTACGCACAATTGCTTACATTTACGCATATTTCAATCTATTTGCCTTGTGCTACACCAAGCTACTGCAGTGTTCAGATAAGATTAGAGAAATGAACTGCCATTATTACTACTTACTTTATTGAAAATTACGCAGTAATCTAAAAAAGATTAGGTAAGATCGGAGGAATGAACTGCCATTACCACTAGTTATTTTATTGATTACGCAGTAATCTAAAAAAGAATAATGTTTGAAGAAGTTGATGTCATGCTGAAGGTTGGGTCGGGTATCTTTTTTGGCACTGGAGCTGGGTTCATGGCTTAATGGGGGCGCCCAGAACATGAAAAAAACCACCTCCACCAGATGTCGCATAGTTGTGATATGGACTAAGACAGCAGGTGGCATTTTCAAGATGAAATATTTTGTTTGGCCATACTTGTGGCCGAGAAACAAAGTCAAAGACTACAGCAAAGCACAAGTTCGGTTTCTTTTTGACCGCACCTCGTGTTATGCCGCTATTTTTGTTGCAATAGAATATCGAGTACCTTGAAATGTCAGTTTCACACAAGTACATACATTTCTTCACAGATGGTATTTGAAAGGGCTAAGAGAGCAGTTCACTTTTATTAATTTTTTTCTTCTCTCAAGAAACCCTTACACCACTTGGGCCGTAGCCCAATCATTCGCAAAGTTTGAGATTAGCTAGTTTGTATGACGAGACCTCAATGTCGAGGTGTTTCATGCATTTGGCACTGTAGTCACTGCCTGCATTTCTCCATTTATGGTGCTGGCAACAGTGCTGTCACCAGGGATATTTTAGGGAAAGAGAAAAACACATGCTCAGTACAATACTTGCAACAACCCTGAATGGCAGTGAAAAACTTGTGCAGACACATGCCAGTCATGACGCATATGAACATCGATACTTGTATAATTCCTTGCTGAATCGAAACTTCGTATAGAGGTTAAATAAGAGGTGTGAGCATAACATTTCACAGCTCTGCATTTGGATATCCTCGCACTTGTCGAAATTTATATTTTGGGGCTTCTGGATTTATAGATGTCCACATCTCTTTTAGAAACATAAACCAGTATGCCAGCAGTCATCAAGCTTCTAATCTTCATAACTGCAAAAATATTAGAAATGCATGCAAAGGAATAAGCCATCTTTTATCCTCAATGCCAAAAGACATAATAAACTGGGTGTATTTTGCTGTGTCTATAGTTGCTATTATGAATTATATCATAGCATTACAAAGACTTAGCATCGGTATGTAACGCTGACTGAAATGCGTGGCCTCCACATTTGACCAGCAGCTTCCTTTGGAAAGTACTTTCACATTTTCAAGGCCACTTGTGGCAGCCTCAGTTGGTCTATTTGTGTTCAAAATGCTTCTTCAAAATTAAGAAATATACTGCTTTTTCTTTTTACAACAGCTTATAAATCTTAGAGCCGGTTTACTATTTCCTCTGATTTTAACATTACATTGCAGTGAAACGCCAAGTTCATAGGCTGAAGAGGTGTATAGGTATTTTAGACAACTCGTGCAAGAGCTTTCAGAGCTTCGCAGAAAATAGACATTGCTGGGATTAACCGATATATTTGCCACCATGCCTGTGAAGGCTTTGCCAAACAATTTCCAGAATATATTAGCCTTTCCAGCATTTTGTACCTGGCATATGCTGTGTTACAAGAGGCAGTTGAACTAGTTACTGCATTGAATTTAATATCTGTTTATAAAGTGTATACTATTGAATTGTGAAGTCTTATTGCATCTTATAATCCTTGCAGAAATCAGGCAGTCATATGCACGGATGTTTATTCGAACAGGCACATGCGTAAGGACTGGCTCTCACCTATACAAGGTTGGATGATGAGGGGTCTAAGCAAGCAATGATCCTGTGATACTTCGAATGGCATTTCACCCCAGCAAAGCATTATTTCTAAATGATGCAAAAATAAAACAAGGTGTAATTGCAAGATCCTGGGTTACCTTTATGGTCTCATAGTTTCCTGAAAGTAACTCTGGCACTGCAGTCGTTCAGTTGCCATGAGAATGATGGGTACTTCACAGATTTGCCTAGTTTTTGTGTTTGCAGGCTTTCCATGCACTTGTGGCTGTGTTTATAGCTATGCATTGATTTTAAACCTTTGCTAAACTTTGTCTTGTGGCACAGTGAACTCAGGCCACACGGAGCTAAAAAAACGAACATTATACGCATTCGTGTACTACCCATCCCTGCCATGCTAGCTGAAGTGCTGTGCGTTGCAGCTGCCGCAGACACTAGCATCAAAGTTCCCTATGTTTCATTCAGAGCATGGTCTATGCTTTAGAACATCCTCCAGTGTATCTCTATGCATGGTCTGCACTCCTGCTTTTCTTTCAATTTCGTGTGACGACTATGTGGCACTTGTGGCCAGGTACGTTTTTTTTACTTGAGATCAAGTTTGCATGACTGCTTGTTGGACAAGGGCGGGTTGTAGAAAAAAAAAGAGAAAAACGTAATGTCGAGGTGCTCGGTCGCATATTATAACGTTGCGCGTGCCCCCACAGCTTCACCGCATTGCACATGCATGCTGCACTGAAGCGCCGAAAAAGAAACCACGGGCGCTTTTTGCTGCAGGACGAACCGGAAAAAAAATTGTTTTTGTTCGAACCTTACTTGCGCTGATAGGCAATATTTGGGCAGCGGCGTTCTTTTGCCTGAATGATGGCGTATTATTTTGTCCGTGTAATAAACTAAGGAGGCGTTGAATATACCAATGGGCGAGGCCAGAAGCTTTACTTGTTTTAAGCCGCACAATGGCGTTTGGAAGGTCTTCGTGTTGCATGGCATGTTCCCTATTCATAATGCGTAGCTTAGAAGTCAGTGCTGAGCATCAGCTAAAGCTAATTAACGCTGAAGTGACGACCGGGACGTAGCGGAGTGTGATTTTTCCGAAACCCCCTTTCTGACCAGTGAAGAGACAAGGCTTGCAACAAGTACGTCAACGCGTCGTTTTGTGTTGATTGCATACGACTTAGTAAACACCCAAACTTACATCGTTGATAACAGGCCGGCAAAACTTTGGGCAGAGCGAGGAGTGAAGCGCAGCGGCGATACAAGGCGCGCGCACTGCTTGAAACATGAACGATTGCGAGATGTCAATCGTAGAGGGTTTTCCTTTTCTTGATCACCTCGTTTCAGTGGCCACTTGCGTCATGAACGAGTCGGCTTTCGGTTGCGAGAGGCGACAGGTGGGCGCACACGATTTCTTCGCGAGTATCCAACTCAATTCGGCGCAGGTCCAAAAGCCTTGGCAGGGCTTTCCTTTGCAAGCAAGGCCCCCGCTGGTGCAGCAGCCTCCCGCCAATGCTGTGCAAAAGTGCGGGGAGCTACAGCGCGATGACACAGTTAGGCTGGCGGAAATGCATAGCCTCTAAGAGCGCTGGGCCGCGGTGCATTGTGGGGGGCTCTATCCGCTCGCCTTTGTAAACTCGCCGCCGGGCGGCCGGGCTGCCCCGGCGCCGCGGCGCCCACCTGTCCCGCTAGTGCAGTCAGGAGGGGCTAGGGGCAGTGGAACGAACGAAGCGGCCGAGCCGGATGGCATGGCAGCGTCTTGGGTTCTGGCGGGTAATCAGTGGTGGCCGTGTAGTATACTGAAGCTGTCGAGAGCGTCTCTATTTCGCGCGCGTGCGTCGTAGCCTACGAAAGCGCGTTTTGAGTGCTTGTAACACATTACTGAGATTCTAAACGATGTCTCAGCGTCTCCTACGCGTCATGGCACACAAAAAATAATGTGCAGGTGCGTCGTAGTTGCGCTGAGTCATTGCCTGTTTGTGGAGCCTAGCGACCCTAAAAGAAAGCGACAATTGTTGAGCTCGATTGTTTCTTGAGTAACCTGAGTACACGTAACGCTACCTCAATGTTAATATTGATCATCGGCCTCATACCGTCCACTGCAGGACGAAGGCCTCTCCCATGATCCGCCACTAACTCGGTCCTGTGCTTGCTGCTGCCATTATGTACCCGCGAACTTCCTAATCTCATCTGCCCACCTAACTTACTGTCTCCCCCTAACCCGTTTGCTTTCTCTGGAAATCTGGTCAGTTATGCCTAATGACCAGCTGTTATCCTGCCTACGCCCTACATGCCCGGCCCATGTCCATTTCTTCTTCTTGATTTCAACTATGGTATCCTTAACCCCGGTTTGTTCTGATCCACTCTGATCTTTTCTTAAACATTTAAGGCTACAACTACTATTTTCCTTTCCATCGCTCACTGCTTCGTCCTTAATTTAAGCTGAACTCTTTTTGTAGGCCTCCAGGTTTCTGCTCAGTAGGTAAGTACTGGCAGGATGCAGCTGGTATATACCTTCGTCTTGAGGGAATAGTGGCAATCTACCAGCCATGAGCTGAGAATGCTTGCCGAATCTTCTCCACCCCACTCCTATTTTTTACTTACTTCAGTCTCGTGGCTCTGCTCCACAATTACTACCTGCCTTAGTAGACGTATATACCTTTTCCAACTTCAAGTGCACAGCCACCTATCTTGAATCGTTTTTTTCTTTCGAGGCTGTTGTTCATTACTTTCGTTTTCTGTCGGTTATTTTGCAGATTCTAAGAGAAGTAAAGCGGGAAAGGGGAGACAAAGTTTGGTGGGCAGATGAGATTAGGAAGTTTGCGGGTGTAAAATGGCAACAGCATGCAAAGGACCAAGTTGACTGGCGGAATAGGGGAGAGGCCGTTGTCCTGCTGTGATTATGATGAGTATGTGAATGTAAAAGTACGTGAGTGAGTGTGCGTGAGTATGGGTAGGCGTAAGTATAAAGGTGAATTCTTATGTGAGTGCGGATGTGAGTGAGGGCCTATGGTTTTGAGCATGCGTGAGTATGAAGGTGTCACACACTTCGGCGTAGGGCGCCGCCGATCCTACATCGACGTGCGGCAGACTCGCAGGCTTCCACTTTACGCTTCGGCCTGCGACGCCTGAAAGGCCTCGAAGTGGCACATTTCAAATTTATTTGCAGGTTGGTCGACCCGTGCGGGGTTTCATGTGTGGTGATGAATGAGCCTGACCAACGCACTCATTGAGCAGACATGGAGATTTCATGCAAAACGAACAAGCATTTAATTAAAACAAGGGCAAAGGCAGAGGATTACAAAAATAGCACAGGAGGAAAACTGATACGCGCAATGGAAAGAAGAGCTATCAAACAAAATATGCTAAAAAACCCTACAAAAGATACAAACTAAATACAAATATGCGGAACATTATTAAAACAACAACAAGATGAAAATCGTAAAAGAGGGTTACAAGGAAATAATTACAGAAAGATCATTGGTCGCGCTTTTGAATTTCTACATGCGTCGCAGTGCACACAACTACAAACAATAAAAAAGGCTGGTTATAATAATTTAGCAGTTTAAAAAAATGTCACAATAAAAAGTTCTATACGGACCAGGCCAGCTCTTGGTACACGTAAGAGAGTTGACGGGTGCCGCTGGAGGTATAGCCGGCTTGGTAGACGACCAGGGTGCCCGGAATCGCAGCCGTCTCAGTTGTTGCACGGGTCACTTCATGCTCGCCACCTACGCGAGACTCGCGACACCGACGACCGCACTTGTTGCTGGCTGTACGTCAACTGCCTATTCCGATGCAGTTCAAACCTCTTAAGGGGCGTACACGTGCTCCCGTCCCATCTGGGGATATTTTCCTTTTTTAGACCGCCGGGGCCCCTTTCAGTACAGGTGCAGGGAAGACGAGCCGGCGCCGCGCTGGGTCGTTAGTCGCCGGATGTCGTCCCCCCAACACAAAAGCGCCCTTCCTGGGAAGATGGGGCCCGCGGATGATCCGAAAATTGGAGTCGTTTGTGACAGAAGGTGAGTGAGTAACTATGAGTCTTAATTGATGTGCACAAAAAATTGAAGTACAAAAAGGAGACACCAGGACACGGCGCGCTGTCTCGAGGGGTCTTCCTTTTGTACTTCAATTTTTCGCACACCTCAGTTAATATGAATTACCAACTCGCCCAGCAGTCCGCATTTCTGTAAGAGTGTGAGTAGTCGGGAGTACGAACGTGAGCCATGATCAATGAGTGTGAGTAGGCGTGAGTATAAAGGTGAGTGACTGTGAGTAGGCATTAGTATGAACATGAGTGAGTACTCATCAGTGTAAGTAGTCGTGAGTATGAACGTGACTGAGGGCCTATGAGTTCTAGCTGGCGTGAGTGTGAACGTGAGTGAGTACTCACAAGTGTGAGTAGTCGTGAGTATACAATGAGTGAGTACTCATCAGTGTGAGTAGTAGTGAGTATGATGTGAGTGAGGGCATAGAGTGTGAGTTGGCTTAAGTTTAAACGTGAGTGAGTACTCATGAGTGTGAGTAGGAGTGAGTATGAACGTGAGTGAGTACTCGGAGTATGAGTATAAGTGAGTATGAACGTGAGTACACATGAGTATGAGTGAGAGTGAGTGTGAACGTGAATGAGTACTTTCAGTTTGAGTAGAAGTGAGTTTGAACGTGAGTGAGTACTCCTGAGTGTGAGTAGGAGTGAGTATGAACGTGAGTGAGTACTCTGAGTGTGACAAGGAGTGAGTATGATCGTGAGTGAGTACTTTGAGTGTGAGAAGGAGTGAGTATGAACTTGAGTAAGAAGGAGATAGTGTGAGTAGGCGTGAGTATGAACGTGAGTTTGTACTTTGCGTGTGAGAAGGAGTGAGTCTGAACTGCAGTGAGTACTTTGAGTGTGACAAGGAGAGAGTATGAACGTTAGTGAGCACTCATGAGTGTGAGTAGGCGTGAGTATGAACGTCAGTGAGGGCCTATGAGGGGGAGTAGACGTGAGTATGAACGTGAGTGAGAGTGAAGGCTGAAAAAATTGTGGTGAATGGGCATGAGTGAGTAGTCCCTCAAAGTGCCGACCTATGGTGACAGCTGCCTTCTGATTTTCTGTGAAGTTCGACGGCGCCATATGTAGACTGCAACACCCTGAGATTTCAAAAGCTACGCGGCAATGAAAAGAAGGAACGTGTATTGGGCCGCTCTGTCAAAGAAGTTATCGGTTGAACAGGGAAAAGAGGTCTTATTTCCCGCACTAACGGATCCAGCATGTTTTCCTGAATTAAAAAGTAGGATCAAGAGGGCAGACAGAAGGCTCAATCTGAAGGCTGTCGTGTGAGAAAAACATTCTTAGAGTGACTCCACCAAACTATCTTTTCGGATTAGGGTGAACGGTGTCGGGAATGAAATTGCCATCTAGGCAAAATTTCAAATATGATTATTTATCAAAAATCGAAAATACCCTTTCTAATTTCATTCACACAGATTTTCTCCCATGTCAACGTCGCACTCCCTTTTCAACAACGTTTTGAGTATCATATGCAGCGAGTGTTATTCATTGGCATGTTATTATTGCTTTTCACTCGAGTCCTAACGGAATGCAGGCTAAGAGGTGAAGGTTTCAGGGTCTTCTGTGATACTTTTTGCTCTCAAAACATAGCAAATTTGAAAAAATCACTGGTGGAATATTGCCAATGGTTTTTAAAAATAATTTTTGCGTAAAGCAACCACTTTGAGCATTTATCTATCTATCTATCTACACACACACACACACACACACACACATATATATATATATATATATATATATATATATATATATATATATATATATATATATATATATATATATATATGTATATATATATATACACTAAAATATATGTCCATCCGTTCATCTGTCTGTCCGTGTCATCCCTCCGTCCGTCCGTGCGTCCATCTGTCTGTCTGCCCATCCGTTCATCCGTCTGTCTGTCCATCCGTCCGTCCATCTGTCCTACCATTCATCAGTCTCTCCGTATCTATCCGTCCATCCGTCCGTGCGTCCTTTCGTCCATCTGTCTGTCCTTGCGTCCATCCGTCCGTCCGTCTGTTCGTGCATCTGTCCGTGCGTCCGTCCACCCATCGGTCTGTGCGTCTGTCTGCCTGTCCGTTCGTCCGTCCTTAAGTCCTTCTTTCTGTCTGTCTGTCTGTCTGTCTGTCTGTCTGCCTATGTATCTATCCATCTATCTATCTATTTATCCATCGTATCGCCTACGTCTGGGTGCCCTGACGATCACCTGCTTAACTTAGCGTCTTCGAAATACTTTGCAAGAAGAGCCAAATGCTCGTGAAACGCCAATGCTGGTTCCAGTGTTGACTATCCAATTTCTTGCGTACAATTAGTGCCACATACTAATGTCTCACTTATCAAAAATTACAACAGAGTCATGTTGCATAGCATTTATTCCCAAGTTACGTGGGATCTGCGTATATTTTTATTGTGGGCAGTAGTGGATGGCGAAATGTATGCCACGAAATGATCTTCATTTGGTATTGCAAAGCGCCAGTACTGTGAAAGCATTCGAGTAGTTTCTATACAATAGAGCAATATGTAAAAAACACCCTGAAAATGGAGAAAAATAATAGTTGGCCTCGCGCGGCACGGCCTCCTGCAGGCTTTGCAGCGCTTGTAGAGAGCTAGGATTGAACGCAAATTCATCCACTCGCACAGCAGCGCACCTTGAGGGCGCTGCCGGCAGTCATCAGCTGCAGGGCCGTCTCCTAGCCCGCGCTCAGCATACTAGGCAGTATATTTGTAAACACTGTAATCGTGTCGCCACTCTCACGCTGCTTGAGCTGAAAAAAAACGAGGGCCGAATTCCCAGACGGAGTTCTGCGCCAATGCATGAGGGAATCTCGAATTTTCGCACAGTGGTGGGCGCAATATTAGTGTGCGGCATCGTTTCCTGGTCAAAATAAAGTTGTGCGTCACGGGCAGCAAGCCCTATTCATCAAACACGCAAAGATAGCGGCACGTGCCCGCCTCTTCCTCATAAATGACAAGGTGGTTTACCATCCTGCACAATTTTTATGGTAAAAACGGCAGCCATAATGACGATGTGGATGGAGAGAGAGTGAAACTCGTGAACACACACACACACACAGGAGAGAAAGAGAATTAGACAGTAATTTGAATTACTTCATGATATGACGTCCACTTGATGCCAGAGATAAATTTTCATGACGTCATTCTGACGTTAGAAATGGCGTAACTAGATCACGTTATCACAAGACTTCATCACAAGATAAAAGGTGGGCTGATCTCTAAGGCAGTGCATAACAAGGAGAGGTCCATAACCCTTGCATTACCTCCGACCTTTAAGATAGGCATTGCCGCGCAAGCTGCAGAAAACTTTCGGACGGTGCAGTAGGATGCTCAGTGTATCGACAGAAAGGTTATATAGGAATAACTTCAAATTCAAGTAGTCTTAGAACAATGCATGAAGGAATATCGGAGAGAGAGAGAAAACTTTTTTAAAAAGTCAGTCACTTGTTCAGGCATGGCCCGTCGCCCCTAGCTGTTGGCCGGAATCTCTTGGGACGCGGCAGCAGTAAGGGCTTGACTGATGATGTCGCGCTGGACGTTGGGATCTAGGCTGCAGAGCAGGGCCTCGCAGGATTTTACAGTGTGAGAACCATCGTTTCGAACTTCGACATGTCCCCACCATGTGGACCAAATTCGCTACCTCATCACAAAATTTACACTGGGACTGGAAAACTGCTGGGTGCCACTTGCTGTAAAGTGCGGAGTTTGGAAAAACCCCCGTCTGTAACTTTCGCCACAAAACCTCGTTTTTCTTACTTAGTTAGTTGTCCGCTCTCGGGTATACTTGCCGATTCAGCTTGTAGTGTGCGACGATTTCATGGTATGTGCGCATATACTCGCTTTTTTGTTCGGTAATTTGGGAGGTTCCAGGGGTCGACCGGTAGGTTAGACCTCGGGCGACCGAATGAGCCTCCTCTTCTCTCTATGTCCTTGGTGAGCTGGAGCCCAGACCAGCAGAACTTGCTCTTTGGGTACTCCTACCATGTTTAATATACGGACGGCAGTCTCCGTCACCCTTCACGATTCATAATTCCTCACAGCGTTTTCGAGTCGCTGATGACCACCCTGATCCCCTTTTTGCTGACGGCCAAAGCTATGGCCACTTCCTCGGCCTCTACAGTCTCGACAACAAGGACTGTGCAGCACGCAATAAGGCCACCATCTTCCCTGACCGCCACTGCCGTGTGTGTCGCTTTGCTTTCATATTCCGCAGCGTTTGTATACGCGACGTCCTGTCGACCGGTGTACCTGGATTGTAATGCCTCTGCCCTGGCTTTACGCCTGCCTTCGTGAAAGGTAGGGTTCATATGTCTGGGTAGTGGAGGTATCTTTATCCTGTCCCTGATCTGTATCGATATGTCTTTTGAACGCGCTTGCTCATGTGTGGGCTCATAGCCCAATATCTTTAATATTGCTCTCCCCGTTTTAGATCCGAGTAGTCTTTGATGTTGTGCAGTCACAGTAGCCTCAATTAGCTCATCGAGTGTGTAAGATACCCCCAACTTGATAAGTCTGTCAGTTGACGTGTTTGGGGGAAGTCCGAGCGCGACTTTCACACTTTTACTGATAATGGTGTCGAGTTTGCCCTGCTCCGCTTCGTTTAATTTTAAATTAGGTGCCACGTACACTATCCTACTTATTATGAAGGTCTGCACTAATCTAAGCAGGTTCGCCTCCTTCATCCCAGCAAGCCCGTTTGCTATTCGTCTGATGAGACGACATGTCTGATTAGAACTGGCTTCCAACCTAGCAAGAGTTTCAGAATTCTTACAGTTCGCCTGAATTCTTAGTCCAAGGACACGGGGACTGTCGACCGCGGGGATCTCTGCATCGTTAACATACAAGTGGATGTCCACTTCAGGCCTGTTGTGGAGCCGCCGTTTTCTGGCGGGCATGAGGAAGAGTGCTTCCGACTTTTCGGCCGAGCATTTAAGTCCTTGTGGCTCCAGGTACTCCACGATTTTATCAATGGCGATTTGCAGAGAGCCTTCAATTTGGCCGTCACTGCCCTTGTTCATCCATAATGTTATGTCATCTGCGTAAATGGTGTGATTTAAATTCTCAATATCCTTTAACTGGTCAGGCAGTTTACACATCACAATGTTGAAAAGGGTGGGTGATAACACCAAGCCCTGAGGTGTCCCCCTGTTGCCTAATTTAATGTCCTTGATGGATTCTTCCCCGATTTTTAAAGTGGCTGTCCTGTTCGAAAGGAAGTCCTTGACGTAGTCATAAACTCGCTTTCCGACGTTCGGGGAGCTCAGATTCGCCAAGATCGATACGTGCCTCACGTTTTGAAATGCTTTTGCCACATCTAACCCCGTGATAACTTTTGTGTCTCGCGTTGCCTTGTCCATAATTTGGTCCTTGAGCTGTAGCATCACGTCGCACGCTGATAGTCGGGGTCGAAAACCGATCATGGTGTCCGGATACATACCATTGTCTTCCATGTACCTATTGAGCCGCGTCTGAACGACATGCTCCAAGAGCTTACCTACACAAGACGTTAACGATATCAGCCTAAGATTCTCGAAACGGAGTTTTTTACACGGTTTAGGAATGAAAATTACATTTGCGAGTTTCCACTCCTGCGGTATCGTCCCTTTTTCCCAACACTCCTGCATGTACGTTGCTAGGTTTGCGATAGACCTGTCGTCTAAATTACGGAGCATTTTGTTGGTCACTCTGTCCGGCGCTGCCGCTGATCTAGTCCTTAGCCGAATAATCTCCGCTCGCACCTCAGCCAGGGAGATAGGGGCGTCTAAGGCTGCGTTTTGCCGTCCTCCATAATCTGGGAGAGGTTCAGATCAGGCGGGATGAATGTATCTGCTCCGAACTTCTTCTAAGAGTTCCTTCCTAGTGCCTTCAAATTGGTGCGCCATCCGTTCCAATTGCTGTATAGACGCTGTCTTCGTGCTTTCCGGATCTAAAAGGTGACGAAGAAGTCGCCACGTCCCGGACGTACTTATATTCCTATCCATCTCCTAACAGACGTTCCCCCACCTTTGCTTCGTGAGCGTGATGGCGTGCTCTTCAAGTTGCCTGTTTAAAGCCGCCATTTGTTTCCTGATACTCCGATCCCATCTCCTCTGTTGGAGTCGGTTTTCCAAAACTTTCTTTTTCTTCCAAAGATTTACTAATCTCGTGTCTACCACTTCGTTGTCGTCCTGGGTTTCCACCACTTCAGTGGCTTCCTTAACAGTACGTAACACCCTATCGCACCACTCGGCAATGTCGGAAATGGGAGTCGGATCGCCCCTGAATTCCCTGAAAGAGTCCCAATTTACGGCCTCTACCCTTCATTTCCGAGGTGTTGCCGGGCCTCCCTCTACCACTATTTCTATGATCATGTGATCACTGCCTAGGTGTTCGTTTGTGTTACACCACGTGGCACTAGTGCCGCTCCCCGTCAGAGTAAAGTCGGGTTTGGTGTCAACCGCGACACTATTTCCCTTCCTCGTTGGCTGCAACGGGTCGGTTATTAGATCCAGATTATGAGTTTGCATGTCATCCCACAATTTGCTGGCCTAAATGAAGCCTGCTTATATCCCCATGCCGTGTGGTGAGCGTTAAAGTCACCGACGATCAGCAATGGGTTGTTCCTACTCTTACGTCGCGTAGAAGCGAAGAGATCTCCAAAGTCGCATCGCCTTTGTCTGGAAGAGCTGTATATATTTATTACGAACAAGCTAGCGTTTTTCTTTTTTTGGGGTATTAGTTCTATGAGAACATGGTCGATGTGTGCATTACCAATGTCATACTGCACACCGCAACTTTTTGCCTGACCAGCGTGGCCACCTGCGTACTCGTGCCTTCGCTTACATAGGATTTATAACCCGGCAATGTCGCCTTTCTCCCACATTCCTGTGAAGCTATAACATCCGGTCGATCCCCTTTCCTCAGGAATTCCTGCAGAACCACACACTTGCGCGTGAAGCCTCTGCAGTTCCGTTGCCAAACGGTGTTCTTACTGAATCTGTGAGCCATGATTGCCACTAAGGTGATTCATAGGCCTGCCTAATACTTCTCGGGCGAGCTGTTCATAAGCCCGATCCCTCTTCGCGAATTCTGTTTTAAGTTCCTCGGTAAGCTTATTATCCCGCTGATGCAACTGCTGTGTCAGATTTTGAAACATCTCGAACATTCGTTTCTCGAAGGCCTTACGCCATTCATCGTCCTGGGTAGATTTGGCTTCAATGTTTGCCTCCAGTTGCGCTATTTTCATGTCTATCACTGTCTCCACGTTCTCATCTATTACGGGCTTTTTCGCTTCTTTTGCCCTTTTTTTCGCTGGAGGCGGAGTAGTGCTCTGCTCCTCCGGCCTTCTATATTTTGATTCTGTGGCATTCGTGGTAGGGAAACCGGTGTTGTGTTAGACGACTTAATAGCTATTTGAAGCTCCTCTATTTGCCAACTCATTATTGCTAGCTGCTCTTTCAGCATGCGATTCTCTTCCTTAATGGTTAACATTTTTTGATCGCGTTTATCCTGGGAGGCCCTATCTCCCCAACCCACCTTAAGGTTCGGCGACGTGGGTCTCCCACTGCTGAGGACAGCGCTGCCAGAAGTCCCCTCGTTTACTGGACCAGTCATTGGTGGCAGCTCTCCTTCTTGTCTTTCCGGTAGTCTTGGGAAGGAACCTGCTCTTTTTCGACCCTCTCCGATGCTTCGTCCGACTCCTGGACCGTTCTCTGACCTCTTTCACTCTGCACGTTTGTGGATCGGCGTCTTTTGCCTTCCTCTCTTCTCCTTCCATTCACCGCCAGGCCTCCCACTGTCTCTTCTTTATTGTATAAGGGGTCCTGAAAGCTTCCTTGCATTTCCGATCTGCTGTCAGATGACCTTTGCCACACAGCTTATACTTGGGCTCACATGCATGGTCCTCGCGTGGAGCTGTCATTCCGCATCCCCGGCAGCGAACATGGTCGCTCATACACACGTCCGATCTGTGTCCTAGCTGGCCACATCGGTAGCACACCTGGTATCGTTTCTTATAAAGCACGCAGTTCAGCGGTACGTCGTAACAGTACATCCACCTGGGCACTGTCTCATTTTTGAAGACGATGACCCCTGAACTTGAGTTCCCCAGCTTCCTAACACCAAGTATCGGTGGGTTCCTTGAGTTGCCGAAAGCCTCTGTCAGTTCCTCTACTGACAATCTCGGGTCGATGCCGCGCACCACACCCGCCCGCTATCCTCGTGCGGCGCGAGGTACGCCGTGACGTCGTAGTTCTTGCCTTCAATCTTGAATGACTTAATCCTGGTCACCTTCCAGACAGTGTCTATGTCTGGAGTGCTGAAAATCAGGGTGCCTTGCTTGTCGTTAACAATGAGCACTCCCTTTTCTTGTCCCTTAATCCACGGAATTCGCGCTGCCATGCGCACCGCCTCACTGAGCCTGGTGTTCGGAACTTTTGTGAGCGCCAGCCCGCATTTAGGACGAATGATTATCTTATAGTCGTTCGTCGGCAACCGCGGTAGGTACGACGCAATCGAGCGCTCCGCGATCTTGTGCCCCAGCTTTTTGTATGCTGCGTTCACAGCCGCTGTCTTCTTCCTGTCTCCGCCGGGCTTGGCTCCACTTTCTGCCCGGGCGTTGCCATCTTGGCGTCCCTGTCTGTCACCTCTAGCGGAGTCACGCCACTTTTTAACATATTTTCCAACTTTCGTGATCCAGTCAGTGGCTCTAAATTCTTCAGGGGTAATTTACGTACCCTCTACGGTCACCTCCATTGCAGTCGCGTCTCAACAACGGAGCTCTGAAGCGAACGCCGGGGGCGTCGGCCACCGCCGAGACGCCGCGTTGGTTCACAGCTAGCGTTAAACTATGCTTGGCGGAGAAGCAGCCGACACCAAAATGGCCATAAAATGTCGCAAAACGTACTCATAGTCCTGAAGTCATGGTCTAGATGATCCCGAGAACTTCAGGCAGGCGATTATTGGAGTTGTTTGCTGTAACTGCACTATTTCCACCAGACCAAACAACTTTCCGTGGAGCTGATGCGAGGCACATCCGAACTCCCTGGCCCCCTCGTGGCCATCTCAGGAATATCGGAGTTTTTCACACTAATAAAGACAATGTCGGCGTGTAGCATCGTGTAATGGCAAAATGAGATTGAGCATCACGGGAAGCTACCCGCCTCGTCTATATAAACGAAAAGGTGCTTCACTATGCTCTTCAAAATTTCTAGGTAAAAACAACAGCCATAATGACGATGTGGATGGAGAGAGAGTGAAACATACGAACCCACCCACACACACAGGAGAGAGAAAGCGAGAATGGGACGGTCATTTTATTGCTTCACCATATGACGTCCACATGATGTCAGAGATCAATTTTCTTGACGTGATTGTGACGTTAGAACATGGCGACACACGATTATGTTATCACATGTTGCCGCCACATGATAAAAGGTGGACTGATAAAGGAGGCAATGCAAAACAAAGAGAGTTCTATATAGTTTGCATTACCTCCGATCTCTGAGATATTTCATGGCCACTCTAGCTGCAGAAAACTTTCAGAGCATGCTGTAGGATGATCACGGTATCAACGGAAAAGTGATGAAGGAACAAAAACTTCCTTTTAAGGTTTCCCAAAATAATGCATGTGGGGATGGCGGAGTTTTTCGCAGTGGTAGACGCAATATCGCAGTGGGGCATCGTGTGATGGGAAAATGAGATTGTGCGGGAAAATGAGATTGTGCGTCTTGAAAGGTAGCTCTAACCAACAAACCCGCCGTTGGAGCGGCATGTTCCCTCCCAGTCTTTATAAAAGAAAAGGTGGTTTACAATAGTCCACTGAATTCCACGGTAAAAACAGCAGCATTAATGACGATGGTGATGGAGATTCAGAGAGAGAAACACACAAACACAAAACAAGGTGGGCTGATCACAGAGGCAGCCATAATGACCATGCAGATGGAGAGAGATGAAACACACAAACACACACACAAGCATAGGAGCGAGCGAGAGAGAAATAAACAGTATTGTGAATTCCGCAAGCCTGAACTATTGATTGAAACTTACCAGACGCTGTGGTTATTGATCAGGCTGATATGGTATGGGCCATACAAACCATCTGTGATAGAACCTCAGCATTGCCCTATCATTTTCTGTGGTAGGTATGCGTTCAAAATGATGCTGAACCTATTGAAAAGTTTCTCAAAATGAAGTAGTTTTCAAAGGCAGATTCTACACCCAAGTTTTGATTGACAAAACAAACAAAAAAAACAAACAGCAATAAAGCTTTGGTACACAATAATGATGTTTATGGTGCCAAAAGTTTGCGGTTGAAACGATAAAATCAAGACTTGGGAGTTCTTTGCGACAATACAAAATGATCACCGGGCCCCCATACTCTCCAAAAAAAGAAAAAAAAGTTTGCCGTGACCAGGAGTCGAACCTGGGTTATCGCGGCCACAACGCAAGGTACTAACCGCTGTACGACCACGGCTATCCCGCTTTTTTTCTTTCTTTATTGCCTGTTTACATACAAAATTCACAAACATATATACATCAAACAAAGTAGAAACATGAAACAAAAAAAGAGGTAAAAAGCATCATATTTAACAGGCTTTTTAAAATTCCTTCATCTGTAGAAGGCTTTCTACTTGATGAAGCCATTCGGGCACCTCTTGTTGAACCTTTTGTGCTTCCACGAACGAACAGACAGATTGAAAGAAATATTGCCTGACCGGACGTGCATTAACATCAGCATGGCGCACCGCCATTCTAGATTGCCATATACCGTGCAGGCCCAGTAACATAACTAGGTCGAAAGGTATTCCTTCTTCATTTGATACTGGTAGAAATCTGATGCCATAGGCATCGAGAGGCAGATCCTTTTTCAAAGTCCTTTGAAGAACATCCCAGAAAAAGACGGCATCCCAGCAGTCCAGGAAAACATGTTCAATTGTTTCCGGCTTTTTGCAGAGAAGGCAATCAACACCCCAAGGAACGAATAAGCCTTTTTCTTGCATCCATGTTTTCACGGGCAAGGTCCCATTGTGCAACTTAAAGAAAAAGGATTTCGCTCCAGGTGTTACCTCCTTTTTTTTTAACACGGCTTAAGACATTTTGGCCTGGGCCTACACGGTATAATGCTCTATATAGGGGAACAGGAAGAACTGTTTCTACTAAATCTTTGTATAACTTTTTACGCGAAACCGTACTGAGGTATTCCAACGAAAAACGCGTTTTTAGAAAGAGACATGAACCACGGCTATCCCGCAGGACGAGGCAAACGACTGTTGTTGCTCTGGCAATAAGAACGGTTCAGCGCCTTCATCTTTGCCTTTCATCATAATCATCATCATCGTCATTTTGGAACCATCGTGTTACAGTGTCTAGAAATATACCACCTAATGTGCTGAGCGCGCGCATTCCGTACGAAAGTGGGTGGCCGTGCATGTGATGACTTCACTCAGATGCCACAAGCGGCGCTGCGTGTCGAGAGGGTGCACCAACGAGCGAAATTTAACTCAACCTGTTGCTGCCATGCCTTGCCACGTTTAAAACCAGTGTGTAACAGCTGCCTTCTGATTTACTGTGAAGTTCGACGGCGCCATATGTACACTGCAACACCCTGAGATTTTAAAAGCTACGCGGCAATGAAAAGAAGGAACGTGTATTGAGCCGCTGTGTCAAAGAAGGTATTGGGCGAACAGGGAAAAGGTGTCTTGTTCCCCGCACTAACGGATCCAGCATGTTTTCCTGAATGAAAAAGTAGGATCAAGATGGCAGACAGAAGGCTGAATCCGAAGACTGTCGTGTGAGAAAAACATTCTTAGAGTGACTCAAAAAAATATCTTTACGGATTAGGATGAACGGTGTCGAGAATGAAATCACCATCTAGGCAAAATTTCAAATATAATTATTTATCTAAAAAGTTGAAAATACCCTTTTTAATTTCATTCACACAGATTTTCTCCCATGTCAACCTCGCACTCCCTTTCCAACAACGTTTTGAGTATCATATGTGGCGAGTGTCAGATTATTCATTATCAAGGTATTATTGGTTTTCACTCGAACACTAATGGAATGGAGGCTAAGAGGTGAAGGTTTTAGGGTCTTTTGTGATAATTTTTGCTTTCAAAACAAAGCACATTTCAAAAAATAACCGGTGGTATATTGCCAATGATTTTTAAAAATATTGTTTTGCGTAAAGCAACCACTTTGAGCATATATCTATCTATCTATCTATCTATCTATCTATCTATTTATCTATCTATCTATCTATACACACACACACACACACACACACATATATATATATATATATATATATATATATATATATATATATATATATATATATATATATATATATATATATATATATATATATATATATATATGTATGTATGTATGTATGTATGTATGTCCATCCGTTCATCCGTCTGTCTGTCCATGCATCCGTCCATCTGTCCATCCGTTCATCCGTCTCACCTTTTCCATCCATCTGTCCATCCGTGCGTCCATCCGTTGGTTCGTCTGTCCGTGCGTTCATCCGTGCGTTCGTCCGTCCATCCGCTCATCTGTCTGTCTGTCGATCTATCCGTCCATCTGTCCATCCATTAATTCGTCTGTCTGTCCATCCGCCCGTCCATCTATCCATCCGTTTATCTGTCACTCCGTATAGATCCGTCCGTCCGTCCGTGAATCCTCCCGTCCGTCTGTCTGTCCGTGCGTCCATCCGTCTGTCCGTGCTT
This sequence comes from Rhipicephalus microplus, assembly GCF_043290135.1. Classification (NCBI taxonomy): domain Eukaryota; kingdom Metazoa; phylum Arthropoda; class Arachnida; order Ixodida; family Ixodidae; genus Rhipicephalus; species Rhipicephalus microplus. Next base: position 425,647,217 of record NC_134710.1, on the reverse strand, counting down.
CTGTCCGTGCGTTCGTTCATTCGTTCGTCCATGCATCCGTCCATCCAACCATCCGTTCTTCCGTCTGTCTGTCGATCCATCCGTCCATCTGTCCGTCCGTTCATCCGTCTGTCCATCTGTCCATCTGTTCATCTGTTTGTCCGTGTACATCCGTCCGTCCGTCCGTGCGTCCATCCGTCTGTCTGTCCATCCGTTCACCTGTCTGCCTGTCCATCCGTCCGTCCATCTCTCAATCCGTTCATTCGTCTCTTCATATACATCCGTCCGTCCGTCAGTGCGTCCTTCCATCCGTCTGTCTGTCTGTGCGTCCATGTGTCCGTGCGTCCATCTGTCCGTGCGTCCATCTGTCCGTGCGTCCGTCCATTCGTTCGTCCATGCGCCCGTCCATCCAACCATCCGATCATCCGTCTGTCTGTCGATCCGTCCGTCCATCTGTCCATCCGTTCACCCGTCGGTCCATCCGTCCCCGTCCATCTGTCCATCTGTCTGCCCGTGTACATCCGTCCATCCCTCCGTGCATCCATACCTCTGTCTGTCCATCCATTCATCCGTATGTCCGTCCATCCGTCTGTCTCTGTCCATCCGTTCATCATTCTCTCCGTATCCATCCATCCATCCGTCCGTGCATCGTTCCGTCCGTCTCTCTGTCCGTGCGTGCATCCGTCCGTCCGGGTGTCTGTGCTTTTGTTCGTGCGTCCGTCCATCTGTTCGTCCGTGCGTCCGTCCATGCATCCGTCTGTAGGTCTGTCTGCCTGTCCGTTCGTACGTCCGTAAGTCCATATTTCTGTCTGTCTGCCTGTCTGTCTGCCTATATATCTATCCATCTATCTATTTATATATCGTATCGCCTACGTCTGGGTGCCCTCACAATCACCCTCTTCGCTTATGGTGCATTCAGACGACGGACCGAATCCCGATGTGGCGGGACGGACGGCGCGTCACGTGACCTCACATCAGCGATTCCCCTCGTCCGCGACTCGTCCGCGCGGCTCGCGGACGGATGAACCCAACCTGTTTCTCACATCGGGATTCTGGCGGGGAAGAGCCGGTACTTCAGCGGAATAGCTTGGGGTCGGTGGCAACCTTTTCGTCTGCTCGCGGCATGTCCTCCATGGCTCGCGGACAGCTGCATGACTGGTCGGCATCATCTTCGCTTGAGCATTGTTTACTTAGTTTCCGGAGACTTTGTTCTCAGTTGATTAAATATGCTGAAGTCACTTTTGGTGGTTCGGGAAATGTCGTCGCCGTCGCTTAACACGCGAGATTCTTAGCCGTCATGGTGGTGAAATATTCCAACTTCTGCAACCGGCGACGTGCCGCTTCTAAAAAAAAGCGGGAGACACGTTTAGAAGTTCTACAAGTGGGGAATAATGTAGTTGAAAGAATATCCTGCTAGCAACTCCCTTTTCTCCTGAAAGAATAACACTACTCTATCATTTGTCACAACACGACAGACATCGCAGCCAAGCTTCGCTTCTTGCGGGCATCCATGTTGAATACTCTCAAACCGGTCTGCTGCCAGTGGGCGCAGGTGAGCGCCGAATCTGCTGTCGAGGGTAATCCGGCTGTTTTCCCCTAGGACACCGTCCGTCGTGTGGATGCGCCGGCAGGCGGACCATCCGCGGATTAGCTGTCCGCGTCCACGACAAATCCGGATTCGGTCCGTCGTCTGAATGCACCATTAGCGTCTTCGAAATACTTTGCAAGAAGAGCCAAATGTTCGTGAAACGCCATTGCTGGTTCCAATGTTGACTATCCACTTTCTTGCATATACTTAGTGCGACATCATAATGTCTCTTTTATTAAAATTTGCCCGCAGCTTCCCTCGGGGGAACACTGAGGAGAATGCGGAGCATATAATTGGTTAACGGGGTGTTAAAGTGCGACTTACTTGGGTCGATGGCTAAATTGGTTAACGTGGTTTTAGGAGGGGGTGTTAAATGAGTGAACACGTACACACGTATGCGAAAGGGCGGTGCTGGTCGAAGGGACGTCGATCATTGTGTTTGTGGATTCGTTGGAATTCATTTCACCGCGACCTTGGACGTCGACGCGCCGTACAAACCAACCGACGAGCGGCAACTGAGCGAGCGAGCGCCGACCTTGAGTATATATACAGCGCGACGGCGCATGCACTGTCAGCTGTCGAAAGTTCGAGAAGGGAGAGAAGCGCAACGGCGCATGCGCGCGCGTCAGCTGTCGATGTTCTCGAAGCGCGACGGCGCATGCGCGCGCGTAAGCTGCCGATGTTCTCGAAGCGTGAAGGCGCATGCGCACTACAATATACAGCTAGCGAATGTTCCTGAAGAGGAGAAGCGCACGCGGTGTGTAGAGGAGGAAGGGTGCACAGATGGTGGAGGAGTGAAGCGCGCGCAGTGTGTAGAGGAGGAAGGGATGCACAGATGGTGGAAGAAGGAGGAGGAAGCTTGTGGACGGCGCCGCACTACAAGCCTCGAGTATTAGATGCTCCGCATCTAAAAATACAACAGAGTCATGTTGCATAGCATTTATACCCAAGTTACGTGGAATCTGCGTATTTTTTTAATGCGGGCAGTAGCGGATGGCGAAATATATGCCCCGAAATGATCTTCATTCGGTATTGCAAAGCGGCAGTACTGTGAAAGCAATCGAGTAGCTCCTATACAATAGAGCAATATGTAAAAAAACACCCCGAAAATGCAGGAAAATAATAGTTGGCCTCGCGCAGCACGGCCTCCTGCAGCTTGACAGCGCTTGTAGAGGGCAAGAATTGAACGCAAATGCACCCACTCGCACAGCAGCGCACCATGAGGGTGCTGCCGGCAGTCATAAGCTGCGGGGCCATCTCCTAGCCCGCACTGAGCATGCTAGGCAGTATATTTCTAGACACTGTAATCGTGCCGCCACTCTCACGCTGCTTGAGCTAAAAAAAGTGAGGCCCGAATTCCCAGACGGAGTTCTGCGCCAATGCATGAGGGAGTCTCGAATTTTTGCACAGTGGTAGGCGCAATATTAGAGTGTGGCATCGTTTCCTGGTCTAAATAAAGTTTCGCGTCACGGGCACCTAGCCCTATTCATCAAACACGCAATGAGTGCGGCACGTGCTCGCCTCGTCCTTATTAACGAAAAGGTGGTTTACCATCCTGCACAAATTTTCATGGTAAAAACAGCAGCCATAATGACGATGTGGATGGAGAGAGAGTGAAATTTGTGAACATACACATACAGGAGAGAGAGAGAATTAGACGGTAATTTAAATTACTTCACGATATGACGTCCACATGATGCCAGAGAAAAATTTTCATGACGTAATTCTGACGTTAGGAATGGCGTAACTAGATAATGTTATCACATGACTTCATCACAAGATAAAAGGTGGGCTGATCTCGAAGGCAGTGCATAACAAGGAGAAGTCCATAAGCCTTGCATTACCTCCGACCTTTGAGATAATGCATGGCCACGCAAGCTGCTGAAAACTTTTGTAGGGTCCTGTAGGATAATCAGAGTATCGACAGAAAGGTTATAAAAGATGAACTTCAAGTTCAAGTAGTCTTAGAACAATGAATGAAAGAATAGCGGAGTTTTTCACACTAGTAGACGCATTGTCGGCGTGTGGCATCGTTTAATAACAAATTGAGATGGGGCGTCACGGGAAGCTACCCGCCTCGTCTATGTAAACGAAAAGGTGCTTCACTATGCTCTTCAAAATTTCTAGGTAAAAACAACAGCCATAATGACGATGTGGATGGAGAGAGAGTGAAACACACGAACCCACACACACACACAGGAGAGAGAAAAGGAGAATGGGACGGTCATTTTATTGCTTCACCATATGACGTCCACATGATGTCAGAGATCAATTTTCTTGACGTCATTATGACGTTAGAACATGGCGAGACAAGATTATGTTATCACATGTGGCAGCCACATGATAAAAGGTGGGCTAATCAAGGAGGCAATGCAAAACAAAGAGAGTTCCATAAAGTTTGCATTACCTCCGATCTCAGAGATATTGCAGAGCCACTCTAGCTGCAGAAAACTTTCAGAGCATGCTGTAGGATGATCACGATATCAACGGAAAAGTGATGAGGGAACAATAACTTCCATTTAAGGTTTCCCAAAATAATGCATGTGGGAATGCCGGAGTTGTTCGCAGTGGTAGACGCAATATCGCTGTGGAGCATCGTGTGATGGGAAAATGAGATTGTGCGTCTTGAAAAGTAGCTCTATCCAACAAACCCGCCGTCGGAGCGGCATGTTCCGTCCCAGTCCTTATCAAAGAAGAGGTGGTTTACAATAGTCCACTAAATTCCACGGTAAAAACTGCAGCATTATGACGATGGTGATGGAGATTTAGAGAGAGAAACACACAAACACAAAACAAGGTGGGCTGATCACAGAGGCAGCCATAATGGCCGTGATGATGGGGAGAGATGAAACACACAAACACACACACAAACACAGGAGCGAGCGAGAGAGAAATTAACAGTATTGTGAATTCCGCAAGCCTGAACTATTGATCGAAACTTACCAGACGCTGTGGTTATTGATCAGGCTGTTATGGGCCAACAAACCACCTGTGATAGAACCTCAGCATTGCCCTATCAGTTCCTGTAGTAGGTATACGTTCAAAATGATGCTGAAACTATTCAAAAGTTTCTCAAAATGAAGTAGTTTTCAAAGGCAGATTCTACACGCAAGTTTTGATTGACAAAACAAAGAAACAAACCAATAAGCTTCGGTACACGGTAATGATATTTATGGTTCCAGAAGTTTGCTGGTGAAACGATAAAAATCAAGATTTGGGAGTTCTTTGCTACAATAAAAAATGATCACCAGGCCCCCATACTCTCTAAAAAAAGAAAAAAAATTTGCCGTGACCGGGAGTCGAACCTGGAGTTTTGCGGCCACAACGCAAGGTACTAACCGCTGTACGACACCGGCTATCCCGCAGCACGAGGCATACGACTGTTGTTACTCTGGCAATAAGAACGGTGCAGCGCCTTCATCTTTGCCTTTCATCATCATTATCATCATCATCATCATCATCGTCATTTTGGAACCATCGTGTTACAGTGTCTAGAAATATACCACCTAGTGTGCTGAGCGCGCGCATTCCGTACGAAAGTGGGTGGCCGTGAATGCGATGACTGCACTCAGATGCCACAAGCGGCGCTGCTTGTCGAGAGGGTGCACGAACGAGCAAAATTCAACTCATCCTGTTGCTGCCGTGCCTTGCCACGTTTAAAACCAGTGTGTGACAGCTGTCTTCTCATTTACTGTGAAGTTGGACGGCGCCATATGTACACTGCAACACCCTGAGATTTTAAAAGCTACGCGGCAATGAAAAGAAGGAACGTGTATTGGGCCGCTGTGTCAAAGAAATTATCGGGCGAACAGGGAAAAAGTGTCTTGTTCCCCGCAATAACGGATCCAGCATGTTTTCCTGAATGAAAAAGTAGGATCAAGATGGCAGACAGAAGGCTGAATCCGAAGGCTGTCGTGTGAGAAAAACATTATTAGAGTGACTCCAAAGAAATATCTTTTCGGATTAGGGTGAACGGTGTCGAGAATGAAATCGCCATCTAGGCAAATTTTCAAATATGAATATTTATTTAAAAAATTAAAAATACCCTTTCTAATTTCATTCACACAGATATTCTCCCATGTCAACGTCGCACTCCCTTTCCAACAACGTTTTGAGTATCATATGTGGCGAGTGTCAGATTATTCATTATCAAGGTAATATTGGTTTTCACTCGAAAACTAATGGAATGCAGCCTAAGAGGTGAAGGTTTTAGGGTCTTTTGTGATAATTTTTGCTTTCAAAACAAAGCACATTTAAAAAATAACCGGTGGTATTTAGCAAATGGTTTTTAAAAATATTTTTTTTGCGTAAAGCAACCACTTGGAGCATTTATATATCTATCTACACACACACACACACACACACACACACACGCACACACACACACACACACATATATATATATATATATATATATATATATGTATGTATGTCCATCCGTCCATCCATCTGTCGATCTGTTAATCCGTCTGTCTGTCCATCCGTCCTTCCATCTGTCCATCCTTTCATCTGTCTGTCCGTGTACATCCCTCCGTCCGTCCGTGCGTCCATCTGTCTGTCTGTCCATCCATTCATCCGTCTGTCTGTCCATGCATCCGTCCATCTGTCCATCAGTTCATCCATCTCTCCTTTTCCATCCATCCGTCCATCCGTGCATCCATCCGTTGGTCCGTCTGTCCGTGCGTCCATCCATCCGCTCATCTGTCTGTCTGTCGATCCATCCGTCCATCTGTCCATGAATTAATTCGTCTGTCTGTCCATCTGCCCGTCCATCTATCCATCCGTTTATCCGTCACTCCGCATACATCCGTCCGTCTGTCCGTGCGTCCTTCCGTCCGTCTGTTTGTCCGTGCGTCCATCCGTCTTTCCGTGCATCTGTCCTTGCGTTCGTCAATTCGTTCGTCCATGCGTTCATCCAACCAACCATCCGTTCTTTCGTCTGTCTGTCGATCCATCCGTCCATCTGTCCATCCATTCATCCGTCTGTCCATCTGTCCATCCGTTCATCTGTCTGTCCGTGTACATCCGTCCGTCTGTCCGTGCGTCCATCCGTCTGTTCTTCCGTTCACCTGTGTGCCAGTCCATCCGTCCGTCCATCTCTCCATCCATTCACCCGTCTCTCCATATACATCCGTCTGTCCGTGAGTGCGTCCTTCCATCCGTCTGTCTGTCCGTGCATCCATCTGACCGTGCATCCGCCCATTCGTTCGTCCATGCGTCCGTCCATCCAACCATCCGTTCATCCGTCTGTCTGTCGATCCGTCCGTCCATCGGTCCATCCGTTCATCCGTCTGTCCATCCGTCCATCCATCTGTCCATCTGTCTGTCCGTGTACATCCGTCCGTCCGTCCGTGCGTCCATTCGTCTGTCTGTGCATCCGTTCACCTGTCTGCCTGTCCATCCGTCTGTCCATCTGTCCATCCGTTCATCAGTCTATCCGTACCCACCCGTCCATCCGTCCGTGCATCCTTCCGTCCGTCTGTTTGTCCGTAAGTCACTCCGTCCGTCCGTCTGTCCGTGCATCCGTACGTGCTTCCGTCCATCCGTTCATCCGTGCGTCCGTCCATCCAACCATCCGTTCATCCATGTGTCTGGCGATACGTCCGTCCATCTGTCCTCCGTTCATCCGTTTGTCAGTCCATGCGTCCGTCCATTTGTCCATTCGTTCATCTGTCTGTCGTGTGCATCCGTCCATCCCTCCGTGCGTCCATACCTCTGTCTGTCCATCCGTTCATCCGTCTGTCTGTCCATCCGTCTGTCTCTGTCCATCCGTTCATCATTCTCTCCGTATCCATCCGTCCATCCATCCGTGCGTTCTTCCGTCCGTCTGTCTGTCTGTGCGTGCATCCGTCCGGGTGTCTGTGCTTCTGTCCGTGCGTCCATCCATCTGTTCGTCCGTGCATCCGTCCATGCATCTGTCTGTGCGTCTGTCTGCCTGTCCGTTCGTCCGTCCGTAAGACCATATTTCTGTCTGTCTGCCTGTCTGTCTGACTATCTATCTATCCATCTATCTATCTATTTATCTATCGTATCGCCTACGTCTGGGTGCCCTCACGATCACCCCCTTAAATTAGCGTCTTCGAAATACTTTGCAAGAAGAGCCAAATGTTCGTGAAACGCCATTGCTGGTTCCAGGGTTGAATATCCTTTTTCTTGCTTATAATTAGTGCCACCTCCTAATGTCTTTTTATTATAAGATTACAACAGAGTCATGTTGCATAGCATTTATTCCCCAGTTACGTGGGATCTGCGTATTTTTTATTGCGGGCAGTAGCGGATGGCAAAATGTATGCCAAGAAATGATCTTCATTTGGTATTGCAAAGCGGCAGTACTGTGAAAGCAATCGAGTAGTTCCTATACAATAGAGAAATATGTAAAAAAAACACCCCGAAAATGCAGAAAAATAATAGTTGGCCTCGCGCAGCACGGCCTCCTGCAGGCTTTGCAGCGCTTGTAGAGAGCAAAGATTGAACGCATATGCACCCACTCGCACAGCAGCGCACCATGAGGGTGCTGCCGGCAGTCATCAGCGGCGGGGCCATCTCCTAGCCCGCGCTCAGCATGCTAAGCAGTATATTTCTAGACACTGTAATCGTGCCGCCACTCTCACGCTGCTTGAGCTGAAAAAAACGAGGCCCGAATTCCCAGACGGAGTTCTGCGCCAATGCATGAGGGAATCTCGAATTTTCGCACAGCGGTAGGCGCAATATTAGAGTGTGGCATCGTTTCCTGGTCTAAATACAGTTGCGCGTCACGGGCAGCTAGCCCTAATCATCAAACACGCATTGAGAGCGGCACGTGCCCGCCTCGTGCTCATAAACAAAAAGGTTGTTTACTATCCTGCACAATTTTTCTTGGTAAAAACAGCAGCCATAATGACAATGTGGATGGAGAGAGAGTGAAACATGTGAACATACACATACAGAAGAGAGAGAGAATTAGACGGTAATTTGAATTACTTCACGATATGACGTCCACATGATACCAGAGAAAAATTTTCATGACGTCATTCTGACGTTAGGAATGGCGTAACTAGATAATGTTCTCACATGACTTCATCACAAGATAAAAGGTGGGCTAATCTCGAAGGCAGTGCATAACAAGGAGAAGTCCATAACCCTTGCACTACCTCCAACCTTTGAGATAGTGCATGGCCACGCAAGCTGCTGAAAACTTTCGGAGGGTGCTGTAGGATAATAAGTGTATTGACAGAAAGGTTATAAAAGAATAACTTCAAATTCAAGTAGTCTTAGAACACTGAATGAAGGAATATCGGAGTTTCTCACCCTAGTAGACGCAATGTCGGCGTGTGGCATCGCGTAATGGCAAAATGAGATGGGGCGTTCCTGGAAAGCTACCCGCCTCGTCGATGTAAACGAAAAGGGGCTTTACTATGGTCCACAAAATTTCACGGTAAAAACAACAGCCATAATGACGATGTAATGGAGAGAGAGTGAAACACACGAACCCACACACACACGCAAGAAAGAGAAAGGGAGAATGGGACGGTCATTTTATTGCTTCACCATATGACGTCCACATGATGTCAGAGATAAATTTTCTTGGCGTCATTGTGACGCTAGAACATGGCGCAACAAGATTATATTATCACATGTTGCCGTCACATGATAAAAGGTGGGCTGATCACGGAGGCAATGCAAAACAAATGGAGTTCCATAAATTTGCATTACCTCCGATCTCTGAGATATTGCAGAGCCACTCTGGCTGCAGAAAACTTTCAGAGAATGCTGTAGGCTGATCACGGTATCAACGGAAAAGTTATGAAGGAACAATAACTTCAATTTAAGGTTTCCCAAAAAATTGCATGTGGGAATGTCAGAGTTTTTCGCAGTGGTAGACGCAATATCGCAGTGGGGCATCGTGTGATGGGAAAATGAGATTGTTCGTCTTGAAAAGTAGCTCTATCCAACAAACCCACCGTCGGAGCGGCATGTTCCCTCCGAGTCCTTATCAAACAAAAGGCGGTTTACAATAGTCCACTAAATTCCACGGTAAAAACCGCAGCATTATTGACGATGGTGATGGAGATTGAGAGAGAGAAACACACAAACACAAAAGAAGGTGGGCTGATCACAGAGGCAGCCATAATGGCCTAGCAGATGGAGAGAGATGAAACACACAAACACACACACAAACACAGAAGCGAGCGAGAGAGAAATTAACAGTATTGTGAATTCCGCAAGCCTGAACTATTGATTGAAACTTACCAGACGCTGTGGTTATTGATCAGGCTGATACGGGCCATAGAAACCATCTGTGATGGAACCACAGCATTGCCCTATCATTTCCTGTAGTAGGTATGCGTTCAAAATGATGCTGAAGCTATTCAAAAGTTTCTCAAAATGAAGTAGTTTTCAAAGGCAGATTCTATTCGCAAGTTTTGATTGACAAAACAAACAAAGAAACAAACCAACAATAAAGCTTGGGTACACGATAATGATGTTTATGGTGCCAGAAGTTTGCGGTTGAAACAATAAAATCAAGATTTGGGAGTTATTTGCGACAATACAAAATGATCACCAGGCCCCCATACTCTCTAAAAAAAGAAAAAAGAATTTGCCGTGACCAGGAGTCAAACCTGGGTTATTGCGGCCACAACGCAAGGTACTAACCGCTGTACGACCACGGCTATCACGCAGGACGAGGCCTATGACTGTTGTTGCTCTGGCAATAAGAACGGTGCAGCGCCTTCAACTTTGCCTTTCATTATCATGATCATCGTCGTTTTGGAACCATCGTGTTACAGTGTCTAGAAATATACCACCTGTGTGCTGAGCGCGCGCATTCCGTACGAGAGTGGGTGGCCGTGCATGTGATGACTGCACTCAGATGCCACAAGCGGCGCTGCGTGTCGAGAGGGTGCACGAACGAGCGAAATTCAACTCCTCCTGTTGCTGCCGTGCCTTGCCACGTTTAAAACCAGTGTGTGACAGCTGTCTTCTCATTTACTGTGAAGTTGGACGGCGCCATATGTACACTGCAACACCCTGAGATTTTAAAAGCTACGCGGCAATGAAAAGAAGGAACGTGTATTGGGCCGCTGTGTCAAAGAAGTTATCGGGCGAACAGGGAAAAGGTGTCCCTTTCTCTGCACTAACGGATCCAGCATGTTTTCCGGAATGAAAAAGTAGGATCAAGATGGCAGACCGAAGGCTGAATCCGAAGGCTGTCGTGTGAGAAAAACATTCTAAGAGTGACTCCACCGAACTATCTTTTCGGATTAGGGTGAACTGTGTCGAGAATGAAATCGCCATCTAGGCAAAATTTCAAATATGAATATTTATCTAAAAAATTGAAAATACCCTTTCTAATTTCATTCACACAGATTTTCTCCCATGTCAACGTCGCACTCCCTTTCCAACAACGTTTTGAGTATCATATGCGGCGAGTGTCAGATTATTCATTAGCATGTTATTATTGGTTTTCACTCGAATACTAAGGGAATGCAGGCTAAAAGGGGAAGGTTTTAGGGTCTTTTGTGATAATTTTTGGTCTCAAAACAAAGCACATTTCAAAAAATAACCGGTGGTATGTTTCCAATGGTTTTTAAAGATAATTTTTGGGATAAAGCAACCACTTTGAGCATTTATCTATCTATCTATCTATCTACCTATCTATCTATCCGTTCATCCGTCTTTCTGTCCATCCATCCGTCTATCTGTCCATCCGTTCATCCATCTCTCCTTTTCCATCCATCCGTCCATCCGTGCATCCATCCGTTGGTCCGTCTGTCCGTGCGTCTATCCGTGCGTTCGTCCGTCCATCCATCCATCCGGTCATCTGTCTGTCTGTCGATCCATCCGTCCATCTGTCCATCCATTAATTCGTCAGTCTGTCCATCCGCCCATCCATCTATCCATCCGTTTATCCGTCACTCCGTATACATCTGTCCGTCCGTCCGTGCGTCCTTCCGTCCGTCTGTCTGTCCTTGCATCCATCTGTCTGTCCGTGCATCTGTCCGTGCGTTCGTCCATTCGTTCGTCCATGCATCCGTCCATCCAACCATCCGTTCTTTCGTCTGTCTGTCGATCCATCCGTCCATCTGTCCATCCGGTTATCCGTCTCTCCATCTGTCCATCCGTTCATCATTCTGTCCGTGTATATCCATCCGTCCGTCCGTGCGTCCATCCGTCTGTCTGTCCATCCGTTCACCTGTCTGCCTGTCCTTCCGTCCGTCCATCTCTCCATCCGTTCATCCGTCTCTCCATATACATCCGCCCGTCCGTCAGTGCGTCCTTCTATCCGTCTGTCTGTCCGAGCGTTCATCTGTCCATGCGTCCGTCCATTCGTACGTCCATGCGTCCGTCCATCAAACCATCCGTTCATCCATCTGTCTGTCGATCCGTCCGTCCATCTGGCCATCCGTTCATCCGTCTGTCCATCTGTCCGTCCATCTGTCCATCTGTCTGTCCTTGTACATCCGTCTGTCTGTCCATCCGTTCACCTGTCTGCCTGTCCATCCGTCCGTCCATCTGTCCATCCGTTCATCAGTCTCTTCGTACCCATCCGTCCATCCGTCCGTGCGTGCTTCAGTCCGTCTGTCTTTCCGTGCGTCCATCAGTCCGTCAGTCTGTTCGTGCATCCGTACGTGCTTCCGTCCATTCGTTCCTCCATGCGTCCGTCCATCCAACCATCCGTTCATCCGTCTGTCTGTCGATCCGTCCGTCCATCTGTCCTCCGTTCATGCGTCTGTCTGTCCATGCGTCCGTCCATCTGTCCATTCGTTCATCTGTCTGTCGTGTGTATCCGTCCATGCCTCCGTGCGTCCGTACCTCTGTCTGTCCACCTATTCACCCGTCTGTCTGTCCATCCATCTGCCTCTGTCCATCCGTTCATCAGTCTCTCCGTATCCATCCGTCCATTCGTCCGTGCGTCCTTTCGTCCATCTGTTCGTCCGTGCATCCGTCCATGCATCCGTCTGTGCGTCTGTCTGCCTGTCCGTTCGTCCGTCCGTAAGACCATATTTCTGTCTGTCTGCCTGTCTGTCTGCCTATCTATCTATCCATCTATCTATCTATTTATCTATCGCATCGCCTACGTCTGGGTGCCCTCACGATCACCCCCTTAAATTAGCGTCTTCGAAATACTTTGCAAGAAGACGCAATGTCGCAATGTCGGCGTATGGCATCGTGTAACGGCAAAATGGGATGGGGCGTCACGGGCTACCATAGACGAGGCTACCCGCCTCGTCTATGTTAACGAAAATGTGGTTTACTATGCTCCACAAAATTTCACGGTAAAAACAACAGCCATAATGACGATGTAATGGAGAGAGAGTAAACACACGAACCCACACACACACACAGGAGAGAGAAAGGGAGAATGGGACGGTCATTTTATTGCTTCACCATATGACGTCCACATGATGTCAGAGATAAACTTTCTTGACGTCATTGTGACGTTAGAGCATGACGCAACAAGATTAAGTTATCACATGTGGCCGTCACATGATAAAAGGTGGTCTGATCACGGAGGCAATGCAAAACAAAAAGAGTTCCTTAAAGTTTGCTTTACCTCCGATCTCTGAGATGTTGCAGAGCCACTCTAGCTGCACAAAACTTTCAGAGCATGCTGTTGGATGATCACGGTTTCAACGGAAAAGTGATGAAGGAAAAACAACTTCAATTTCAAGATTTCCCAAACTAATGCACGTGGGAATGTCGGAGTTTTTCGCAGTGGTAGGCGCAATATCGCAGTGGGAAATCGTGTGATGGGAAAATAAGATTGTGCGTCTCGAAAGGTAGCTCTATCCAACAAACCCGCCGTCGGAGCGGCATGTTCCCTCCCAGTCCTTATCAACGAAAAGGTGGTTTACAATAGTCCACTAAATTCCACGGTAAAAACAGCAGCCATAATTACGATGATGATGGAGATTCAGAGAGAGAAATATACAAACACAAAACAAGGTGGGCTGATCACAGAGGCAGCCATAATGGCCGTGCAGATGAAGAGAGATGAAACACACAAACATACACACAAACACAGGAGCGAGCGAGAGAGAAATTAACAGTATTGTGAATTCCGCAAGCCTGAACTATTGATTGAAACTTACCAGACGCTGTGGTTATTGATCAGGCTGATATGGGCCACAGAAACCATCCGTGATAGAACCCCAGCAATGCCCTATCATTTTCTGTGGTAGGTATGCATTCAAAATGATGCTGGACCTATTGAAAAGTTTCTCAAAATGAAGGAGTAATCTAAGGCAGATTCTACACGCAAGTTTTGATTGACAAAACAAACAAAGAAACAAACCAACAATAAAGCTTGGGTACACGGTAGTGATGTTTATGGTGCCAGAAGTTTGCGGGTGAAACGATAAAATCAAGATGTGGGAGTTGTTTGCGACAATACAAAATGATCACCAGGCCCCCATACTCTCTAAAAAAGAAAAAAAAGTTTGCCGTGACCAGGAGTCGAACCTGGGTTATTGCGGCCACAACGCAAGGTACTAACCGCTGTACGACCACGGCTATAACGCAGGACGAGGCACACGATTGTTGTTGCTCTGGCAATAAGAACGGTGCAGCACCTTTATATTTGCCTTTCATCATCATCATCGTCGTTTTGGAACCATTGTGTTACAGTGTCTAGAACTCTACCACTTAGTTTGCTGAGCGCGCGCATTCCGTACGAGAGTGGGTGGCCGCGCATGTGATGACTGCACTCAGATGCCACAAGCGGCGCTGCTTGTCGAGAGGGTGCACGAACGAGCGAAATTCAACTCATCCTGTTGCTGCCGTGCCTTGCCACGTTTAAAACCAGTGTGTGACAGCCGCCTTCTCATTTACTGTGAAGTTCGACGGCGCCATATGTACACTGCAACATACTGAGATTTTAAAAGCTACGCGGCAATGAAAAGAAGGAACATGTATTGGGCCGCTGTGTCAAAGAAGTTATCGGTCGCACAGGGAAAAGGTGTCTTGTTCCTCGCACTAACGGATCCCGCATGTTTTCCTGAATGAAAAAGTAGGATCAAGAGGGCAGACAGAAGGCTGAATCCGAAGGCTGTCGTGTGAGAAAAACATTCCTAAAGTGGCTCCACCGAACTACTTTTTCGGATTAGGGTGAACGGTGTCAAGAATGAAATTGCCATCTAGGCAAAATTTCAAATATGAATATTTATCTGAAAAATTGAAAATACCCTTTCTAATGTAATTCACACAGATTTTCTCCCATGTTAACGTCGCACTCCCTTTCCAACAACGTTTTGAGTATCATATGTGGCGAGTGTCAGATTATTCATTGGCATGTTATTATTGGTTTTCACTCGAATCCTAATGAAATGCACGCTAAGAGGTGAAGGTTTTAAGGTATTTTGTGATAATGTTTGCTCTCAAAGCAAAGCACATATAAAAAATAACTGGTGGTATATTGCAAATGGTTTTCAAAAATATTTTTTGCGTAAAGCAACCACTTTGAGCATTTATATATCTATCTATCTATCTATATATCTATTTATCTATCTTTCTATATACACAACACACACACACACATGCGTCCGTCCATTCGTTTGTCCATGCGTCCGTCCATCCAACTATCCGTTCTTCCGTCTGTCTGTCGATCCGTCCGTCCATCTGTCCATCCGTTCATCCGTCTGTCCATCTGTCCATCCGTTCATCTTTCTGTCCGTGTACATCCATCCGTCCGTCCTTGCGTCCATCCGTTTGTCTGTCGATCCGTTCACCTGTCTGCCTGTCCATCCGGCCGTCCATCTGTCCATCCGTTCATCCGTGTCTCCATATACATCCGTCCGTCCATCAGTGCGTCCTTCCATCCACCTGTCTGTCCGTGCGTCCATCCGTCTGTGCGTCCGTCCATCCGTTCATCCGTGCGTCCGTCCATCTATACATTAGTTCATTTGTCTGTTTCTCGATATGTCCGTCCATCTGTCCATCCGTTCATCCGTCTGTCTGTCCATGCGTCCGTCCATCTGTCCATTCGTTCATCTGTCTGTCCGTGCACATCCGTCCGTGCCTCCTTGCGTCCATCCTTCCATCTGTCCATCCATCCGTCCATCTGTCCATCCGTTCATCAGTCTCTGTGTATCCATCCATCCATCCGTCCGTCTGTCTGTCCGTGCGTCCATCCGTCCGTCCGTCTGTCCGTGCATCTGTCCGGGCGTCCGTCCATCCATCCGTTTGTGCGTTTTTCTGCCTGTCCGTTCGTCTGTCCGCAGGTCCATCTTTCTCTCTGTCTGTCTTTCTCTCTGCCTATCTATCTATCCATCTATCTATCTATTTATCTATCGTACAGCCTACGTCTGGGTGCCCTCAAGATCACCTCCTTAACTTAGCGTCTTCGAAACACTTTGCAAGAAGAGCCAAATGTTCCTGAAACGCCAATGTTGGTTCCAGTGTTGACTATCCAATTTCTTGCATATAGTTAGTGCCACATGATAATGTGTCACTTATCAGAAAATTACAACAGATTCATGTTGCATAGCATTTATTCCCAAGTTACGCGGGATCTGCGTGTTTTTTTTTCTTGTGGGCAGTAGTGAATGGCGAAATGTATGCCACGAAATGATCTCCATTTGGTATTGCAAAGAGCCAGTACTGTGAAAGCAATCGAGTAGTTCCTATACAATAGAGCAATATGTAAAAAAAACACCCCGAAAATGCAGAAAAATAATAGTTGGCCTCGCACGGCAAGGCCTCCTGCAGGCTTTGCAGCGCTTGTAGAGAGCAAGGAATGAACGCAAATGCACCCACTCGCACAGCAGCGCACCATGAGGGCGCTGCCGGCAGTCATCAGCTGCGGGGCCATCTCCTAGCCCGCGCTCAGCATACTAGGCAGTATATTTCTGGACACTGTAATCGTGCCGGCACTCTCACGCTGCTTGAGCTGAAAAAAAAACATGGCCCGAATTCCAAGACGGAGTTCTGCGCCAATGCATGAGGGAATCTCGAACTTTTGCACACTGGTAGGCGCAATATTCGAGTGCGGCATCGTTTCCTGGTCAAAATAAAAATGTGCGTCACGGGCTGCTAGCTCTATTCATCAAACACGCAAGGAGAGCGGCACGTGCCCGCCTCGTCCTCATAAATGAAAAGGTGGTTTACCAACCTGCACAATTTTTTATGGTAAAAACAGCAGCTATAATGACAATGTGGACGGAGAGAGAGTGAAACACGTGAACACACACACACTGGAGAGAGAATTAGACGGTAGTTTGAATTACTTCACAATATGACGTCCACTTGATGCCAGAGATAAACTTTCATGACGTAATTCTGACGTTAGAAATGGCGTAACTAGATCATGTTATCACATGACTCCCTCACAAGATAAAAGGTGGGCTGATCTCTAAGGAAGTGCATAACAAGGAGATGTCCATAACCCTTGCATTACCTCCGATCTTTGAGATAGTGCATGGCTACGCAAGCTGCAGAAAAATTTCGGAGGGTGCTGTAGGATGCTCAGTGTATCGACAGAAAGGTTACAAAGGAATAATTTCAAATTCAAGTAGTCTTAGAACAATGCATGAAGGAATATCGGAGAGAGAGAGAAAACTATTAAAAAGTCAGTCAATTGTTCAGGCATGGCTCGTCGCCCTAGCTGTCGGCTGGAATCCCTTGGGACGCAGCAGCAGCAAGGGCTTGACTGATGATGTCGCGCTGGACGTTGGGATCTGGGCTACAGAGCAGGGTCTCCCAGGAATCTACAGTGTGAGAACCATCCTTTATACTTCGACATGTCCACACCATCTGGACCAAATTCGCTACCTCATCACAAAAATTACACCGGGACTGGAAAACTGCGGGGTGCCGCTTGCTGTAAAGTGCGGGGTTTGGAAAAACCCCCGTCTGTAACTTTCGCCACAAAACCTCGTTTTTCTCACTTAGTGAGTTGTCCGCTCTCGGGTACACTTACCGATTCAGCCTGTAGTGTGCGACGATTTCATGGTATGTGCGCATATACTCGCTTCTTTGTTCGGTAACTTGGGAGGTTCCAGGGGTCGACCGGTAGGTTAGACTTCGGGTGACCGAATGAGCCTCCCCGTTCCCTCTAAGTCCTTGGTGAGCTGGAGCCCAGACAAGCAGAAGCTGCATTTGGGTACTCCTACCATGTTTAATATACGGACGGCAGTCTCCGTCACCCTTCCCGATTCATATTTTCTCACAGCGTTTTTCGAGTCACAGATGACCACCCTGACCCCTCTTTGGCTGACGGCCAAAGCTATGGCCACTTCCTCGGCCTCTAACGTCTCGACACCAAGGACTGTGCACCACGCAATCAGGCCACCATCTTCCCTGACCGCCACTGCCGTGTGTGCCACTTTGCTTTCATATTCCGCAGCGTCTGTATACGCGACGTCCTGTCGACCGGTGTACCTGGATTGTAATGCCCCTGCCCTGGCTTTACGCCTGCCTTCGTGAAAGGTAGGGTTCATATTTCTGGGTAGCAGAGGTATCTTTATCCTGTCCCTGATCTGTATCGATATGTTTTTTGAACGCGCTTGCTCATGCGTGGGCTCATAGCCCAATCTCTTTAATATTGCTCTCCCCGTTTTAGATCCGAGTCGTCTTTGATGTTGTACAGTCACAGTAGCCTGAATTAGCTCATCGAGTGTGTAAGATACCCCCAACTTGATAAGTCTGTCAGTTGACGTGTTTGGGGGAAGTCCGAGCGTGACTTTCACACTTTTCCTGATATTGGTGTCGAGTTCGCCCCGCTCCGCTTGGTTTAATTTTAAATAAGGTGCCACGTACACTATCCTACTTATTATGAAGGTCCGCACCAATCTAAGAAGGTTCGCCTCCTTCATCCCAGCATGCCTGTTTGCTATTCGTCTGATGAGACGACATGTCTGATTAGAACTGGCTTCCAACCTAGCAGGAGTTTCAGAATTCTTACGGTTCGCCTGAAGTCTTAGTGCAAGGACACGGATACTGTCGACCGCGGGGATCTCTGCACCGTTAACATACAAGTGGATGTTCACTTCAGGCCTGTTGTGGAGCCGCCGTTTTCCGGCGGGCATGAGGAAGAGTGCTTCCGACTTTTCGGCCGAGCATTAAAGTCCTTTAGGCTCCAGGTACTCCACGATTTTATCATTGGCGATTTGCAGAGAGCCTTCAATTTGGCCGTCTCTGCCCTTATTCATCCATAATGTTATGTCATCTGCGTAAATGCTGTGATTATAATCTGAATATCCTTTAACTGTTCAGGCAGTTTCAACATCACAGTGTTGAAAAGGATGGGTGATAGCATCGAGCCCTGAGGTGTCCCCCTATTGCCTAACTTAATGTCCTCGATGGATTCTTCCCCGATTTTTAAAGTGACTGTCCTGTTCGAAAGGAAGTCCTTGACGTAGTCATAAACTCGCTTTCCGACGTTCAGGGAGCTCTGATTCTCCAAGATCGATACGTGCCTCACGTTGTCAAATGCTTTTGCCACATTTAACCCCACGATAACTTTTGTGTCTCGCGTTGGCTTGTCTATAATTTGGTCCTTGAGCTGTAGCATCACGTCGCACGCTGATAGTCGTGGTCGAAAACCGATCATGGTGTCCGGATACATACCATTGTCTTCCATGTACCTAATGAGCCACGTCTGAACGACATGCTCCATGAGCTTACCTACGCAAGACGTTAACGATATCGGCCTAAGATTCTCGAAACGGAATTTTTTACCCGGTTTAGGAATGAAAATTACATTTGCGAGTTTCCACTCCTGCGGTATCGTCCCTTTTTCCCAACACTCCTTCATGTACGTTGCTAAGTTTGCGATGGACCTATCGTCTAAATTACGGAGCATTTTGTTGGTCACTCTGTCCGGCACTGCCGCTGATCTAGTCCTTAGCCAAATTATCTCCGCTCGCACCTCAGCCAGGGAGATAGGGGCGTCTAAGGCTGCATTTTCCCGTCCTCCATAATCTGGAAGAGGTTCAGATCCGGCGGGATTAATGTATCTGCTCCGAACTTCTTCTAAGAGTTCCTTTCTAGTGCCTTCAAATTGGTGCGCCATCCGTTTAAATTTCTGTTTAGACGCTATCTTCGTGCTCTCTGGATCTAAAAGGTGATGAAGAAGTCGCCACGTCCCGGACGTACTTATATTCCTATCCATCTCCTGACAGACGTTCCCCCACCTTTGCTTCGTGAGTGTGATGGCGTGCTCTTCAATTTGCCTGTTTGAAGCCGCTATTTGTTTCCTGATGCTCCGATCCCATCTCCTCAGTTGGAGTTGGTTTTCCAAAGCTTTCTTTTTCTTCCAAAGATTTACTAATCTCGTGTCTACCACTTCGTTGTCGTCCTCGGTTTCCACCACTTCAGTGGCTTCCTTAACAGTACGTAACACCTCATCGCACCACTCGGCAATGTCGGAAATGGGAGTCGGGTCGCCCCTGAGGTCCCTGAAAGAGTCCCAATTTACGGCCTCTACCCTTCGTTTCCGAGGTTTTGCCAGGCCTCCCTCTACCACTATTTCTATGATCATGTGATCACTGCCTAGGTCCTCGTTTGTGTTGCACCAGGTGGCACTAGTGCCACTCCCCGTCAGAGTAAGGTCGGGTGTTGTGTCAACAGCGACACTATTACCCTTCCTCGTTGGCTGCAACGGGTCGGTTATTAGACCCAGATTATGAGTTTGCATGTCATCCCACAATTTCCTGCCCGTAATTGAAGCCTGCTTATATCCCCATGACGTGTGGTGAGCGTTAAAGTCACCGACGATCAGCAATGGGTTGTTCCTACTCTTATGTCGCGTAGAAGCGAAGAGATTCCCAAAGTCGCATCGCCTTTGTCTGGGAGAGCTGTATATATTTAATACAAACAAGCTAGCGTTTTTTTGGGGGGGTATTAGTTCTATGAGAACATGGTAGATATGTGCATTACCAATGTCATGCTGCACCGCCGTAACGTTTCGCCTGACCAGGGTGGCCACCAGCGTACTCGTGCCTTCGCCTACATAGGATTTATAACCCGGTAATGTCGCCTTTCTCCCACATTCCTATAAAGCTATAACATCTGGTCGATCCCCTTTCCTCAGGAATTCCTGCAGAACCGCACGCTTGTGCGTGAAGCGTCTGCCGTTCCATTTCCAAACGGTGTTCTTACTGAATCTGTGAGCCATGATTGCCACCAAGTGATTCATCGGCCTGCCTAATACTTCTTGGGCGAGCTGTTCATACTCCCGATCCCTCTTCGAGAATTCTGTTTCAAGTTCCTTGGTAAGTTTATTATCCCGCTGATGCAACTGCTGTGTCAGATGTTGAAACATCTCGAACATTCGTTTCTCGAAGGCCTTACGCCATGCATCATCCTGGGTAGTTTTCGCTTTAATGTTTGCCTCCAGTTGCGCTATTTTCATGTCTATCACTGTCTCTACGTTCTCATCTATTACGGGCTTTTCCGCTTCTTTTGCCTTCTTTTTCGCTGGAGGTGGAGTAGTGCTCTGCTCCTCCGTCCTTTCTATATTTTGATTCTGTGGCATTCGGGGTAGAGAAACCGGTGTTGTGTTAGACGACTTAATAGCTGTTTGAAGCTCCTCTATTTGCCGACTCATCATTGCTAGCTGCTCTTTAAGCATGCGATTCTCTTCCTTAATGGTTAACATATCTTGATCGCGTTTATTCTGGGAGGCCCTATCTCCCCAACCCACCTTGCGGTTCGGCGACGTGGGTCTCCCACTGTTGAGGACAGCACTGCCGGAAGTCCCCTCGTTTACTGGACCAGTCATTGGTGGCAGCTCTCCTTCTTGTCTTTCCGGTAGTCTTGGGAAGGAACCTGCTCTTCCTCTTGACGCTCTCCGATGCTTCGACCGGCTCCTGGACCGTTCTTTGATCTCTTCCATTATGCACGTTTGTGGATCGGCGTCTTTCGCCTTCCGCTCTTCTCCTTCCATTCGACGCCAGGCCTCCCACTGTCGCTTCTTTATTGTATAAGGGGTCCTAAAAGCTTCCTTGCATTTCCGATCTGCTGTCAGATGACCTTTGCCACACAGCTTATACTTGGGCTCACATGCATGGTCCTCGCGTGGAGCTGTCATTCCGCATCCCCGGCAGCGAACATGGTCGCTGATACACACGTCCGATCTGTGTCCTAGCTGGCCACATCGGTAGCACACCTCGTATCGTTTCTTATAAAGCACGCACTTCAGCGGTACGTCGTAACAGTACATCCACCTGGGCACTTTCTCATTTTTGAAGACGATGACCACTGAACTTGAGTTCCCCAGCTTCCTAACACCAAGTATCGGCGGGTTCCTTGAGTTGCCGAAAGCCTCTGTCAGTTCCTCTACTGACAATCTCGGGTCGATGCCAAGCACCACACCCCGCCCGCTATCCTCGTGCGGCACGAGGTACGCCGTGACGTTGTAGTTCTTGCCTTCAATCTTGAATGACTTAATCCTGGTCACCTTCCAGACAGTGTCTACGTCTGGAGTGCTGAAAATCAGGGTGCCTTGCTTGTCGTTAACAATGAGCACTTTCTTTTCTTGTCCCCTAATCCACGGAGTTTGCGCTGCCATCCACACCGCCTCACTGAGCCTGGTGTTCGGAACTTTTGTGAGCGCCAGCCCGCACTTCGGACGAATGATTATCTTGTAGTCGTTTGCCGGCAACCGCGGTAGGTGCGACGCAATCGAGCGCTCCGCGATCTTGTGCCCCAGCTTTTTGTATGCTTCGTTCGCCGCCGCCGTCTTCGTCCTGTCTTCGCCGGGTTCGGCTCCACTTTCTGCCCGGGCGTTGCCATCTTGGCGTCCCTGTCTGCCACCTCTAGCGGAGTCACGCAGCTCTTTAACATGTTTTCCAACTTTCGTGATCCAGTCAGTGATTCTAAATTCTTCAGGGGTAATTTCAGTACCCTCCACGGTCACCTCCATTGCCGTCGCGTCTCCACAACGGGGCTCTGAAGCGAACGCCGGGGGCGTCGGCCACCGCCGAGCCGCCGCGTTGGTTCACCGCTAGCGTTCGGCTTTACACGGCGGAGACGCAGCCGATACCAAAATAGCCATCAAATGTCCCAAAACCTACTTACAGTCCTGAAGTTGTGGTCTAGATGATCCCTAGAACTTCAGGCAGGCGAATATAGGAGTTGTTTGCTGTAACTGCACAATTTTCACCAAACCAAAGAATTTTCCGCGGAGCTGATGCGAGGCACATCTGAACTCCCTGGCCCGCTGGTGGCCATCTCCTCAGGAATATCGGAGTTTTTACACTAGTAGACGCAATGTCGGCGTGTGGCATCGTGTAATGGCAAAATGAGATTGGGCGTCGCGGGAAGGCACCCGCCTCGTCTATATAAACGAAAAGATGCTTTACTATGCTCTTCAAAATTTCTAGGTAAAAACAACAGCCATAATGACGATCTAATGGAGAGAGAGTGAAACACACGAACCCACACACACACACAGAAGAGAGAAAGGGAGAATGGCACGGTCATTTTTTGCTTCACCATATGACGTCCACATGATATCAGAGGTAAATTTTCTTGACGTCATTGTAAAGTTAGAACATGGCGCAACAAGATTACGTTATCACATGTTGCCATCACATGATAAAAGGTGGGCTGATCAAGGAGGCAATGCAAAACAAAGAGAGTTTCATAAAGTTTGCCTTACCTCCGATCTCCGAGATATTGCAGAGCCACTCTAGCTGAAGAAAACTTTCAGAGCATGCTGTAGGATGATCACGGTTTCAACGGAAAAGTGATGAAGGAACCACTTCAATTTCAAGGTTTCCCAATATAATTCAAGTGGGAATGTCGGAGTTTTTCGCGGTGGTAGGCGCAAAATCGCAGTGGGGCATCGTGTGATGGGAAAATGAGATTGTGCATCTTGAAAGGTAGCTCTATCCAACAAACCCGTTCCCTCCCAGTCCTTATCAAAGAAAAGGAGGATTACAATAGTCCACTAAATTCCGCGGTAAAAACAGCAGCATTAATGACGATGGTGATGGAGATTCAGAGAGAGAAACACACAAACACAAAACAAGGTGGGCTGATCACAGAGGCAGCCATAATGGCCGCGCAGATGGAGAGAGATGAAACACACAAACACACACACACACAAACACAGGAGCGAGCAAGAGAGAAATTAACAGCATTGTGAATTCCGCAAGCCTGAACTATTGATCGAAACTCACCAGACGCTGTGGTTATTGATCAGGCTGTTATGGGCCATACAAACCATCTGTGATAGAACCTCAGCATTGCCCTATCATTTCGTGTGGTAGGTATCAATTCGTCCGTCCGTGCGTCCATCTGTGTGTCTGTCCATCCGTTCATCCGTCTGTCTGTCCATCCATTCATCCGTCTGCCTGTCCATCCGTCCGTCCATCTGTTCATCTGTTCATCCGTCACACTGTATCCATCCGTCCGTCCGTCCGTGCGTCCATCCATCTGTCTGTCCATCCGTTCACCTGTCTGCCTGTCCATAGTGCGTCCATCTGAAAATCCGTTCATCGGTCTCTCCGTATCCATCCTCTGTCTGTCCGTGCGTCCATCTGTCCGTCCGTCTGTCCGTGCATCCGTCCGTGCGTCCGTCTATCTGTTCATCCGTGCGTCCGCCCATCCAACCATCTGTTCCTCCGTCTGTCTGTCGATCCGTCCGTCCATCTGTCCATCCGTTTATCCGTCTGTCTGTACATGCGTCCGTCCATCTGTTCATTCGTTCATCTGTATGTCGTGTGCATCCGTCCGTCCTTCGGTGCGTCCATACTTTTGTCTGTCCATCCGTTCATCCGTCTGTCTGTCCATCCGTCTGTCTCTTTCCATCCGTTCATCAGTCCCTTCGTATCCACCCGTTCATCCGTCCGTGCGTCCTTTCGTCCGTCCGTCTGTCCGTGCTTCTGTCCGTGCGTCCGTCCATTCGTTCGTCCGTGCGTCCGTCCATCCATCCATCTGTGCGTCTATATGCCTGTCCATTCGTCCGTCCATAAGTCCCTATTTCCATCGTTCTGTCTGTCTGCCTATCTATCTATCCATCTATCTATCTATTTATCTATCGTATTGCCTACGTCTGGGTGCCCTCACGATCACCTCGTTAATTTAGCGTCTTCGAAATACTTTGCAAGAAGAGCCAAATGTTCGTGAAATGCCAATGCTGGTTCCAGTTTTGACTATCCAACTTCTTGCATATAATTACCGTCACATCATAATGTGTCACTTATTAAAAATTACAACAGAGTCAACTTGCATAGCATTTTTCCCAAGTTACGTGGGATCTGCGTATTTTTTTATTGTGGGCAGTAGTGGATTGCGAAATGTATGCCACGAAATTATCTTCATTTGGTATTGCAAAGCGCCAGTACTGTGAGAGCAATCGAGTTGTTCCTATACAATAGAGCAATATGTAAACAAAACACCCCGAAAATGCAGAAAAATAATAGATGGCCTCATGCGGCACGGCCTCCTGCAGGCTTTGCAGCGCTTGTAGAGAGCAAGGATTGAACGCAAATGCACCCACTCGCACAGCAGCGCACCATGAGGGCGCTGCCGGCAGTCATGAGCAGCGGAGCCATCTCCTAGCCCGCGCTCAGCATACTAGGCAGTATATTTCTAGACACTGTAATCGTGTCGCCACTCTCACGCTGCTTGAGCTGAAAAAAAACGAGCCCGAATTCCCAGACGGAGTTCTGCGCCAATGCATGAGGGAATCTCGAATTTTAGCACAGTGGTAGGCGCAATATTAGAGTGCGGCATCGTTTCCTGGTCAAAATAAAGTTGTGCGTCACGGGCAGCTTGCCCTATTCATCAAACACGCAAAGAGAGCGGCACGTGCCCGCCTCGTCCTCATAAATGAAAAGGTGGTTTACCATCCTACACAATATTTTATGGAAAAACAGCAGCCATAATGACGATGTAGATGGAGAGTGAAACACATGAACACACACACAGAAGAGAGAGAGAATTAGACGGTAATTTGAATTACTTCACGATATAACGTCCACATGATGCCAGAGATAAATATTCATGACGTCATTCTGACCTTAGAAATGGCTTAACTAGATCAAGTTATCACATGACTTCATCACAAGATAAAATGTGGGCTGATCTCTAAGGCAGTGCATAACAAGAAGAGGTCCATAACCCTTGCATTACCTCCGATCTTTGAGATAGTGGATGGCCGCGCAAGCTGCAGAAAACTTTCAGAGGGTGCTGTAGGATGATCTGTGTATTGACAGAAAGGTAATAAAGGAATAACTTCAAATTCAAGTAGTCTTAGAACAATGCATGAAGGAATATCGGAGTTTTTCACACTAGTAGACACAATGTCGGCGTGTGGCATCATGTGATGGCAAAATGAGATTGGGCGTCACGGGAAGCTACCCGCCTCTTCCTTGTAAACCAAAAGGTGCTTTACCATGCTCCACAAAATTTTACGATAAAAACAACAGCCATAATAACGATGTGGATGGAGAGAGAGTGAAACACACGAACCCACACACACACGCGCAAGAGAGTGAAGATAGAATGGGACGGTCATTTTATTGCTTCACCATATGACGTTCACATAATGTCAGAGATAAATTTTCTTGACGTCATTGTGACGTTAGAACATGGCGCAACAAGATTATGTTATCACATGTTGCTGTCACATGATAAAAGGTGGGCTGATCAAGGAGGCAATGCAAAACAAAGAGAGTTCCATAAAGTTTGCCTTACCTCCGATCTCTGAGATATTGCAGAGCAACTCTAGCTGCAGAAAACTTTCAGAGCATGCTAAAGGATGATCACAGTTTCAACGAAAAAGTGATGAAGGAACAACTTCAATTTCAAGGTTTCCCAAAGTAATGCATGTGGGAATGTCGGAATTTTTCGCAGTGGTTGGCGCAATATCGCAGTGGGGCATCGTGTGATGGGAAAATGAAGATGTGCGTCTTGAAAGGTAGCTCTATCCAACAAACTCGCCGTCGGAGCGGCATGTTCCCTCCCAGTCCTTATCAAAGAAAAGGTGGTTTACAATAGTCCACTAAATTCCACGGTAAAAACAGCAGCATTAATGACGATGATGATGGACATTCAGAGAGAGAAACACACAAACACAAAACAAGGTGGGCTGATCACAGAGGCAGCCTAATGGCCGTGGAGATGGAGAGACATGAAGCACACAAACACACACACAAACACAGGAGTGAGCAATAGAGAAATTAACAGTATTGTGAATTCCGGAAGCCTGAACTATTGATCGAAACTTACCAGACACTGTGGATATTTATCAGGCCGTTATGAGCCATACAAGCCATCTGTGATAGAACCTCAGCATTTCCCTATCATTTCCTGTGGTAGGAATGCGTTCAAAATGATGCTGAACCTATTCAAAAGTTTCTGAAAGTGAAGTAGTTTTGAAAGACAGATTTTATACGCAAGTTTTGATTGACAAAACAAACATAGAAACAAACCAACTATAAAGCTTGGGTACACGATAATGATGTTTATGGTGCCAGAAGTTTGCGGGTGAAACGATAATATCAACATTTGGTAGTTCTTTGCGACAATACAATATGATCACCAGGCCCCCATACTCTCTAAAAAAAGAAAAAAGAATTTGCCGTGACCAGGAGTCGAACCTGGAGTCGAACCACAACGCAAGGTACTAACCGCTGTACGACCACGGCTATCCCGCAGGACGAGGCATACGACTGTGTTTGCTCCGGCAATCAGAACGGTGCAGCGGCTTCATCTTTGCCTTTCATCATCATCACCATCATCGTCATTTCAGAACCATCGTGTTACATTGTCTAGAAATATACCACCTAGTGTGCTGAGCGCGCGCTTTCCGTACGAGAGTGGGGGGCCGTGCATGTGATGACTGCACTCAGATGCCACAAGCGGCGCTGCGTGTCGAGAGGGTGCACGAACGAATGAAATTCCTCTCATACTGTTGCTGCCGTGCCTTGCCACGTTTAAAACCAGTGGGTGACAGCTGCCTTCTAATTTACTGTGAAGTTCGACGGCGCCATGTGTACACTGCAACACACTGAGATTTTAAAAGCTACGCGGCAATGAAAAGAAGGAACATGTATTGGGCCGCTGTGTCAAAGAAGTTATCGGTCGTACAGGGAAAAGGTGTCTTGTTCCCCGAACTAAAGGATCCAGCATGTTTTCCTGAATGAAAAAGTAGGATCAAGAGGGCAGACAGAAGGCTGAACCCGAAGGCTGTCGTGTGAGAAAAACATTCTTAGCGTGACTCCACCGAACTATCTTTTCGGATTAGGGTTAGGGTGAACGGTGTCGGGAATGAAATCGCCATCTAGGCTAAATTTCAAATATGATTATTTATCTGAAAAATCGAAAATATCCTTTCTCATTTATTTCACACAGATTTTCTCCCATATCAACGTCGCACTCACTTTCCGACAACGTTTTGAGTATCATATGCGGCGAGTGTCAGATTATTCATTAGCATGTTATTATTTGTTTTCACTCGAATACTAAGGGAATGCAGGCTAAAAGGGGAAGGTTTTAGGGTCTTTTGTGATTATTTTGGCTCTCAAAACAAATCACATATAAAAAATAACTGGTGGTATATTGCCAATGGTTTTTTAAAATAGTTTTTTGGGTAAAGCAACCACTTTGAGCATTTACTTATCTATATATCTATATATATATATATATATCTATCTATCTACACACACACACACACCTCACACCCACACACATATATATATATATATATATGTGTGTGTGTGTGTGTATGTGTGTCTATCCGTTCATCCGTCTGCCTGTCGATCCGTGCGTCCATCTGTCCATCCATTCATCCATCTGTCTGTCCATCCATCTGTCCATCCATTCATCTGTCTGTCCGTGTACATCCTGCCGTCCGTCCGTGCGTTCATTTGTCTGTCTGTCCATCCGTTCATCCGTCTGTCTGTCCATCCGTCCGTCCATCTGTCCATCCGTTCGTCTGTCTCTTCTTATCCATCCGTCCGTCCGTCCGTGCATCCATACGTCTGTCCGGCTGTCCGTGCATCCATTCGCTTTTCCGTGCATCCATCCTTGCGTTCGTCCATCCGTGCCTCCGTCCATCCATCCATCCGTTCATCCGTCTGTCTGTTGATCCGTCCGTCCCTCTGTCCATTCGTTCATCTGTCCATTCGTTCATCTGTATCTCCATGTACATCCGTCCGTCCGTACGTGCGTCCATCCCTCTGTCTGTCCATCTGTCCATCCGTTCATCAGTCTCTCCCTATCCATACCTCCGTCCGTCCGTGCGTCCTTCCGTCCGTCTGTTTGTCCGTGCGTCCATCCGTCCGTCCGTCTCTCCTTGAATCCGTCCGTGCGTCCGTCCATTCGTTCGTCCATGCGTCCGTCCATCCATCAATCTTTTCATCCGTCTGTCTGTCGATCCATCCGTCCATCTGTCCATCCGTCCATCCATCTGTCCATCCGTTCATCTCTCTCTCCGTGTACATCCGTTCGTCCGTCCGTGCGTCCGTCCGTCTGTCTGTCCATCCGTTCATCCGTCTGTCTGTCTATCCGTTCATCCGTCTGCCTGTCCATCCGTCCATCCATCTGTTCATCCGTTCATCTGTCACACTGTATCCACCCGTCCGTCCGTCCGTGCGTCCATCCGTCTGTCTGTCCATCTGTTCACCTGTCCACCTGTCCATCCGTCCGTCCATCTCTCCATCCGTTCATCGGTTTCTCCGTATCCATCCGTCCGTCTGTCCGTGCGTCCTTCCATCTGTCTGTCTGTCCGTGCGTCCATCTGTCCGTCCGTCTGTCCGTGCATCCGTCCGTGCGTCCGTCCATCCGTTCATTCGTGCGTCCGCCCATCCAACCATCAGTTCATCCGTCTGTCTGTCGATCCGTCCGTCCATCTGTCCATCCCTTTATCCGTCTGTCTGTCCTTGCGTCCGTCCATCTGTCCATTTGTTCATTTGTCTGTCGTGTGCATCCGTCCGTCCCTCCGTGCGTCCATACCTCTGTCTGTCCATCCGTTCATCCGTCTGTCTGTCCATCCATCTGTCTCTTTCCATCCATTCATAAGTCTCTTCCTATCCACCCATTACCTGTCCGTCCGTCTGTCGTGCATCTGTCCGTGCGGCTGTCCATCCGTTCGTTCGTGCGTCCGTCCATCCGTTCGTCCGTGCGTCTGTCCGTCCGTCCATCTATCCATCTGTGCGTCTGTATGCCTGTCCGTTCGTCCGTCCATAAGTCCATATTTCTGTCTGTCTGTCTGCCCATCTATCTATCAATTTATCTATCGTATTGCCTACGTCTGGGCGCCCTCACGATCACCTCGTTAACTTAGCGTCTTCGAAATACTTTGCAAGAAGAGCCAAATGTTCGTGAAACGCCAATGCTGGTTCCAGTGTTGACTATCCAATTTCTTGCAGATAATTAGTGTCATATCATAATGTGTCACTTATTACAAAATTACAACGGAGTCATGTTGCATAGCATTTTTCCCAAGTTACGTGGGATCTGCGTATTTTTTTATTGTGGGCAGTAGTGGATTGCGAAATGTATGCCACGAAATGATCTTCATTTGGTATTGCAAAGCGCCAGTACTGTGAAAGCAATCGAGTGTTTCCTATACAATAGAGCAATATGTAAAAAAAACACCCAGAAAATGGAGAAAAATAATAGATGGCCTCGTGCGGCACAGCCTCCTGCAGGCTTTGCAGCGCTTGTAGAGAGCAAGGATTGAACGCAAATGCACCCACTCGCACAGCAGCGCACCATGAGGGCGCTGCCGGCATCCATCAGCTGCGGGGCCATCTCCTAGCCCGCGCTCAGCATACTAGGCAGTATATTTCTAGACACTGTAATCGTGTCGCCACTCTCACGCTGCTTGAGCTGAAAAAAAAATGAGGCCCGAATTCCCAGACGGAGTTCTGTGCCAATGCATGAGAGAATCTCGAATTTTTGCACAGTGATAGGCGCAATATTAGAGTGTGGCATCGTTTCCTGGTCTGAATAAAGTTGTGCATCACGGGCAGCTAGCACTATTCATCAAACACGCAATGAGAGCGGCACGTGCCCGCCTCGTCCTTATAAACGAAAAGCTGGTTTACCATTCTGCACAATTTTTCATGGTAAAAAAGCAGCCATAATGACGATGTGGATGGAGAGAGAGTGAAACACGTGAACACACACATACAGGAGAGAGAGAGAATTGGACGGTAATTTGAATTACTTCACGATATGACGTCCACATGATGCCAGAGAAAAATTTTCATGACGTCATTCTGACGTTAGAAATGGCGTAACTAGATCATGTTATCACAGGACTTCATCACAAGATAAAAGGTGGACTGATCTCGAAGGCAGTGCATAACAAGGAGACGTCCATAACCCTTGCATTACCTCCGATCATTGAGATAGTGCATGGCCATGCAAGCTGCAGAAATCTTTCGGAGGGTGCTGTAGGATGATCAGTGTATTGACAGAAAGGTTATAAAGGAATAACTTCAAATTCAAGTAGTCTTAGAACAATGCATGAATGAATATTGGAAACTTTCACACTATTAGACGCAATGTCGGCGTGTGGCATCATGTGATGGCAAAATGAGATTGGGCGTCACGGGAAGCTACCCGCCTCTTCCTTGTAAACCAAAAAGTGCTTTACCATGCTCCACAAAATTTTACGGTAAAAACAACAGCCATAATAACGATGTGGATGGAGAGAGAGTGAAACACACGAACCCACACACACACACAAGAGAGTGAAGATAGAATGGGACGGTCATTTTATTGCTTCACCATATGACGTTCACATAATGTCAGAGATAAATTTTCTTGACGTCATTGTGACGCTAGAACATGGCGCAACAAGATTATGTTATCACATGTTGCCATCACATGATAAAAGGTGGGCTGATTACGCAAAACAAAGAGAGTTCCATAAAGTTTGCATTACCTCCGATCTCTGAGATATTGCAGAGCCACTCTAGCTGCAGAAAACTTTCGGAGAATGCTGTAGGATGTTCACAGTATCAACGGAAGAGTGATGAAGGAACAATAACTTCAATTTAGGGTTTTCCAAATTAATGCATGTGGAAATTGCGGAGTTTTTCGAAGTGGTAGACGCACTATTGGAGTAGGGCATCGTGTAATGGGAAAATGAGATTGTGCGTCTTGAAAGGTAGCTCTATCTAACAAACCCGCCGTCGGAGCGGCATGTTCCCTCCCCGTCCTTATCAACGAAAAGGTGGTTTACAATAGTCCACTAAATTCCACGGTAAAAACAGCAGCATTAATGACGATGGTGATGGAGAATCAGAGAGAGAAAGACACAAACACAAAACAAGGTGGGCCGATCACAGAGGCAGCCATAATGGCCGTGCAGATGTAGAGAGATGAAACACACAAACACACACACAAACACAGGAGTGACAGAGAGAGAAATTAACAGTATTGTGCATTCCGCAAGCCTGAACTATTGATCGAAATTTACCAGACGCTGTGTTTATTGATCAGGCTGGTATGGGTCATACAAACCATCCGTGATAGAACCTCAGCTTTGCCCTATCATTTCCTGCATTCAAAATGATGCTGAATCTATTGAAAAGTTTCTCAAATTGAAGAAGTTTTCAAAGGCAGATTCTACACACAAGTTTTGATTGACAAAACAAACAAAGAAACAAACCCACAATAAAGCTTGTGTACACGGTAATCATGTTTATGGTGCCAGAAGTTTCCGGGTAAAACGATAAAATCAAGATTTGGGAGTTATTTGCGACAATACAAAATGATCACCAGGCCCCCATACTCTCTCAAAAAAGAAAAAAAGAATTTGCCGTGACCAGGAGTTGAACCTGGGTTACTGCGGCCACAACGCAAGGTACTAACCGCTGTACGACCACGGCTATCCCGCAGGACAATGCAAATGACTGTTGTTGCTCTGGCAATAAGAACGGTGCCGCGCCTTCATCTTTGCCTTTCATCATCATCATCATCATCGTCATTTTGGAACCATCGTGTTTAGGTGTCTAGAAATATACCACCTAGTGTGCTGAGCGCGCGCTTTCCGTACGAGAGTGGGGGGCCGTGCATGTGATGACTGCACTCAGATGCCACAAGCGGTGCTGCGTGTCGAGAGGGTGCACGAACGAGCAAAATTCCTCTCATCCTGTTGCTGCCGTGCCTTGCCACGTTTAAAACCAGTTCGTGACAGCCATAGCTCGGCATACTCACTTATGAACCCTCACTCACACTCATTCATACTCATTTGAACATGTTGAGTGTGATTATGAGTGAGTACTGATGAGTATGAGTAGGAGTGAGTGGAACGTGAGTGAGTACTCATGAGTATAAGTAGGACGTGAACGAGTACTTTCAGTGTTAGTAGAAGTGAGTATCTACGTGAGTGGGTGCTCAGGAGTGTGAGCAGGAGTGACTGTGAACGCGAATGAGTAATCTGAGTGTGAATAGGAGTGAGTATGAACGTGAATGACTACTCTGAGTTTGAGTATAAGTGAGTATGAATGTGAGTGAGTACTCTGAGTGTGAGTAGAATTGAGTATTAACGTGATTGAGGATAGTGAGTTCCGTATCCGTGAGTATGAACGTGAGTGAGTACTCAAGAGTGTGAGTATCCGTGAGTATGATCGTGAGTGAGTATTCATCGGTGTGAGTAGGAATGAGTGATAGCTTGTGAGTGTGAGTAGGAGGGAGTATGAACCTGAGTGAGTACTCTGAGTGTGAGAAGGAGAGAGCATGAACGTGAGTGAGTACTCATGAGTGTGAGTAGGAGTTTGAGCATGAACGAGTACTGATAACTGTGAGTATTCGTTAATATGAACGTGAGTGAGTATTCACGAGTGTTATTAGGAGTGAGTGAGAGCTCATGAATGTGAGTAGGAGTAAGTACGAACGTGGGTGAGTACTCATGAGTGTGAGAAGACTTGACTGCGAAGGTGAGTGAGTTGCAGTGAGTGTGAGTAGCAACGAGTGAATACATGAGTAAGTTACTATGAGTTTGATCAATATTTGTAACCAACGCAACGGCGTCCTCAATACGTAGGAAATAACGGGCACTATGGCATGCAAGCTTCCTTTACGTAAAAGCCTTCAATTAGTGTATGTAGGAGCCATCCTACATCATATTTGGGGGGGGTGGGCGAGGTGACCGCGCAAATGTCGAGTTGAGGGTACAGCTACCGTTCTTGCTGCACTTACCTCTTGCGCCTTCAGTCTACGCAACGCGCTGATAATACATGTAAAACAACAAGGTATTGAGAAGCCCTTTAACGAAAATCGCCGCGCGAGCCGGTTCAGAAAATTGAAATGCACTGCGCAAGCGACAAAAAAAAACGCTGAAATGGCCCGCGAGAGAAAGCACGTTTTGTGCGCTACGCACATTGTGCGCAGCGATTTTGCAGTTTCTATCTCTGCGTTGTCCCTCAAGTGAAGGTTGCCTTGAACGAAAACTTAAGTGATCTCATGACCTCTCAAGCGCGAAGCTGTATGTAAACTTCGCCTTCTCAGTGCCCCATTAAAAAAAATGAAAGCTTGGAGGATGGTTGAGCTTCGCCGTCAATTGTATAGTATGCGATAGCGTAATCGGATCCTGTTCGCATCGCCGTTTCAATGTCTACCCTCGCTTCACTTTTCGGCGGCTTATTATGCCTTCAACAGTGCAGACACAATGTTCAATAAGCGCCCAATTGCCCTTGATAATTTATTCTGTCATAAACATACCGCGGGATAGTACAAAAACACACATAACGCAACTCTTTAATTACCGTTTTATTCGGCTGTGAGTGGCAGTGAAACGAACCAAGCGGCCGAGCCGCATGGCATGGCAACGTCTTGGGTTCTGGCGGGTAATCAGCGAGGGCCGTGTAGTATACTGAAGCTGTCGAGAGCGTCTCTGTTTCGCGCGCGTGAGTCGTAGCCTACGAAAGCGCGTTTAGAGTGCTTGTACCACATTACTGAGATTCTCAACGATGTCTAAGCGTCTCCTACGCGTCATGGCACACGAATGAATGTGCAGGTGCGTCGTAATTGCGCTGAGTCATTGCCTGTTTGTGGAGCCTACCGACCTTAAAAGAAAGCGACAATTGTGCAGCTCGATTGTTTCTTGAGTAACCTGAGTACACGTAACGCTACCTCAATGTTAATATTCATCATCGGCCTGAAAACGTCCACTGCAAGACAAAGGCCTCTCCCATGATCCGCCACTCAACTCGGTCCTGTTCTTGCTGCTGCCATTATGTAACCGCGAACTTCCTAATCTCATCTGCCCATCTAACTTACTGTCTACCCCTAACCCGTTTCCTTTCTCTGGAAATCCGGTCAGTTACGCTTAATGACCAGCTGTTATCCTGCCTACGCGCTACATGCCCGGACCATGTCCATTTCTTCTTCTTTATTTCAACTATAATATGCTTAACCCAGGTTTGTTCTGATCCACTCTGCTCTTTTCTTAAACTCTTAAGGCTACAACTACTATTTTTCTTTCCATCTCTCTCTGCTTCGTCCTCAATTTAAGCTGAACCTTTTTGTTAGCCTCCAGGTTTCTGCTCAGTAGGTAAGTACCGGCAGGATGCAGCTGTTATATACCTTCGTCTTGAGAGGATAGCGACAATTTAGTTACTTCAGTCTCGTGGCTCCGCTCCGGAAGTACTACCTGTCCTAAGTAGACGTATATACATTTTCCAACTTCAAGTGCACTGCCACCTATCTTAAAGCGCTTTTTTCTTTTGAGGTTGTTGTTCATTACTTTCGTTTTCTGTCGGTTATTTTGTCGATTCCAAGAGAAGTAAAGCGGGAAAAGGGGAGACAAAGTTTGGTCGGCTGATGAGATTAGGAAGTTTGCGGGCATGAAGTGGCAACAGCAAGCAAAGGACCATGTTGACTGGCGGAACAGGGGAGAGGCCTTTGTCTTGCTGTGATGATGATGAGTATGAGAATGTAAAAGTACGGGGGTGAGTGTGCCTGATTATGGGTAGGCGTAAGTATGAAGGTGAATTCTTATGTGAGTGCGGATGTGAGTGAGGGCCTATGATTTTGAGCAGGCGTGAGTATGAAGGTGAGTGAGTAACTATGAGTCTCAATTGAGGTGAACGAAATATTGAAGTACAAAAAGGCGACACCAGGACACGGCGCGCTGTCTCGAGGTGTCTTTCTTTTTATTTCAATTTTTCGCACACCTCAGTTAGTATGAATTACCAGCTCGCCCAGCAGTCCATGTTTCGCTAAGAGTGTTAGTAGTCGGGAGTATGAACGTGAGCCATGAACAATGAGTGTGAGTAGGCGTGAGTATGAAGGTGAATGACTGTGAGTAGGCGTGAGTATTAACATGAGTGAGTACTCATCGGTGTGGGTAGTCGTGAGTATAAACGTGAGTGAGGGCCTATGAGCTTTAGCTGGCGTGAGTGTGACCGTGAGTGAGTACTCAGAAGTTTGAGTAGTCGTGAGTATGAACGTGAGTGAGGGCCTAGAGTGTGAGTTGGCGTAAGTTTGAACATGAGTGAGTACTCATGAGTGTGAGTAGGAGTGAGTATGAACGTGAGTGAGTACTCTGAGTATGAGTAAAAGTGACTATGAACGTGAGTGAGTACACAGGAGTGTGAGTAGGAGTGAGTATGAACGTGAATGAGTACTCCGAGTGTGACAAGGAGTGACTATGAACGTGAGTGAGTACTTTGAGTGTGAGAAGGAGTGAGTATGAACTTGAGTAAGAAGGAGTGAGTGTGAGTAGGCGTGAGTATAAACGTGAGTTTGTACTTTGAGTGTGAGAAGGAGTGAGTCTGAACTCGAGTGAGCACATTGAGTGTGAAAAGGAGAGAGTATGAACGTTAGTGAGCACTCATGATTGTGAGTAGGCGTGAGTATGAACGTGAGTGAGGGCCTATGAGGGGGAGTAGACGTGAGTATGAACGTGAGTGAGGGTGAAGGCTGAAAAAATTGTGGTGAGTGAGTATGAGTGAGTAGTCCCTAAAAGTGCCGACCTATGCTCATGACTCACGTGTGATGCGACTTAATGCGCTCGTTCGCCTCCAGAGCACGCTCGAGGCACTCTAACGCAGCGCCTCCAGAATACCATTCACCAATTTTCTTGCATCGAATATCAAACAAACGTTTTGTTCACTTTCTACGGACGCAAAACAATCGTCTTTCGACAACGCTCGCAGTGTACCATGCAGATACAGGGCCAATTTTTTATTCTTAGCTTGTCATCATCTATAGTTCCCTTTCGCTTGGTTAAGACCGGTGTTGCACCAGACACGAACAAGTTGCAAGTATCAAGTATTTTGCAAATGGATCAAAACAGCCAATGCCGGACCATTCATGGTGTAGTGAAGCTAGTTGACGGGGTCTTCCTAAGGTTTCTTTGTCGGCTCGCGATACACGTAATTCACTGGACAAAAACGTATCTTCGGCGTCCACCAGATGATTCTGCTCGCTGAGGAAAGCCTGATAGGAATCTATGAGTACGTTGCGCCCTTCGCAAACAGTAAGGATCCACCAGAGTTGCAGGTTTTTCTGATGGTAAGCGATGGCCATACTTGCCAAGATACTTGCTGGCATCACTTTTGTGAAGGAGAGAGAGAGAGACTCTTCATTAGGAAAAACGGATTTTGGCCGGCCTTTATACATGGTTGGCATGCTACTTTGTATAAGGATGGGGAAGGGTACTGAAAGATTTTAATAGAAAGAAATATATTGTTGTGGTACAACGCGAATAAAACACAGATACACCTTGGGACGACGAAAGCAGCGTGTCCTCAACAGTTGAGCCCCAAGATCGTCTTCTTCGGCCTCGAGAGAAGCTAGAGGCCCACTACCTCGTGCCCACTAAATGCCCCATCATCGTTATCGTCCACATGTAGACACGTGTCATTTGCCTCTCTCACAAAAAGCTTCGCCCCGATGCGTAGTCTGTAATGCAGTTTTTTTTTCTAAAGTAAAGTATCACGCAATCACTCGCTGACGTAAGGTTTCATGCGGACTACGTGAACGAGTTCAGGATCGTGCTGGGGACGCCTTGTATTATACGAACAGTCGGGAACAACTTCGTAAGTGACATCGCTAAGTCGTCGCACAACTAGGTACGGTCCAAAGTATCTTCTTAAGAGTTTTTCGGAAAGTCCTCGTTTTCGTACGGGCGTCTAAACCCATACTTTGTCGCCATACTTTGGCACGCGTCAATGTGAAGAAAAAGTGGCAATCACGTGAACCTGACGAAACGATTTACATTAGGGTATCAGATAAATCAATACTTTCCTATGCGAGATGTCGTATTATCCGAGCCTTCCCACAATGCCAATATTGGATAGGCAATTGATCAATGACAGTATGACCCGATGACGTTTCGAAGGTTTGCCCACATTGCCTAATATGTTCCGCAAAGTTAACTGTTCGTGGCAGATCACGTCCATTTCTTCTTTGAACAGTTGTCTCTCATTGTTGTACGCGGGCATCATAGTAGTATGTCCTGAACTGTCTCTATGCTGCCGCAGTTATGACAACACGGACTTGTGGTGCGCCCTATGAGGTACACGTAACAGTTTGTGTACGTCACGTTCAGTCGAAGAAGATATAATTTTTCTAGGTGGCGAGAAAATGAGTAGAACGGTTGCGCGCTCAATTTTAGTCAATACAATACAGAATTAGCTGTTGTCATGAAGTGGCGAATTCGAAAGGTAGTTTTTTTATTATTAGGCATATAGTTTCGCGACGTCCCAAGCGCCGAAAATAGTAAAAAAATATCCTTATGAAATTCCTGAATTGTAGTCTATTACGGACAGTATCATCAGCTTTTCGTTTCTCAATATACCAGCATAGCCAGGTACCCATTCAAACATAATGCTCTGTCCAGCAGCCTAAACCTTGTGATGGAGATAAGCAATATCAGATGTTACATGTTCATGCCCACTCTTATCCCTCTTCCACATACTTTGAAGAGCTGCTTTAAAACCTGTAAATGCAGACACAAATGGCCCTTTTGGCATCACGGTAAAACGCTCGAGTGTTGCGCGTACTTGCGACGACGACGACGCAACGACGACGATGATGGCCTCTATGTAAGGCTCACATCCACTTTGGCGGATGGCCAAGCTACGAATAACTACATGGAAGGGATCACATAGTATTTTGTAGAGCTAATGAGTTTAAATTCAAAATTTTAATGCTACTGTACCAGGACGGTTACCACTTAATGAAGCGGGGTGATCTCCCATCACCTGGCCGCCTTGAGAGAGGGCGCGCGTGCCCCGCGGTAGCCTCCCATAAAGAGTCGCTTGCTTGATATAGCGTCTGGTGTGGTTGTGTAGAGACCCGTGTAATGTGCAACGTCTGTGCAAAACAAAACACACCCAATGGGCGAAATTCCCGGAGCCCTCCACTACGGCGTCCTTTGTAATCATGTCGTGATATTCAGACGTAAAACTGTAGATATTAATATTACTGTGCGGACCTTAAACAAGAATCATCACGTCATGACACAGACAACTACAGTACAACCTAAACAATACGATAATAAGTGGTTGTTTCAAGTGCATAAAGGTTCTAGCCTCCACGGTTGCGCGTTTTCAAAATGCACCCAATCGAAATCGTATTGAACTGCGCCACCTCTCTCTCCTTTTCTATTTATTGCGAATGCTACTTAGCTCGACACGTGGATCTTGGCGTCGGGAGACACAGATCACCCAACGTTCGCGCATTCACTTCCTGGGTGCCTGCTCGTGTTACCAGGCCCCGACACCCCTCGCAAAATAAAAGCGACGTATTAAATAAGTACATATACCCGCCAGTAGTACCTGTGTAAGCTCTCTCACAGTCTGTGGGAACGTTCCCTATCCTTCGTGACGCAGACAGAAACGACACCCACGAATCTCCGTCTGAGCGGCACCGTTCTAACAGCATACGTGCACAATGCTGGCTTGCGTCTAGGACGCATCGGGTGACATGGGCATCTGGCGGATTCCACGTGATCCCATCAGATGAGCCCGCAATGCTTCTGGCGTAGTCCGCATTGCCTAGACCTCTTGTTCCCACGTGGAAGCCGCGTGCTGTGACTCGTTCACGTAGTACGTGTCGCGTCGTCGACAAACAAGCACCCGTACTGATCAGTCAAGAGGGCGCCCGAATGGCGAACGCCTCGGAAGCGAAGTCGATACCGCCACCTGAGTACAGCCCCATCGTGGGTCCAAAGTCCGAGTCTGCGCCGTCGGAGGACAAGTGCAGCCAGGGTCATGCTCTGGTCGAGCCTAAAGAGCCACCGGCCATGACGGCAATTGCTGCGAGAGCTATGACAAAGCGCTTTTTTAAACCTTACCCTAAACGAACTTGCTCTAACTTTCGGCTGTTATACCCGCACACCACACTTTTTGGTAATCCAGAAAAGGCTACCAAGCAAAATCGAGAGCATTTGGCCACTAATGAATATAGTCCCTACGTCGTGTCCGTAGTTTCTGCGCGAGAAACAAATACTAGAGCTCTCTCTCTCTCTCTCTCTCTCTCTCTCTCTCTATATATATATATATATATATATATATATATATATATATATATATAATCCTGATGAAGGCCAGACTCTAGGCCGAAACGTCGAAATCGAAATAAACCACGTTGTGACAGCTCACGGAGGATCTACTGGACTATATGCAACGCTACGGCCACCCAACCACCATGCCTGCCTATATATATATATATATATATATATATATATATATATATATATATATATATATATATATATATATATATATATATATATATATATATATATATATATATATATATATATATACGGTTTAAGGTGTTTGCATGGAGACTGCAGGCTTGTGACGGTGAAGCCAAAGAGAAAGAGATTCGGCGCGCAAGTTCCCAGTGCTTACACTGTAAGCAAAAGTTAGCCGAGATGGGAGTTTCTCCAGCACATAAGCCCACAAAACTCCCCTGCCTCAATTATTTACTCCCTGGTAGAGAGTGAACTCGGCACATGTCATCGTAAAACGCCCCCTCCTTAATCACAGAGTTTATGAACGACATGACCTTGTTAAACTCCCCAGGGAGTTTCAGGTCATGTGGTTACAAACTCCCTATAGGAGCTTTAAAAACCCTCTTTTGGCGTGACGTGTGTGTGTGTGTGTGTGTGCGTGTGCGTGTGTTTGTGTGTGTGTATGTGTGGGTACGGGCATATGTTTGCACGTCGGTGTGAAACACATGTGCTTTGTGTGGCTAACCGTGTAAGCATCTGTCAACAGGCAACGATATTATAAGTGCACCGAAGAATAGCAACGACTGGTTGGTATTTACTGGGAACATTTCAATATATTTCGCACCGTTAAACCACGCTGCACATCGGTCTGATTCCTCAATGAAACGTCGTGAATGCCGTGCTTCAAAGGGCCGAGTAACAAAAAACTTCGAAGAATAAATTAATGGTAGCAAAAGTAAGCTGTTACGATCGTCAGCGGCTGCTCCTGGAGTTTCACCATCAGAAACTTCAAAGTGGTCTGAAGTAGGCTTCGCTCGACTACGGCAGGCTGGCCGGCAACCGGTCTGAGAGTTGCGCCGGCGACGCGCTCGCCCCGTCTCCGCCGATAGTGGCTTCTCAGAGTGTCACCGGTATTTCATCGCGGCTGTAACATCTAAGTGGTAAGAAGGCCTCGCTATGCCGTCGGTATCAAGCCGGCATCGTATCGAACTCGCACTGCGCGCCGGCCACCGCGGCAAGCGCTACGAGCTAGCACCGACCACCGGCGATGCAAAGAATGTGTTTCACAAAAAATGAAGGCTGCTGGGATGTATAACAGTCTTCTGCGCCTTGCGACCGCAGCTGTCAATGACTAACTACAAGGCGAGCGCCGAACGAGGCGGGAGTACGATCGTCAGCGATCACCGTAAAACTTCGAAGCGGTTCGAAGTAGGCTTCGCTCGACTACGGCAGGCTGGCCGGCAACCAGTCTGAGAGTTGCGCCGGCGACGCGCTCGCCCCGTCTCCGCCGATAGTGGCTTCTCGGAGTGTCACCGGTATTTCACCGGCTGCAACGTCTAAGCGGTAGGAAGGCCTCGCTATGTCGTCGGTATCGAGCCGGCATCGTATCGATCTCGCACTGCGCACCGGCCGCCGTGGCGAGCTCTGCGAGCTATACATGCAATGCATGCGAGCAACGGGAAAATCAACTGCGAACCGTCTCATTCGTTTAAGTCTATCGCTCCGTAGCTTAAACTGCGTGGATAGTGGACACCTATTTCTGTGCATGGGAAAAACGAGACGTAAACTGCACATCAGCAAGCATTTTGTGATCGCCAGCTCTCATTCATCGAATCACCGTGCCGTACTCGTGAGTGAGGCCTAGTCGTCGAATGCGGTAGCGGCGGTCTACCTCGGTTCATCGCTGGAGCTGCTAAATGTGCCTCGTTAATGTGTTCGTTCAAGACCGCGCGCACTTTGTGTATGATTCCGTGCATTTTACGGGTCCACAAACAGTACTGCTAATGCAAATTCAGCCCGTACGACAGAGCGTCAACTGATGAAACTTTTTCGCTATAGTAAAAAAATAATGAATATTAGGCAGGCTTAGGATAAAAGGCATGATTGTTGAAGTGCTTACATCAGACCACCGCAAGTTCATATTTACGCCGTGCGTATTTATTGCCTAATTAATAGCGAAAAAAGGCTTTCACCAGGGCTACATGGGAGGTAAAAATGTGGTGCATATATATACCCGGTGACTATATAGTAGGTGTGTACTGCGTGTGGCAAGCTGTGGTGAGTGCGAGTGTTGTGATATAACGTGAACGTTGTGATAATGTTTGTGTACTGTAATCATTGTTGTGCGCATTAAATGTTATGTAATTAAAGTTACGCTTGCGCATGGTACGGCTGCTGACGTTAATTTTTTTTTTCTTTGTCAATGCAAAAAATTTACTCCCATACTGACCTGAAAAAGTTCCCCAATGGATGTAAACAAAAACTCCCCTGGCACCATGCAAAAACCCCCTACTGTTGGGGAGTAAATTTTTTACTCCCTCCGGACGGTTTTTTAAAACTCCCATCTGGGCGTGCGCTAGAGGACAAGGTCATTTACTCCCATCTCGGTTTATTTCTGTTTACAGTGTATAATGAAAGCCTGTGTGGGAACTGCAAGGTCAATCGGACAGAAGCAATACAACGAAGCTCGCCTGTTCAGTTTCAACTATATTTCACTACGTGAAGCTCGCATGCTCCCGCAGTTATACTAGCAGTCATGTTTAGTGCAGTGCTTCAAGGAAAGAAAATAGGGGCCGCTACGCACTAGCGCTGCGAATCGGTACGAATCAACGGACTTGGTGGCCTTCTCCATCCTTCTCCTGTTCACATCCCTGCTCTACAACATCACTTCCCTTTCCTACTCCATATGTCTCCACACTATGCTTTCTCTCTCTATATTTTGTGTTTATCTCTTTCTCACTCTCTCTTTTTTTATTGTGATGGCAATTATATGGACACTCTCGGCTGGATTTTGCCGCTCGCGTCGGCGTCGATGTCATGCACCGTATATGCATACGTATCTATGTATACGAAAACGCAAGTAAAAAGAAATCCCATAAAAAAAAAAACTCCGTCGCACGGAATCGAACGTGAGACAACTGCGTCGTGAGTGCGAAGCGTTAACCACTGAGCCACCGAGAGGTTTTTTTTTCTTTATTACCTGTTTTCGTACCAACCACATAATACAAGTGACACTGGTAAGAAAGTATGAAATGTACAATATTTACATGACGACATAACAGTCAACCAGCATGGTGCTGATTTCGTTACTATAACACTCGCAAGGTCAGCAGAGGCTCCAGTCGTGGAAGCCATACTGGTGGCTCCGGTGCCGCTTTATAAATCTCAAGGAACCAGTGAATGCTTTCTCTGAAATAGACATATGCCGGCCGTGCATCCTTATCACAGTGGTAACCTGCCATTCTCCCTCTCCATATGCAATGGAGGCCCACGAGCATAACCGCATCAAAAGGTGCACCGTCAACGTTGTCTACATTTAGAAATCTAATGCCATGCGACTCCAAAGGGAATTCTTTTTTCACTGATCTCTGCAAAACATCCCAAAAATAAACCCCCTCCCAACAATGTAAAAAAACATGGTCTACCGTTGCTGGCAGCTCACAAA
The DNA here is from genome assembly GCF_043290135.1 of Rhipicephalus microplus. Lineage (NCBI taxonomy): Eukaryota > Metazoa > Arthropoda > Arachnida > Ixodida > Ixodidae > Rhipicephalus > Rhipicephalus microplus. The sequence continues at coordinate 425,603,624 of NC_134710.1, read as the reverse complement.
TAAAGCAATGGGTACCCCAACGTAAATAGCACCCCTTTTTCTCCAAAAACGTTTTAACAGGCAGTGTCCCACTATGCAGCTTGAAGAAAAAGGTTTTGGCTCCCGGCATGACTTGCGCTCTTTTAACCCTCTTTAGAACATCGCTACCTGGGCCTCCACTGAATGAAAATCGGTATATAGTCACTGGAAAAACGATATCGCATAACGCAAAATAAAGTTCTTTTCGTCTTACGGCAGCCAGATATTCTCGTGAAAAACGTACAGTGAGAAACCTTACACTGAACACAATTTCTTTAAAACCCCCGATCCCTCCCACACAATGTTGGGTTGAAACAACATACTCAGGAAGTGCTCTAGCTAGTCTGAGTTGACATACTGTGCGTAGCAAAGAGTTTGTCGCATCTCTAGAAAACAAAAACCGGTTAACTAGTTGTCGTAGAAAGAGGTGGCCTAGTCCGAGACCTCCGTGTTTCACCCGTCTAAACAAGTTTGTGTGACTGCATCGCTCCCATTCAGAAGCCCAAATGAATGTCGCAACTATCCTGTGCAGTTTCTACACATTAGTTCATGAACAATGTATGACCTGCATAACATACCACAACTTGCTCATGAAAAACAAGTCGCAAATTGTGGCTCTGGCAAAGATCGAAAGGGCGCCTCCTTTCCACTTCTCACTTTCTCTCGTGTCTCCTTAACGTGCCCTTTCCAATACTGATCGCTGTAACCATAACAGTCTAGTGGAACGCCTAAGTACTTGCGTGGGGTCGTCACCCAAATCATGTTTGTGAAGTGGTCAGGTTTCGCTGGCCACGACCCGTGCCAGAGGCCAAGGCACTTGCCCCAGTTCACGCCGCTTCCGGTAACTTGGCTGAACTCACGGACACATTGGACAGCCTGTGTGACGCTCCGCTGGTCCCGAGTAAAGATAGCAATATCATCTGCATAAGCCAGCAGTTTCACTTCTGCGGCTTGTAAGTTAAAACCAAGGATACTATTGTCTCTGATTATTTTCATGCACAGCGTTTCAATGTAAATACAAAAAAGGAGGGGGCTGAGGGGGCAGCCGTGGCAAACCGAACGTTGCACACTGATGGGTGCCCCCAGTCTCTTATTTACAATCAATCTCGTAGTGCAGTTCTGCTACGCCAGGGCCACTCCCTTCGAGAGGTCCTTCATTCAACGTTCAAACGACAAGCTATTCATACCTACCGCTTAATTACTGCTGATGGCAGGCATCTCGGAGATGACCTAAGGTGTCTTGTCGCGTTCGAATTCCACCTCCGCGTGAAATCTTGCTTCCGCTCATTCATTCTCCCCCTGCTGCTTTGCCTTGTCTCTTTTCACTTCGCCGAGGATAGCTTTTGCTCAGATCTCCCCCCTTCCTCGTTCCACGCTCCTTGCCACATGACTCCTCGTCTTAGAAAGCTTTATTCCCCCCCCAACTCGAGGCCAGAACTGCTTTCTCCACAAGTACCTATCTTTCCGTTGCTCCCCTCTCTCCCCCTAATGCCTTCGCTTTCCCTCACACCTGCTGCACTCGGTAGTGGGGCTTGCCTATGCTCTTGTCGCATACCATCCAGATTTCGTGGGCGTAGGTGGGCATACTCCAACCGTAAAGGGGCACTGACACGAAAGTTTTCGGCTGTCGTTTCTTTGCTTCAAATGAAAGGCCGCGCCTTGAAGAGAATAAAAGTTGCTTTTGAAGAGCTAGTTTTGGATCTTACTGCACCATGACGTCTCAACACGCTATAAGCTTCTCGTCTGGTGCTTGCGCAAGGTATCGTGACGTCTCCACGGCCTCTACGCACCGTGGCTCTGTCGGTGAAGCGCAAACGACCATTTTGCAACTTTGTGTGCCTGTTGTCATGCAAACTGGTCAGACTGCATGCCGCTTGAAGTGGCTGGAATTAGTACTGTAGCCTGTCGTTCAGTTAGTGTCGAGGTGCGCCACGGTAAAATTGACTTAACATATAAAATTCTGCACCATCGGTATTTGCTGAGCTTCAGACTTGTTGGGAATCGTCTTCGGTGCACAAGAAGTTTGCTCGGCAGAGTAAACCATCCCTCGATAATTGGTGTCAGTTCCCCTGTAAGGGGATATATTAGGGCAGGTATCCCGAAAAATTGATTTCTTGATTTCATTACAGAAACATAATACGCATTGCGAGGAAGTGACGTAGTTAGGAGGTAGTCAGCTGCCCTCCATCCCCTTACCAGAAGTTTTACGTGATAGCATACAAAGAGGAAAAGGCCCATTTTAAGGGGGTGCTCCCAGCACTTTCAGTCTCTTTAAAAATGGCGCAAGAGACCAGTCCTCCAACGGGTATGCGGGCTCTTTTCCACTATCATTTATTCGTGTATACGCATTTAAACAATAATTATGGACTGATGGGTTGAATATATTCACTGCCTAAGTTCATCACATTTTTATCGCGATTCCACCCCCCCCCCTGGTACATTCTTAGGGGAATTATGGCTGTATATTGTGAGCACGTTCCGTGTGTTTTCTTACGTAAAGGGACGTTTTTCTACTATTCAGTTTTCAGAACTTTTCCCAGACTAAATGCATCTTTCTTTGAAGACTATCGGACCAATCACACTTAAGCTTTTTTCAGACCATACCTTGATTCATTCAAAAAGCCTCAACCTTAAAGTTTGGTAAACATGTGTGCTACAACCAAAAGATTGTTTAGAAAGTATCTCTGATAACACTTGAGAAATGAGAACAATATTTCTTTCCTTGTGAGAGAAACATCGGAGCTAGTTTTTATGGTATCAGATTAGTGCCACTATTACGTTGAATATGCGGGCCATATGTCACAGTCATACTCTGAGCGGTTTTTTGATAAAAGGTAGATTAAAATTTATGCTCTATTCAGACAACGGGTGCTCCACTAGAAGAAAGTTGGAAAAGCTACAGGGTCGAATTCTAATACAGTGAAGATCAACAACTATCTTAATAAGCATGCAGATCTCTAGGTAAAGGTATGGTTTTGAAAGTCATTTTTGCAGCGAAAGCTGTTATAAGATCAGAAAACGGTTCATGCCACTGCCGTCGGTGTCTGTAACCAGTATCGCAACAATATGTAAAAACTTTTAGCAAAAAACGCCAAGGACACAATGGGATTCTAAACGGGGTCCACTGCGTGATAGCCGAGTATTCTACCGCTGAGCTATGTCAGTGCTTTTCTTGCTGAATGCATAAAATCATCATCAGTAATTGTGAACTACGCCCAACATACTTCATCAGAAGTCAGGCAAACACATACAAGCGTCCAGAAGGGGAAGCCACTTCGGAACGGGGTGAAAAGTCTCAACAACTCTGCGCACTTGAGCAGCTGCTTCTCGAAAGACGAATCTTGTCGACCATGGTGGCTCTCCGTGTCTATCAATCATGCGCCCTTTCCATAGTGAATACTGTCCCAGTAACAAGAACAGGCCATATAGAACATTATCGGTCAGGCTCTTTTTAAAAGGGAGGAACCTAATACCATGATCTGTGATTGGAAGTTATAATCAGATTGTTCTTTTTAGAATTTCCCAAAAATAAAATACATTACGATAGTGAATGAAACAATGTTCTATCGTCTCGGGTTTCCTGCAGAGCCTACAATTTATTGCCCACTCATATGCATTACTTTTTCATTCGGCCACGTTTTCCCTGGCAGAGTAGAAGGGTGCATTTGAAAAAAAAAAGGTTTTCGCTGAAAGAGATATTCACATTCTACATACACAAATTAATACATCGTGATCAAACTAAAGCGAGTATGACATTCAATAAACGAGTTCAGGGAAAAGATTATTCACAAGTGAAGCAGTTAACTTTGTTCTGCCAATATTATACAGTATAAACTTAATCTGCCTTTCAAAAAATTGCCAGTATGAACAATTTTTTAGGGATCTCCACAAGGGTCACACCTTTGTAACGGCTGTTGTGACATGAATAAAAGGAAGGTGGTAATATTGACGGTTTCGAAGGACCGCTAAAAAAAAGGGGTGGCACACATCCTTGAGGTAAAAAAAAAAAAATCTCAGAGCCAACAGCCGCAAAAACAAATGCATCAGGTGGAGGCCACCTTTTTCAAGTTGAAGAAAAAGGTTGTCTCTTCTCATGAGTTTCCAGGAAGAGCTCGAAATAAAGCAGGCATATATCTTATGACAGGACTTAATGTGGACACGAGAGTATTGCAACACCTGCAGAACACAAATAAGCTTTACGCAAGGAATACATTGCACGCTTTCACTCTCGCAAGAATGGGAAGCTCTCGTCCATGCTATATGTTGCCACCTTTGGCGTATCGTAGTTTCCGAAGCGGTCCATCGTGGGCGCTGTTGCGATAGTTATTGAGAGGTACACCGAGGTACCGCATAGGAGTCGCATTCCAATGGATAAGGACCGAAAAAGTTTGGGCCCTTATTCCTAGGCAGAATCCTCTACTTTTATCAAAACTTATGTTGGCGCCAGCAACTTCACAAAAATGTAATGTAGCTTTTTAAATAGTTTTTAGACTGGCTTTAGGCAGGCTTGTTGTCGGGAAAGTAATTGCGTTAACATGAGTAATAAAGCGTTTTAGAACATCAAAGGAACAAGCACGCGTCACATAATGCAAATTGCGTAACGAGTAGGTAATCCAATGCGCCAACCAGTGAGCCACGCCGGTGCTTAGAAATAGTTTCTAAACTGGCCTTAGGTCGGCTTGATTTCGGGAAAGTAATCACGTTTATTTGAGTAATAAAGCGTTTTAGAACATCAAAAGAACACGCAGGCATCACACAATGTGAATTGCGTAACGGCTAGGCCCTCCAACGCTCCAACCCATTAGAAAACTTGTTCTAGATCACCAATAACTGCAACGCATCAAACCCCCTCCGGCAAAAATATTCATCCTCGTCAGCCACTGCACGAATTTTCTAGCAAGTGTGTAGCGGATACCGCGCTTTTCAGAACACTTACGAAGGATAGCATAGTTGCTGGCTTACTACATAAAAATATGATTATTTATGACGGATTTGGCACCCAGCAAGCGTGCTTGTAGCAGTTACACCAAGAGTGTTCAGAAAAGGCTCTGAAAGGCCACTCTTCTAGCTTTCGCTTTGACTCTGCTGCGCGTTACGGACAGGCCTGGCGTTTTTGGCACTATATCCTATGACGGAAAAAACGTTTGGGGGGGGGGGCGATGTTCCACCTTCTGGCTGCGCCACTGCCCTTTGATATGTGGGGTTTTAACGTCCCAAAACAAACATATGATTGAGAGACGCCGTAGTGGAGGGCTGCGAAACTTTCGACCCCCTGGGGTTCTTTGACGTCCACCGAAATCTGAGCATACGCGTTTACAACCATACCGCCTCCATCGCAAATGCAGCCGCCGCAGCTGCGATTCAATCTTGTGACCTGCGGGTCACCAGACGAGTACCTTAGCCACTACACCACCGCGGCGGGGCGCGCCACTGCCCTTTGAGCATCTGTTCTGTATGAAATGGTTCAATGCTTATTGTTTCTGTGGAGTTTTAAAGTGATATCGTTGAAGAGCACGTTTGGTTGAAATTCCAGTGTTGGTTCTAGGATCACTGGTCATGATCAAAAGTTTGAGATAGATGCATGGCAGTAAATGATAAAAAAAATCTGCAGTCAGAAAGGAATGTACGGTAGTGCTTGAAATGCTTCGGAAAGAGACACTACACGAATTTCATGTAGCACGAGGAGTATCTTTCCCACATGTAGTATTATATAGAAGAAGGGTATAACTGCATACAACAAGAAGAAGAGAGATAAATGTTTATTTACAGAAAGACGAGGAGGTCAAAACATGTGAACTGAGCAACGAGTGCTGCGTTTAAAGGTACGCCCATTGCAAAACACCCAGGCATAATTAGTCATCATTTTCAGATACAGCACCAGTAAAATGAGCAGCTGTATACAGGTGCATGTGCTGCTATACGTACACATATTGGGTGCTTCGCCAATTCTCAAAAAGAAGAATTCCGGCGTCGTCGCATATCGTTACTAACGCAAATTTTCAGCCTTGCCCAGTTGAACACTTTTGAAGATCTTTGAAGGCCAGGCTGAAGCATTCTGGAAGTTTTTTTTTTCTTACTTAAGTGGGCCAAAGTTATGCTGGTTAGGACTCATAACTATACGAAAGCCCAATTAAATGGTATTTATTTATTTAAATATTTATTTATTTATTTACTTATTTATTAACATCTTACCGTAAATTTGAGGTCCAAGCGAGAGAAACTATTTCTTCTTAATGCAATATATATTCTTAGTCACGAATCAGGAGTATACTATTTAGTGTTTGATAACAACAATATGTGTTCACAATACTGCTTCTGTTCTAACTGGCTACCACGCTGACACTTAGAATACATTGCATGGTTATGTTTGGCTACATTCCGCTTTATTTATGTCTTATTTCAAAACCAATCTACCGTCAACCATGTCACACATTTTGCAATTGAATGTGTCGAAACAAGCGCAATCTTGAACACACTTTCTGATAGAACCTTCTATCGAGCCGCATGGAATTGTTCGAGGCTCATAAAACGGTCAGACGTGAGAGCGACTACAGGAAATGGCAGTACAGTCATTTATTTTGCAGTCGGCTAGGCAAGAAACGGGCAAGAAAAGTATGAAAATGCTGTTCCGCCAGAGAAATCGACTAAATATAGGCATCCAAATGACTTCTATTGGCATTAAACGTAAGCGCTCGGGCTGCAGAGTCGAACAAGCCTGTATTTTTGGGCCCATGCCGAGCTGATAGATGGCAACAAAAAAAAAACATTTACCCCACCCGCACATGCCGAAAGTGTAGTGAAGTTGTAACGTACCACACCTAGCGTCCAATCAACACACTAGGGCAATTAAACTTTTACTGTAATCACACTTCTCAATATCAAGCTTTGCGAAATAATTCCTCCCAGTGTGACATTCAATTATAACACTCTATTTCTTTATGCGTTGAACATCAATCTGAATTCTCTCAGCTCACCCATTCGCTGTTTGCTTCATCTTGTTCTCGTGAGACATTGCGATCAGTGCTGTAACAGAACGTGCTGAAGACTGCACCCAAGTTGTATGTTTAAATGATAATAAAAAGAAACAGTACAAGTTGGTGTTTACCATTGCAGTCATGCGCATCAGGAAGGCACCACCAGCTTCTCTGACGCAAGTGGATGACACTTCTGTCGATGCCCATTCCACCAGAGATGCCCAGGTGAAGCAAGATGGCGACTGCAGCGGTACGGACAGGCCTTACGCTGGTCCCGTTTGCCACGAGCGCTACTACTCCTTGGCGTGGCTGCGTCGCCACATCGTCTACCACGAGCGCGACAAGACGCTTAGATGCGATCACTGTGGCCGCTCGTACAAGGCGCGATCAGCGTTAGCCAGACACAGGGCACATGTACACGGATTGCAAAGCCCCGGAATCGCCTTTGGGCCCCAATAAACAATCATCCGTACAATGAACCTTGCTACGCATCATCCTAACACTTTCTTCGAGGTGGCTTCGAGCGGGCCCTTCTGAACACACGAGTGCGTTGCAGTGCATCAGCACGTAGCCTTTTGACGCGCCCTCTCTACATTGAAACAGAGCGCACGTTGAGTTGAAGCGGCATGCCGTCCCTCTTCACAGGAAGATGGTGCAGCGCCGCGTAAAAAAGGCACCTGCTGACTCGTCGCAACGCGTACTTGTGGTCAGGCCTTAAAACACCGTGTCCTTCACGTGCATTCAGTTTTACGCAGAAACAACCTCCCGAATGAAAAGGCTAGTATAGAGTATACTCTATATTCTCAAAAGATACTCTATACTGTCAAAAGACGTGTATAGACGATGGTTATAGCGCGAGAACAAAACGACGACACGGAGACAAGAAGGACACGAAAGACACGAGCGCAAACTTCCAACTAAGTTTATTGCGCAGAGCACGAAAATATATAGAGGAGACAGTGACCTTGTGATAAAAAAATATAGCCATATGGTTTTTATCGTCCGGAGACCAAGGAAGGTAATGCGCGCGGGCTGTCATGGCGTGCGTACTAGACTTGCAGAAATATTCTTCCCATTTTCTCTTCACAGGCCAACGTTGTTGCACTGTCCAGGAAAAAACTACGTCTCAGCACTGTTCGTATTCCCGCCTTCCAGACACACACACAAAAAAAAAACTGCAGTCACAGTCGTGGCAGCAGGACTGAAAACAAAACGCAGCAGCAGGATTACACTGTCTTTGATTATCGATAGAGACAACATGGCTAGTTCTTCGAAAGGGTGCCTTCTCTTTCTCTCTTTCTTTCAGTACCACGTCCCCTCCTTCTTAGACTGTTGAGCCGGGCTGCCTTATGGGTTAACTTCACAACCCCCCTCCCTTCCACAGGAACGTCGAGTGTTTCACGACTCGTCCTGCTAAGCAACTCCTAATAAAGGCGATAGGCTTTCTTAGGGACCTTCGACGGAAAAAATTTTGCTCTGTCTGTCTGTCTGTCTGTCTGTCTGTCTGTCTGTCTGTCTGTCTGTCTGTCTGTCTGTCTGTCTGTCTGTCTGCCTGTCTGTATGTCTGTCTGTCTGTCTGGCTGTCTGTACAATTGTCTGTTTGCCCACCCTTAACGATACCTCAAACGAAATGAAACGGCCAACCCCATCCGCAGCGCCCACGAATATTGCTCAAGGTTTAGCGCTCATAGCTGTGCGATTTTCAATTATTGTGTATATATGAGGCGCCATAACAACACGTCAATGTTTTTTATGTCTGCTTTCATACTAGAAAAGACACAAGTAACTATAAAGACTGTAGCGTTTATCGCGCTGCGCTGACAATGCGACGCGATGCTCAAAAAGGTAAGTGTTTGACCCGCAGGACGCGGGATCAAATCCCGGCTGTGGTGGCTGCATTTCCGTTGGAGGTGGAAATGGTGTATGCCCCATGTACTCAGATTTGGGGGCACGTTAAAGAACCTTAGGTGGTCGAAATTTGCGGAGCCCTCCACTGCGGTGTCTCTCATAATCATATGGTGGTTTTGGGACGTCAAACCCCACAAATCAATCATCAAAAAGGTAAGCGTTTTCAACGCTTCGCTACGACGACACGGTGGTGGCACCTGCCCGTCGCTTTGCGTTCCACACCTTATCACCTCCGAGACGGGCGCGCATCTTTCTCCGCGGGCGCGCGTGCCTTCGTTTTCGAAGACAACTGCCAGATGGCGCTCGTGTCTAACGTGCCTCGATGCGCTCGTTCGCCTCCGCTAAACGCTCTAGGCACTCTAACGCAGCGCCTACAGAATACCATTCACCGATTTGCTTGCACAGGACATTATATAAACGTTTTGTTCACTCTCTCCAGACGCAAGACTAACGTCTTCCAACGACATTTGAAGTGTAACATGCAGATTCGGGCGAATGTTTTTCTGTTTGCATTCCTCTTCCCAAGTCTCGACTGTTTCTTTCGCCCCTCTCTTTCTTATCTTGAAAGTGCCACGTTCCCCTAAGAGTCCAGTATGCTTTTATATTAATATCTCAGATACCACTTATCGAATTGAAATAACTTTTTAACCAGTAGGAGTGCGAGTATGCGTTCTAAAAGTCTGTACCAAACACATTGACCTACCTCAGTTTATCACATTTATAAAGATTAACGCTGGTTTCAGTTAATAAAGTTTGATTGGTTAAGCTCACGTGAGATATCAAAATAATTTTTACATAGTCGTAGACCTTGACATGGCGTTTATTTATATGGAAAGCGAACAGATATTACTGTTTATGTGTACTGACAAGAACAAAAATATTTTTTGCCGGTTAGGTTTACCTACAGCAATTGTTAACATTTTATTGAATAGATCCAAAACTACAATGTTTTCTAATGTTACATGTTTAATATAAAGTGACTCTAAATATTACAGTGACTTGATTCAATTTACCGAAGTTATCATGGTGGAAAAGTAGCGCAAAAAAAGAGGATGACAAGAAAGTGAAACCTTTCACTCTCTTGATCTCGTCTTTTTTTTTTGCGCTACATTTACGCCATAATGAAACAGTACTGACTCGTTCACCTTTCCGTTTCAGTTATGTTTCCGTTTCCCCAAGTTATGTTTACAAAAATGAAAGACAAAGTTCAAACAAGTTATTATCGAAATTCCACTGACTTTTTACTGACGTCTTGTAAAATTAGCCTAACATTGATCACAAGCTTGGTTTTTCAACCCAAAATTGTCCAATCCTAGCACTACCTAGCTGACTAGGAAAACACCCCTACTTCAAAAAGAGCTCCCTAACCAGTTTTGCGCCACACCAGCAACCGCCAGGTTGTTCAACAGTGGCGATATCGCAAAGTGCCATTTGCTGCCCGGAACCACAACACGATTAAGGTTCCCACAACACCCTTCTATTGATGACAACCTTAGCGGCCGCTTGTAGCCGCCTGTGACACTTAGAAAGTAGACAGAACGATTTCCTTTTCCCGAAGACAGCCGAAAGCTTCACACAATCCTCCCTGCACTGGCTTGGTCTACGCCATGTTGGTTTGTGGGGAACGACGGCCGCTCGGTGGCGAAGCTGCCTACATAACTCCTCCGAAAGCCAATGAAAGCCACTAAGCGATGCGCCGGAGCAATTAGGGAGCATCCACCGCAGCAGTTGTGGAGCAACCACGGGAACATAATAAGGGAATTGGCTCCGTTTTTCTCCGGTTTCCTTCGTCCATCACCTACCGAAGGAAAACGGTGGAAAACGGATGTATAGATGCTCCTGTGCATTCCGGTTTGAGTGAGGTCACCGCATCATAACGGGAGCATCCGTCCCAAATTCCTCCTAGCTGGGTATATTTTTGTTTACAGTGTGGAGTGGTCGGGAATGTGTAGAAAACTAAGATTTAAAAACTTTTGTTGTTAGGGTACGAAACCCCCTAGATCTGCTAGCATGAGCAGGAACAGTGCACCACCGCTCGGGCAATCGGTGGCATCCAATACGGAACACTTAGCCGCACTGCTAGTAAGCACTCACGCTTGTCAAGAGCACCTTGCCAGCATGAGTGGAGAAGATCTTTCAGTGTTCGCCTGCACACAGCTATGCAATGTCTTCCTTATCGCAAAGAACATTTGCGCGCATCAGGTACTATGCTGCTCATAAAATAAAGATCGCGCAGTGCATAGAGCATTTCCCACTTTCGTGTGGGGTTGTCACTGGTCTCGTTAATTAGGGAGGCGATCGCCGGGCTAATTCCAAGGGCCGAAGTATCGGCCCCCCGAACCGCACCACGAAAGCGTGGACAATTTAGAAGTGGTTCTTTTTGGCGCGCCAGTGGACGCCGGCTGTACAATAATATCAAATAACTCAATTACAATAATATCGAAATAACTCCACCCTAGAGCAGTGAGAGTGCGGGATGGCCAGCTCTCAGCTCGATATTCTGAAACGCCTGATCTCCTGGGCCTGATCTGCCATGCGTCTCATCTTCCGAATGCTTTCGGCAATCGGTCACTAGTTACTTGGTCACTAGGTTTACTTCACAAAAGTGATCAAACGTTTTGCTGATTTTAAACGCTGCCCTAAATGTCGCGAGCTGGACAAGGTGCAAAAAGAGGCATTATTTCGGTTTTTTTTTTCATACAAAATTTTGCCACACACTGTTATGAGCTACAAAGGCGCTTTGCCATTTAGTTTTTAAAACCATAATTGTGAATGACGGCTTCTTGAACTATTATTTATAAAGAATTGAAATAATACATTTGCCACCTATCTCTGTGTTGCGCTTTACAAACGTGAGCTGCTCGAGCGTGGACCACTAGAAGAAAGAGCCTGAGTGGTCGAGCATTATGATTGTGCAATACGGTAGTGCTTCTCCAGCCGCCAACAAGCGCGGTGGTGGCGTATTTCTACACGGGCCTTCCTCCACCCTAGAACAAAGCAACCATGGGTTTTCTTCGGCGCGAATTATCGTTTTGGGACTCGGGGACGCGCCGCCGTGGCCATGGTCCATGCCTTGATGGACGTAGTTACGTGGGCTTACCTGTTTTGAGCGGTTTCCGAACCAATGCTTTCAAAAGTTTATTCCCTTTCTCTGCCTGTACAGAGGAGGAGCGCATCCAATTCATCGTCTACAACTGTGTATGTTGCGCTGACCCACAGATCTTCGGCGACAGAGTTTTGGCCGGACGCGCTCTTGTGTCTAGACAGGGGGGACCGTATTGCAAAGGGGGACGAAATGAGTATGAGGTTAGATGGCGCGCAAGAAGTTCTACGAAATCTTGCAATAAATGAAAACATCGTGCCTGCGTTAATACCCATCACCAATTGGAGAAACGTCGTTTAGAATATGCGTCCAAGTCACCGACGGCGACTAAGCGCAAAGTGAAAGGTGGCGAGACAGCAGGTGGCTGGGGTGGGCGCCGAGGAAAAGAAGATCACAATGCGTAAGGAGGGTGGACGGGGATGCTGCAGCCGTAGTTCCGATCGACCACTGTTACGACATAGAGAAAAGCTTCTGAGGAACCCAGTCGATATAAGGACCGTGAGCTGTAGTAGGCGCGTTGCTTATAGATGAACTATGTTTGTAATCAGCGGAGTCATTTTAGAAATGCTGGTTTTTTCTTAAGTTCGAGTCTCTGATTTACTAATGTCTAAAATTTGATAAAAGAGCACGTGTACGAAAACACGCACTATTTTCGTTAAAAGACATAAATTCATTCCCATTTCATTCCACCCAAAAAGTGCCTAAATCCATTCTTATTCCACTCCTCCAAGCATTGTCACCATTCCATTCCAGGGTTGCGAAAATGAAGAATGATTCCGGAATTCTTACAATTTTGGAGTGGCAACTTCGCAACACCGCTGTGGTCACGCACGGTTGCTATTTGCGTGGCACCTTCTCTTCTAATACAGCACACATATTTCGGGACAATCATAGGATAAGATAAGGCAACATGTTTAGTTCAGACAACGAACAACAACAAATGTACACTTGTCTTGTCTAGGAAGGTGAGAAAAAGGCACGAATACTTGGCTGAGTGTCACAGCCCTATCTAGACACATAAATCAGACAAAAGGGTCCTTACACGAGGTTAATACATACGAAAGTTTTCATATACGATACATATTTGTCAATACATATACAAGATGAATACAATTACACAATTATACAAACTCAGTAGAGTCCTATCAAAACACAAGAGAAATGTAAATACAGATTGCAACAAAAATAGTAAGAGCTCGCAAAGGCGAAGCAATGAACGCGATAGCTACAAATAGGAAGCTCACGCGCAGAATGGCAAGCAGATCAAAACGTGCCCCGTGTTTCTCACGCACAAATGACGCACGAAACGCACTCACAGGTACAAATAAACGCGAATAAGCGTCTCACTTGTTACTTCGCTGTGTCTGAAAAGCACGCCCTTTTAGCAAACAGAGGCTGTGCAACGATTGCAGTGACCACCATTGTGTACCCGGTAACTACAACAGAATCGTTCTGACGAAACTCAAATGTTAGCCAAGACGTACGATTCTCTCCAACTGGGTGCGCGATCGAGCGTACACCCCCTTATTTCCTACGCCGGTCAAAGTACGCGTGAGAGTTGAGAGCCGCCGCAAGCTCACTGCGCCATATAGCTGATAATGCTGAAAGCTCAATAGCCCCCCTCCCCTCCCGAGAAGCCCGCCAACAGCGGTAAGTGGTAGGAATGAATAGCTTGCCGTTTTAGCGTTGAAGGAGGTAGTCTCAGTGACTCGGTGGTTAACGCCTCGCATTCACGACGCGGAAGACCCACATTCGATTATGCGTGCCGGAGTCTTTTTCTGGAATTTTTTTTTGTTGCTTGCGTTTTTATATATAGAGATACGTATACATTTACGGCGCACGACATCAAAATCCAGCTGAGAGTGTCCATAAATTGCCATAACAATAAAACAAAAACACCAATAAAACAAGTGAATAGTTTTTTATGAAAAAAGGCATGAAGCTACCTTTCCTTTGAAGCCTTACATAAGCATCGTTTCTCGTACTATATTTTAACGCTAACATGATGACCTAACAAGGGTGCTATTACGTAAGATTGTTTTGTATGTCAATGTTAGTCCGTGTACAAATTTGGCATACAGTCATACATGGTTATTCTAGTTTCGTAATTGTGTCGCTTCGACAGAAATTGTCGGCGAAAGTTATCCTGGCATTCCTTTATTTTTTTAGATATTGCGATACATATCTTCTCTTTTACTGTGTGCTGCATTGTTAATATATTATTTGCTTTGAAAAGTGGCGCGGACGCAGTTTAACAAACTGCATTTTCAATAACTCGCAAAATACGCTTTTGTAGGATATGCACCTTATGAATACTTGCCTTTGTTTTTGTTCCCCATACATGGAGGCTGTATCGTAAATGGGATTGAATTAGTGCGTATTATAGCTGGTTTTCTAACCACTGCGGCAAAAGTTGTTTTGCTCTACTTTTAATACATATTGCATGTGAGATGCGTCTTGTAACATTATCAACGTGGTGGACCAGGTGAGATGTTTTTCAAAAACAACACCGAGAAATTTATTTGTTCTTGATACGCTCGATAACTTCACCTCGTAATTTTATGTATACGTTATTTCTAATACAAGTATTTCGTGAGCGAAAAAGTATATACTTAGTTTTCTTTGTATTTATTTCCAGTTGATTCAATATAAGCCATTCAAATCAATTATTGAACCATTAATTAGGCTGGGACTTAAGATCTAATTTCCTACTAAAGAATACATTCGTGCTGTCGGCATAAATAACTATATCAGGTGTCAACAGAACATTTCTATATCATTTATATATAATAAAGAAAGAAGTGGTTCAAGAATGAAACCCTGAGGTACACTATAATTATTTTCCCGAAAACTAAATTCGATTTATGGGCGTCCTTTTACTGGTAGTTGTTTATTAAATAACTAGGTGTCAGGTCGAGATCTAGTCCCTTAATACCTTATTCGCTCAACTTTTTTTAATAAGATGTCATGCTTAGCAGAGTCAAATGCAGTTTAAACTCAAGAAATATTCTTAGAATGTGCTTTTGTCTTCAAACTTCTGAATGATTTTTGTCTGATAGTTGTAAGCGCCATTTCATTACACTTTATTTTCGGAAAGCCGTATTGGTTATCTGAAAGTATATCATTTTTAGTACAGAGTTTCGTAATTTTTACAATAAACATTTCTTCAAAAACTTCTTAAAACAGTGCTGATACCGACATTGAGGTGTAGTTGTTGATATCATTCCTATCACCTCCTTTATGTACAAACGCTACTTTAGCGATTTGTAGTTTATCAGGAAACACGCCTGAGATCAAAATAAGGCAAGATATGTGGGATAAAGGATTGATGATATGGTTGACAGCTGCTTTTATCGGCACGGCTTTCATTTCGTCCTCACACATGCGCACACAATCTTTAGTTTTAGTGTTTGAGAGTCAATCTAATGTTCTCTCATTGAACAGTCGAAACCCTAAATGCACTTAATTGGCCTTCTTCAACGAATACCAGAGCGCCCCGATGGTGCGCGGTGCACTCCGGGTGAAGTGTGCACATCGCGCGAACCGGCTCTTCTGTCGCCGACTGCTCGTTGCGGCCTTCGTTGCAAGAGAAACACAGGTCGCCGCTTCTTCACTGTTCTTGTATGATAAATGCACTTCAAATATCCAAAGGCATCTGGGTGTGTCCACGCATGGAGAATAAAAGCAATAACGCAGTAACAGTAGATATATATAACCGAGGGGGCATGTACCGGACGTCAGTTAGGCAGCATGCTTTTTATCAACTTGTAAAGACGCACTAATGTGAGTACAATGAGAATGAACACGGAGTTTCGGTTTATTGACCTTTTCGCAGGCTCGTAACTACCGTGGTTGCCAGGGCGCACCGCCGCGCTTCAAAGCGGATGTGCTCCCAAGAAACTTCCGGCCTCCACATAGGCAAGCATCGGCGTGCACTCGTAGAAGATTATTCTCGCCCGCATGTTGCTTTAGTCGTGCGGGTGTCTTTGTTTTTGTCGTGGCAACATGTTCTCGGCGGCTAAAACATCGCCTGTGACACCATCATGACGTGGTTCATGCTGTTGTGTGCCAGGCTGCAGCTTATGGCCGGGAACAAACTTCCTTTCGGTAGTGCGCACTTGCAGGTTCCCTACGGCCACGCAGCGAAGAAATGCATGGATCGCAGCTGTGCGTCGGGACAAGTGGCAGTGCACGAACAGTTTGCTTGTTTGTTCTGCTCACTTTGTATAAGGTGAGAACCATTTTTATGAAGATCGTTGTAGTTTGTTACCGTTGGCGCGCCTGAACGTTGTCGGCAACCGTAACGTCCCCATTTGCCCAGTTCTTTGTCGCTCTTGGCAGCAGAGCCTCAAAAAATCACTTTTAATTTATAGTTGTGTGGCGTAGTATAGTGGCACCTGTTGTTATGCTCACTTAGTGCTAAACAGAAACGTCCTTTCTTGTCGTTTTCGAGACCAGCTTTCCCGCAATAGACAGTTCAAAATTTGTTCGCCAAAGTTGAGCCGTTTTCGTAATTATTTCACCTTTGCGCGACTACCTGGCCCTAGTTCAGGAGTTCCATGCTGCTTTTGGGATCACGTGGCCAGTCCCATACGCGTCTACCTTCTTTCAGAGGGCGCGGAATCGGATACCGCCAGAGTGTCATTTAATTCCGTCGGACGTTTAGAACCCACGGTGGTCCAAGTGAGCCTGCGCTATGGCATGTCTTGCAGCACAGGCTAAGCCCTGCAAACACTTATTGCATTGAACGGAACGCTTGACCAGGCACAATGCCTTGCTGTATGTTTACTAACCCTTTCTGCTGTCCCAACTCGAGGTCCGCACAATTGACGACAGGCAACCAGTCACGCAAATCGCTATAACTTCATTAGTATTGATCTGCTTCAGAATGTTAAAAAAAGGAACTGAACGTAGGCTTGAGTGCAGGGCTTAACTTACCAGGCTGTGTTTGCTACTCACAATAAAACGTAATAAAAGTGCCCCAGACGAAACGGCCTTGTCCAGATTACTTTCTTATTCACGTGTAATGCGTCCAATGCCTGGAAAATTTCCCACTTAATTGCTGACACATGCCTTAAACGATAACCTACTTCTATCAAAGCACCCTTAGTGCTAACACTGCCAAGTGTGCGATAAATAAGAACATCTGTTATGTGAGTGCCCACCGTACGTGTTACAATGGAAGACACAGGCTTTATTGCTAGCAGGAATCGGATTGAAAACACAACGTGAAAGTTATATTTTGTGCACAGTGTCCAATGAGATAATGTCAACATATGTTGCAATAGGAGTTATACGCTTTATTAGGATCACTGCACTGCACACTGTACTGAAAAAACCATTGTTTTGCAAGGTTACTAGGTATAAACATTCCTTCATACTGCCCCCATCATGTACTTCATCACGTTTTTTTTCTTCCTTTCCTCCCTGAGCAAAGTAGCAGGCTAGAGCATAATAAAGCAGGCCAACGTCTTAACTTCAGAATAAAGTTTTTCTCTCTCTGCCATTGTCTTGAACTTTAGACGAGAAACTAAACTAAATGTGGATAGCGAGTGAGTTCACTTGTAGAATTTCTTGCAGCTAGACATGTATCTATGGAATTCGTTTACTTTTAAATACTGGTTTCATTTGAAATGACGCTGTGCTCTTTTTTTTATTGGTCAGCCCTCATGTGAACCGACTCATCCATACTTCATACCATCTGTCTTCTCTTATAGTGCTGCAGGAAATGTTACCGAGAAAATGGCCAAGTTTAAACGCGCTGAACGAAAAGAAGCACTAAAGCAAGCATGCACACATGCTGCATATGCTCTTGGGCAAAGCAAATGTATCATAGACCAGTGGCATACACTTCTGAGATAGATGCAAGTGATATAGCACCAGATGCTTGCCCCCCTGTCTCTCCTGGAAACTCAAATGTCTGCATACACAAACTGACCTCGGAATGGAAGTTGTGTCACACTTCATCAAAGAAAATGAGGCACTGAGATACCGCTTGACTATCAGGATCTGACTGCAGCAAAGAAAAAAAAATGTTAAGCTTAAGAACCAACAGGCAAACCTTTCATTCATAACAAAAAATATAGTTATGCAGACATCGAAAACTGTAAAGTTTATTACAGGCTTTCTGTCGGCAGGCATGTTCTCAGCATTTTCGCGGTTAGTGCTGTCAACATGGCAACAGTGTGCTACGTTCCTGGATCCAGAAACGCAATTATTCCCGGTCGTCATATGGTTACGCTTACGCCTCCTAACGCAAGACCTGGCATGCAGATTCAGTATTTCGAACAGCATTGTCAGTGACATCTTTCATACGTCGAACAAATCGGCCAGCAGCATTTCGCGACGTTCTGTTTTTTGGTCCGACAGAAATGATAGACTGCACAGAAATATTTATACAGTGGCCTATGGTGATGACTGCGAGGAGCCGAACCTACTCGAACTATAAGCACCACAATACAGGGAAGCACTGGCTGTTATAACACCTTCAGAAGCCATGTCAAACGCTTGGGGACGAAGGGCATCATACAATCAAATCACTTTGCGTAGCAGCCTTCTAAAAAAATTCAAGGAAGGGTCGTTTCCCTGGTTGATCGAGGATTCCGCTGCCAAGAAATGTTTGCTACACGAGGGGTGACACTGATGAGGCCATCAATAAGCAAAAGTCGTGCTCAGCTAGCAGGCGCTGAGAAGACGTCTCAAAACTTTCACGCGTTCCCATAAACGTCGAAAGAGCTATCCAAAGATTGAAAGTCTTTAGGATTTTCCAAACTGTGCTGCCTCTGAATTTTGTAAAAATAACGTCAAGAGCTTCGCAACTATTGACAAAGTGGTGATTGTATGCAGTGCATTAGTTAATCCGCAAACACCAATCATAAAGATTCGTAATCGCCAGCGGCTAAAGAACCCCAAGTGGTCTAAATTTCCGGAGCCCTCCACTACGGCGTCTCTCATAATCTTATGGTGGTTTTGGGACGTTAAACCCCACATATATAGATTCGTAATCGTTCTGATAGTTCATAGCTGCTACGTGGTATGAAATTGAATTATTCTGTGCCATATACTGAAGACTCCGTGCTTTGGAAGTTTTTTTTTTTCAAACTTGGGCATTTCAGGGTGGACATAGAGTGCCTGTAGGAGTTAATTGTTAATGATACTTTCTTATGAGGAAGCGTTGCATTTACCGGAGCTTATTTCTTGTGAATTTCCCATTCTACAAAATTCGTCGTTTAGTTCTGCATTATAAAACGGTGGAATGTTTCGTTAATTTCATTTCCTGTAAAAATGTGTTGATTGTTGCTGACACTCCTGTTTTCCCATCCTTTCAATTCTCATCACTTGCTGCTCATTCACCCTGTTCATATGGCTGTTGATGAGTGCTGCTGTAAACTCATACTAGTGTACTTTTGCGCGGAGCAGTAGCTAGTAAATCCCCTTCTCAGCTTTTCCTTCATCTTCTTGAAGGGAAAAAAGGGACCTATTACTGGTGGTATTTTCAATACTACAAAATGTTAGATGAAATGGTATCCGTATTAACACGAAAACATGTAACACAGTACATTTTAGATGTCTCGAAGGTTTGTAGGTGCAACCTCATACATATACTAGCACAAATAGTGAAACACATAAAACTTGTATCTAATTATATCACAAGCTCAAATCCGGTTATACTAAGCACAAGCATATTTTACGGGGTTGCTCCCGCTAACGGAGGTGCGCTCCTTGGTACCGATAATTGTCAGCTTTGAAAATGCCCTTGGAATGCAGAAGATGCCTCTAGAAAATCTGATCTTATTTGCATAATATAATTGTTATAAAGTTTCCCAGCAAGTGCTTATCGAATTTATACCAAATCATAAACCTTTGATTTTTAGGAAAAGAAACAACGCGATAGCAAATTATCATGTGCTGGTGTGCATTATGCTTGCATAGTGATTACAAATGACATTTACTGTACACTTCTCGTGCTGCAATAACTGGCTTCGAAACAAATAAGTTGGAGAACAATGATATAAAAATTTTCACTTTGGAACAGATGTTTCGAAAAAACATTTTAGACACAGTGCAGCACACAGCATCATTTAGGCATCAATGCATTGAGAATTTCACGCATACATTTGCTTGGAAAAACAGCGCTAGACTTTGGAGTAACAAAAAATAGTAAATGAAATATTTTCTGCAATGAGTGATGTCATGCCGATTGCTTATGAATAAAATATAACATATACACTTTTTTCAGGCATAAAAGTTTCACCAGAAGATGAAAAGAAAATAACAAGAACAACGTATTATTGAATTCAGGAACAGCGCAACCTACAAGTAGTTACTTCGTAACTACGGAAGAGGAAAAACAAGGACAGAAAAGAGCGCTGACTTTCAACAAAGATTTAATATTGGAGTGAAGTACATATATAGGCGAAAATTGAGAAAAAATGAGCATTCGTAGAAGGGTGCAGGAACAACTGCGATACACTGTCAGCAAAACTTTGTCTCCCGTTGAAAGGGCTGAGAAAACAAATGCATATGTAACTTAAAAAAGATCGAGATACGCAATCTCCTTTTTCAACAATGCAACCGATGGGCAACTTGCACATTTACCGTCAAACTTGTTTATTTGATAAGCTTCAATTATCTCACGCGTGGCCTGCGAGTTGTGCTTGCTTAATACCTCACAACGCTCAAAAACTGGCACTCAAAAACTCTTCCGTAGTTACGAAGTAACTACTTGTAGGTTGCGCTGTTCCTGAATTCTGTTATGTCCTACCAACTTGCCCAAGTTTCCACGCTTCATAACGTATTATTACGCTAAACCTCAAGCACAAAAAGGTGGCAGTCTCACGAAAAATCTACGTAGCATCCAATCTCAAAGCCATCAGTTAGTGCATGCATGAAAAACATTATTTCAAGTAAAGTAATTACTGTGCGAAATGAATGGAAAAATGAATGATTACTTTCAAGCTGCAGAGAACCAACTCGCTTGAGCCACAACACGATGGGTGGTACCAAACAATAGGTTGCAATTGAATGCACTTTAAAGTCTGTCGAAAAAAAGTAATGTCTACTTAGTCTTTAGGATTAATTTGTACTATCACTGCCGACTAAGTCCTTCAGATCACAACAGGATGTTGCAAAAAAGGGAGATTTTTCAACTGAACATGTTTTTGTATGGGGGTTCATTGCCATGTGGAAATCCTAAAAGTTATTCCAGCACTTGAGAGGAACAGTGACAAAAACATTGTGTTTACTCATCATGAGTGCAACCATTACTTACAACAATAGGTTCATGCCCAGTGCTGAGGTGTACGTTGAAGTAATAAACACTTCAGGTGAAATGTTGCCTGACAGACTGTGCATTCGACAATGTTTCCTGATTTGGTGTCATTGCAGTGACACGTTTCCTTTGTACGTTTAACCTGTTTGAAGATACGCATTGACTGCAAGCTGACATTGCACTACTGAAAGAAAAATTCCGCATTAACTTTAGTACGTGTCAAAGAGATCTCGTCAAAAGCTCTGACTTCTGTCGTCAGCGAGGATTGCGTGAAAAACACAAAATACGCTTGACGCAGCCCTGTGAGCACCATTTGGGTCTGCACTTGCATACAGTATGCATGATTATGCTTGAGTTGTAGTTTTTCATTTATGTACACCAGTGTGGTACCACTCTTCGTCAGCGAAGCATCTTTCATTGAAGCTGGACATTTTAACCCGATCACTCATTGCCCAAAGCATTTACACGACACAATAAAATCTGGAGATGCCCCAATAAATGGCATGTTAGCTGCCACAACGAGCCCACATTCTCTAACATTGAAGCCCGTGTGTTTTGGTGACTCCTGGTCTTTTAATGACTGCTTGGATTTTTTCTCCATTTCGGAGCCCCATCTCAAGTTGGCAACTTGAGGTGTTTTATATAGCCCATTATTTCAGCGGCAAGGCTCGTAGCTCCAGTGCTGCATACTGCCACACGATACAGTAAAGAGGTAGTAATCCTGCCTTGACGTTCTTTAAGCCATCTCGGCGATATTGCCTGATCACGAGTTGCTACCTCAATTTCACAACAGCGATTAGCTGTCAGCTGCACTTTTCTTGCCGTCTCCTAGTCCCTGTTCTTGTAAAGGTCCTAGTCACTGTTCTTGTAGATCAGTTGGTGCCTTGCTGAACGTGCAGCGCCCTGAGCAGTCGTCACGGGGGCAGAGTCGGTCTGGGAGGGATCACAAGAGCAACGTGTTCGGTGCAGTCGCCTGCAAAACAGCCTTTGAATCAGTGCCCCTAGTTGTGACGCCATCCAGGACGATTCTTTGCAGCAGGGAAACACTGGTGGGATTTTCAGCGGTTAGATCACAATTTAGGTTTGTCGCTTGTGCACTAATAGCAATCAGTTGGAGTTGCTTGCCTGCATTCTGCAAAAAGCTGGACACTTGCTCATTTGTGAAATTCTGTATTGTGCGGTGATTCATTTCATTTTCAGCAACTTGATGTGGTTCATGACCTATTTTCGGCTAGAACTGTTTGTTGTCGGAGACTGGTGCTGCCTACAAAAAGTTGAATGCTCAGTTACTAGTCTGAAAGCCTTGTAAGTGACAGAATAAAATTAAAGCTTTCTTTGCCTCTCTTTGATGCCTCAATCAATTTACAGGCAACGTGGGTAGGAGAGGGGTTGGTCAGGCCATACTGCCCATTTGCCTCTACACTAAATAACAGTGCAGCCACGTGTGTGCAGCATTTCCCAAGGCTGAAATCTTCATTGAAATGAGCTTTAAGCATAATTAAGTTTATGGTCCATGGGAAGCAACGTGGCAAAAACAAAATAAGAAGAATTCTATGCGACAGAACACTAGTGAATAGAACCACACGATAGTTCTCACCCAAAAGCGATTAATTTAGCATGAGTGTGTTGTTTTCACGAAGTCAAAATATGGACACCAACCGAGCCATTGTGGCATGGTTTGCCGAAACTGCTCCCACTCGTCGCGCCCACTTAATTGCGCAGCTGTTCGGAGGCTGTTCGGTTGCTGAGTCACTTCTGGACGTTAAAGGTCCGCATTCGGATCGTACTGCTTGAACAACATTTTCACACACGCGTGGCAATTATTTGTGTGCTATCGTGACTTTTACAAAATTCACGAAATGTTAAATTCCGCATCAGTCCTTTGTAGTAGGACTACTCACAGAGATACAATAAAACAGCAGTTGGGGCATCGTGGCACTGCAATTCGCCTTTTGAATCGTCTGCTTACCCGGCCATGCAAGTGCAATGAGCACTTTCAACAGTTCCGCTCTCCTTTACGACGCACCTTGCTTGGTACTGCCTAAAGAGTGTTTGACTGGTCTCAACCGTCGCCGCGACGAGAACAACGCCGTCACCATCGTCACCGCCCTTTGCTGCCTTGAAGGACTTCAGTGTTTTAACTTTGCTACTTATGAACATGTTGTAAGCCTCTCCCATCTTGCGAAACTAAAACTGTTCCCTCGTGTAAAAGCAGACTCCTTCTATGAGGTACACATAAATATCTGCAGCTGTCACGGCGGGACAGATTCTCTAGGCCTGACGTGAAGGCAACCATGCAACGTCGTCGTCAAACGGATCCGGCAGTTCGTCACCTCCAAACGAAAGCGTCGTCTGGTTTCGGCCTTGCGCCTCGGCCTCAAAGAAGGAAGGGAAATAGGGGGAAAAGAAAGGCAGGGAGGTTAACCAGCCTATAGGCAGCCGGTTTGCTACCCTGCGCATGGGAGAGGGATGGGGAGATGAAAGAGAGCAGAGAGGGAAGAGAGAAACAGCACATTCGGCAGCACACGCTCGCACACTCAGTCATAGTCAAGTCTTGTCTTTCGCGGTGTATGACATTGCTGTTACAGTCGCTTGTTCAAGTCGGTGTCGCTTAGGAATTTCAAAAGATCTTTCGTCGCCTTCTGTTGCAATGTCTTCTCTCGGGCACTTGACAGAATAGTGTCCACAAACATTTGGCTGTTGTCGATGTGCGCAAAAGCGGACGCCAGTGACTGTCTCTGGATTTCATACAACGGACCGTCACACAAGATGTGGTGTAGCGTCTCTTCGCAATGACAGGCATCGCAGAGAGCGTTGTCGGCCATTCCTATGACAAAGGAATAGGATTTTGTAAATGCCACTCCTAGCCATAAGCGATGAAGAACGGTGGCTTCTCTTCGGTCGAGTCCAGTGGGCATGCGGAGAGCCATCAAAGAGGACAGGTGGTGTTGACGATTCGTATCGATGCTTGGGGGGCACCATAGTGAAAACGTGATTTCACGTGCAATTCGTCGATGATTACTGGCAGCGTCGGTCCTCGAAAGTAATATGGCTTTTTCTCGTGCTCCTTCAAGGGCTGCCCGCGCGGCAGTATCGGCATGTTCGTTCCCTATGATGCCGCAGTGACTTGGCAGCCATTGAAGCGTCACATGATGACCTTTCTCGTGTGAAGTGTGGAGAAGGCATCTAATTTCGAAAACAAGCTGTTCGTATGGCCCACGACGCAGTGCTGAGAGCACTGATTGTAGGGCAGCCCTTGAGTCGCTGAAAATCGACCATTGTTGCGGTGGTTCCCGATTGACTACACAAAGTGCAGCGCGCAAAGCATCTGGTTCCACTGCTGTAGATGCCAATGCAATGATCAGTCCTAAAGCTGATGGTAACACCTCTTGCTGGGATAACTACTGCCCCTGACGAACACTGGTGGTTCGTGGAACCATCGGTGCATACATGTATGCTGTCTGATATTTCTCATGCAAAAGAAGAAAAGACAGTTGTTTCAGCATGGGCGGAAAGCTCAGATTTCCTCAGGATCCCTGGTACACTAAGATGCACTGTGGGTCGAATAAGACACCAAGGTGGTATGGATGGTTTAGATGCAGAAGTGAAGCCTGAGGGAAGTTTATCGTTGTATTTCACAATCATTTTGGTGAACGATGCTTGGCGCCTCTCTGAAGGCAACAGTGCAAGGTGATCGCAGGGGCACGTGCGAAGTGTCTGATGTGCGTTCCCAGGATTTATACAACAATGTGAGTTTGTATTGGATAGTCACCAGCAATTCCAAGTGTTGCTTCCGTTGACGTACACCTGGGCAGACCGAGGCACACTCTCAGTGCTTGGGCTTGTACTGCCTGTAGAACACGAATATTGGTCTTGCAGGTATTGCTAAGCACGGGCAAGCTATATCTGAGGAAACCGAGAAACATGGCCCTGTAGAGCTCCATCATTGCGTTTACTGACATCCCCCCCGTCTTTCCTGCCAGGAACTTGAACAGTTGGGAAAAAGCGGTCAGGCGCTTCTTCATATAGGCCACATGCGGACTCCAACAGAGGTCCCTATAAATAATGGCGCCCAGAAACCGGTGGGTTTTGGCGTAAGAAATCGGTCGCCCGCAGATTGAGATGACATAAGGGGTCATTGCTTTGCGAGTGAAGGCCACCAGCGTGCATTTTTCTGGTGATATGCTGAGACCTTGTTTGAACAAGTAGTTGGCAATTATAGTTGCTGCTTTTTGAAGCCGGGAACGTATCTGAGGACGTGTGACTGCCGATGTGCAGACACAGATGTCGTCTGCGTATATTGAGATTTTAATGGTGCTTGGCAAGTATTCAGCAAGGCCAATTAGTGTAAGATTGAATAGCGTCGGGCTAATAACTCCGCCGTAAGGAACACCCCTGGAAGTATAGCTTCGCGTAGTTGGGCCATCTTCTGTTGACACAAAGAATGTTCTTGCAGCCAGGTAACTCGAAATCCACCGAAAGACTCGACCACCAAGGCCAACCACCGTGAGAGCACACAAAATGGCTTCATGTAGTACATTATCATAAGCGCCTTTCACATCTAGAAACAAAGCTGCAGATAGTCGCTTACGGGATCTTTCGTGCTGAACGTACGAAACTAGATCAACGACATTCTCAATAGAAGAGCGGTCGCGTCGGAAACCAGCCATTGAATTTGGATAAATCTTGTAGTGTTCAAGATACCACTCCAGGCGGCCTAGTATCATCCGTTCCATTATCTTCCCAACGCAGCTGGCCAGTGCTATTGGGCGGTATGAGGTGAGTTCGAGTGGGGATTTGCCCTGCTTCAAGATGGGTAACAATCGGCTTACCTTCCAGTCATCAGGAACATTGCCATCCTGCCACGAGATGTTGTAGAGGCTGAACAGTTCTCTCCAAGCACCTTCCCCAAGGTTGCACAAGGCTCGGTACGGAATACCATCTGGGCCCGGAAAAGTTGAACGCCTGCAGAGTGCTAGTGCCGCCTCGAGCTCCTCCATTGTAAAGAGGAAGTCCATGTGGTAGTCACGGAAACGGGGGACGTCATCTCTCACGGGAGAATCTGGACGAGTGACTTGGTTGGCGATCTGCGCAAAGAAATCTTCTGCGACATTGATGTCTTGCCTCCTTTGAAATAGCGCGAGCGCTTTGAATGGAAAGCGCTGCTCCGTAGGGTGACGCAGACCTCGCACCGTTTTCCAAATGTGTGAGAGTTGCTTGCGAGGGTCTAGTGACTGGCAAAACGTTGTCCATTGTTCCGACGCTAATCTATCCATGCAACGCCGAATCTTCTTTTGCATTCTCCTGGCTGCCCTAAGATCGTGAATTGATTTTGTACGACGATACCGACGCTCTGCACGGCGTTGCAGTGCTCGGAGTCGCTCCAACTCTATATCAAAGTCGTTTCGTGTGGAAGATATCGTCACCGTGCGAGTGGCGTTTAGCATTGTGCTCCTGATTGTTTCCTCTAACCCAGATCGTAGGCCATCGCTGCAAGCGTCTTCCATGTCAGATTTGAAGTTGGTCCATTAGACTGCTCGAATGATCGTCCGTGGACCATAACTAGACAAGCCTTTGATGTTAAGGAAGATTGGAATGTGATCACTTCCTCGTGTCTCATCATCTGGAAACCACTTGACGTATCTCGCGAGGGAGTTGGTACAAAGGCAAGGTCGAGACAGCTGCCGTATGTCACCCCTCGAAGAAACGTGGGGTTGCCATCGTTAAGAAGAGTAAGGCCATAGTAGTAGGCGATGTTTGCTAACCTACGCTCTCTTGCATTTGTCCGCGTACTGCCCCATGCGTGATTGTGCGCATTGTATTCACCTATGAGGACCCAAGGTGCAGGACACACTCTCAAAATATCCGCTAATCTCCTGGAATTGAGATTATTCGACGGCGATATATAAACGCCTATGAGAGCAAACATGAGTTTGTTCTTTTTCACAGTGATGCAGACATACTGATTGTCATCGTGAGGTCTCGGCCTCAAGCTTCCTGAAGTAGCTACTCGGCCTAGTTTGGCACTACAAGCGTGCCATCATGGTATCCAACGAAAACAAACACAGAGACAAGCCTACAAGCCGCGAAAAATCTCCGTGCCGCCGCATCGCACAGCGTAAAACGTGGCAGAAAGTCCCCCACCGGAAGCTGCGGGGGCCAACACGCCTGCCAACCAGTGTATGTGTATGCGTTTCAGTGGCGGTGGAACCTATACACGAATTGTATAGAGGTATAGCAGACTGAGGAGATAAAATTATACTAACGGATGGGATATGCCAACAGACCTGCAGTGACATGAACGACAAAGCTGCCGTGTTTGAAATTTCAGGGGCTTTCATAGAACCACCACGAACCCCATAGAGCCACTGCATGTCAAAGCCTAAAGTTTCGGACGCTTAAACTCTTCGAAGTTGCAACTTAATAATCGATATGCATGTTTCTACAGAAGCCACCGACGCTTGCTTCCACAGCGTTGTGGATTTGAAAAGGTAGCTTTAGCGCAATGGTGAATCGCTGTGCGGTGAAGCATACCAAAAATCTGGAGCTGTGCTGGCAAACGGTGGGGTTCTGGGCGGCGGTTCAGCAGCTTCAATTTCGCATTTTTTTTAAATTTTTAAAAATTGCACATTCTACTACTTTTCGGCACGAACACCCATCAGCCATACTTCCTTTTTATAGATAACATTGTAGCATGCGGCCTGCTGGAAGCGGGTTATCTCAGCATAGAAAACATACACACGCTGGCAGTGCAGCCGCTTCTTATTGTTATAAACGTGATATTGTTAAAACCGGTATCGTTGGGAGTGACCTCGACTAATATCGCTTTGTTTTTCAATACCAGTGCTAGGTGCTTTACGTACTTCCACTAAGCCGACAATCACAGGATTTTAACGGTGGTCCCATCGATGGAAATGATGTAAGCTACACTATTACCAGAGAGTTGCCAAATCACAAGCGCGTTTAGGCATCGTCGCATATTTTCGGGCACGTGCTGGCTGGGATGCCTAAGCAAGCGAAATAAGCGTTGAAAATAGAAACGTAGCCACAAATGGTGCTACTTCCTCGGTCGGGCTCATAGCTGAATTTCAGTCGTGATCTGGTTACTTCGTCGTTCTTTTTATTTTGCTTTTTGCTGGGCACGTGGAGGGGTGGGGGAAACGTGCCAGCACGCGCGAGTTTGCCATTTCCAGATAGGCGGAGGGGGGCATCTTGTTTCGCCGAGTCACTTGTAGACTTTCGCAGTCGCTCGTCACGCTTTTTCTTATTTGCATCTTTCCAGCATACATAGTTACTTTCGGGATCGTCACGTTCAAAAATAGTGCTTTTGTCGTTGGCTATGAGACTGAATTGTTGTGTGTGTTATTCAAACGTAAGAGGGGGGTATCAATAGGTAGAGTTTTTCATGATAAATTTGAAAAAGTAAACACGTGCTGTCGTTAGTACTGGCGCAAATCTCTCGCTGTACAAAATAAGTAAATTGATTTTGTTCCCACTCTCCTTCGTACTTGAGTGACATTTCGTGTTACAATTATCCATACCTTTAAGAATGAAATACATTAAATATCAGCTTCTTTTGGGCTCCTTAACGGAAGTCGCGCTGCTTTGTTTTTTTTTTTGGGGGGGGGGGGTGCCTTTTTTCGTGACGATTGTTTGCTCAGTACCATGCAGCTCACAACAGTTTTTCCAAGCTTCTTCGAAGGCACTCTCGCTGCTCGACGCTCTCGGTGGAATTCCCATCATACTTCTAAATCAAGCCGAGGTAAATTCATCGGGATCCGTCATCCACACTTAGTAGCCCAGCTGCGATAGCGAAGCTGGATGAAGGGTGAGGCAAAGCTTTGTGATTGAGAGGGAAGTCTAGAGTAGTGAGTTTAGGCTGGCAGAGAGAGGGTATACGTGGAGAGGCTGAAGCAGGGTAAAGAGGAAGAGGGCAAGGAGTTGGTGTGGAGGAAAGAACCGGCTGATAACCATTTTAAATAAGCTGAGGCTCTAGCATTCAGGAATGGTCCCCTCGCATAATACATTCGTTGTGGAATGTTTTATTTGACCAAACTAAACAGTGATGCTGCCAAGAGCTCCGCTGTGTTTGCGACGTCAAGTCAGCTAGTTCAAGCGCCCCGCCGCGGTGTTCTATTGGAAGCTACTCGGCTACTGACCCACAGGTCGTGGTATCTAATCCCGGCTGGGGCGGCTGCATTTTAGATGGAGGCGAAGATGCTGTAGACACGTGTGCTCAGATTTAGGTGCACGTTAAAGAAGCCCAGGTTATGGTAATTTCCTGAGCCTTTACTGGGGTCTCTGTCATAATCATAGATGGTGGATTTGGGACGTTAAACGACACATATCGAAGTCAGTTCAAGCTGCGCCTTTTTACAGGAAAAGCTGTATATCGCTGGGAGAAAGAAAAGAAAACGTTCGGCATCGGTGTGACGAGCGGTCTCCATTGGCTGTTGTACAATCACGTCTTTTGAAGAGGCAGCGCACAGAAGGATGCAAAAACACGCACATATGAAGGACGTTAACACGATCGCCGTGTTCGCGTCCTTCATGTGTGCGTGTCATTGTATCCTTTTGTGCGCTGCTTGTTCAAAAGATCATGGCTCACCAACTTGCCCATCAATACATATTAAGCAGTGACGTCATTCTCCCTGTCGTCCCGACGTTGTCCATCTTGTCGCAGCCGTTGCACCGATCACGTGCGCATCACGTTTTCCTGAAACCTTCCACATGTTTATGGCACGTACAACTCAGAGAGCTCGCATTCGCAGGGCCGATTGTCCACTCCGGTTACAAATGCAGGCCGGGGAGGCCGAGTACAGACAGAAACAGAGTACCGATGATCCGGCAGCCTTCCAAGCCATGCTAAATCGCGAAACGGAGTGTAAGCGCTACTGGTGGGCGGATACTGCAAACCACGCCGGGAAGTTAGCTCCCGATGTCCAACGCGTGCAGCAACGTTGCGGTGTCATGTGGTGATTCTTGGAGCGCCTCGGCCGGGGCCAACAGCCGCTCTCGGTGGGAGTTCGGCTTGGGCTGCTTCGCCTGTCACCGCCTGTGGTGAGAGAACATTCGCTGGGATTAACGCCCCGTGAACAGCCTACACCCACACCAACTAGCCCAAATTCCTGCACTGCTCCAGCACCTTCAGTGGCACCGCCAAGCACACTATACTAAATTTCGTGCTCTTCTGTGCACAGGTTGGTGCAAAATATTGTTATGCAAATTGTTTTAAGATGAGGTATGCATGCCTTGGGGTTTCGCTAAGCCTTTTGTGGTGTATTTATTAAATCTCGAATTGTTAAATATGAAGGGTGATGAATAAAACCTAGGACCTATCAGCGATTTTTCTCGAAAGATCTTAAACACTTCTCCAGAAATTAAGGCTTTACATAAAATCTGAATTTCAATTTGGAATGCAGAGTGTCCAAACACACCTGTCTCTCATCCAGAATACACTTGAGTGACCTGAAGACCGTAAAAAAAGAGCGAAAAGTGTGCCACAGTACTGAATGTGGTTCAAGAGCGAGTTGAAAAATTAATCAGTAAGATGGTGGGAGACCTAAAGGAATATCCAAGTGATCCTCCACTCCCAAGATTTTAAAAAAAGTTCGGACTTGATAAATTTATAACTTATATTTCAACTTATAATGTGAACTTTATTAAAGAGTGCATCCTAATCGAAGAGGGTATCCAGCTGAGGTGAACTGAGATTGACCTATGCCCTTCGTGGGCCATGGAAAAAGTGTTGAATGCATGTATTGTGCATGTTCGCAGAGACAGCAGCCAGCTCTAATTCTGTCATGTCTTATCCGATTCTCCTCGTCATTCGGCAGGCTCTTAAAACCCCCTGTTCTGTCTTGGTTTTGACGAAGTTGTCAATTTAAACTCGCGAATGAAGGTCACAGCGTACAATGTGAGGCTTATTGTTGCTCAAAAGTACTCAATTTAAGAATGGCCGCAAGGCCTAACTTGTTTTCAGCAAATGACTCATTCGACCTAAGATTATGTGCTTTTTGCTATAAACTGTGCAGTAATCACTGTCCAAGTAGGCGATTTCATTTATGATCAGCGTACAATCGTACCATACAGCAGTTCTTCATTAGGGCTCCATATGATTTCTTATTTTTTGCAGTGTAGGCTATCAGCTCACAGTAGCCAGCTTTAGTGGCAATATTGTCTGCAGCTGTCATCCTTTGAGAAATACAAGCCGGAATCAAGATGGTTATCATTCATCCTGCCATGAAGTCATGAAAGTGCTTGAATATTCTTCGCAAAAACACCCTTTGCAGGCATCATGTTAGGTGACGAGTCACATTAATTTCTTGGACGAAGAGCACATTTGTACAAGACACCACTTCATGTGAACTGCTTAATGAGTGGATGGTCAAAAGCTTCTCACTAGTTACGAAGGCCCGAACCTTGATTTGCCATCCTCATCATTACCGGCCGCATCATCAACAAAGTGTGCAAGCTACGTAAACACCTTACAGAGGCACACTGGGTACTGTGTTAATATGCAAAATGATGGTGATTGTTGTAGTGGGTACCTAGCTAGTGTACCTAGAGTAGGCACCCCATGAAAGTTTACTGAACGCTCTATGGAAGGCCACTCCTCCAGCTTATGCGGCGATGGTGCTACATCGTCCACATAAGCCTGACAGGTTTAGCCCGCTTGTTCTTCTGCGAGTGATGTTTTATGATAATTTTTTGTACCACAGTTTGACATTTTGTCACTTCAACAAAGTGTACGATACAAAGAGACCTCTTAAGGGCCTATATGTTGTTGATGTCACCGTAGCTCACTGCCTGCTGTTACACAGTTGGTTCGAGCCTGCTGCTTTTTGTTGAACCCACCTGAAAAGTCCTATGCTGTGTGTGACTGTAGAGGACTGGTTAACTACGAAAATATTACACAGTCAAAGTGAACACATAATTCTAAAATTAAGATAGAATTTTACAGCCTGTGTTTACAGTTTTATAAAGTGATGAATATTCTGGTATTGATCATTATCACTAGCATAACACCTGCTGTAGGCCTTGCCTCACGAATTTTTTGAAACTACAAGTTATGATGTGTTCTACTTTGCGTGGAGGGGTTTGCTTGTTAATAAAAATAGTTCAGAAGGAAACATGTTCCGTTCAAATCGGTAGGTGTAAAAGTTACTGCCAACAATGACATGAAAAAAAAAATTTGCTTTAGTGTAAAGATGCTCCAAGAGGAATATCTTACAAAGTTTTTGATGCTGTGAAAGCCTAAAAAAACCCTGCAGTTTTCTGTTTCTTTTTTTTTTGCCTTTGTCTTGCTCCTATTTTGTTTTTCTGAAGAGAGCCAGGAAACTGCACTGAAAATTCCATTAGACATTAGATTGCAGAACATACCGTGATGTAACACCAAGCCTCCTCACCCTTCCCTTCCCCTCAGGTGTCGATGTCACACTTAACAGTTTTTATTTTATATGATAAAATGTATTTTTCATCTACATATAGCAAATAAACTTGTTCAAAATCTAGTTTATCTCAAGACTCATTTATATTGCTTTGCCTAACACCCACCAATACTCAAAGCAAGGATACTACCAGATGAATTGGTCCCACATATAAAACTGCCTGATTGATTCATACGTGGGGTTTAACTTCCCAAAACCACCATGTGATTATGAGAGATGCCGTAGTGAAGGGCTCCAGAAATGTCGACCACCTGGGGTTCTTTCATCATCATCATCATCATCATCATCATCATCATCATCATCATCATCATCATCAGCCTGACTACGTCCACTGCAGAAAAAGGCCTCTCGCAAGTTCCACCATTCAACCCGGTCCTGAGCTTGCTGCTGCCAATCTATAACCCCAAACTTTTTAATCTCATCTGCCCACCTAACCTTCTGTCTTCTCTTAACCTGCTTGCCTACTCTAGGAATCCAGTTCATCATCATCATCATCATCATTAGCCTGACTACGTCCACTGCAGGACAAAGGCCTCTCCCTTGTTCCGTCAGTTAACCCGGTCCTGTGCTTGCTGCTGCCAATTTATACCCGCAAACTTCTTAATCTCATCTGCCCACCTAACCTTCTGTCTCCCCCTAACCCGCTTCCCTTCTCTGGGAATCCAGTTAGTTACGCTTAATGGCCAGCGGTTGTCCTGTCTAAGTGCTACATGCCCGGCCCATGTTCATTTGCTCTTCTTGATTTCAACTATGATATCTTTAACCCCGGTTTGTTGCCTAACTCCCTCTGCTCTCTTATTTTGTCTTGAGATTACATTGGTCATTTTCTTTTCTATTGCTATCTACGTCGTCCTCTATTGAGGCTAAACCCTCTTTGTAAGTCTCCAGCTTTCTCCTTCATTGCTAAGTACCGGCAAGATACAGCTGTTATATACCTTCCTCTTGAGGGATAGTGGCAATCTACCTGTCATAATTTGAGAGTGCTTGCCAAATATGCTCACCCCCAATCTTATTCTTCTAGTTACTTCAGTCTCGTGGTTCAGCTCCATGGTTATTACCTGTCTTAAGTAGACATAGTCTTTTACAACTTCAAGTGCACTATTACCTATCTCAAAGCGCTGTTTTCTTCCGAGGTTGTTGTGCATTACTTTCGTTTTCTGCACATTAATTGTAAGACATACTTTTCTGCTCTCCTTGTCTAACTCTGTAATCATGAGTTGCAGTTCGTCCCCTGAGTTACTCAGCAATGCAATGTCATTGGCGAAGCCCTTGTTACTAAGGTACTCTCCATTAACTCTTATGCCTAACCGTTCCCATTCTAAGCCTCTGAAAACCTCCTGTAAGCACGTGGTAAATAGCATTAAGGAGATTGTAGCCCCTGGCTTTACACCCTTTTTGATTAGTAATCTGTTGCTTTCTTTATGAAGCACTATGTAGCAGTGGATCCTCCGTAGATTTCTTCCAGGATGTTTATATATGCTTAATCGACGCCCTGATTCTGCAGTATCTGCATGACTGCTGATATTTCTAATGAATCAAACGCATTCTCGTAATCCATGAAGGCTATGTATAGTGGTTGGCTATATTTTGAGCATTTCTCAATTACCTGATTGATAGTATGAATGGGGTCGATTGTTGAGTAGCCTGTTCTTTAACGTGCACCCAAATCTCAGCACACGGGCCTACAACATTTCCGCCTCCAACGGAAATGCAGCCGCCGCAGCAGGGATTTAATCCCGCGACCTGCAGGTCAGCAGCCGAGTACATTAGCCACTAGACCACTGCGGCGGGGCCCATAAAAATGTCTCAGTTATTTAGCATTCACAACAGTAACTACAGCTTGGGGTTTAAAAAAAGACAAAGTACACGACTATGCATGTGAAGATACGTTAGCTGACTTTAGAGTCGCTGAAAAGTAAGTTTTGTCTTTTGAGACGTAGGACAACTATTGACAATATCTATTGAAACATGGGACAACTTATATGAACAATTTCTTCCGTAAATTTATCAATGTATGTGAATCTAGCAGTATAAATGAGACATAGGAAAGCTTTGTTTCTTTATTAAAATGTGCTTAGCTTAATGCTTATCATTTTTTCTGGTAAGGGCTTTCAAGAAAGGAAGGAAGTCATAGATTACTTGCAGTTTATCTACAAATGTTTCATTAAAAATTCTTTCATATCCCATAGTTTTTAGGAAAAAAAAACTTGAGCAGCATTTCAGCACTGAAGCAACGTAGATATGACTAAGTGCATGAACTCAGCTGAAAATGTGTAGGTTAGAATCTTTAGCACCGGTTTACAGTTATCACAAGTGCACACTCAATATATGCCACATGCAAACGTGGACACATGAGATATGTGCCGCAAGTTCATTCACGTCTGCTTTCTTTTCTGCAGCTGTGCATCTTTTCAGTTGTTAGTTGGCATTTGTGGCACCTTTATTTTTTTCTGGTGTCCACGTTTGCATGCTTTATATCTTAACAAGAATACAAACTAGCTCAGCTCTGTTATTGTTGTGCTAAGGCTGACTTTGCTCTCCTGAAACAATATTGTTCAATTCATTACAGCTAAAACAAATACGTAACATCTGAAAGCATTCTTAATGCGATGATTTGATATGTGGGGTTTGACGTCCCAAAACCACGATATTATTATGAGGGACGCCGTAGTGCAGGGCTCCGGAAATTTTGACCACCTGGGATTCTTTAACGTGCACCCAAATCTCAGCATACGGGCCTACAACATTTCCGCCTCCATTGGAAATGCAGCCGCCGCCGCCGGGATTTGGTCCCCCATCCTGCGGGTCAGCAGCCGAGTACCTTAGCCACCAGACCACCGCGGCGGGGCAATCTTAATGCGCACTGACTGTTCATTATGCCATGATAAATATAGAGCACCTTGTTATCGGTGTAAGATAAAATGCCCTTTAAAAAGCATGATAAGAGTAATGCATAGTTCCACTCCCCCCCCCCCCTCTTCATATAATTATGTATCTTAAGTACCATTGCGCTCAGTACGAGCTACACCCCACGTGCGCTTGGCCGTGCGCACTGCAATGCTGTACTGTACCACCGATCATTTCATAATTTCGAGTTATCGGGAGAGAGTTTGGCTGCTTGTGTGAATGCACATCGCCTTTATTTACTTTCACGCTCGCCGTCGTTTGGCTCTGCGGTGATATCAGGTTCAAAAATGATAACTGCCGTCCTGAAGACCAAATTTTGTGCTCGACAAGCCGAACTTCACAAAACACGTGATATATAGCCATGCTCTTTCTGTTTGCTTCGTTTTCTTCAATGGGGAACACCAGACTAATGCGCCGCTTGCCGTATCACTGGAAGTGGCTGTGTCTAGCGCAAATTGTGAAACACTGGAAAGCTTCATCACATTGGAAAATGTCCCGAGTGCCTAACAGTGAGCGCCTGTGGATATTTAAATTGTCCCAGAATCAGTACAATCATAGCAGGGATGATGGGGAGGTCTAATAAGACCGTAAATCGCATAATCCAAGCTTAAAATAAAGAAGGCCGCATCACCGACGCTCCACATAAACGGCACCCTCGTGCAACGACTGCTGCTGAGGACGCCGACATCCGCGACGCCGCGAAGGCAAGCCCCTTCAGTACTGCCAGAAAGATCGGGGCGGCCGCTGAGAAAAAAAAAACGACGGCTAGCAGAAGGTAAACTGAAGAGCCACGCTACGGCCCTGATGCCGCGCCTCTTCTTGCCTAACAGGTCTTCGCAAAAGAACACGGCTCCTGGAACACGGACGACTGGAAAACAGTACTTTTTTTTGACGAGTCCACGTTCACCACACGCCGAGACCAAAAGCAACGTGTGTGGCACCCTGTCAGTGCTCGCAAGGACCCCCTCTACGTGCAAGAAGTAGCATCGAGCGGACGCACAGCTGTGTATGTTTTGGGCGCTCTGTCCCGTGATGGGCTTGGTGTTTTGCACCACATTGAGGGACACCTAACATTGGTAGAGTACGGCGACATCCTCGATTATAGGGAGTTTTAAAATAACGTTTGCAGGCACTGTGGGCGTTGCGGGCATATCGGGCACCATATATGAGTTTGAGTTTTGGAATAACGTTTGCCCCTCCTAGGAAACAATCTAGGGACTTTAGCTGCCCCGCAAACTCAAATGGACGGGAGCTACAGATGGTCTCGATACCGGCAATTGCGGGCCGCACACGCCACCCGCCATTTCGGATTTTCTGCAGGTGGGCCGCAAACGCGGACGGCTGCTCACGTTTACGAAACATGCGCAGTGGCAGCGACCGCACCGCAAGGATTTGCGGTGCACCATTCTAAAACTTTGTTATGTCATGGTACTTTACGCATTGGACGGGCCTTTTCCTGACGAGAACTTCTTGTTTCAGCAAGACTTATCACAAGTTCCCACTGCAAACGTTGTTGAAGAGCTCCTGAACATGCGAGGGGTGCGGTGCCTGAAGTGCGTCCCCAGAGGGGCAGACTTCAACATCATTGAGGCCGTACGGGGCAGAATGAAGGTCAGGCTGTGTAAAACAGGGTTGCACAGTTCATACGCCGATGAGCTATGGAGCACTGTCAAAGAAGATTCGATGCGCTTCGAAAATGAACGCACTTTCATTGACAATCTGTAAGTGTCACTACCAGCCAGATTTGCCCCTCCACGGTGGTCTAGTGGCTAAGGTACTCGGCTGCTGACCCGCAGGTCGTGGGGTGAAATCCCGGCTGCGGCGGCTGCATTTCCTATGGAGGCCGAAATGTTGTAGGCCCGTGTACTCAGATTTGGGTGCACGTTAAAGAACGGTCGAAATTTCCGGAGCCTTCCACTACGGCGTCTCTCATAATCATGTAGTGGTTTTAGGACGTTAAACGCCACAAATCAATCAATTACCATCGAGATTGGAGGATGTGACTGTCATGCATGACCTGCTACTAAGGCGCGGCGACCGCTTCCTCTGCTTTCCTTTTCCTTTAGTAGCGTTCTTGCATCGTAATACTATCAGCGCCGACGCTTCATTGATTCATCAGCAGCCGTTCAGCACTGGGTCCGCAGCCAAGCATCATGGACGAAGTTACTGGCTGGAATAGCAATTCCCATGTACTTGCCTCTTATGTTAAACATCTTAGTGTAACTTCATTTTGTTTTACTTTTGTGCACAATTCTACTTTTTTACAGTACTTGTGGTATTATTCTGCTTCTAATTTCCTTAACGGTGAGAAATTGACTTTCCTTCGCCATTTCAAGCAAAACCTAATGAATATTAGACAAGAATAAAAAAGTAAAACCAGCACAGCTTCTGTTGTCACTTAAATATCATTTACCTTTTTTTAATTCTGGCAGTGTTTTGCTCTCTTTTGACCACACAATTATTATGGAAAGCCAAAGGCATTAACAGCACAGTTCTGCTCAAAAAAATTCTGCTCAGTTCAAAATTAGTCAACATTTTTGTGAAAAATTACTATTGCATTCATATAACTGATTACCTACTTTGGAAACAAATGGTAATTTTTAATAACATATGGTAATAGCTTACTGAAGCAACTTCAATGATCTTTTGGCCTGCATCAAGGAGCTGTTATACGTGAAACAGCACATCTTTAAAGAAGTATTGAGCCTTTATTAAACAATATTGTATTAGCAATATACTTAGTATATTAAGCTAGCCTGATGAAAAACTAGAAATAGTATGCAGTTGAATAGGAAATCTAATATGGAGGCAAATACCAGAAAGTTTACATGTAAAAGAGACTCCAGGTGGTGTTGGTTTTGGGTTAAAAAAAATATGTGCTGTCATTGGTTTGTAGTTAAGAAATATCTCCTGTTGGGCAAGTAATAATTGCATCTGAATAAACCATGTACTTTTCTGTTATATGAGTGTAAATGAAAAACAAACGCTTTTTTTGGGCGGGGGGGGGGGGCATGGGATTGTGCATTGTTATATTGCCATTAGTGAACCTTGCACAATTCATTAAGAAGAGTGTATGCTGAAAAACCATGACTTATGTGATTCTTTCGGCTATGTGAGTTCACGTGGTATGTGCATCCGTCATCTGTGTAATTCCTCGACGTTTAGAGGCAGTTGTGGAGAGGTGCATATTTAGATATTTCTTACAGCAAACATGTTCCCACCATCGTGTATCAGATTGGACATTGCAGGACTTTACAAAATTTGGGTACATTCTCCATGCACATAATTTCATGAATCGCCGTCTGCCAATTGTTCCCCAGGCACTCGGGGTTTTTTTTTTCTTTCTTCTTCTGCCCGCGTTGCTAAGCTTGGTAAATGTCCTTCGTTTCACAGTATGCCCTGTTTTGATTTCGTAGGGTAAATGTGAGGAAATAAAATTGCATTGAGCGACAACTTGCAGTGGGCAGGGACCAAACTTGCAACCTTCGAAT
Source organism: Rhipicephalus microplus (assembly GCF_043290135.1). Classification (NCBI taxonomy): domain Eukaryota; kingdom Metazoa; phylum Arthropoda; class Arachnida; order Ixodida; family Ixodidae; genus Rhipicephalus; species Rhipicephalus microplus. The sequence continues at coordinate 425,564,502 of NC_134710.1, read as the reverse complement.
AGCACGCCCTATACTCTACCAACTGAGCTACCACGGCGGCCATCTCCCCGTCCACTTAATTAGGTACATGTAAACTAAATGTTGGAGCATGGCCAGTAGCAATGACGGTGAGTGTGGAACATTTTTTTTTTCGTCTGTTTAGTGCCACGTAGTCGGTGAGCTTATTATGAGTTGGCAGCTGACCAATAATTTCTTTATACTACCTGTCAGTACGAGACCCTCTCTATGAATGCGGGAAATAAGTACATTAAAGTGCTTGTTTTCTTTGTTAGACACGATAATAATGAGATTTAACTGACTATCATGCCACTTGGCATGATTTTTTATTAGATATCATTGTGTCTAACAAAAAAATGAGCCCTTAAATGTACTTCTTTCGTTTGGCATGATGTACTTCTATCCTTTTTTTTTCGTTTCGACACTACAATCCTGATGGTAGATCTATTAATGTTACTACTTGGTTATGGATGCCTCATTCATTGTGAGGAATGCATTGCACGCCGATATGTAAGGTGTTCTATGACATTTATTTCAAAGTCATAGCACCGAATAACACTAAAATATGTCATCTGAAAAGCTGGAAAATGAGTGCTTCCTGCCTTTTGCAAAATGAGGTGTACTTACCACAAGCAGCTTAGAAGTTTGTAATGACGCTATTCACAAAACATATATATTTTTTTCTATTCCTATAACATCAAGTTTAATTGCAAGGGCATCGAGCCGAGTTGTGATGAATGAAAAAGATATTCACGAATCGTCTCATTTCTTTTTTTCGTCGTATTTGAATAAGATTGCACTCATACGCGAGCAAAATTAAGTCTTAGGGTTTCTTGTGTCATGGCAAACATGCGATCTCAGGATAAATATCACACCAAAAGAGCATGCACACGCTCCCGGATTTACATTTATGAAAATTTAACTTCGCTAAAAACCAGACACGATAACGAAGTAGACAGGACGATCGCAGAGTCACTTCTTTATGTTGTCTCGTCTTTAGCGCAGTTTAATTTTCCCAAATGTCTTAGAAACTAGCCCCCCATCATACGCTTCCCGGATTTACGCTGTGCACCACTTCGTCCATCGCAACACAATCCGCGCATACACCACGGCGTCCATCGTAAAACGATCCGCGTATACATTTCCAGCAGTCGCGAAAACATTTGGCAGCAGAAAACCCGAACATTCCGGAACATGGACGACTCAATATGTACGGAGTGGGGCTTCGTATATTCGAGGCTTCAAACACACGATCGCACGCTAAAAGGGGATGCATTACACACTCCCGGATGAATGTTGAACACCACTGCGTCCATCAGAAAACGATCTGCACAATCGCGCGTAACACATGTCAGCGAAAAACCCAAATTTCTACGGCGTACGGCTTCAACCAGCTTCGCAAAATCACTCTAAGCCACCATAACCACTCAGCGAGCACTGCCATTTTGCTTGAAAAGAAACAAAACTAAACAAAAAACCAAAAGCTTGTTTATAACACGTGACCACCAATAGCGGTGCCGCAATTTTCCCACACATCTCTTGGGATATGATACGGAAACACGCCTCCCGGGTTTAAGGCCAGCAAAGAGGGCGCAGCGGTATTAGGGATAGGTGGGGACATGACAGACAGTGCTATAAGCGCCGGTTTTCACACCCTCTCACATCGTTGCTCGGCAGCACACCGGGCTCGGCAAGCAGTTAACTGGCAGGCGCTTAGTCGTGCACCCTATGCGGGAGACGGAAAGAAGCGTCTTCTCTTTACTCTTTTATTCTTCCTCTAGTAAAACTAATAAAAGACATATGATATAACGAGATGTATATTCTTACTACGCCCACCCGCGCCCGCGTAATCTACGCCTCCCGTGTCCCGCAGTAGGCTGCAGGGCAACGTCCACCACACGCCGCATTGCGGCCGCGCCGCCAAGGAGCAGGACATGTTGCTTCAGTTTGGTGGCGCCATCTAGTTTTGCTTAGTAAAGTAGCTGCGGAAAACGATCTCTACATCGTTTCCTTTAGCGGGAGACGGTTAACTTTTTTTTAGCGTGAGCAGTCAATCAGACATAGCATAAAATCATATAGAAAAGGGTCCTTTTTTTTTTCTGCGCACGCCACTTGTCTGGTGACGCCGCTATAAGACATGTCACCAGCGCTCACGTGTTCTGTTGCCTTTCGGTGCACGTGCACGTGATGTGGCTTAATAGAATTTCCACTAAAAAGAAAGGAGAATGCGGTATATTCACTAAGAATATCTACCCGCCAGGAGTCCGTAAGTAGGCTCTGTCGCAGCTTGTCGGAGGGGCCACAGTCTCTCTCAAGATGGGTAGCAATGACACCCCCAGATTCGCTTTCTGTGTCTGAGCGGCAGCTTTCTAATGGTGTACCATGCATGATACGGGCTAGCGTCTGCGCAGCATCACGTGGCGTGGGCATCCGGCGGTGCGCACCTGATCCTAGCAACGGAGCCCGCGATGCTTCCGGTGTTGTATGCACTGGCCAAAGGCTTTGTTCTTACGTGTACTCTCGCACGCAGTCACTCAATGTCGTACTGTCCCGTCGTCGATCAACAACACTGAAGAGAGACGGCACCGGAGCCCGAATGGCGACGAGTTCTGCAGCGAGATCGACTCCGCCACTGGAGTGTAGGCCCGACGCTTGCCCTAAGCCAGAGTCTGCACCATCGGAGAAGACGCGCAGTCTGAGACATCTTGTTGTCAAGGCGAAAGAGGCAGAGGCCATGCCGACCAATGCAGCGATGGGTATGGCAAAGAGCTTTTATCAAATTTAATTCTCAACGAACATGCTCTATACAGTTCATCTCTTATATACTCGAGGAAGCGAATGCTATATACAGAGATAAATCGCTACTATCCTGGTGCTAATAACTATATTTCCACAATTGTGTCAATATTTTCTGTATTTTGGATGCGACATTTTAAAAAACATTCGAGAGCTTAAAAAGGAATAGTTTCTAGCTGAGGCTATTTCAGACAGGCCGTAGTGCACACTAGTGAGATACTTGCATTTGTTTTACTTTATACTTTGCGACGATAGCGTACTTGCGCACGGGAGAGAGTGGCGTCTATTACTTGTACTTGAAACGCTAAGCGTCGTCTGCGTGGGAATAAAAAGCTGACTACGCCTAGCCACTACTTCCACAGTGATACGAAGCGTGTGCCAAACCGGATTGCTTCACGTACAATGCAGAAATGTACATATGTGCAGAACTGCATTCTGGGAATTCCTCCATCCGAGGAAAATTTACCGGCTGGTATGTATGGCAACACTTTCTAAGTAAGTTACAAACTATGCGTGAGAAGGCGATTGTTCAGAGTATACGGACAAGTTATGGCCACTCTGAAAGCGCCGCTCGCGGAAAGGGCCCGCTCAGTGAGGTATGTGAAAAAGCGACCACCTAAAACGTATTTTCAAGCAATCTGCGCCTACCTACTCTACAGAAAAGGAAAGCAAGTCTTTTAGGGTGAAAAGCTTGTGTTAGCGTATTTATGCTCAGTAGACTTTGTTGTCTCATCGATATACCGACTTCATCATGAGTTTCTCTACGCCGCCTGAGAACTAAGGGCAAAGCCGAAATTGGTGTAGCGGGGTTTGAAGAATGGCTTGAACAACGATGTAGTGCGGTGTCGTCGTCAAGCGCTTTCCTCCTTACACTTGTGTCACATACCCGTTTAGCACTGGCCGCGACGTGCGGGAGTGCGCCACAGGTGATTGACGTTTTATATCTACCCAGGAACTGCGAGAACTGACATTGGTACGTTGAATGCAAGAGCGTTAAAAAATGGGATCGCAGCGTCGACCCAATGAACTCGTAGAATAAGAATGAACATCCCAGCAGGATTTGAGGACAAGCGTTCTACGAAGTAGTCTGATATTCTACCACAGAACCACACCAGGGCTTGTAAAATCTTTGGTGAAACGCCCTAATGTCGGTGCAACGTGACTTGTGTTTCCGGGGTCGGCTCCGCGTTTACTGCACTTCAATAAGCACTGCACTTGCATTCTTAAGATTTAGTCAGTTATATTCAAGACAGAATCAGCAAGATATATTCAGAACAGAATTTGCAAGATATAATGAAGCACTTTCAATTACCACTGTAGTCGACTTTCCTTGTAAGCCCGTGATGTGCGCAAAACTGCTATCCTTGGAAAGACACATCGACCCACTTTGTAACGCTTGGCTGAAAGCCAAAGTCAGCAGCGTGCTATTACTCACCTAATGCTTCGCATGAAAGCAATATCGTATACAACGAAATTATTCTTCAAGATAAATATTTTATGACATCAGGGCCAGCGGTCGAGCAGTTACAGTTATCAACGCTTCTTTATTTTTAATGATCGGCGACTGCATCCTCACCGACGTTCATCTTAACGTCGCCTCGAGTGGAAGAATACTAGGAAAGAATAGAGAAAGAAGGCCGAGAACGCTATAGATTCACCAAAGGAAAAGTCATGCAAGAGCTCGCTGTGGCTTGTATTTTCTCATTCTTTATTTTCTCATCATCAACATCACCATCATCATTATTATTATTATTATCATCATCATTATTCATTAATTGTTACCATTATCTTCATTAATTATTATTATTATTATTATTATTATTATTATTATTATTATTATTATTATTATTATTATTATTATTATTATTATTATTATTATTATTATTATTATTATTATTATTATTATTATTATTATTATTATTATTATTATTATTATTAAATCATGCATGTGGGCGTACCACATCGCAGTCTTGCGGAACCGTGTGGTGCCACGGTCTGCCCTGGCGCCAGTGGAAGCCGCTCCTGTCGCCGATTCCACCGGAGTTGTCCAGGCCGAGCAAGAAGATTACGGCTGGATGGGCCCGAAAAAGTTTCGCGTGTGCCCTGTCTGCAGCCGCCGCTACTCCTCCATGGAGTGGCTGCGTCGACACGTCCTCATGCACGAGCGCGGGAAACCGCTCAAGTGCAACCAGTGTGACAACTCGTACATGGTGCTACGGGCACTCGTCTTGCACATGGCGAGAGTTCACCAAGCATGAAAGCCCCTGAAGTCTCGCTTCAGCCTCAATAAACAATAACTCATACGACGAACCGTGCTACGCATCATGCCAAGCTTTCTTCGGGGCTGCTTATACGCGACTCTAGTATGGGCTCTCGGGTACTTGCGAATTTGTTTTAAGGGGCAGAAATTAACGGCCGAATGAAAGGACACCTGCACCTCATGAGAGTGTCGGTATTCTTGCGCTGTCGATATTTGCGTGGGGTCTTTTCTATTTTATTCCTGCACTAATCTTCAGGGGAATCACGCACAGCCGAACATTGAATAACTTTTCAACAAATCGCTAAACGACCCGCAGGTGCTCTGAAAACTGTGGGTAAAGTTTGTGCATCGTGCGAGCAGGCTGTTTGGTCGGGACCACTCGTGAGGGCCCTTGGAGGACGAGAAACACAGGTCGCCGCTTCTTGACTGGTCTGGCCTCGAAAGTACGCATAACCGAATGAAGGAAAGTAGTGTAAAGTTAAGGGCTCGTTTTCCTTTCGTAAACACAAATTCAACGGTAACTAACAGGCAATAAAGCCAATGAAAGTATATGGCATGCTATTCGTAGAAACTCTATTGTAAAAGTGAAGAAAGAAAGAATAACGCATCCGATGCTCTGCGTTCGACTGAGCTACACAGTGGCGGTCATTCCTCCATCCACTTCATACTTGTGCATTTAAATGTGGCTGTCCAGTCAGCGCCACCATTGCGGCTAGTGTTCAATACTTCATTTTTTGCCCGCGTTGGCGCCATGTAGCACGTCATTTTATTACAAGTGGTTAGACCCACGATATTGTGGTTAGACACACGTCTGGCTTGGGTTTACCACAGTGTTTAGTTGAAATGCTGCACATTGTGCCTTGCATGCTCACGGTCATGGAGAAGTGTAAAGAGCGGTTACTATGCGTTTCACTAACGTTAATCAGAGTGGCTCTTTTTAGAACCACAGGAGGGCACAGGCATAGCCTCCTTTATTTTCTGTGCCCGCGCAGTCAGTCCGCCGAGCCCGTTCGGCCGCCTCCCGCATCCTCCTCTCTTTTTGCGTCTGCTGTCCGCCAGGGGCGCTCGCATCCCAGAATCGATCGCATCCCAGAAAATTAAACTCTTCACTGCAAAGTACGAATCCTCAAACTCACTTTTTAAGGAAAAAAAATAAATATAGTTTTTGGTTCATTAGGTATTACGGCTTGGTGGCGCTAGCCACCGCCCGATCTAAAGGGTACAGCCATATCCATCCATATCTCCATCCATCCGAGTCGGCGCATTCAGCCGCGGCGACGCATCTCCAGGAAACCTTTGTTCGTGTCGCATACGTTTGCAACACCAATTATTTACGACCAAAACGGTACGTAGTACTTTCAGCAAGTATAATTGTAACTGTTGCTTCATTGTGTTGCGTGAGCAGATGACACGCGGCATTAACTGAGTGCGTATAAACAAACGACGTCGTTTGTACCCCGCGTTTGCACGGCCGTTGTCAAGCGCGGCTATCATTTTTCGCGCTTCTTTCTGGCAATACTTTTCCGCGCACCTATCTTCGCAGCGTAGTACTTTCAGCAAGTATGATATTTAACTGTTGCTTCATTGTGTTGCGTGAACAGATGACACGCGGAAATAAGTGAGTGCGTGTAAACAAACAACGTCGTTTGCACCTCGTGTTTGCAGGGCCGGTTTCATGCTTTGCTATCATTTTTCGCGCTTCTTTCTCGTGAGGCTTTTCGCGCACCTATCAGCGAATTTCGCTAAGTAATCAGGAATGTTAGTTTACGGTTTCTCTCGTTTCTGTCTCGTGCAGCGGCCTACGCACACAAGTCTCCGTGGTTCATTCGGCTGTGATGACCCGCGTCAGGTGCGATGGCGTACTGTTGCGTGCCCGGTTGCAAGTCTTCAAGCAAAAAGAAGGAAGTAGGAATTTCATTCCACGAAATTCCAAGCGACGAGGAGTTGAGGCAAAAGTGGATAAAAGTCATTTCACGAGACAATTGGACGCCGAACACCACTTCCTGCTACTCAACCGTGCGCAGTCGTCGTTTCGCTGCTTCTGATTTTAAGCAAGGATGTAAAACACGAAGGCTTATGAAAGGTGTGGTGCCTAGCGTATTCGAAGAATATCCGCGCTACTTGCAGCCTTCGACAAAAGCCCCGAGAAGTGACGCGGTGATCAGAAAAAGAGCCAGTGTGTCAGAATGTCCCACAGCAACGAAAAGGCGAGCCGTGCGTCGTAGCAAGTCCGACTACCCTCCGTGGAACAAAGTTCTTCCGTCCCATTTTCACGAATTTTGCAATGAAAGTGACGGACAAGCATGACTTTTTGAGGGTCTTCGAAGTGAAGCCACTTTCGCGAAAAGTGCTAAAATTGTGATTGCTGCTTGTGAACAGTGTCAACGAGGCTACTAAAGCTCGTCAGACTGTGTGCGTGTGAGGAACGTTTCGATCGACGCCCTCTTGTTCGTTTCTGCAGGTTGCGAATGAATTAATACGCAATAAACAAGTTTCTCTACCGTTTCCTTAAAGGTACGGTGTTCTGTTCAATGTGCTATCTTGCGTACTTATTCTTTCTCTCTTGCATATGTTCTCTCCTAAATATTTAAGTGGCACGCGGGAGTGGTATCACACTTTTGTTTTTTAAGCTTGCCGCGCTTACAAACGCGCAACGAAGGACCCACCCGTCAGTGCCGGCGGCAGCACCGGAGTCAGTGAACAGGCTCTGCCGATGGATGGATGGATGCTATGAGCGTCCCCTTTATAACGGGGTGGTGACAAGTATGCCACCAGGCTCGACAAAAAAAAAAAAAAACCTTTTTTCTTTTTTTTTATGTTGGCCTAATGCCTCTACTTCGATAAATTCTATCTTAATGGAAAAAAAGGTAAATTTTCAGCTTAAGTTCTCTGCCATTTACGGCACACTGTCCATATTTTATTTTTCCAATATTTATTTTTGTCCTTTCTCTCTAATTTTCTGCCACCAATACTCTAACCGTCTCTTACTTATTTCAATCGCGGGTGTGTTCAGCTTTCCATTGTTGTCCCTAAAACCCAAGGCTTCCTGTAGGCTCGTGCCCAAACGTACACCTGGGTGGATATCTCCACATTCAATCAGAACATGCTCCGCCGTTTCCTTATCTTTCCCGCAGCATGTGCATTGTTCTTCTTCTTTACTGAATCTTGCTTTATAACTACGCGTTCTAAGGCAGCCCGATCTCGCTTCAAACAGTAAAGCGCTTCCCCTTGAATTATCGTAAAATGCCTCCCTCCTTATTTCATTTTTGCCCTTTCGGTAGTTACTCAAAGCCGGTTTTTTCTCCATAGCTGCCATCCAGTAAATCCTCTCCGCCTCCCTGACTTTTCCCTTAACGCTCTTTGTTCACATATGGCTCACAATACCAGCCGTATATTTACTAGTGAGTCTTCTAGTTCTTTTTCTCCACTGTGTGTCCACGCTCTTCCTATACAAATAACGGAACACCTTCTCTGCCCATCTACTCTCCTTCAAATTTCTTAGCCTTTCTTCGAACCTTATTTTGCTCTGTGCTTCCCTCGCCTCAAAACCTGCCCACCCCATATCGCCCTTTACAGCCTCGTTTGTCGTCTTCCCGTGAGCACCCAACGCGAGGCGTCCCACAGTCCTTTGATTTACATCCATTCCCGATTGCACCTCTGCCCTCATGCACACCACTGAGTTCCCAAAAGTAAGCCCTGGAACCATTACACCCTTCCACAGACCTCGAAGCACCTCATACCTATTGTATCCCCACAACGCTCTGTGCTTCATTATTGCCGCATTCCTCTTTCATTTTGCTGCCGAGGCTTTTTCCTGTACCTCCATGTATCTAACACTCTCATTTACCCATACTCCAAGGTACTTGTATTCACTTACCCTCGGTATTTCTTGGCCTTGTATGGACACCGTCTGATCACAGGGATCATTGAATACCATCAATCCACACTTCGTTACACTGAATCCTAGTCCAAGAGCTTCACCTTCCTTTCCGCATATATTCGCCAGCTGCTGTATATCATCTCGACTGTCCGCAAATAAGACGATATCGTCCGCATAAAATAAACCTGGAAGCTTCTGCTCAATCATCATGCCGCCCTGTTTGTGTGACAGATTAAAACCAATGTTGCTACCTTCTAGCGCTTTTTCCATACTCACCATGTACAGCATGAATAACAGTGGGGACAAAGGACATCCCTGTCTCAGACCCCTGCTAACCTCAACGTTCTCTTTGCTACGCATTCCTTCCCACTCTATGCAGACTGTATTTTCTCGGTATATCTCCCTCAAAAGCTGTATACAGTCGTCGCCCATGCCCATTCCTTTCAATATATCCCACAAAATTTCCTGATTAACGTTGTCGTATGCCCCAGTGATGTCTAGAAAAGCCACGTACAAGGGCCTATTCTCTATTTTAGATATTTCTATACACTGAGTGAGAACAAACAGGTTATCGTCTAACCGCCTGTCGACTCGAAATCCGTTCTGAAGTTCTCCCAAAATATCGTTATGTTCGGCCCATGTTTCTATTTTCATTTTTACTGCTTGCATCGCCAACCTGTATATTACCGATGTAATGGTTAGTGGTCTATACGAGCGAATCTTGTCCTTTTCTCCCTTGCCTTTATAGATTAAGTTCATTCTACTTTGTCGCCAACTGTCCGGTATTTGTCCGTCCTTTAAGCTTTTTTCTACTGCTTTTAACAATGCTTCTTTAGTGTTATGTCCTAGTTCGTTAATGAGGCTAACGGGAATCCCATCTAAACCCGCGGCAGTGCGCTTTGGAATTTTTCCTTCGGCCTTTTTCCAGATGAAATTATCAAGTACTAGCTCTTCCTCTGTTGCTTTCTCCGCCACACTTTTACTCACCGGGGAGATCCCCTGGACGCTCTTTTAAAACGAATCGGCTGTTACCTTTTGGATGTAACCTAGCGCTTCGTACCCTTCCAATTGATTTCCTCCTTCATCTAGAATATGTTGTTGCGTTGTGACAGACTTCCTACCTAGCGCCTTTATGTGGCTCCAAAAAATCCTAGGCGCGGCCTCCTTTTTTTCGTGTATCTCTGTCATCCAGCGTTCACTTTCACCTTTAATTTTTGCCTCTACCAATTTCTGTACATGGGATTTTTTCTCTAAATATATTTCCCATATTTTCTTGACTTCATCCTGCGGCCGCTTCTCCTTTTTTGCCTTTCTATGCTCCCGTGAAGCTTCGCGTCGCTTCTCGATCGCCTCCCGGATTTCCTTGTTCCACCAACTTTTTGGCTTCCTTTTTCCTTTCCAGCAAACAGTTTTCTTCTCTTTCCCTATCTCCTTCGTCATTAGATGTAACAGCTCACTATACTCCCAGTCCTTGCCTGGTATTTCGCCTACTTCTTCCTCGACTCTTGCGGCTATATTTATTATTTGTTTGTCATTTAAATACGAGCTGCCAGACTTTGATTCCATGCTCATATTTTCAGTTTCGTATCCCATTTGTAATGTTATTCGTTTATGATCACTACCCAAGCTGTTAATGCCTTCCTCGTCTATCCTCATTTCTGTCAGTTTGTGGTAAATTCCTTCAGTCATGAGACAATAATCAATACTTGATTGCTTGTTTCCGCTTTCCCATGTCATCTGGCCGTCACATTTAGGCCCCGTGTTAACTATCTCCAGACTATGTTGCTCGCAAAGATCTAGTAATAACTTCCCATTGGTGTCTGAATATCCGTCAAGGTCATGTATGTGGGCATTCATGTCCCCTAGAAGGATGATTTCGGCCCCATTACCAAATTCCTTAATATCCGCACTCATGCAATCCACTATCTCCTGATTCTTTTCTCTGCAGTTATTCTCCGTCCACAAATAGGCTACCCCTAGCCACGTTTCCTTTCCACCTACTGTGCCCAGAACCCAGAGGTGCTCTGAACACGTCTGTTTCACTCTAACCCATTTGGCTCCGCGGTGAATTAGCATTCCTACACCCCCACCTTTCCTTTCCGCTATGGTCCTGTTACACCCTTCCCAAACATAATTTTTAATATGTGGTGGCTCTTCCAAGTCTCTAAGGTGTGTTTCTGTAACCGCATACACGCCTATCTGTTCTTTGTTTAACTGCTCCTCAATCTCTAACCATTTTGCCTTCTTTCTGCCACCCTGCATGTTTATGTAACTAATTGCAACACGCGCCTTTTTCCTTTTTCTTTTACCTTTTTTCTGGTTTTTCGCAATTCTACCTGTCAACGCGTCCTCCTGGTTGTTTTCCCTGTTACGAGCTACCCCGGACTCCGAAGGGCCCGTGAGCCCCCCAAAAAAGCTACTGCGCGTCCTGCCAGTCGCCAGTCCACCTCGTGTCCAAGCCTCTTATCGAAATGAATCTTGTCTCTTTGGAATCCACCCCACCTGTGCACTTCCCTGTTTAAATCCACTACCTCGAAACCCTTCTCTCGACTAATTCGCCATATCTCTTTGTTTGCGTCGACAACCGCTCTTTGCAGGTTGACGTTGCGTACTGGTACTTCCGGTACTGTGCATACTACAATTTGCACCTGGGGGGACACGGTGCGCAGGTCATCCACCCCTTTCGCCAAGGTCGTCGCTAGTCCTGACGATTCTTTTTACAGGACGTCATTTAACCCTCCCACAATTACAACGAGGTTACGATTGTTAGCTTTAGCTGCGAGTTGTTCACCCGCTTGACTCATTACTGTCCCCAGCGTTTGTCCTGGGAACGTCCCTATCGCAACTCTCTTGTCGCCTTTCACCCTTTCTTTGATTGCCGCTGCGCATCCGACTAAATTTGAGTCACCGGCGATGATGACCTGTTCAGACATTCCTTCTGAAACCTGCACCTGGCTGCTGACTAGGTGACTAGCGTGAGTCACGGCTGCTGGTTTGCTCCCTCCCTCCCTCAAAACTACTTCCCGGTAGCTGGGCCCTGTGGCCAATGTATCTGCCTTTGTCATGCCTGTTTCCCTCATCTCTCCCGCACGGGGGGTCGTCGCCATAATGCTTCCGCCGTCACCTGCGTCTTCGTTCCCTTTCGCGACCTTCGATAGGCCCTTCTCGGCTGCCCGGAGCCTTTCCTCCATGGCTGACGTTTTCTCTCGCTCCTTCGCCAATGCATTCTCCAGCTCTGCGATTTTCTCCATGAGCCCACTCTGGACCGCCATCATATTTTTCATTTTCTCCTCGAACTCGCACTGTCTACACTTGGCGTCATCTTCTGCTTTCTCTTCCGCACTAATTTCCACCTTCCACCCTACCCCGCACTCCGAACACTTTACGGTCTTTTTGACTATGGCTAGCTCAGTTTACCGATGCCCACGTGTTAGAAAACTGTACTAAAATACACTGGTCTAAGCCAAAAAGAACCACAATAATAAATAAATACGCTACACTTCACAGCACCTGCGCATGCACGTGGTCGGTCTACGCGCAGGCCTCAGCCACGTGGTGGCTGGAGAAAAAAAGACACAGTACAAAATACTAAAAAAAAAACGTACACCGTACTAGACCTAATCAAGCTTTACGCTAGCGCCTTACGTTCTCATAATGCTACATACAGAGGCAAGCTGGAAACATGCAAAAACACTTATCTGTAGCTGTCATTCCGGAGCTCTCCAAAAACACGTCCGACCTCTACCACCACTTCCATTACACATGTAAACGAAATCACTTGCCGGTTCTGGGAAGGCAGCGCCGCCTGGTGGTGATTGCGGGAACTCAGCCTGACGGTCGGCTCCCTTTGATCCCGGCGGCAAAGCGCAGGCACAGAAAATAAAGGAGGCTATGGCTCGGCTTGCACTCATTCTGGCATATCTTGGGCTACTCGTAGTGAACGCCACCGCTACTGATTATGATAGCCATGCAAAATGAGAAGCAAGAATATCTGTAGCAGCTACTCGAAAGACCTGCAAACTAATATTTTGGTACTGTCACTCTATAAACATGCGAAGTGATTTCGTTTACATAAGGAGCGAGAGGCCACCACTCTATTATTAGAAGAAAAGGACGCGGGTGACAGCGTATTACCTCTGCGCCAAATACGCTTTGAAAACCCGCCTTTTTTTTTTTTGCTCACGTCACTGGGATGCATGCTTGTAGAGAAAGTAAAGCGTTGACATCACGAGCACTGTCATACTACAAGACCCCCGCAAGCAAAGATTTGCGACTAGTGAATTTCAGAAGCGAAGTCAATACGAATCCAATAGTGGTATTGGATTCGTATCCTCTTTCGTATCTTCTTTCGGATTCGTATCTTCTCTTTCATTATATGCTGCATTTTTAATATATTACTTGCTTTGAAAAGTGGCGCAGAGGCAGTTTAACAAAGTGCATTTTCAATAAATCAAAATACGCTTTTGTAGGATATGCACCTTATTAATATTTCCTTTGTTGTTGTTCCCCATACACGGAGGCTGTATCGTAAATGGGATTGAATTAGTGCGTAATATAGCTGGTTTTTTAAGCACCGCGGCAAAAGTTGTTTTGCTCTACTTTTAATGCATAGTGCATATGAGATGCGTCTTGTAACATTATCAACCTGGGGGACCAGGTGAGATGTTTTTCAAAAACAACACCGAGAAATTTATTTGTTCTTGATACGCTCGATAACTTCACCTCGTAATTTTATGTATACGTTACTTCCGATTAATGCATTTCGTGAGCGAAAAAGTATACATTTAGTTTTCTTTGTATTTATTTCCAGTTGATTCAATATAAGCCATTCAAATCAATTATTGAACCATTAATTAGGCTGGGACTTAAGATGTAATTTCCTACTAAAAATACATTCGTGCCGTTGGCATAAATAACTATATCAGGCGTCAGCAGAACATTTCTATATCATTTATATATAATAAAGAAAGAAGTGGTTCAAGAATGAAACCCTGAGGTACACAATAATAATTTTCCCGAAAACTCAATTCGATATATTGGGCGTCCTTTTACTGGTAGTGGTTAATTAAATAACTATGTGTGAGGTCGAGATATAGTCCCTTAATACCATATTCCCTCAACTTTTTTTAATAAGATGTCATGCTTAACAGAGTCAAATGCCTTTTAAACTCAAGAATAATTCTTAGAATGTGCTTTTTGTCTTCAAACTTCTGAATGATTTTTGTATGATAGTTGTAAAGCGCCATTTCATTACACTTTATTTTCTGAAAGCCGTATTGATTTTCTGAAAGTATATCATTTTTAGTACAGAGTTTCGCAATTTTTACAATAAACATTTCTTCAAAAACTTCTTAAAACAGTGCTAATACCGACATTGAGGTGTATAGTTGTTGATATCATTCCTATCACATCGCCCCGCCGCGGTGGTCTAGTGGCTAAGGTACTCGGCTGCTGACCCGCAGGTCGTTGGTTCGAATCCCGGCTGCGGCGGCTGCATTTCCGATGGAGGCGGAGATGTTGTAGGCCCGTGTTTTCAGATTTGCGTGCACGTTAAAAAACTCCAGGTGGTCAAATTCTCGGAGCCCTACACTACGGCATCTCTCATAATCTTATGGTGGTTTTGGGACGTAAACCCCACATATCAATCAATCAATTCCAATCCCCTCCTTTATGTATAACTGCTACTTTAGTGATTCGTTGTTTATCAGGAAACACGCCTGAGATCAAAATGAGGCAAGATATGTGTGATAAAGGATTGATGATATGGTTGACAGCTGCTTTTCTCGGCATAGCTTTCAATTCTTCCTCACACATGCGCACACATTCTTTAGTTTTAGTGTTTGAGATTCAATCTCGTGTTCTCTTATTGAACAGTCGAACCCCTAAATGCACCTAATTGACCTTCCTCAACGAATACCAGAGCGCCCCGATGGTGCGCGGTGCACTCCGGGTGAAGTGTGCACATCGCGCGAACCGGCTCTTCTGTCGCTGACTGCTCGTTGGGGCCTTCGTTGCAAGAAAAACACAGGTCGCCGCTTCTTCACTGTTCTTGTATGATAAATGCATTGCAAATATCCAAAGGCATCTGGGTGTGTCCACGCATGGAGCATAGAAGCAATAACGCAGTAAGAGTAGATATATATAACCAAGGGGGCATGTACCGTGCGTCAGTTAAGCAGCATGCTTTTTATCACCTTGTAAAGACGAACTAATGTGAGCACAATGAGAATGAGCACGGAATTCCTGTTTATAAACCTTTTCGCTGGCTCGTAACTACCGTGGTTGCCAGGGCGCACCACCGCGCCTCAAAGCGGATGTGCTCCCAAGAAACTTCCGGCATCCCCATAGGCAAGCATCGGCGTGCACTCGTAGATGATTATTCTCGCCCGCATGTTGCTTTAGTCGTGCGGGTGTCTTTGTTTTTGTCGTCCCAACATGTTCTCGGCGGCTAAAACATCGCCTTTGACACCATCACGACGTGGTCCATGCTGTTGTGTGCCAGGCTGCAGCTTACGGCCGGGAACAAACCTCCTTTCGGAAGTGCGCACTTGCAGGTTCCCTACGGCCACGCAGCGAAGAAATGCATGGATCGCAGCTGTGCGTCGGGACAAGTGGCAGTGCACGAACAGTTCGCTTGTTTGTTCTGCTCACTTTGTATAAGGTGAGAACCATTTTTATGGAGATCCCTGTAGTTTGTTACCATTGCGCGCCTGTACGTTGTCGGTAACCGTAACGTCCGCATTTGCCCAGTTCTTTGTCGCTCTTGGCAGCAGAGCCTCGAAAAATCACTTTTATTTTATAGTTGTGTGGCGTAGTATAGTGGCACCTGTTGTTATGCTCACTTAGTGCTAAACAGAAGCGTCCTTTTTTGTCGTTTTCGAGACCAGCTTTGCCGCGATAGAGACTTCAAAATTTCTTCGCCAAAGTTGAGCCGTTTTTGTAATTATTTACCTTTGCGCGACTAAGAGGCCCTAGTTCAGGCGTTCCATGCTGCTTTTGGGATCACGTGGCCAGTCCCACACGCGTCTACCTTCTTTCAGAGGGCGCGGAATCGGATACCGCCAGAGTGTCATTTAATTCCGTCGGACGTTTAGAACCCACGGTGGTCCAAGTGAGCCTGCGCTATGGCACGACTTGCAGCACTGGCTAAGCCCTGCAAAAACTTATTGGTTTGAACGGAACGCTTGACCAGGCACAGTGCCTTGCTGTATGTTTACTAACCCTTTCTGCTGTCCCAACTCGAGGTCCGCACAATTGACGACAGACAACCGGTCACGCAAATCGCTATAACTTCATTAGTATTGATCTGCTTCAGAATGTTAAAAAAAGGAACTGAACGTAGGCTTGAGTGCAGGGCTTAACTTACCAGGCTGTGTTTGCTACTCACAATAAAACGTAATAAAATGCCACAGACGAAACGGCCTTGTGCAGATTCATTTCTTTCCCGTCTGTGGCGGCTGCATTTCCGATGGAGGCGGAAATGTTGTAGGCCCGTGTACTCAGATTTGGGTGCACGTTAAAGAACCCCAGGTGGTCAAAATTTCCGGAGCCCTTCAGTACGGCGTCTCTCATAATCAAATAGTGGTTTTGGGACGTTAAACCCCCCAAATCAATCAATCAAAGATTCATTTCTTATTCACGTGTAAAGCATCCAATCCCTGGAAAAGTTCCTACTTAATTTCTGACACATGCCTTAAAAGATAACCTACTTCTATCAAAGCACCCTTAGTGTTGAATACTGCCAAGTGTGCGATAAATAAGAACATCTGTTATGTGAGTGCCCACCGTACGTGTTACAATGGAAGACACAGGCTTCATTGCTAGCAGGAATCGGATTGAAAACACAACGTGAAATTTATATTTTGTGCACAGTGTCCAATGAGACAATGTCAACATATGTTACAATAGCAGTTATAGACTTTATTAAGACCACTGCACTGCACACTATACTGAAAAAACCATTGTTTTGCAAGGTTACTCGGTATACACATCCCTTCATACTGTCCCCATCATTGTACTTCATCACGTTTTTTTCTCCCTTTCCTCCCTGGGCAAAGTAGCATGCTAGAGCATAATAATGCAGGCCAACGTCTTCACTTCAGAATAAAGTTTTTCTCTCTTTGCCGTTGTCTTGAACTTTAGAAGAGAAACTAAACTGAACGTGGATAGTGAGTAATTGTGGAATTTTTCGCAGCTAGACAGGTATCTATGAAATCCGTTTACCTTTAAATACTGGTTTCCTTTGAAATGACGCTGTGCTCTTTTTTTTTATAGGTCAACCCTCATGTGAACCGACTCATCCATACTTCACACCATCCGTCTTCCCTTAACATGCTGCAGGAAATGTTACCCAAAAAATGGCCAAGTTTAAACGTGCTGAACAAAAAGAAGCACTAAAGCAAGCATGCACACATGCTGCATATGCTCTTGGGCAAATCAAATGTATTATAGACCAGTGGCATACATTTCTGGGATAGCTGCAAGTGGTAAAGCACCGGATGCTCCCCACCCTGTCTCTCCTGTAAACTCAAATGTCTGCATTGTAGAGAATTTTAATATGGATACACAAACTGATTTCGGAATGGAAGATGTGTCACACTTCATCAAAGAAAATGAGGCACAGAGATACCGCTTGACTTGCCTAGAGCAGGATCTCACTGCAGCAAAGAAAAAAAAAATGTTTAGCTTAAGAACCAACAGGTAAACTTTTCTGTAATAACAAAAGATATGGTTATGCAGACATCGAAAACTGTAAAGTTTAATACAGGCTTTGCGTCGGCAGGCATGTTCTCAGCATTTGCTAGGTTAGTGCTGTCCACATGGCAACCGTGTGCTGCATGCCTGAATCCATAAACGCAATTATTCCTGGTCATCATAAGGTTACGCTTAGGCCTCCTAACGCAAGACCTGGCATGCAGATTCAGTATTTCGAACAGCATTGTCAGTGACATCTTTCATACGTCAAGCAAATCAGCCAGCAGCATTTCGGGACGTTCTGTTTGATGGTCCGACAGAAATGATAGACTACACAGAAATATTTATACAGAGGCCTATGGTGATGACTGCGAGGAGACGAACCTACTCGAACTATAAGCACCACAATACAGTGAAGCTACGTGCTGTTACAACACCTTCAGGAGCCATGTCAAAAGCTTTGGGATGAAGGGTATCAGACAATGAAATCACTTTGCGTAGCGGCCTTCTAAAAAAATTCAAGGAAGGGGACGTTTCCCTCGTTGATCGAGGATTCCGCTGCCAAGACATGTTTGCTACGCGAGGGGTGACACTGATGAGGCCATCAATGAGAAAAGTCGTCCTCAGCTAGCAGGCGCTGAGATGACGTCTCAAAACTTTCACGCGTTCGCATAAACGTCGAAAGAGCAATTCAAAGATTGAAAGTTTTTAGGATCTTCCAAACTGTGCTGCCTCTGAATTTTGAGAAAAGAACGTCAAGAGCTTTGCAACTATTGACAAAGTGGTGATTGTATGCAGTGCATTGGTTAATCTGCAAACCCCAATCATCAAGATTTCTAATCGTCACGCTAAAGAACCCCAAGTGGGCTAAATTTTTGGAGCCCTCCACTACGGAGTCTCTCATAATCTTATGGTGGTTTTAGAACGTCAAACCCCGCATATATATATTCGTAATAGTTCTGGTAATTCATAGCTGCTACGTGGTACGAAATTGAATTGTGCTGTGCCATATACTGAATATTCCGTGTTTTTGGAGTTCTTTTTTTTCTTTTGAAGTTTGGGTGGTTCCGGGTGGACATACAGTGCCTGTTGGGGATAATTAATATAATACTTTCTTAGGAGGAAGCGTTGCACTTACCGGAGCTTATTTCTTGTGAATCTCCCATTCTACACAAGTCGGCGTTTAGTTCAGCATTATGAAACGGTCCATTGTCTTGTTAATTTCATTTCGAGTAAACATGCGTTGAGTGTTGCTGACATTCCTGTTTTTCCATCCTTTCAATTCTTCTCACTTGCTACTCATTCACCCTGTTCATATGGCTGTTGATGAGTGCTGCTGTAAACTCATACCAGTGTACTTTTGGGCGGAGCAGTAGCTAGTAAAGCCCCTTCTCAGCTATTTCGTCAAGCTTCCTTCATCTTCTTGAAGGGAAAATAAGGACCTAATACTGATGGTATTTTCAATACTACAAAATGTTAGATGAAATGGTATCCGTATTAACACGAAAACATGTAACACAGTACATTTTAAATGTCTCGAAGGTTTGTAGGTGCAACCTCATATACATACTAGCACAAATACTGAAACACATAAAACTTGTGTTTAAATATACCACAATTTCATATGTGGTTGTAGTAAGCACAAGCATACTTTACGAAGTTGCTCCCGCTAACGTAGGTGCGCTCCTTGGGACTGATCATTGTCAGCTTCGAAAATGCCTTTGACATGCTGAAAATGCCTCTTGAAAATCTGAGCTTATTGGTATAATATAATTGGTTTGAAGTTTCCCAGCAAGTGGTTATCGAATTTATACAAAATCATAAATATTTAAATATAGGGGAAAGAAACAACACGATCGCAAATTATGTGCTGGTGGGCATTATGCTTGCATAGCGAATACAAATGACATTTACTGTACACTTCTCGTGCTGCCATAGCTGGCTGCGAAACAAAGAAGTTGAAGCATACAATGATTTGAAAAATTCACTTTGGAACAGATGTGATGATGAGTAGTTTTTAGTGGCGCAAGGGCCAGTCGATGGCCAAAGAGCGCCATTTCAATTGACTACAGATATGAACAATGATATGGTGCGTGGCTGTAAAGGGGCCTTAAAATTCTTCGCTCTAACACGGGTTTTTGGAACAGATAATTCGCAACGAAATTTTAAACACAGTGCAGCACACAGCATCATATAGGCATCAATGCATTGAGAATTTCACGCATACTTTTGCTTTAAAAGCAGCGACTGACTTTGGAGTAACAAAACATTAGTAATTAAAATGTTTCTGCAATGAGTGATGTCATGCCAATTACTTCTGAATAAAATAGAACATATACACTTTTTTCAGGCATAAAATATTCACCAGAAGATGAAAAGAAAATGACATGAACAACGTATTGGTACGCCAAAGCTCAAGCACAAAAAGGAGGCAGTCTCACAGAAAATCTACAAAGCATCCAATCTCAAAGCCATCAGTTAGTGCATGCATGGTGAACATTAGTTCAAGTAATGTCATTACTGTGCAAAATGAATAGAAAATTAATGAATACATTCAAGCAGCAGTGAACCAACTGGCCCGAGCCACAACACGAATTGTGGTGCCAAACAATAACTTGCAATTGAGTGCACTTTAAATCTGCCGAAAAAATTAGTAATGTCTACTTAGTCTTTAGTGTTAATTTTTACCATCACTGCAGACTTAGTCCTTCAGATCAGAGCAAGATGTTTGAAAAAAGGAAAATTTTTCAACTGAATATAATTTTGTACAGTGGTTCATTGCCATGTGGAAATTCTAAAACTTTTTACAGCACTTGAGAGAACAGTGTGTGTTTACTCATCATGAGTGCAACCATTACTTTCAACAATAGGTGCACGCCCAGTGCCGAGATGTACGTTTAAGTATTAAATACTTCAGGTGAAATGTTGCCTGACACACTGTGCATTCGACAATGTTTCCTGATTTGGTGTCATTGCAGTGACACGTTTCCTTTGTACGTTTAACCTGTTTGAAGATACGCATTGACTGCAGCTCTGGCAATGTACTACTGAAATAAAAATTCCTCTTTGACTTTAGTACGTGTCAAAAAGCTCTCGTCAAAAGCTATGGCTTCTGTCGTCAGCGAGGATTCCGTGAAAACCATAAAATACGGTTGACGCATGCCTTGTGAGCGCCATTTGGGTCTGCACTTGCATATAGTATGCATGATTATGCGTGAGTTGCAGATTTTCATTTATGTCCACCAGCGTGGTACCACCCTTCGTTAGCGAAGTACCTTTCATTGAAGCTGGACATTTTATCCCGAGCACTGATTAGCCACAGCACGCACACGACACATTACAATCTGGAGATGCCCCAATCAATAGCATGTTAGCTGCCACAAGGAGCCCACAATCTCTAACTTTGAAGCCCGTGTGTTTTGGTGACTCCTGGTCTCTGAATGGCTGCTTGGATTTTTTCTCCATTTTGGAGCCCCATCTCAAGTTGGCAACTTGAGGTGTTTTTATATAGCCCATTATTTCAGCGGCAAGGCTCGTTGCTCCAGTGCTGCATACTGCCACACGATGTAATAAAGAGGTAGTAATCCTGCCTTGACGTTCTTTAAGCCATCTCGGCGATTTTGCCTGATCACGAGTCGCCACCTCAATTTCAGAACAGCGATCAGCTGTCAGCTGCACTTTTCTAGCCGTCTCCTAGTCCCTGTTCTTGTAAAAGTCGTGAAGAGGCATTTCCGCAGAGAGCTGCTTTTGCCTGGATGAACGTGCAGGGTCCAGAGCAGTCGTCTCGGGGGCAGATTCGGTCTGGGATGAATGACAAGAGCATCGTGTTCGGTGCAGTCACCTGCAAAACAGCATTTGAATCAGCGCTCCTTGTTGTGACGCTGTCCACTACGATTATTTGCAGCAGGGTAAACACTGGTGGGATTCTCAGCTGTTAGATCACAATTTAGTTTTGTCGCTTGTGCACCAAAAGCAATCAGTTTGAGTTTCTTGCCTGCATTTGATGCAATAAGCTGGACACTTGCTCAGTTGTGAAATTGTGGATTGTGCGGTGAGGCATTTCATTTTCAGAAACTTGATATGGTGCATGACGTCTTTTCGGCTAAAACTATTTCATGTCGGAGACTGGTGCTGCCTACAAAAAGTTGAAAGCTCAGTTACTAGTCTGAAAGCCTTGTAAGTGACAGATTGAAAACGAAAGCCTACTTTGCCTCTCTTTGAGGCCTCCATCCGTTTACAGGCAACGTTGGTAGGAGAGGGGTCGGTCAGGCCATACTGCGCACTTGCCTCAACACTAAATAACAGTGCAGCCACGTGTGTGCACCATTTCCCAAGGCTGAAATTTTCATTCAAATAAGATTTAAGCATAATAAAGTTGATGGTCCATGGGAAGCAACGTGGCGAAAACAAAATGAGAAGAATTCTGTACGACAGGATACTAGCAAATAGGACCAAACGATTGTTCTCACTCAAAAAGCGATTAATTTAGCATGATTGTGTTGTTTTCACGAAGTCAAAATATGGAAACCATCTGAGCCATTATGGCATGGTTTCCCTAAACTGCTCCCATTCACCACGCTTACTTAAATGCGTAGCTGTTCGGTTGCTGATCATGACTTTGCGGGTTCGATCTCGGTGAGGGGTGGTTGCCTGTTTATAATGGCGAAATACGAAATCTTCTCTGTGCTGTGCGGTGCAACTCGTTCAAGAACTGCAGCGCATGATTGATCCACAATTCTCCACTGTGGCGTCCCTCAAAACACGAGTCGCTTCGGGACGTTAAAGGTCCGCATTTATAGTACTGCTTGAACAACATTTTTACACACGCGTGGCAATTATTTGTGTGCTATCGTCACCTTTATCAAATTTACGAAATGTAAAACTCCGCATCAGCCCTTTGTAATCGGATCACTCACGTAGGTACAATAAAACAGCAGTTGGGGCATCGTGGCACTGCAATTCGCCTTTTGAATCGTCTGCTTACCCGGCCATGCAAGTGCAATGAGCACTTTCAACAGTTCCGCTCTCCTTTACGACGCACCTTGCTTGGTACTGCCTAAAGAGTGTTTGACTGGTCTCAACCGTCGCCGCGACGAGAACAACGCCGTCACCATCGTCACCGCCCTTTGCTGCCTTGAAGGACTTCAGTGTTTTAACTTTGCCACTTATGAATATGTTGTAAGCCTCTCGCATCTTGCGACGCTTAAACTGTTCCCTCGTGTAAAAGCAGACTCCTTCAGTGAGGTACACATGAATATCTGCAGCTGTCACGGCGGGACAGATTCTTTAGGCCTGACGTGAAGACAAACCACGCAACGTCGTCGTCAAACGGATCCGGCTGTTCGTCGCCTCCAAACGAAAGCTTCGTCTGGTATCGGCCTTGCAACTCGGCCTCAAGCTTGCTGAAGTAGCTGCTCGACACAGTTTGGCACTGCAAGCGTGCCATCATGGCATCCAACGAAGACAAACACAGATACAAGTCTACAAGCCGCGAAAATCTCCGTGCCGCCGGATCGTACAGCGTAAAACGTGGCAGAAAGTCCCCCACCGGAAGCTGCGGGGGCGAACACGCGTGCCAACCAGTGTAGGTGTAAAGGTTCCAGCGGTGGTGGCACCTATACATGAATTGTATAGAGGTATAGCAGACTGAGGAGATAAAATTATAGTAACGGATGGGATATGCCAACAGACCTGCAGTGACTTGAACGACAAAGCTGCCGTGTTTGAAAATTCAGGTGCTTTCATAGAACCACCGCATGCCCCACAGAGCAATTGCATGTCAAAGCCTAAAGTTTCGGACGCCTAAACTCTTCGAAGTTGCAACCTAATAATCGATATGCATGTTTCAACACAGGCCTCCGACGCTTGCTTCCACGGCGACGCGGATTTGAAAAGGTAGCTTTGGTGCAATAATGTACCGCTGTGTGGTGAAGCATACCAAAACTCTGCAGTTGTGATGGCAAAGGTTGGGGTTCTAGGCGGCGGTTCAGCAGCTTCAATTTCGCATTTTTTATTGTTTTAAAAAACTACGCATTCTACTACCTTTTGGCACGAACACCCAAAAGCCATACTTCATTTTTATAGATAACAATGTAACATGCGACCACTGCTGGAAGCGGGTAATTTCAGCATAGAAAACATACAAACGCTGGCAGTGCGGCCGCTTCTTATTGTTATAAACGTGATATCGTTAAAACCGGTATTGTTGGGAGTGTCCTCGATTTATATCGCTTTGTTTTTCAATAACAGTGCTAGGTGCTTTATGTACTTCCACTAAGCCGACAACCACAGGGTTTTAACGGCAGTTCCATCGATGGAAATGATGTAAGCTACACTATTACCAGAGAGTTGCCAAATCACAAGCGCGTTTAGGCATCGTCGCATATTTTCGGGCACGTGCTGGCTGCGATGCCTATGCAAGCGAATTAAGCGTTGAAAATGGGAACGTAGCCAGAAATGGTGCTACTTCCTCGGTCGGGCTCATAGCTGAATTTCAGTCATGATCCGGTTACTTCGTAGTTCTTTTTTTTTTTTGCTTTTTCTGGGTTCATGGGGCGCGGGCGTCCCAGCACGCGCCAGTTTGCCATTTCCAAATAGGCGGATGAGGGCATCTTGTTTCGCCGAGTCGCTTGTAGACTTTCGCAGTTGCTCGTCACGCTTTTTCTTATTTGCATCTTTCCAGCATATATAGTTACTTTCGGGATCGTCACGTTCAAAAATAGTGTTTTTGTCGATGGCTCGGAGACCGAATAGTTAGGTGTGACATTTAAACGTAAAATGGGGGCATCCAAAAGTAGCGTCAATCATGATGGCGACCATGCATTTGGTACTACATTGGAGACAATGATAAAAAGTAAATACGAGCTGTCATTTCAAGTTGCGCATATACCTCACCGTACAAAATAAATAAAGTGATTTTTTGAACTACCTTTCGCATTTCAGTAACACTTCGTGCGACAATTGTCCATACTTTTAAGAATAAAATACATAAATATCAGCTTCTTTTGGGCTCCTTAACGGAAGTCGCACTGCTTTGTTTTTTTTTTTTGGGGGGGGGGGGTGGGTTGGGGTGGGGGGGGGGGGGGTTTTTTCGTGACGATTGTTCGCTCGGTACCATGCAGCTCACAACAGTGTTGCCAAGCTTCTCCGAAGGCACGCTCGCTGCTCGACGCTCTCGGTAGAATTCCCATCATACTTCTAAATCAAGCCGAGTTAAATCCATCGGGATCCGTCATCAGCACATAGTAGCCTAGCTGCGATAGCGAAGCTGGATGAAGGGTGAGGCAAAGCTTTGTGATTGAGAGGGAAGTCTAGAGTAGTGAGTTTAGGCTGGCAGAGAGAGGGTATACGTGGAGAGGCTGAAGCAGGGTAAAGAGGAAGAGGGCAAGGAGTTGGTGTGGAGGAAAGAACCGGCTGATAACCATTTTAAATAAGCTGAGGCTCTAGCATTCAGGAATGGTCCCCTCGCATAATACATTCGTTGTGGAATGTTTCAATACACCAAACTAAACAGTGATGCTGCCAAGAGCTCCGCTGTCTTTGCGACGTTAAGTCAGTTAAAGCGCCCCGCCGTGGTGTTCTACTGGAAGTTACTCGGCTACTGACCCACAGGTCGCGGTATCTAATCCCGGCTGGGGCGGCTGCATTTTAGATGGAGGCGAAGATGCTGTAGACACGTGTGCTCAGATTTGGGTGCACGTTTAAGAAGCCCAGCTGGTGGAAATTTCCGGACTCTTTACTGCGGTCTCTGTCATAACCATGTATGGTGGATTTGGGACGTTAAACGACTCATATCGAAGTCAGTTCAAGCTGCGCCTTTTTACAGGAAAAGCTGTATATCGCTGGGAGAAAGAAAACGTGCGGCATCGGTGTGACGAGCGGTCTCCATTGGCTGTTGTACAATCACGTCTTTTGAAGAGGCAGCGCACAGAAGAATGCAAAAACACGCACATATGAAGGACGTTAACACAATCGCCGTGTTCGCGTCCTTCATGTGTGCGTGTCATTGTATCCTTTTGTGCGCTACTTGTTCAAAAGATCATGGCTCACCAACTTGCCCATCAATACATATTAGGCAGTGACGTCGTTCACAGTGTCGTCCCGACGTTGTCCATCTTGTCGCAGCCGTGACGCCGATCACGTGCGCATCACGTTTTCCTGAAACCTTCCACATGTTTATGCCACGTACAACTCAGAGAGCTCGCATTCGCAGGGCCGATGGTCCACTCCGGTCACAAATGCAGGCCGGGGAGGCCGAGTACCGGCAGAAACAGCGTACCAGTGATCCGGCAGCTAGCCTTCCAAGCCATGCTAAATCGCGAAACGGAATGCAAGCGCTACTGGTGGGCGGATACTGCAAACCACGCTGGGAAGTTAGCTTGCGATGTCAAACGCTTGCAGCAACGATGCGGTGTCATGTGGTGTGATGATGAATGGTCCTTCGGGGATGGTGAAGAGTCGTTTTCGGAGGCCGCGTTTATTCGTTTCTCGTGCATCGTTTTGCAGAATTATGGGTTTCATTTTGATGCGCTGCGCTTCAAATATCAGTGGTCTTTATTTCTTGGGATCTGTTTTATTGTGTTTTATTTTTGGTGGTATTTTACATCTTTGTTTCTTCTTTTCTCCTTTTCCAAAATGCTAGGCAATTATTTAGAACTGGCAACTAATTTTGAATAAATCAAAGAATAAGAAGTCAAATGCTTTCTTGAATTTCATCTGCTCGAGCTCTGTGGGAAAAATACGCAGCAACTCTGCAGTGCTTGTATGAGAATCGGGGCTTTTTTCATCTAACCATTGTGTGAAACGATCAGCGTACACACTTAACAGCGGAGCACACACTTAAACAGCGGAGCACACACTTTAAAAGTACTGATCCACCTCGCGGAAATTCTGTCCGGACAAAGTAAGTACATTCGTAAAGTACTCCGGAGGTGCCACACAACAGCTCCGGATAGCCAAAGTGAAACACCCTCGAAAAATGCTCCGGATATGCCACGTAGTCACACCGACGAGACGGAGGAAAATGCCAATAAAAAGAACTCCGGCGACGCTAGGCAATTGCTCCGGTCGGCCGGAGGGAAATATCTGGTAAAGTACTCCGGATGTGCCTCGCACTTCCTCCGGCGGGCCAGAGCGAAAGTTTTCCTCTGGATGTCCGGAGGAAAAATCGCTCCGAATAGGGGGGGGGGGGGGGGGGGACTAAATGACAAGTGTTTTACTACCACCTCGAATTAATTTTCTTTACAGTGTAGCTGTTATGCATATGGGTAATTTGAAATTAAGTATGCGTATCATCCATGTTAGTCTATGTATGCATGGGGCAGGTCGTCGAAAGTAAGCTGCTAGTGTTCCTAGAAGTTGTCGTACAAGATTTCTGTAGGCCCCGCCGTAGTGGTCTAGTGGCTAGGCTACTCGGCTGCTGACCCGCAAGCCGCGGGATCGAATCCCGGCTGCGGCGGCTGCATTTCCGATAGAGGCGGAAATGCTGTTTGCCCGTAAGCACAGATTTGGGTGCACGTTAAAGAACCCCGGGTGGTCGAAATTACCGGAGTCCTCCACTACGGCGTCTCTCGTAATTATATGGTGGTTTTGGGACGTTAAACTCCACATACCAATCAAATCAAAATTTATGCTGTTTTTGAAAGGATTCGTATGTCGAGGTGAAAACTTTTACCGTCGGCTCTTCGTATTTCAAGCTCAGCTTCAATTCCAAATCATCCCAGACATTCCCCAGCTTAGTGCTTGAAGCTGGTTGTCTCGCCAAATAATACAAACTTTAAGAACAATTGTCGTTATGTGCACTTCCAAAGTCTCTGAACGATATGTCCCTTAACACAGCAGCTAGACACTGTATCTATCGCCTCAAGTCGCACGTCTTCGTCAGTCGTCCAAACTGTGGTAAACAGTGGCTGTGTGAAATGATCATCTCGTGTGGAACATCATGTATCAGACAGGTGCGCGAGACGTACCGAGCAAAATACGAAGGCACAGACACGGTATATTGTGCGTGTGGAGAGGAGGGAAAACGGCTGAACATTTCCTAATGTTCTGTAAAGGCTCTGCCCTATAGTCGAAGGTAATGGCGCCGAAAACTTTAAAGCATTAGGGTTTAGGGACAGTGAAGGCAAAATAGACTTTAAGCGGGTAGAAATAACCAGAAGGAGGCTAACTGATTGGTGGCTACAATCGAGGTGCGAGTTAACTTCAATCCATAAACACACAGTGATAGTACTTGACCTTATGGCTAGGTGGCGTCGACCTTATGGCTAGGTGGCTTTAAATCGGTGGGCCACCACTCGATTTAAAGGGCACAGCCGGATACATCCATCCATCCATCCATCCTACCGTAGACACATCGTCACGATGTGGCCGCGAGCTTTCTTATCTGCCACGCGTATTTTGCACCGCGGAGAGGAAGTGGACGACACTCAGTGGCACGCTCTTATCTCGCATTGCGGAAAATTATGCGTCTTGGCTGGCCTTGGGCTTTCAGGAACGATTCTGTTAGTTACCGGGCGCATAAAGGTCACTGCAATCGTTGCACATGTTGTAGGCCCGTGTGCTCAGATTTGGGTGCACGTTAAAGAACCCCAGGTGGTTGAAATTTCCGGAGCCCTCCACTACGGCGTCTCTCATAATCATATGGTGGTTTTGAGACATTAAACCCACATATCAATCAATCAGCAATCGTCGCACAGTCTCCGTTTGCGAAAAGGGCGTGCTTATCAGTCACAATGAAGTAACAACTGAGACCCTTATTCGCGATTATCTGTACCTGTGCGCACGTTTGGTGTGTCATTTCGAGAAACGTGGGGCACGCTTCAATCTGTGCGTGACCTTCCCATTTGTTGCTATGATGATATGTGGGGTTTTACATCCCAAAACCACCATAAGATTATCAGAGACGCCGTAGTGGAGGGCTCCGGAAATTTCGACCACCTGGGGTTCTCTAACGTGCACCCAAATCTGAGCCCACGGGCCTATAACATTTCCGCCTCCATCGTAAATGCAGCCGCCACAGCCGGGAGTTGAACCCGCGACCTGCGGGTCAGTAGCCGAGTACCTTAGCCACTAGCCCACCACGGCGGGGCCATTTGTTGCTATCGCATTCATTGCTTTGCCTTTCCGGCCAAGCTGTGAGTTTTTATCGCATTTTGTGGGAATCGGTAATTAGCAGAAAAACACTAATAATTTCAGATACAAAGTTCGAAACTGTTTAATCAGACATTTCGCAAACCGATCTACAAATTTTATATTTGAAAATTTTCATCCGTCTTCATACCTCTTAAAGTTAGGTAACTAAAGAGATCGAACTATAAACAACATTTGAGAACACAAAAATAGTCTGACTAACTTAAGCCAATGATCAGCAACATGCATTTGGTCGCGTTCGTCGTTATTGCATGAGTCGGCATATTTTAAACTCTGGATAAAGATAGCTGGCGCCCACTATATGTAGATCTCGGCATGGTGGAACCGGAAGAATGTGGTTCACTTAGAATCCTCTGCTTTTTGCTGTGCAGTGATTCGGCCTCTTGTGCACTGCGCATTGCCTGGAGCATACTGTTGTTTCAGTGGCTGCTCACGAGTTCAGCGATTTCAACCGCCATGACGCCTGGGATCAGGTTTTGATGCCGCCGATCAGATCACCACTTCATTTAACGTCAACAAGCGCAGAAGCAGCCGCGCAGCCATAGCATGAAGTGACACCCTGTGGAACCAGTATAAAGCACCATCTTTTCGGCCACGCGATCATTGGGCACGGCGGCACCGATAGAATGTGGTTCACTGACAATCCTCTGTTTTTGCTGGCATGTGAGGAAATATTGCGGCAAGTGTTACCGTTGAAATAACCCGTTTTAGCTAGTGCTGCCGTACCCATGGATGTGCTATTTGGTTGATGTTGTTGTTGTCTGCCTCAGAAAACTGGTAGTTTTAGAGAGAGACATTAAAACGAGCCCCGGTCCTGACACTGCAGAACTATGACAAAAGCTTACGAAAAATTTAGCTAATAATAAAGATATAAAAGAGAATCGCCTAGTGGAAATTAAAAAAAAATGTAGATGCCTTGTGAAAACTTGATGAAAAGGTCAGTTCATGTCAGTACCAGCATTCGAATATGAACTAAGTTGTTCTGATGCTTGAAAGAAAAATAAAAGAACTAAAAAATCACAGTGAAATGCCTAATTCGGTCCTTTTTGGGATACCAGAACCACACGGTGAAGTCGGCGGATCCCTGGAGGCAGCCGTAAATAAAGATATCTCTCATGACCTTCTAGGGCTCGAACCTGTCACCATTGAACGCATTCAAAGATTGGGTCATCCTTCTCCGAGTAAAAAATAAATACTAGTAGCGTGTAGCGACCCCTCCGCTCCCTTTGGCTCCCACGCATTTGCGAAGCGCGCGCTGCACTGAAACGCCCCTCGTTCCACGATGTCACCCCAACAGAAAGGGGGGAACTATTGATGCGTCGTCAACTGTCACAATAGCCATGCAAACACGAAGGGGTCGACTCCACCAGTGAAATTCTACCAATTCACATACAGATGGTACGAAAACAGCAGACTAAAGGAATGAATTGAAGCAGTGCGCCGAAAAAAGTAAGTAAACATTTTTTTATAAATATTAGAACTTGCACAATGCGTTCAACATAACGGGTGTTAATCCCTGCGTCACCGCTCCTCTAATCTATCAAGTTAATAAGAGATGCACGTGGAAATCATAAAAGTACAAGTTACCATGATACTTTCAACTTCCGTCTCTAGAGCACTGTTAAAAAATTGCGAAAAAATATGTTTATGCTGCTACTGTTATTCGATATTGTTGGGGACGTAGTAGTTTAAGCTGTGTACCCATGTGGTATTGGTGATGTGTGGTTATATATTTTTTTATATCTACGCAGCGCCGACGGAAGTATGTCGTTGCCAAAAGCTTGGACAAAGCTTGGACAAAATATGCGACGATGCCTAAACACGCTTGTATTTTGGCAACTCTCTGATAATAATGTAGCTTACATCATTTCCATCGATGGAACTGCCGTTAAAACCCTGTGGTTGTCGGCTTAGTGGAAGTACATAAAGCACCTAGCACTGTTATTGAAAAACAAAGCGATATAAATCGAGGACACTCCCAACAATACCGGTTTTAACGATATCACGTTTATAACAATAAGAAGCGGCCGCACTGCCAGCGTTTGTATGTTTTCTATGCTGAAATTACCCGCTTCCAGCAGTGGTCGCATGTTACATTGTTATCTATAAAAATGAAGTATGGCTTTTGGGTGTTCGTGCCGAAAGGTAGTAGAATGCGTAGTTTTTTAAAACAATAAAAAATGCGAAATTGAAGCTGCTGAACCGCCGCCTAGAACCCCAACCTTTGCCATCACAACTGCAGAGTTTTGGTATGCTTCACCACACAGCGGTACATTATTGCACTAAAGCTACCTTTTCAAATCCGCGTCGTCGTGGAAGCAAGCGTCGGAGGCGTGTGTTGAAACATGCATATCGATTATTAAGTTGCAACTTCGAAGAGTTTAGGCGTCCGAACCTTTAGGCTTTGACATGCATCTGCTCTGTGGGGCATGCGGTGGTTCTATGAAAGCACCTGAATTTTCAAACACGGCAGCTTTGTCGTTCAAGTCACTGCAGGTCTGTTGGCATATCCCATCCGTTACTATAATTTTATCTCCTCAGTCTGCTATACCTCTATACAATTCGTGTATAGGTGCCACCACCGCTGGAACCTTTACACCTACACTGGTTGGCACGCGTGTTGGCCCCCGCAGCTTCTGGTGGGGGACTTTCTGCCACGTTTTACGCTGTGCGATCCGGCGGCACGGAGATTTTTCGCGGCTTGTAGACTTGTATCTGTGTTTGTCTTCGTTGGATGCCATGATGGCACGCTTGCAGTGCCAAACTGTGTCGAGCAGCTACTTCAGCAAGCTTGAGGCCGAGTTGCAAGGCCGATACCAGACGAAGCTTTCGTTTGGAGGCGACGAACAGCCGGATCCGTTTGACGACGACGTTGCGTGGTTTGCCTTCGCGTCAGGCCAAAAGAATCTGTCCCGCGGTGTCAGCTGCCGATATTTATGCGTACCTCATTTAAGGAGTCTGCTTTTACACGGGGGAACAGTTTAAGCGTCGCAAGATGCGAGAGGCTTACAACATGTTCATAAGTGGCAAAGTTAAACAACTCAAGTCCTTCAAGGCAGCAAAGTGCGGTGACGATGG
This sequence comes from Rhipicephalus microplus, assembly GCF_043290135.1. Taxonomy (NCBI): domain Eukaryota; kingdom Metazoa; phylum Arthropoda; class Arachnida; order Ixodida; family Ixodidae; genus Rhipicephalus; species Rhipicephalus microplus. The sequence continues at coordinate 425,532,646 of NC_134710.1, read as the reverse complement.
TGACGGCGTTGTTCTCGTCGCGGCGACGGTTGAGGCTAGCCAAACACTCTTTAGGCAGTACCAAGCAAGGTGCGTCGTAAAGGAGAGCGGAACTGTTGAAAGTGCTCATTGCACTTGCATGGCCGGGTAAGCAGACGATTCAAAAGGCGAATTGCAGTGCCACGATGCCCCAACTGCTGTTTTATTGTACCTACGTGAGTGATCCGATTACAAAAAGCTGATGTGGAGTTTTACATTTCGTAAATTTGATAAAGGTGACGATAGCACACAAATAATTGCCACGCGTGTGTAAAAATGTTGTTCAAGCAGTACTATAAATGCGGACCTTTAACGTCCCGAAGCGACTCGTGTTTTGAGGGACGCCACAGTGGAGAATTGTGGATCAATCATCAGCTGCTGTTCTTGAACGAATTGCATCGCACAGCACAGAGAAGATTTCGTATTTCGCCATTATAAACAGGCGACCACCCCTCACCGAGATCGAACCCGCAAAGTAATGATCAGCAACCGAACAGCTACGCATTTAAGTAAGCGTGGTGAATGGGAGCAGTTTAGGGAAACCATGCCATAATGGCTGAGATGGTTTCCATATTTTGACTTCGTGAAAACAACACAATCATGCTAAATTAATCGCTTTTTGAGTGAGAACAATCGTTTGGTCCTATTTGCTAGTATCCTGTCGTACAGAATTCTTCTCATTTTGTTTTTGCCACGTTGCTTCCCATGGACCATCAACTGTATTATGCTTAAAGCTTATTTGAATGAAAATTTCAGCCTTGGGAAATGCTGCACACACGTGGATGCACTGTAATTTAGTGTTGAGGCAAGTGCGCAGTATGGCCTGAACGACCCCTCTCCTACCAACGTTGCCTGTAAACGGATGGAGGCCTCAAAGAGAGGCAAAGTAGGCTTTCGTTTTCAATCTGTCACTTACAAGGCTTTCAGACTAGTAACTGAGCTTTCAACTTTTTGTAGGCAGCACCAGTCTCCGACATGAAATAGTTTTAGCCGAAAAGACGTCATGCACCATATCAAGTTTCTGAAAATGAAATGCCTCACCGCACAATCCACAATTTCACAAATGAGCAAGTGTCCCGCTTATTGCATCAAATGCAGGCAAGAAACTCAAACTGATTGCTTTTGGTGCACAAGCGACAAAACTAAATTGTGATCTAACAGCTGAGAATCCCACCAGTGTTTACCCTGCTGCAAATAATCGTACTGGACAGCGTCACAACAAGGAGCGCTGATTCAAATGCTGTTTTGCAGGTGACTGCACCGAACACGATGCTCTTGTCATTCATCCCAGACCGAATCTGCCCCCGAGACGACTGCTCTGGACCCTGCACGTTCATCCAGGCAAAAGCAGCTCTCTGCGGAAATGCCTCTTCACGACTTTTACAAGAACAGGGACTAGGAGACGGCTAGAAAAGTGCAGCTGACAGCTGATCGCTGTTGTGAAATTGAGGTGGCGACTCGTGATCCGGCAAAATCGCCGAGATGGCTTAAAGAACGTCAAGGCAGGATTACTACCTCTTTACTGTATCGTGTGGCAGTATGCAGCACTGGAGCTACGAGCCTTGCGGCTGAAATAATGGGCTATATAAAAACACCTCAAGTTGCCAACTTGACATGGGGCTCCAAAATCGAGAAAAAATCTAAGCAGCCATACAGAGACCAGGAGTCACCAAAACACACGGGCTTATATGTTAGAGAATGTGGGCTCGTTGTGGTAGCTAACATGACGTTTATCGGGGCATCTCCAGATTGTATTGTGTCGTGTGAATGCTGTGGGTAATGAGTGCTCGGGATAAAATGTCCAGCTTCAATGAAAGATGCTTCGCTGACGAAGAGTGGTACCACACTGGTGTACATAAATGAAAATCTATAACTCAAGCATAATCATGCATACTGTATGCAAGTGCAGACCCAAATGGTGCTCAAAGGGCTGCGTCAAGCGTATTTTGTGGTTTTCACGCAATCCTCGCTGACGACAGAAGTCAGAGCTTTTGACGAGATCTCTTTGACACGTACTAAAGTCAAAGAGGAATTTTTATTTCAGTAGTACATTGCGAGAGCTGCAGTCAATGCGTATCTTCAAACAGATTAAACGTGCAAAGGAAACATGTCACTGCAATGGCACCGAATCAGGAAACATTGTCGAATGCACAGTGTGTCAGGCAACATTTCACCTGAAGTATTTAATACTTAACGTACATCTCGGCACTGGGCGTGCACCTATTGTTGTAAGTAATGGTTGCACTCATGATGAGTAAACACACACTGTTCTCTCAAGTGGTGGAAGAAGTTTTAGGATTTCCACATGGCAATGAACCACTGTACAAAATTATATTCAGTTTAAAAATTTCCCTTTTTTCCAACATCTTGGTCTGATCTGAAGGACCAAGTCTGCAGTGATGGTAAAAATTAACACTAAAGACTAAGTACACTTTACTAATTTTTTCGGCAGATTTAAAGTGCACTCAATTGCAAGTTATTGTTTGGCACCACAATTCGTGTTGTGGCTCGGGCCAGTTGGTTCACTGCTGCTTGAATGTATTCATTAATTTTCTATTCATTTTCAATGTAATGACATTAATTGAACTAATGTTCATCATGCATGCACTAACTGATAGCTTTGAGATTGGATGCTTTGTAGATTTTCTGTGAGACTGCCACCTTTTTGTGCTTGAGCTTTGTCGTACCAATACGTTGTTCATGTCATTTTCTTTTCATATTCTGGTGAATATTTTATGCCTGAAAAAAGTGTATATGTTATATTTTATTCAGAAGTAATTGGCATGACATCACTCATTGCAGAAAACATTTTAATTACTATTGTTTTGTTTCTCCAAAGTCAGTCGCTGCTTTTAAAGCAAAAGTATGCGTGAAATTCTCAATGCATTGATGCCTATATGATGCTGTGTGCTGCACTGTGTTTAAAATTTCATTGCGAAACATTTGTTCCAAGGTGAATTTTTTAAATCATTGTATGCTTCAACTTCTTTGTTTCGCAGCCAGCTATTGCAGCACGAGAAGTGTACAGTAAATGTCATTTGTATTCGCTATGCAAGCATAATGCCCACCAGCACATAATTTGCGATCGTGTTGTTTCTTTCCCCTATATTTAAATATTTATGATTTTGTATAAATTCGATAACCACTTGCTGGGAAACTTCAAACCAATTATATTATACCAATAAGCTCAGATTTTCAAGAGGCATCTTCAGCATGTCAAAGGCATTTTCGAAGCTGACAATGATCAGTCCCAAGGAGCGCACCTACGTTAGCGGGAGCAACTTCGTAAAGTATGCTTGTGCTTACTACAACCGCATATGAGGTTGTGATATACTTAAACACAAGTTTTATGTGTTTCAGTATTTGTGCTAGTATGTGTATGAGGTGTCACCTACAAACCTTCGAGACATCTAAATTGTACTGTGTTACAGGCTTTCGTGCTAATACGGATACCATTTGATCTAACATTTTGTAGTATTTAAAACACCATCAGCAATGGGTCCCTATTTTTCTGTCAAGAAGATGAAGGAAGCTTGCAGAAAAAGCTGAGAAGGGGCTTTACGAGCTACTGCTCCGCCCAAAAGTACACTAGTATGAGTTTACAGCAACACTCATCAACAGCCATATGAACAGGGTGAATGAGTAGCAAGTGAGAAGAATTGAAAGGATGGAAAAACAGGAATGTCAGCAACACTCAACGCATGTTTACTCGAAATGAAATTAACAAGACAATGGACCGTTTCATAATGCTGAACTAAACGCCGACTTGTGTAGAATGGGAGATTCACAAGAAATAAGCTCCGGTAAGTGCAACGCTTCCTCCTAAGAAAGTATTATATTAATTATCCCCAACAGGCACTGTATGTCCACCCGGAACCACCCAAACTTCAAAAGAAAAAAAGAACTCCAAAAACACGGAATATTCAGTATATGGCACAGCACAATTCAATTTCGTACCACGTAGCAGCTATGAATTACCAGAACTATTACGAATATATATATGCGGGGTTTGACGTTCTAAAACCACCATAAGATTATGAGAGACTCCGTAGTGGAGGGCTCCAAAAATTTAGCCCACTTGGGGTTCTTTAGCGTGACGATTAGAAATCTTGATGATTGGGGTTTGCAGATTAACCAATGCACTGCATACAATCACCACTTTGTCAATAGTTGCAAAGCTCTTGACGTTCTTTTCTCAAAATTCAGAGGCAGCACAGTTTGGAAGATCCTAAAAACTTTCAATCTTTGAATTGCTCTTTCGACGTTTATGCGAACGCGTGAAAGTTTTGAGACGTCATCTCAGCGCCTGCTAGCTGAGGACGACTTTTCTCATTGATGGCCTCATCAGTGTCACCCCTCGCGTAGCAAACATGTCTTGGCAGCGGAATCCTCGATCAACGAGGGAAACGTCCCCTTCCTTGAATTTTTTTAGAAGGCCGCTACGCAAAGTGATTTCATTGTCTGATACCCTTCATCCCAAAGCTTTTGACATGGCTCCTGAAGGTGTTGTAACAGCACGTAGCTTCACTGTATTGTGGTGCTTATAGTTCGAGTAGGTTCGTCTCCTCGCAGTCATCACCATAGGCCTCTGTATAAATATTTCTGTGTAGTCTATCATTTCTGTCGGACCATCAAACAGAACGTCCCGAAATGCTGCTGGCTGATTTGCTTGACGTATGAAAGATGTCACTGACAATGCTGTTCGAAATACTGAATCTGCATGCCAGGTCTTGCGTTAGGAGGCCTAAGCGTAACCTTATGATGACCAGGAATAATTGCGTTTATGGATTCAGGCATGCAGCACACGGTTGCCATGTGGACAGCACTAACCTAGCAAATGCTGAGAACATGCCTGCCGACGCAAAGCCTGTATTAAACTTTACAGTTTTCGATGTCTGCATAACCATATCTTTTGTTATTACAGAAAAGTTTACCTGTTGGTTCTTAAGCTAAACATTTTTTTTTTCTTTGCTGCAGTGAGATCCTGCTCTAGGCAAGTCAAGCGGTATCTCTGTGCCTCATTTTCTTTGATGAAGTGTGACACATCTTCCATTCCGAAATCAGTTTGTGTATCCATATTAAAATTCTCTACAATGCAGACATTTGAGTTTACAGGAGAGACAGGGTGGGGAGCATCCGGTGCTTTACCACTTGCAGCTATCCCAGAAATGTATGCCACTGGTCTATAATACATTTGATTTGCCCAAGAGCATATGCAGCATGTGTGCATGCTTGCTTTAGTGCTTCTTTTTGTTCAGCACGTTTAAACTTGGCCATTTTTTGGGTAACATTTCCTGCAGCATGTTAAGGGAAGACGGATGGTGTGAAGTATGGATGAGTCGGTTCACATGAGGGTTGACCTATAAAAAAAAAGAGCACAGCGTCATTTCAAAGGAAACCAGTATTTAAAGGTAAACGGATTTCATAGATACCTGTCTAGCTGCGAAAAATTCCACAATTACTCACTATCCACGTTCAGTTTAGTTTCTCTTCTAAAGTTCAAGACAACGGCAAAGAGAGAAAAACTTTATTCTGAAGTGAAGACGTTGGCCTGCATTATTATGCTCTAGCATGCTACTTTGCCCAGGGAGGAAAGGGAGAAAAAAACGTGATGAAGTACAATGATGGGGACAGTATGAAGGGATGTGTATACCGAGTAACCTTGCAAAACAATGGTTTTTTCAGTATAGTGTGCAGTGCAGTGGTCTTAATAAAGTCTATAACTGCTATTGTAACATATGTTGACATTGTCTCATTGGACACTGTGCACAAAATATAAATTTCACGTTGTGTTTTCAATCCGATTCCTGCTAGCAATGAAGCCTGTGTCTTCCATTGTAACACGTACGGTGGGCACTCACATAACAGATGTTCTTATTTATCGCACACTTGGCAGTATTCAACACTAAGGGTGCTTTGATAGAAGTAGGTTATCTTTTAAGGCATGTGTCAGAAATTAAGTAGGAACTTTTCCAGGGATTGGATGCTTTACACGTGAATAAGAAATGAATCTTTGATTGATTGATTTGGGGGGTTTAACGTCCCAAAACCACTATTTGATTATGAGAGACGCCGTACTGAAGGGCTCCGGAAATTTTGACCACCTGGGGTTCTTTAACGTGCACCCAAATCTGAGTACACGGGCCTACAACATTTCCGCCTCCATCGGAAATGCAGCCGCCACAGACGGGAAAGAAATGAATCTGCACAAGGCCGTTTCGTCTGTGGCATTTTATTACGTTTTATTGTGAGTAGCAAACACAGCCTGGTAAGTTAAGCCCTGCACTCAAGCCTACGTTCAGTTCCTTTTTTTAACATTCTGAAGCAGATCAATACTAATGAAGTTATAGCGATTTGCGTGACCGGTTGTCTGTCGTCAATTGTGCGGACCTCGAGTTGGGACAGCAGAAAGGGTTAGTAAACATACAGCAAGGCACTGTGCCTGGTCAAGCGTTCCGTTCAAACCAATAAGTTTTTGCAGGGCTTAGCCAGTGCTGCAAGTCGTGCCATAGCGCAGGCTCACTTGGACCACCGTGGGTTCTAAACGTCCGACGGAATTAAATGACACTCTGGCGGTATCCGATTCCGCGCCCTCTGAAAGAAGGTAGACGCGTGTGGGACTGGCCACGTGATCCCAAAAGCAGCATGGAACGCCTGAACTAGGGCCTCTTAGTCGCGCAAAGGTAAATAATTACGAAAACGGCTCAACTTTGGCGAAGAAATTTTGAAGTCTCTATCGCGGCAAAGCTGGTCTCGAAAACGACAAAAAAGGACGCTTCTGTTTAGCACTAAGTGAGCTTAACAACAGGTGCCACTATACTACGCCACACAACTATAAAATAAAAGTGATTTTTCGAGGCTCTGCTGCCAAGAGCGACAAAGAACTGGGCAAATGCGGACGTTACGGTTACCGACAACGTACAGGCGCGCAATGGTAACAAACTACAGGGATCTCCATAAAAATGGTTCTCACCTTATACAAAGTGAGCAGAACAAACAAGCGAACTGTTCGTGCACTGCCACTTGTCCCGACGCACAGCTGCGATCCATGCATTTCTTCGCTGCGTGGCCGTAGGGAACCTGCAAGTGCGCACTTCCGAAAGGAGGTTTGTTCCCGGCCGTAAGCTGCAGCCTGGCACACAACAGCATGGATCACGTCGTGATGGTGTCACAGGCGATGTTTTAGCCGCCGAGAACATGTTGGGACGACAAAAACAAAGACACCCGCACGACTAAAGCAACATGCGGGCGAGAATAATCATCTACGAGTGCACGCCGATGCTTGCCTATGGGGATGCCGGAAGTTTCTTGGGAGCACATCCGCTTTGAGGCGCGGTGGTGCGCCCTGGCAACCACGGTAGTTACGAGCCAGCGAAAAGGTTTATAAACAGGAATTCCGTGCTCATTCTCATTGTGCTCACATTAGTTCGTCTTTACAAGGTGATAAAAAGCATGCTGCTTAACTGACGCACGGTACATGCCCCCTTGGTTATATATATCTACTCTTACTGCGTTATTGCTTCTATGCTCCATGCGTGGACACACCCAGATGCCTTTGGATATTTGCAATGCATTTATCATACAAGAACAGTGAAGAAGCGGCGACCTGTGTTTCTCTTGCAACGAAGGCCCCAACGAGCAGTCAGCGACAGAAGAGCCGGTTCGCGCGATGTGCACACTTCCCCCGGAGTGCACCGCGCACCATCGGGGCGCTCTGGTATTCGTTGAGGAAGGTCAATTAGGTGCATTTAGGGGTTCGACTGTTCAATAAGAGAACACGAGATTGAATCTCAAACACTAAAACTAAAGAATGTGTGCGCATGTGTGAGGAAGAATTGAAAGCTATGCCGAGAAAAGCAGCTGTCAACCATATCATCAATCCTTTATCACACATATCTTGCCACATTTTGATCTCAGGCGTGTTTCCTGATAAACAACGAATCACTAAAGTAGCAGTTATACATAAAGGAGGGGATTGGAATTGATTGATTGATATGTGGGGTTTACGTCCCAAAACCACCATAAGATTATGAGAGATGCCGTAGTGTAGGGCTCCGAGAATTTGACCACCTGGAGTTTTTTAACGTGCACCCAAATCTGAAAACACGGGCCTACAACATCTCCGCCTCCATCGGAAATGCAGCCGCCGCAGCCGGGATTCGAACCAACGACCTGCGGGTCAGCAGCCGAGTACCTTAGCCACTAGACCACCGCGGCGGGGCGATGTGATAGGAATGATATCAACAACTATACACCTCAATGTCGGTATTAGCACTGTTTTAAGAAGTTTTTGAAGAAATGTTTATTGTAAAAATTGCGAAACTCTGTACTAAAAATGATATACTTTCAGATAACCAATACGGCTTTCAGAAAATAAAGTGTAATGAAATGGCGCTTTACAACTATCATACAAAAATCATTCAGAAGTTTGAAGACAAAAAGCACATTCTAAGAATTATTCTTGAGTTCAAAAGGCATTTGACTCTGTTAAGCATGACATCTTATTAAAAAAAGTTGAGGGAATATGGTATTAAGGGACTATATCTCGACCTCACACATAGTTATTTAATTAACCACTACCAGTAAAAGGACGCCCAATATATCGAATTGAGTTTTCGGGAAAATTATTATTGTGTACCTCAGGGTTTCATTCTTGAACCACTTCTTTCTTTATTATATATAAATGATATAGAAATGTTCTGCTGACGCCTGATATAGTTATTTATGCCAACGGCACGAATGTATTTTTAGTAGGAAATTACATCTTAAGTCCCAGCCTAATTAATGGTTCAATAATTGATTTGAATGGCTTATATTGAATCAACTGGAAATAAATACAAAGAAAACTAAATGTATACTTTTTCGCTCACGAAATGCATTAATCGGAAGTAACGTATACATAAAATTACGAGGTGAAGTTATCGAGCGTATCAAGAACAAATAAATTTCTCGGTGTTGTTTTTGAAAAACATCTCACCTGGTCCCCCAGGTTGATAATGTTACAAGACGCATCTCATATGCACTATGCATTAAAAGTAGAGCAAAACAACTTTTGCCGCGGTGCTTAAAAAACCAGCTATATTACGCACTAATTCAATCCCATTTACGATACAGCCTCCGTGTATGGGGAACAACAACAAAGGAAATATTAATAAGGTGCATATCCTACAAAAGCGTATTTTGATTTATTGAAAATGCACTTTGTTAAACTGCCTCTGCGCCACTTTTCAAAGCAAGTAATATATTAACAATGCAGCATATAATGAAAGAGAAGATACGAATCCGAAAGAAGATACGAAAGAGGATACGAATCCAATACCACTATTGGATTCGTATTGACTTCGCTTCTGAAATTCACTAGTCGCAAATCTTTGCTTGCGCGGGTCTTGTAGTATGACAGTGCTCGTGATGTCAACGCTTTACTTTCTCTACAAGCATGCATCCCAGTGACGTGAGCAAAAAAAAAAAAGGCGGGTTTTCAAAGCGTATTTGGCGCAGAGGTAATACGCTGTCACCCGCGTCCTTTTCTTCTAATAATAGAGTGGTGGCCTCTCGCTCCTTATGTAAACGAAATCACTTCGCATGTTTATAGAGTGACAGTACCAAAATATTAGTTTGCAGGTCTTTCGAGTAGCTGCTACAGATATTCTTGCTTCTCATTTTGCATGGCTATCATAATCAGTAGCGGTGGCGTTCACTACGAGTAGCCCAAGATATGCCAGAATGAGTGCAAGCCGAGCCATAGCCTCCTTTATTTTCTGTGCCTGCGCTTTGCCGCCGGGATCAAAGGGAGCCGACCGTCAGGCTGAGTTCCCGCAATCACCACCAGGCGGCGCTGCCTTCCCAGAACCGGCAAGTGATTTCGTTTACATGTGTAATGGAAGTGGTGGTAGAGGTCGGACGTGTTTTTGGAGAGCTCCGGAATGACGGCTACAGATAAGTGTTTTTGCATGTTTCCAGCTTGCCTCTGTATGTAGCATTATGAGAACGTAAGGCGCTAGCGTAACGCTTGATTAGGTCTAGTACGGTGTACGTTTTTTTTTTAGTATTTTGTACTGTGTCTTTTTTTCTCCAGCCACCACGTGGCTGAGGCCTGCGCGTAGACCGACCACGTGCATGCGCAGGTGCTGTGAAGTGTAGCGTATTTATTTATTATTGTGGTTCTTTTTGGCTTAGACCAGTGTATTTTAGTACAGTTTTCTAACACGTGGGCATCGGTAAACTGAGCTAGCCATAGTCAAAAAGACCGTAAAGTGTTCGGAGTGCGGGGTAGGGTGGAAGGTGGAAATTAGTGCGGAAGAGAAAGCAGAAGATGACGCCAAGTGTAGACAGTGCGAGTTCGAGGAGAAAATGAAAAATATGATGGTGGTCCAGAGTGGGCTCATGGAGAAAATCGCAGAGCTGGAGAATGCATTGGCGAAGGAGCGAGAGAAAACGTCAGCCATGGAGGAAAGGCTCCGGGCAGCCGAGAAGGGCCTATCGAAGGTCGCGAAAGGGAACGAAGACGCAGGTGACGGCGGAAGCATTATGGCGACGACCCCCCGTGCGGGAGAGATGAGGGAAACAGGCATGACAAAGGCAGATACATTGGCCACAGGGCCCAGCTACCGGGAAGTAGTTTTGAGGGAGGGAGGGAGCAAACCAGCAGCCGTGACTCACGCTAGTCACCTAGTCAGCAGCCAGGTGCAGGTTTCAGAAGGAATGTCTGAACAGGTCATCATCGCCGGTGACTCAAATTTAGTCGGATGCGCAGCGGCAATCAAAGAAAGGGTGAAAGGCGACAAGAGAGTTGCGATAGGGACGTTCCCAGGACAAACGCTGGGGACAGTAATGAGTCAAGCGGGTGAACAACTCGCAGCTAAAGCTAACAATCGTAACCTCGTTGTAATTGTGGGAGGGTTAAATGACGTCCTGAAAAAAGAATCGTCAGGACTAGCGACGACCTTGGCGAAAGGGGTGGATGACCTGCGCACCGTGTCCCCCCAGGTGCAAATTGTAGTATGCACAGTACCGGAAGTACCAGTACGCAACGTCAACCTGCAAAGAGCGGTTGTCGACGCAAACAAAGAGATATGGCGAATTAGTCGAGAGAAGGGTTTCGAGGTAGTGGATTTAAACAGGGAAGTGCACAGGTGGGGTGGATTCCAAAGAGACAAGATTCATTTCGATAAGAGGCTTGGACACGAGGTGGGCTGGCGACTGGCAGGACGCGCAGTAGCTTTTTTGGGGGGCTCACGGGCCCTTCGGAGTCCGGGGTAGCTCGTAACAGGGAAAACAACCAGGAGGACGCGTTGACAGGTAGAATTGCGAAAAACCAGAAAAAAGGTAAAAGAAAAAGGAAAAAGGCGCGTGTTGCAATTAGTTACATAAACATGCAGGGTGGCAGAAAGAAGGCAAAATGGTTAGAGATTGAGGAGCAGTTAAACAAAGAACAGATAGGCGTGTATGCGGTTACAGAAACACACCTTAGAGACTTGGAAGAGCCACCACATATTAAAAATTATGTTTGGGAAGGGTGTAACAGGACCATAGCGGAAAGGAAAGGTGAGGGTGTAGGAATGCTAATTCACCGCGGAGCCAAATGGGTTAGAGTGAAACAGACGTGTTCAGAGCACCTCTGGGTTCTGGGCACAGTAGGTGGAAAGGAAACGTGGCTAGGGGTAGCCTATTTGTGGACGGAGAATAACTGCAGAGAAAAGAATCAGGAGATAGTGGATTGCATGAGTGCGGATATTAAGGAATTTGGTAATGGGGCCGAAATCATCCTTCTAGGGGACATGAATGCCCACATACATGACCTTGACGGATATTCAGACACCAATGGGAAGTTATTACTAGATCTTTGCGAGCAACATAGTCTGGAGATAGTTAACACGGGGCCTAAATGTGACGGCCAGATCACATGGGAAAGCGGAAACAAGCAATCAAGTATTGATTATTGTCTCATGACTGAAGGAATTTACCACAAACTGACAGAAATGAGGATAGACGAGGAAGGCATTAACAGCTTGGGTAGTGATCATAAACGAATAACATTACAAATGGGATACGAAACTGAAAATATGAGCATGGAATCAAAGTCTGGCAGCTCGTATTTAAATGACAAACAAATAATAAATATAGCCGCAAGAGTCGAGGAAGAAGTAGGCGAAATACCAGCCAAGGACTGGGAGTATAGTGAGCTGTTACATCTAATGACGAAGGAGATAGGGAAAGAGAAGAAAACTGTTTGCTGGAAAGAAAAAAGAAAGCCAAAAAGTTGGTGGAACAAGGAAATCCGGGAGGCGATCGAGAAGCGACGCGAAGCTTCACGGGAGCATAGAAAGGCAAAAAAGGAGAAGCGGCCGCAGGATGAAGTCAAGAAAATATGGGAAATATATTTAGAGAAAAAATCCCATGTACAGAAATTGGTAGAGGCAAAAATTAAAGGTGAAAGTGAACGCTGGATGACAGAGATACACGAAAAAAAGGAGGCCGCGCCTAGGATTTTTTGGAGCCACATAAAGGCGCTAGGTAGGAAGTCTGTCACAACGCAACAACATATTCTAGATGAAGGAGGAAATCAATTGGAAGGGTACGAAGCGCTAGGTTACATCCAAAAGGTAACAGCCGATTCGTTTCAAAAGAGCGTCCAGGGGATCTCCCCGGTGAGTAAAAGTGTGGCGGAGAAAGCAACAGAGGAAGAGCTAGTACTTGATAATTTCATCTGGAAAAAGGCCGAAGGAAAAATTCCAAAGCGCACTGCCGCGGGTTTAGATGGGATTCCCGTTAGCCTCATTAACGAACTAGGACATAACACTAAAGAAGCATTGTTAAAAGCAGTAGAAAAAAGCTTAAAGGACGGACAAATACCGGACAGTTGGCGACAAAGTAGAATGAACTTAATCTATAAAGGCAAGGGAGAAAAGGACAAGATTCGCTCGTATAGACCACTAACCATTACATCGGTAATATACAGGTTGGCGATGCAAGCAGTAAAAATGAAAATAGAAACATGGGCCGAACATAACGATATTTTGGGAGAACTTCAGAACGGATTTCGAGTCGACAGGCGGTTAGACGATAACCTGTTTGTTCTCACTCAGTGTATAGAAATATCTAAAATAGAGAATAGGCCCTTGTACGTGGCTTTTCTAGACATCACTGGGGCATACGACAACGTTAATCAGGAAATTTTGTGGGATATATTGAAAGGAATGGGCATGGGCGACGACTGTATACAGCTTTTGAGGGAGATATACCGAGAAAATACAGTCTGCATAGAGTGGGAAGGAATGCGTAGCAAAGAGAACGTTGAGGTTAGCAGGGGTCTGAGACAGGGATGTCCTTTGTCCCCACTGTTATTCATGCTGTACATGGTGAGTATGGAAAAAGCGCTAGAAGGTAGCAACATTGGTTTTAATCTGTCACACAAACAGGGCGGCATGATGATTGAGCAGAAGCTTCCAGGTTTATTTTATGCGGACGATATCGTCTTATTTGCGGACAGTCGAGATGATATACAGCAGCTGGCGAATATATGCGGAAAGGAAGGTGAAGCTCTTGGACTAGGATTCAGTGTAACGAAGTGTGGATTGATGGTATTCAATGATCCCTGTGATCAGACGGTGTCCATACAAGGCCAAGAAATACCGAGGGTAAGTGAATACAAGTACCTTGGAGTATGGGTAAATGAGAGTGTTAGATACATGGAGGTACAGGAAAAAGCCTCGGCAGCAAAATCAAAGAGGAATGCGGCAATAATGAAGCACAGAGCGTTGTGGGGATACAATAGGTATGAGGTGCTTCGAGGTCTGTGGAAGGGTGTAATGGTTCCAGGGCTTACTTTTGGGAACTCAGTGGTGTGCATGAGGGCAGAGGTGCAATCGGGAATGGATGTAAATCAAAGGACTGTGGGACGCCTCGCGTTGGGTGCTCACGGGAAGACGACAAACGAGGCTGTAAAGGGCGATATGGGGTGGGCAGGTTTTGAGGCGAGGGAAGCACAGAGCAAAATAAGGTTCGAAGAAAGGCTAAGAAATTTGAAGGAGAGTAGATGGGCAGAGAAGGTGTTCCGTTATTTGTATAGGAAGAGCGTGGACACACAGTGGAGAAAAAGAACTAGAAGACTCACTAGTAAATATACGGCTGGTATTGTGAGCCATATGTGAACAAAGAGCGTTAAGGGAAAAGTCAGGGAGGCGGAGAGGATTTACTGGATGGCAGCTATGGAGAAAAAACCGGCTTTGAGTAACTACCGAAAGGGCAAAAATGAAATAAGGAGGGAGGCATTTTACGATAATTCAAGGGGAAGCGCTTTACTGTTTGAAGCGAGATCGGGCTGCCTTAGAACGCGTAGTTATAAAGCAAGATTCAGTAAAGAAGAAGAACAATGCACATGCTGCGGGAAAGATAAGGAAACGGCGGAGCATGTTCTGATTGAATGTGGAGATATCCACCCAGGTGTACGTTTGGGCACGAGCCTACAGGAAGCCTTGGGTTTTAGGGACAACAATGGAAAGCTGAACACACCCGCGATTGAAATAAGTAAGAGACGGTTAGAGTATTGGTGGCAGAAAATTAGAGAGAAAGGACAAAAATAAATATTGGAAAAATAAAATATGGACAGTGTGCCGTAAATGGCAGAGAACTTAAGCTGAAAATTTACCTTTTTTTCCATTAAGATAGAATTTATCGAAGTAGAGGCATTAGGCCAACATAAAAAAAAAGAAAAAAGGTTTTTTTTTTTTTTGTCGAGCCTGGTGGCATACTTGTCACCACCCCGTTATAAAGGGGACGCTCATAGCATCCATCCATCCATCGGCAGAGCCTGTTCACTGACTCCGGTGCTGCCGCCGGCACTGACGGGTGGGTCCTTCGTTGCGCGTTTGTAAGCGCGGCAAGCTTAAAAAACAAAAGTGTGATACCACTCCCGCGTGCCACTTAAATATTTAGGAGAGAACATATGCAAGAGAGAAAGAATAAGTACGCAAGATAGCACATTGAACAGAACACCGTACCTTTAAGGAAACGGTAGAGAAACTTGTTTATTGCGTATTAATTCATTCGCAACCTGCAGAAACGAACAAGAGGGCGTCGATCGAAACGTTCCTCACACGCACACAGTCTGACGAGCTTTAGTAGCCTCGTTGACACTGTTCACAAGCAGCAATCACAATTTTAGCACTTTTCGCGAAAGTGGCTTCACTTCGAAGACCCTCAAAAAGTCATGCTTGTCCGTCACTTTCATTGCAAAATTCGTGAAAATGGGACGGAAGAACTTTGTTCCACGGAGGGTAGTCGGACTTGCTACGACGCACGGCTCGCCTTTTCGTTGCTGTGGGACATTCTGACACACTGGCTCTTTTTCTGATCACCGCGTCACTTCTCGGGGCTTTTGTCGAAGGCTGCAAGTAGCGCGGATATTCTTCGAATACGCTAGGCACCACACCTTTCATAAGCCTTCGTGTTTTACATCCTTGCTTAAAATCAGAAGCAGCGAAACGACGACTGCGCACGGTTGAGTAGCAGGAAGTGGTGTTCGGCGTCCAATTGTCTCGTGAAATGACTTTTATCCACTTTTGCCTCAACTCCTCGTCGCTTGGAATTTCGTGGAATGAAATTCCTACTTCCTTCTTTTTGCTTGAAGACTTGCAACCGGGCACGCAACAGTACGCCATCGCACCTGACGCGGGTCATCACAGCCGAATGAACCACGGAGACTTGTGTGCGTAGGCCGCTGCACGAGACAGAAACGAGAGAAACCGTAAACTAACATTCCTGATTACTTAGCGAAATTCGCTGATAGGTGCGCGAAAAGCCTCACGAGAAAGAAGCGCGAAAAATGATAGCAAAGCATGAAACCGGCCCTGCAAACACGAGGTGCAAACGACGTTGTTTGTTTACACGCACTCACTTATTTCCGCGTGTCATCTGTTCACGCAACACAATGAAGCAACAGTTAAATATCATACTTGCTGAAAGTACTACGCTGCGAAGATAGGTGCGCGGAAAAGTATTGCCAGAAAGAAGCGCGAAAAATGATAGCCGCGCTTGACAACGGCCGTGCAAACGCGGGGTACAAACGACGTCGTTTGTTTATACGCACTCAGTTAATGCCGCGTGTCATCTGCTCACGCAACACAATGAAGCAACAGTTACAATTATACTTGCTGAAAGTACTACGTACCGTTTTGGTCGTAAATAATTGGTGTTGCAAACGTATGCGACACGAACAAAGGTTTCCTGGAGATGCGTCGCCGCGGCTGAATGCGCCGACTCGGATGGATGGAGATATGGATGGATATGGCTGTACCCTTTAGATCGGGCGGTGGCTAGCGCCACCAAGCCGTAATACCTAATGAACCAAAAACTATATTTATTTTTTTTCCTTAAAAAGTGAGTTTGAGGATTCGTACTTTGCAGTGAAGAGTTTAATTTTCTGGGATGCGATCGATTCTGGGATGCGAGCGCCCCTGGCGGACAGCAGACGCAAAAAGAGAGGAGGATGCGGGAGGCGGCCGAACGGGCTCGGCGGACTGACTGCGCGGGCACAGAAAATAAAGGAGGCTATGCCTGTGCCCTCCTGTGGTTCTAAAAAGAGCCACTCTGATTAACGTTAGTGAAACGCATAGTAACCGCTCTTTACACTTCTCCATGACCGTGAGCATGCAAGGCACAATGTGCAGCATTTCAACTAAACACTGTGGTAAACCCAAGCCAGACGTGTGTCTAACCACAATATCGTGGGTCTAACCACTTGTAATAAAATGACGTGCTACATGGCGCCAACGCGGGCAAAAAATGAAGTATTGAACACTAGCCGCAATGGTGGCGCTGACTGGACAGCCACATTTAAATGCACAAGTATGAAGTGGATGGAGGAATGACCGCCACTGTGTAGCTCAGTCGAACGCAGAGCATCGGATGCGTTATTCTTTCTTTCTTCACTTTTACAATAGAGTTTCTACGAATAGCATGCCATATACTTTCATTGGCTTTATTGCCTGTTAGTTACCGTTGAATTTGTGTTTACGAAAGGAAAACGAGCCCTTAACTTTACACTACTTTCCTTCATTCGGTTATGCGTACTTTCGAGGCCAGACCAGTCAAGAAGCGGCGACCTGTGTTTCTCGTCCTCCAAGGGCCCTCACGAGTGGTCCCGACCAAACAGCCTGCTCGCACGATGCACAAACTTTACCCACAGTTTTCAGAGCACCTGCGGGTCGTTTAGCGATTTGTTGAAAAGTTATTCAATGTTCGGCTGTGCGTGATTCCCCTGAAGATTAGTGCAGGAATAAAATAGAAAAGACCCCACGCAAATATCGACAGCGCAAGAATACCGACACTCTCATGAGGTGCAGGTGTCCTTTCATTCGGCCGTTAATTTCTGCCCCTTAAAACAAATTCGCAAGTACCCGAGAGCCCATACTAGAGTCGCGTATAAGCAGCCCCGAAGAAAGCTTGGCTCTGATACGTAGCACGGTTCGTCGTATGAGTTATTGTTTATTGAGGCTGAAGTGAGACTTCAGGGGCTTCATGCTTGGTGAACTCTCGCCATGTGCAAGACGAGTGCCCGTAGCACCATGTACGAGTTGTCACACTGGTTGCACTTGAGCGGTTTCCCGCGCTCGTGCATGAGGACGTGTCGACGTAGCCACTCCATGGAGGAGTAGCGGCGGCTGCAGACAGGGCACACGCGAAACTTTTTCGGGCCCATCCAGCCGTAATCTTCTTGCTCGGCCTGGACAACTCCGGTGGAATCGGCGACAGGAGCGGCTTCCACTGGCGCCAGGGCAGACCGTGGCACCACACGGTTCCGCAAGACTGCGATGTGGTACGCCCACATGCACGATTTAATAATAATAATAATAATAATAATAATAATAATAATAATAATAATAATAATAATAATAATAATAATAATAATAATAATAATAATAATAATAATAATAATAATAATAATAATAATTAATGAAGATAATGGTAATAATTAATGAATAATGATGATGATAATAATAATAATAATGATGATGGTGATGTTGATGATGAGAAAATAAAGAATGAGAAAATACAAGCCACAGCGAGCTCTTGCATGACTTTTGCTTTGGTGAATCTATAGCGTTCTCGGCCTTCTTTCTCTATTCTTTCCGAGTATTCTTCCACTCGAGGCGACGTTAAGACGAACGTCGGTGAGGATGCAGTCACCGATCATTAAAAATAAAGAAGCGTTGATAATTGTAACTGCTCGACCGCTGGCCCTGATGTCATAAAATATTTATCTTGAAGAATAATTCCGTTGTATACGATATTGCTTTCATGCGAAGCATTCGGTGAGTAATAGCACGCTGCTGACTTTGGCTTTCAGCCAAGCGTTACGAAGTGGGTCGATGTGTCTTTCTAAGAATAGCAGTTTTGCGCACATCACGGGCTTACAAGGAAAGTCGACTACAGTGGTAATTGAAAGTGCTTCATTATATCTTGCGAATTCTGTTCTGAATATATCTTGCTGATTCTGTCTTGAATATAACTGACTAAATCTTAAGAATGCAAGTGCAGTGCCTATTGAAGTGCAGTAAACGGGGAGCCGACCTCTGAAACACAAGTCACGTTGCACCGACATTACGCCCGCTAAGGGCGTTTCACTAAAGATTTTACAAGCCCTGGTGTGGTTCTGTGGTAGAATATCAGACTACTTCGTAGAACGCTTGTCCTCAAATCCTGCTGGGATGTTCATTCTTATTCTACGAGTTCATTGTGTCGACGCTGCGATCCCATTTTTTAACGCTCTTGCATTCAACGTACCAATGTCAGTTCTCGCAGTTCCTGGGTAGATATAAAACGTCAATCACCTGTGGCGCACTCCCGCACGTCGCGGCCAGTGCTAAACGGGTATGTGACACAAGTGTAAGGAGGAAAGCGCTTGACGACGAGACCGCACTTTATCGTTGTTCAAGCCATTCTTCAAACCCCGCTGCACCAATTTCGGCTTTGCCCTTAGTTCTCAGGCGGCGTAGAGAAACTCATGATGAAGTCGGTATATCTATGAGACAACAAAGTCTACTGAGCATAAACACGCTAACACAAGCTTTGCACCCTAAAAAGACTTGCTTTCCTTTTCTGGAGAATATGTAAGCGCAGATTGCTTGAAAATACGTTTTAGGTGGTCGCTTTTTCACATACCTCACTGAGCGGGCCCTTTCCGCGAGCGGCGCTTTCAGAGTGGCCACAACTTGTCCGTATACTCTGAACAATCTCCTTCTAACGCATATTTAGTATCTTACTAAGAAAGTGTTGCCATACATACCAGCCGGTAAATTTTCCTCGGATGGAGGAATTCCCAGAATGCAGTTCTGCACATATGTACATTTCTGCATTGTACGTGAAGCAATCCGGTTTGGCACACGCTTCGTATCACTGTGGAAGTAGTGGCTAGGCGTAGTCAGCTTTTTATTCCCACGCAGACGACGCTTAGCGTTTCAAGTACAAGTAATAGACGCCACTCTCTCCCGTGCGCAAGTACGCTATCGTCGCAAAGTATAAAGTAAAACAAATGCAAGTATCTCACTAGTGTGCACTACGGCCTGTCTGAAATAGCCTCAGCTAGAAACTATTCCTTTTTAAGATCTCGAATTTTTTTTAAAATGTCGCATCCAAAATACAGAAAATATAGACACAATTGTGGAAATGTAGTTATTAGCACCAGGATAGTAGCGATTTATCTCTGTATATAGCATTCGCTTCCTCGAGTATATATGAGATGAACTGTATAGAGCATGTTGGTTGAGAATTAAATTTGATAAAAGCTCTTTGCCATACCCATCGCTGCATTGGTCGGCATGGCCTGTGCCTCTTTCGCCTTGACAACAAGATGTCTCAGACTGCGCGTCTTCTCCGATGGTGCAGACTCTGGCTTAGGGCAAGCGTCGGGCCTACACTCCAGTGGCGGAGTCGATCTCGCTGCAGAAGTCGTCGCCATTCGGGCTTCGGCGCCGTCTCTCCTCAGTGTTGTTGATCGACGACGGCACAGTACGACAATGAGTGACTGCGTGCGAGAGTACACGTCAGAACAAAGGCTTTGGCCAGTGCATACGACACCGGAAGCATCGCGGGCTCCGTTGCTAGGATCAGGTGCGCACCGCCGGATGCCCACGCCACGTGATGCTGCGCAGACGCTAGCCCGTATCATGCATGGTACACCATTAGAAAGCTGCCGCTCAGACACAGAAAGCGAATCTGGGGGTGTCATTGCTACCCATCTTGAGAGAGACTGTGGCCCCTCCGACAAGCTGCGACAGAGCCTACTTACGGACTCCTGGCGGGTAGATATTCTTAGTGAATATACCGCTTTCTCCTTTCTTTTTAGTGGGAATTCTATTAAGCCACATCACGTGCACGTGCACCGAAAGGCAACAGAACACGTGAGCGCTGGTGACATGCCTTATAGCGGCGTCACCAGACAAGTGACGTGCGCAGAAAAAAAAAGGACCCTTTTCTATATGATTTTATGCTATGATCGATTGACTGCTCACGCTAAAAAAAAGTTAACTGTCTCCCGCTAAAGGAAACGATGTAGAGACCGTTTTCCGCCACTACTTTACAAAGCAAAACTAGATGGCGCCACCAAACTGAAGCAACATGTCCTGCTCCTTGGCGGCGCGGCCGCAATGCGGCGTGTGGCGGACGTTGCCCTTCAGCCTACTGCGGGAAACGGGCGGCGTTGATTACGCGGGCGTGGGTGGGCGTAGTAAGAATATACATCTGGTTATATCATATGTCTTTTATTAGAGGAAGAATAAAAGAGGAAAGAGAAGACGCTTCTTTCCGCCTTCGCATCGGGTGCACGACTAAGCGCCTCCCCGTAAACTGCTTGCCAAGCCCGGTGCGCTGCCGGGCAACGATGTGAGAGGATGTGAAAACCGGCGCCTATAGCACTGTCTGTCATGTCACCACCTATCCCTAATACCGCTGCGCCCTCTTTGCTGGGCTTCAACCCGGAGGCGTGTTTCCGTATCATATCCCAAGAGATGTGTGGGAAAATTGCGGCAGCGCTATTGGCGTAAGGTGGTCACGTGTTATAAACAAGCTTTCTGCTTTTTTTTTTATTTTAGTGTTGTTTCTTTTCAAGCAAGATGGCTGTGCTCGCTGACTGGTTATGGTGGCTTAGAGTGATTTTGCGAGGCTGGTTGAAGCCGTACGCCATAGAAATTTGGCTTTTTCGCTGACATGTGTTACACGCGATTGTGCAGATCGTTTTCTGATGGACGCAGTGGTGTTCATCATTCATCCGGGAGTGTGTAATGCATCCCCTTTTAGCGTGCGATCGTGTGTTTGAAGCCTCGAATGTACGAAGCCCCGCTCCGTACAAATTGAGTCGTCCATGTTCCGGAATGTTCGGGCTTTCTGCTGCCAAATGTTTTCGCAACTGCTGGCAATGTATACGCGGATCGTTTTACGATGGACGCCGTGGTGTATGCGCGAATTGTGTTGCGATGGACGAAGTGGTGCACAGCGTAAATCCGGGAAGCGTATGATGGGGGGCTAGTTGCTAAGACATTTGGGAAAATTAAACTGCGCTAAAGACGAGACAACAGAAAGAAGTGACTCTGCGATCGTCCTGTCCACTTCGTTATCGTGTCTGGTTTTTAGCTAAGTTAAATTTTCATGAATGTAAATCCGTGAGCATGTGCATGCTCTTTTGGTGTGATATCTATCCTGAGATCGTGTGTTTGCCATGACTCAAGAAACCCTAAGACTTAATTTTGCTCGCGTATGAGTGCAATCTTATTCAAATACGACGAAAAAAAAATGAGACGATTCGTGAATATCTTTTTCATTCATCATAACTCGGCTCGATGCCCTTGCAATTAAACTTGATGTTATAGAAATAGAAAAAAATATATATGTTTTGTGAATAGCGTCATTACAAACTTCTAAGCTGCTTGTGGTAAGTACACCTCATTTTGCAAAAGGCAGGAAGCACTCATTTTCAAGCTTTTCAGATGACATATTTTAGTGTTATTCGGTGCTATGACTTTGAAATAAATGTCATAGAACACCTTACATATCGGCGTGCAATGCATTCCTCACAATGAATGAGGCATCCATAACCAAGTAGTAACATCAATAGATCTACCATCAGGATTGTAGTGTCGAAACGAAAAAAAAAGGATAGAAGTACATCATGCCAAACGAAAGAAGTACATTTCAGGGCTCATTTTTTTGTTAGACACAATGATATCTAATAAAAAATCATGCCAAGTGGCATGATAGTCTGTTAAATCTCATTAATATCGTGTCTAACACAGAAAAAAGAAAACAAGCACTTTAATGTACTTATTTTCTGCATTCATAGAGAGGGTCTCGTACTGACAGGTAGTATACAGAAATTATTGGTGAGCTGCCAACTCATAATAAGCTCACCGACTACGTGGCGCCAAACAGACATAAAAAAAGTGTTCCACACTCACCGTCATTGCTACTGGCCGTGCTCCAACATTTAGTTTACATTTACCTAATTAAGTGGACGGGGAGATGGCCGCCGTGGTAGCTCAGTTGGTAGAGTATAGGGCGTGCTATTCGAAGGTTGCAAGTTTGGTCCCTGCCCACTGCAAGTTGTCGCTCAATGCAATTTTATTTCCTCACATTTACCCTACGAAATCAAAACAGGGCATACTGTGAAACGAAGGACATTTACCAAACTTAGCAACGCGGGCAGAAAAAGAAAGAAAAAAAACCCGAGTGCCTGGGGATCAATTGGCAGACGGCGATTCATGAAATGACGTGCCTGGAGAATGTACCAAATTTTGTAAAGTTCTGCAATGTCCAATCTGATACACGATGGTGGGAACATGTTTGCTGTAAGAAATATCTAAATATGCACCTCTCCACAACTGCCTCCAAACGTCGAGGAATTACACAGATGACGGATGCACATACCACGTGAACTCACATAGCCGAAAAAATCACATAAGTCAAGGTTTTTCAGCATATACTCTTCTTAATGAGTTGTGCAAGGTTCACTAATGGCAATATAACAATGCACAATCCCATGCCCCCCCCCCCCCCCCGCCCAAAAAAAAGCGTTTGTTTTTCATTTACACTCATATAACAGAAAAGTACATGGTTTATTCAGATGCAATTATTACTTGCCCAACAGGAGATATTTCTTAACTACAAACCAATGACAGCACATATTTTTTTAACCCAAAACCAACACCATCTGGAGTCTCTTTTACATATAAACTTTCTGGTATTTGCCTCCATATTAGATTTCCTATTCAACTGCATACTATTTCTAGTTTTTCATCAGGCTAGTTTATTACATTAAGTATATTTCTAATAAAATATTGTTTATTAAAGGCTTAATACTTCATTAAAGATGTGCCCTTTGATGTATAACAGCTCCTTGATGCAGGCCAAAAGATCAATGAAGTTGCTTCAGTAAGGTATTACCATATGTTATTAAAAAATAACCATTTGTTTCCGAAGTAGGTAATCAGTTATATGAATGCAATAGTAATTTTTCACAAAAATGTTGACTAATTTTGAACTGAGCAGAATTTTTTTGAGCAGAACTGTGCTGCCAATGCCTTTGGCTTTCCATAATAATTGTGTGGTCAAAAGAGAGCAAAACACTGCCAGAATGAAAAAAAAAAGGTAAATGATATTTAATTGACAACAGAAGCTGTGCTGCTTTTACTTTTTTATTCTTGTCTAATATTCATTAGGTTTTGCTTGAAATGGCGAAGGATAGTCAATTTCTCGCCGTCAAGGAAATTAGAAGCAGAATAATACCGCAAGTACTGTAAAAAAGTAGAATTGTGCACAAAAGTAAAACAAAATGAAGTTACACTAAGATGTTTAACATAAGAGGCAAGTACATGGGAATTGCTATTCCAGCCAGTAACATCGTCGATGATGCTTGGCTGCGGACCCAGTGCTGAACGGCTGCTGATGAATCAATGAAGCGTCGGCGCTGATAGTATTACGATGCAAGAACGCTACTAAAGGAAAAGGAAAGCAGATGAAGCGGTCGCCGCGCCTTAGTAGCAGGTCATGCATGACAGTCATATCCTCCAATCTCGATGGTAATTGATTGATTTGTGGCGTTTAACGTCCTAAAACCACTACATGATTATGAGAGACGCCGTAGTGGAAGGCTTCGCAAATTTCGACCACCTGGGGTTCTTTAACCTGCACCTAAATCTGAGTACACGGGCCTACAACATTTCGGCCTCCATCGGAAATGCAGCCGCTGCAGCCTGGATTTGATCCCACGACCTGCGGGTCAGCAGCCGAGTACCTTAGCCACTAGACCACCGTGGCGGGGCCAATCTGGATGGTAGTGACACGTACAGATTGTCAATGAAAGTGCGTTCATTTTCTAAGCGTATCCATTCTTCTTCGACAGTGCTCCATAGCTCATCGGCGTATGAACTGTGCAACCCTGTTTTACACAGCCTGACCTTCATTCTGCCCCGTACGGCCTCAATGATGTTGAAGTCTGCTCCTCTGGGGACGCACTTCAGGCACCGCACCCATGTTCAGGAGCTCTTCAACAACGTTTGCAGTGGGAACTGGTGATAAGTCTTGCTGAAACAAGAAGTTCTCGTCAGGAAAAGGCCCGTCCAATGCGTAAAGTACCATGACATAACAAAGTTTTAGAATGGTGCACCGCAAACCCTTGCGGTGCGGTCGCTGCCACTGCGCATGTTTCGTAAACGTGAGCAGCCGTCCGCGTTCGCAGCCTACCTGCAGAAAATCCGAAATAGTGGGTGGCGTGTGCGGCCCGCAAATGCCGGTATCGAGACCGTCTTTAGTTCCCGTCCATTTGAGTTTGCGGGGCAGCTAAAGTCCCTAGATTGTTTCCTAGGAGGGGCAAACGTTATTCCAAAACCCATATATGGGGCCCGATATGCCCGCAACGCCGACAGTGCCTGCAAAAGTTATTCTAAAACTCCCTATAATCAAGGATGTCGCCGTACTTTACCGATGTTAGGTGTCCCTCAATGTGGTGCAAAACACCAAACCCATCACGGGACAGAGCGCCCAAAACATACACAGCTGTGCGTCCGCCGAGCACTGACAGGGTGCCACACACGTTGCTTTTGGTCCCGGCGTGTGGTGAACGTGGACGCGTCAGAAAAAAGTATTGTTTTCCAGTCGTCCGTGCTCCAGGAGCCGTGTTCTTTTGCGAAGACCTGTTAGGCAAGAAGAGGCGCGGCATCTGGGCCGCAGCGTGGCTCTTCAAATTACCTATTGCTATCCGTCGTTTTTTTTCAGCGGCCACCCCGATCTTTCTAGCAGTACTGAAGGGGCTTGCCTTCGCGGCGTCGTGGATGTCGGCGTCCTCAGCAGCAGTCGTTGCACGAGGGTGCCGTTTATGTGGAGCGTCGCTGATGCGGCCTTCTTTATTATAAGCTTGGATTATGCGATTTACGATCTTATTAGACCTCCCCATCATCCCTGCTATGATTGTACTGATTCTGGGACAATTTAATTATCCGCAGGCGCTCACTGTTAGGCACTCGGGACATTTTCCAATGTGATGAAGCTTTCCAGTGTTTCACAATTTGCGCTAGACACAGCCACATCCAGTAATACGGTAAGCGGCGCATTAGTCTGGTGTTCCCAATTGAAGAAAACGAAGCAAACAGAAAGAGCATGGCTATATATCACGTGTTTTGTGAAGTTCGCCTTGTCGAGCACAAAATTTGGTCTTCGGGACGGCAGTTATCATTTTCGAACCTGGTATCACCGCAGAGACAAACGAGGGCGAGCGTGAAAGTAAATAAAGGCGATGTGCATTCACACAAGCAGCCAAACCCTCTCCCGATAACTCGAAATTATGAAATGATCGGTGGTACAGTACAGCATTGCAGTGCGCACGGCCAAGCGCACGTGGGGTGTAGCTCGTACTGAGCGCAGTGGTACTTAAGATACATAATTATATGAAGAGGGGGGGGGGGAGTGGAACTATGCATTACTCTTATCATGCTTTTTAAAGGGCATTTTATCTTACACCGATAACAAGGTGCTCTATATTTATCATGGCATAATGAACAGTCAGTGCGCATTAAGATTGCCCCGCCGCGGTGGTCTGGTGGCTAAGGTACTCGGCTGCTGACCCGCAGGATGGGGGACCAAATCCCGGCGGCGGCGGCTGCATTTCCAATGGAGGCGGAAATGTTGTAGGCCCGTATGCTGAGATTTGGGTGCACGTTAAAGAATCCCAGGTGGTCAAAATTTCCGCAGCCCTGCACTACGGCGTCCCTCATAATAATATCGTGGTTTTGGGACGTCAAACCCCACATATCAAATGATCGCATTGAGAATTCTTTCAGATGTTACGTATTTGTTTTAGCTGTAATGAATTGAACAATATTGTTTCAGGAGAGCAAAGTCAGCATTAGCACAACAATAACAGAGCTGAGCAAGTTTGTATTCTTGTTAAGATATAAAGCATGCAAACGTGGACACCACAAAAAAATAAAGGTGCCACAAATGCCAACTAACAACTGAAAAGATGCACAGCTGCAGAAAAGAAAGCAGACGTGAATGAACTTGCGGCACATATCTCATGTGTCCATGTTTGCATGTGGCATATATTGAGTTTGCACTTGTGATAACTGTAAACCGGTGCTAAAGATTCTAACCTACACATTTTCAGCTGAGTTCATGCACTTAGTCATATCTACGTTGCTTCAGTGCTGAAATGCTGCTCAAGTTTTTTTTCCCTACAAAACTATGGGATATGAAAGAATTTCTTATGAATCTATTGTAGATAAACTGCAAGTAATCTATGACTTCCTTCCTTTCTTGAAAGCCCTTACCAGGTAAAATGATAAGCCTTAAGCTAAGTACATTTTATTAAAGAAACAAAACTTCATATGTCTCATTTATACTGCTAGATTCACATACATCGATAAATTTACTGAAGAAATTGTGCATATAAGTTGTCCCATGTTTCAATAGATGTTTTCAATAGTTGTCCTACGTCTCAAAAGACAAACCTTACTTTTCAGCGACTCTAAGGTCCGCTAACGCATCTTTACATGCTTTGTCGTGTACCTTAATTGTCTTTTTTTAAATCCCAAGCTCTAATTACTGTTGTGAATGCTAAATAACTGAGACATTTTTATGGGCCTGGCCGCAGTGGTCTAGTGGATAAGGTACTCGGCTGCTGACCCGCAGGTCGCGGGATTAAATCGCTGCTGCAGCAGCTGGATTTCCGTTGGAGGCGGAAATGTTGTAGGCCCGTGTGCTCAGATTTGGGTGCACGTTAAAGAACAGGCTACTCAACAATCGACCCCATTCATACTATCAATCAGGTAATTGAGAAATGCTCAGAATATAGCCAACCACTTTACATTGCCTTCATAGATTACGAGAATGTCTTTGATTCGTTAGAAATATCAGCAGTCATGCAGATACTGCAGAATCAGGGCGTCGATGAAGCATATATAAACATCCTGGAAGAAATCTACGGAAGATCCACTGCTACATAGTGCTTCATAAAGAAAGCAACAGAATACTAATCAAAAAGGGTGTAAAGCCAGGGGCTACAATCTCCTTAATGCTATTTACCGCGTGCTTACAGGAGGTTTTCAGAGGCTTAGAATGGGAACGGTTAGGCATAAGAGTTAATGGAGAATACCTTAGTAACAAGGACTTCGCCGATGATATTGCATTGCTGAGTAACTCAGGGGACGAACTGCAACTCATGATTACAGAGTTAGACAAGGAGAGCAGAAAAGTATGCCTTACAATTATTGTGCAGAAAACGAAAGTAATGCACAACAACCTCGGAAGAAAACAGCGCTTTGAGATAGGTAATAGTGCACTTGAAGTTGTAAAAGACTATGTCTACTTAAGACAGGTAATAACCATGGAGCTGAACCACGAGACTGAAGTAACTAGAAGAATAAGATTGGGGGTGAGCATATTTGGCAAGCACTCTCAAATTATGACAGGTAGATTGCCACTATCCCTTAAGAGGAAGATATATAACAGCTGCATCTTGCCAGTACTTAGCAATGAAGGAGAAACCTGGAGACTTACAAAGAGGGTTCAGCCTAAATAGAGGACGACGTAGCTAGCAATAGAAAAGAAAATGACCAATGTAACCTTAAGACAAAATAAGAGAGCAGAGGGGGTTAGGCAACAAACCGGGGTTAAAGATATCATAGTTGAAATCAATAAGAGCAAATGAACATGGCCGGGCATGTAGCACGTAGACAAGATAACCGCTGGCCATTAAGCGTAACTAACTGGATTCCCAGAGAAGGAAAGCGGGTTAGGGGGAGACAGAAGGTTAGGTGGGCAGATGAGATTAAGAAGTTTGCGGGTATAAATTGGCAGCAGCAAGCACAGGACCGGGTTAACTGGCGGAACATGGGAGAGGCCTTTGTCCTGCAGTGAACGTAGTCAGGCTGATGATGATGATGATGATGATGATGATGATGATGATGATGATGAACTGTATTCCTAGAGCAGGCAAGCAGGTTAAGGGAAGACAGAAGGTTAGGTGGGCAGATGAGATTGAAAAGTTTGGGGTTATAAATTGGCAGCAGCAAGCTCAGGACCGTGTTGAATGGTGGAACTTGCGAGAGGCCTTTCTCCTGCAGTGGACGTAGTCAGGCTTAAGATGATGATGATGATGATGATGAAAGAACCCCAGGTGGTCGAAATTTTCAGAGCCCTTCACTACGGCATCTCTCATAATCACATGGTGGTTTTGGGAAGTTAAACCCCACGTATCAATCAATCAGGCATTTTTAAATGTGGGACCAATTCATCTGGTAGTATCCTTGCTGTGAGTATTGGTGGGTGTTAGGCAAAGCAATATAAATGAGTCTCGAAACAAACTAGATTTTGAACAAGTTTATTTGCTATAAGTAGATGAAAAATACATTTTATCATATAAAATAAAAACTCTTAGGTGTGACATAGACACCTGAGGGGAAGGGAAGGGTGAGGAGGCTTGGTGTTACATCACGGTATGTTCTGCAATCTAATGTCTAATGGAATTTCCAGTGCAGTCTCCTGGCTCTCTTCAGAAAAAGAAAATAGGAGCAAGACAAAGGCAATGAAAAAAAACAGAAGACTGCAGGGTCTTTTTAGGCTTTCACAGCATCAAAAACTTTGTAAGATATTCCTCTTGGAGCATCTTTTCACAAAAGCAAATTTTTTTTCATGTCATTGTTGGCAGTAACTTTTACACCTACCGATTTGAACGGAACATGTTTCCTTTTGAACTATTTTTATTAACAAGCAAACCCCTCCACACAAAGTAGCACACCTCATAACTTGTGGTTTCAAAAAATTCGTGAGGCAAGGCCTACAGCCAGTGTTATGCTAGTGGTAATGATCAATACCAGAATATTCATCACTTTATAAAACTGTAAACACAGGATGTAAAATTTTATCTTAATTTTGCAATTATGTGTTCACTTTGACTGTGTAATATTTTCGTAGTTAACCAGTACTCTACAGTCACACACAGCATAGGACCCTTCAGGTGGGTTCAAAAAAAAGCAGCAGGCTTGAACCAACTGTGTAACAGCAGGCAGTGAGCTACGGTGACATCAACAACATATAAGCCCTTAAGAGGTCTCTTCGTCTCGTACACTTTGTTGAAGTGACAAAATGTCAAACTGTGGTTCAAAAAATTATCATAAAACATCACTCGCAGAAGAACAAGCGGGCTAAACCTGTCAGGCTTATGTGGACGATGTAGCACCATCGCAGCATAAGCTGGAGAAGTGGCCTTCCATAGAGCGTTCAGTAAACTTTCATGGGGTGCCTACTCTAGGTACACTAGCTAGGTACCCACTACAACAATCACCATCATTTTGCATATTAACACAGTACCCAGTGTGCCTCTGTAAGGTGTTTACGTAGCTTGCACACTTTGTTGATGATGCGGCCGGTAATGATGAGGATGGCAAATCAAGGTTCGGGCCTTCGTAACTAGTGAGAAGCTTTTGACCATCCACTCATTAAGCAGTTCACATGAAGTGGTGTCTTGTACAAATGTGCTCTTCGTCCAAGAAATTAATGTGACTCGTCACCTAACATGATGCCTGCAAAGGGTGTTTTTGCGAAGAATATTCAAGCACTTTTATGACTTCATGGCAGAGTGAATGATCACCATCTTGATTCCGGCTTGTATTTCTCAAAGGATGACAGCTGATGACAATCGTGCCACTAAAGCTGGCTACTGTGAGCTGATAGCCTACACTGCAAAAAATAAGAAATCACATGGAGCCCTAATGAAGAACTGCTGTATGATACGATTGTACGCTGATCATAAAGGAAATCGCATACTTGGACAGTGAATACTGCACAGTTTATAGCAAAAAGCACATAATCTTAGGTCAAATGAGTCATTTGCTGAAACCAAGTTAGGCCTTGCGGCCATTTTTAAATTGAGTACTTTTGAGCAACAATGAGCCTCACATTGTACGCTGTGACCTTTATTCACGATTTTAATTGACAACTTCCTCAAAACCAAGACAGAACAGTAGGTTTTAAGAGCCTGCTGGATGATGAGGAGAATCGAATAAGATTTGACAAAATTAGAGCTGGCTGCTGTCTCTGCGAACATACACAATACATGCATTCAACACTTTTTCCTTAGGCCACGAAGGGCATAGGTCAATCTCAGTTCACCTCAGCTGGATACCCTCTTCGATTAGGATGCACTCTTTCATAAAGTCTACATTATAAGTTGAAATATAAGTTATAAAGTTATCAAGTCCTAACTTTTTTAAAATCTTGGGAGTGGAGGATCACTTGGATATTCCTTTAGGTCTCCCACCATCTTACTGATTAATTTTGCAACTTGCTCTTGAACCACATTCAGTACTGTGGCACAGTTTTCGCTCTTTTTTTACGGTCTTCAGGTGACTCAAGTGTATTCTGGATGAGCGACAGGTGTGTTTGGACACTCTGCATTCCAAATTGAAATTCAGATTTTATGTAAAGCCTCAATTTCTGCAGAAGTGTTTAAGATCTTTTACGAAAAATCGCTAATATGTCCTAGGTTTTATTCTTCACCCTTCATAATTAACAATTCGAGATTTATTAAATACACCACAAAAGGCTCAACGAAACCCCAAGGCATGCATAGCTCATCCTAAAACAATTTGCATAACGATATCTTGCACCAACCTGTGCACAGAAGAGCACGAAATTTAGTATAGTGTGCTTGGCAGTGCCACTGAAGGTGCTGGAGCAGTGCAGGAATTTCGGCTAGTTGGTGTGGGTGTATGCGTTTCACGGGGCGTTAATCCCGGATATTGTTCTTTCATCACAGGCGGTGACAGACGAAGCAGCCCAAGCCGAACTCCCACCGAGAGCGGCTGTTGGCCCCAGCCAAGGCGCTCCAAGGATCACCACATGACACCGCCACGTTGCTGCAAGCGTTTGACATCGCGAGCTAACTTCCCAGCGGGGTTTGCAGTATCCGCCCACCAGTAGCGCTTACATTCCGTTTCGCGATTTAGCATGGCTTGGAAGGCTGCCGGATCATTGGTACGCTGTTTCTGTCGGTACTCGGCCTCCCCGGCCTGCATTTGTAACCGGACTGGACCATCGACACTGCGAATGCAAGCTCTCTGAGTTGTACGTGGCATAAACATGTGGAAGGCTTCAGGAAAACGTGATGCGCACGTGATCGGTGCAACGGCTGCGACAAGATGGACAACGTCGGTACGACAGGGAGAATGACGTCACTGCTTAATATGTATTGATGGGCAAGTTGGTGAGCCCTGATCTTTTGAACAAGCAGCGCACAAAAGGATACAATGACACGCACACATGAAGGACGCGAACACGGCGATTGTGTTAACGTCCTTCATATGTGCGTGTTTTTGCATTCTTCTGTGCGCTGCTTCTTCAAAAGACGTGATTGTACCACAGCCAATGGAGACCGCTCGTCACACCGATGCCGAACGTTTTCTTTCTCCCAGCGATATACAGCTTTTCCTGTAAAAAGGCGCAGCTTGAACTGACTTCGATATGTGTCGTTTAACGTCCCAAATCCACCATCTATGATTAAGACAGAGACCCCAGTAAAGGCTCCGGAAATTACCACCACCTGGGCTTCTTTAACGTGCACCTAAATCTGAGCACACGTGTCTACAGCATCTTCGCCTCCATCTAAAATGCAGCCGCCCCAGCCGGGATTAGATACCACGACCTGTGGGTCAGTAGCCGAGTAGCTTCCAATAGAACACCGCGGCGGGGCGCTTGAACTAGCTGACTTGACGTCGCAAACACAGCGGAGCTCTTGGCAGCATCACTGTTTAGCTTGGTCAATTAAAACATTCCACAACGAATGTATTATGCGAGGGGACCATTCCTGAATGCTAGAGCCTCAGCTTATTTAAAATGGTTATCAGCCGGTTCTTTCCTCCACACCAACTCCTTGCCCTCTTCCTCTTTACCCTGCTTCAGCCTCTCCACGTATACCCTCTCTCTGCCAGCCTAAACTCACTACTCTAGACTTCCCTCTCAATCACAAAGCTTTGCCTCACCCTTCATCCAGCTTCGCTATCGCAGCTGGGCTAGTAAGTGCGGATGACGGATCCCGATGAATTTACCTCGGCTTGATTTAGAAGTATGATGGGAATTCCACCGAGAGCGTCGAGCAGCGAGAGTGCCTTCGAAGAAGCTTGGAAAAACTGTTGTGAGCTGCATGGTACTGAGCAAACAATCGTCACGAAAAAAGGCACCCCCCCTCCCCCCCCCAAAAAAAAAACAAAGCAGCGCGACTTCCTTTAAGGAGCCCAAAAGAAGCTGATATTTAATGTATTTCATTCTTAAAAGTATGGATAATTGTAACACGAAATGTCACTCAGATACGAAGGAGAGTGGAAACAAAATCAATTTACTTATTTTGTACAGCGTGAGATATGCGCCAGTACTAACGACAGCACGTGTTTACTTTTTCAAATTTATCATGAAAAACTCTACCTATTGATACCCCCCTCTTACGTTTGAATAACACACACAACAATTCAGGCTCATAGCCAACGACAAAAGCACTATTTTTGAACGTGACGATCCCGAAAGTAACTATGTATGCTGGAAAGATGCAAATAAGAAAAAGAGTGACGAGCGACTGCGAAAGTCTACAAGTGACTCGGCGAAACAAGATGCCCCCCTCCGCCTATCTGGAAATGGCAAACTCGCGCGTGCTGGCACGTTTCCCCCACCCCTCCACGTGCCCAGCAAAAAGCAAAATAAAAAGAACGACGAAGTAACCAGATCACGACTGAAATTCAGCTATGAGCCCGACCGAGGAAGTAGCACCATTTGTGGCTACGTTTCTATTTTCAACGCTTATTTCGCTTGCTTAGGCATCCCAGCCAGCACGTGCCCGAAAATATGCGACGATGCCTAAACGCGCTTGTGATTTGGCAACTCTCTGGTAATAGTGTAGCTTACATCATTTCCATCGATGGGACCACCGTTAAAATCCTGTGATTGTCGGCTTAGTGGAAGTACGTAAAGCACCTAGCACTGGTATTGAAAAACAAAGCGATATAAGTCGAGGTCACTCCCAACGATACCGGTTTTAACAATATCACGTTTATAACAATAAGAAGCGGCTGCACTGCCAGCGTTTGTTGGTTTTCTATGCTGAGATAACCCGCTTCCAGCAGGCCGCATGCTACAATGTTATCTATAAAAAGGAAGTATGGCTGATGGGTGTTCGTGCCGAAAAGTAGTAGAATGCGCAATTTTTAAAAATTTAAAAAAAAATGCGAAATTGAAGCTGCTGAACCGCCGCCCAGAACCCCACCGTTTGCCAGCACAGCTCCAGATTTTTGGTATGCTTCACCGCACAGCGATTCACCATTGCGCTAAAGCTACCTTTTCAAATCCACAATGCTGTGGAAGCAAGCGTCGGTGGCTTGTGTTGAAACATGCATATCGATTATTAAGTTGCAACTTCGAAGAGTTTAAGCGTCCGAAACTTTAGGCTTTGACATGCAGTGGCTCTATGGGGTTCGTGGTGGTTCTATGAAAGCCCCTGAAATTTCAAACACGGCAGCTTTGTCGTTCATGTCACTGCAGGTCTGTTGGCATATCCCATCCGTTACTATAATTTTATCTCCTCAGTCTGCTATACCTCTATACATTTCGTGTATGGGTTCCACCGCCACTGAAACCCATACACATACACTGGTTGGCACGCATGTTGGCCCCCGCAGCTTCCGGTGGGGGACTTTCTGCCACGTTTTACGCTGTGCGATGCGGCGGCACGGAGATTTTTCGCGGCTTGTAGGCTTGTCTATGTGTTTGTTTTCGTTGGATGGCATGATGGCACGCTTGAAGTGCCAAACTATGCCGAGTAGCTACTTCAGGAAGCTTGAGGCCGAGACCTCACGATGACAATCAGTATGTCTGTATCACTGTGAAAAAGAACAAACTCATGTTTACTCTCATAGGCGTTTATATATCGCCGTCAAATAATCTCAATTCCAGGAGATTAGCGGATATTTTGAGAGTGTATCCTGCACTATGGGTCCTCATATGTGATTTCAATGCGCACAATCACGCATGGGGAAGTACGCGGACAAATACAAGAGGACGTAGGTTAGCAAACATCGCCTACTACTATGGCCTTACACTCCTGAACGACGGCAGCCCCACGTTTCTTCGAGAGGTGACATACGGCAGCTGTCTCGACCTTGCCTTTGTACCAACTCCCTCGCGAGATACGTAGAGTGGTTTCCAGATGTTGAGACACGAGGAAGTGATCACATTCAAATCTTCCTTAACATCAAAGGCTTGTGTAGTTATGGTCCACGGACGACCATTCGAGCAGCCCAATGGACCGGCTTCAATTCTGACATGGAAGACGCTTGCAGCGATGGCCTACGATCTGGGTTAGAGGAAACAATTAAGAGCACAATGCAAAACGCCACTCGCACAGTGACGATATCTTCCACACGAAACGACTTTGATATAGAGTTGGAGCGACTCCGAGCACTGTGACGCCGGGCGGAGCGTCGGTATCGGCGTACAAAATCAATTCACGATCTTG
The DNA here is from genome assembly GCF_043290135.1 of Rhipicephalus microplus. NCBI lineage: Eukaryota > Metazoa > Arthropoda > Arachnida > Ixodida > Ixodidae > Rhipicephalus > Rhipicephalus microplus. Next base: position 425,497,587 of record NC_134710.1, on the reverse strand, counting down.
GGGCAGCCAGGAGGATGAAAAAGAAGATTCGGCGTTGCATGGATAGATTAGCGTCGGAACAATGGACGACGTTTTGCCAGTCAATAGACCCTCGCAAGCCACTCTCACACATTTGGAAAACGGTGCAACGTCTGCGTCACCCAACGGAGCAGCGCTTTCCATTCAAAGCGCTCGCGCTATTTCAAAGGAGGCAAGACATCGATGTCGCAGAATATTTCCGTGCGCAGATCGCCAACCAAGCCACTCGACCAGATTCTCCAGTGAGATATTACGTCCGCCGTTCCCGTGACTACCACATGGACCTCCTTTTTACAATGGATGAGCTCGAGGCGGCACTAGCACTCTGCAGGCGTTCAACTTTTCCGGGACCAGATGGTATTCCGTACCGAGCCTTGTGCAACCTTCGGGAAGGTGCAAGAAGAGAACTGTTGAGCCTCTACAACATCTCGTGGCAGGATGGCAATGTTCTTGATGACTGGAAAGTAAGCCGATTGTTACCCATCTTGAAGCAGGGCAAATCCCCACTCGAACTCACCTCATACCGCCCAATAGCACTGGCCAGCTGCGTTAGGAAGATAATAGAACAGATGATACTGGGCCGCCTGGAGTGGTATCTTGAACACTACAAGATTTATCCGAATTCAATGGCTGGTTTTCGACGCGACCGCTCTTCTATTGACAATGTCGTTGATCTAGTTTCCTACGTTCAGCACGAAAGATCCCGTAAGCGACTATCTGCAGCTTTCTTTCTAGATGTGAAAGGCGCTTATGATAATGTACTACATGGAGCCATTTTGGGTGCTCTTGCGGTGGTTGGCCTTGGTGGTCGAGTCTTTCGGTGAATTTCGAGTTACCTGGCAGCAAGATCATTCTTTGTGTTAACAGAAGATGGCCTAACTACGCGACGCTATACTTCCAGGGGTGTTCCTCAAGGCGGAGTTCTTAACCCGACGCTGTTCAATCTTGCACTAATTGGCCTTGCTGAATACTTGCCAAGCACCATTAAAATCTCAATATACGCAGACGACATCTGGGACATCTATGTCTGGACATCGGAAGTCACACGTCCTCAGATACGTTCACGGCTTCAAAAAGCAGCAACTATGATTGCCAACTACTTGTTCAAACAAGGTCTCAGCATATCACCAAAAAAATGCGCGCTGGTGGCCTTCACTCGCAAAGCAATGACCCCTTGTGTCATCTCAATCTGCGGGTGACCGATTTCTTACACCAAAACCCACCGGTTTCTGGGCATCATTATTCATAGGGACCACTGTTGGAGTTCACATGTGACCTATATGAAGAAGCGCCTGACCGCTTTTTCCCAACTGTTGAAGTTTCTGGCAGGAAAGACGTGGGGGATGTCAGTAGACGCAATGATGGAGCTCAACAGGGCCCTGTTTCTCGGTTTCTCAGATATAGCTTGCCCGTGCTTAGCAATACCTGCAAGACCAATGTTCGCGTTCTACAGGCAGTACAAGCCCAAGCACTGAGAGTGTGCCTCGGTCTGCCCAGATGTACGTCAACGGAAGCAACAATTGCAATTGGTGGTGACTATCCGATACAAACTCACATTGTTGTAGAAGTCCTGAGAACGCACATCAGACACTTCGCACGTGCTCCCTGCGATCACCTTGCACTGTTGCCTTCAGAGAGGCGCCAAGCATCATTCACGAAAATGATTGTGAAATACAACGATAAACTTCCCTCAGGCTTCACTTTTTCATCTAAACCACCCATACAACCTTGGTGTCTTATTCGACCCACAGTGCATCTTAGTGTACCAGGGATCCGGAGGAAATCTGAGCTTTCCGCCCGTGCTGAAACAACTGTCTCTTCTTCTTTTTCACGAGAAACATCACACAGTATACATGTATACACCGATGGTTCCACGAACCACCAGTGTTCGTCAGGGGCAGTTGTTATCCCAGCAAGAGGTGTTACCATCAGCTTTAAGACTGATCATTCCATTGGCATCTACAGCAGCGGAACTAGCTGCTTTGCGCGCTGCACTTTGTGTGGTCAATCGGGAACCACCGCAACAATAGTCGATTTTCAGCGACTCAAGGGCTGCCCTACAATCTGTGCTCTCAGCACTGCGTTGCGGGCCATACGAACAGTTGTTTTCGAAATTCGATGCCTTCTCCACACTTTACACGAGAAAGGTCATCTTGTGATGCTTCAATGGCTGCCAAGTCACTGTGGCCTCATAGGGAACGAACATGCCGATACTGCCGCGCGGGCAGCCCTTGAAGGAACACGAGAAAAAGCCATATTACTTTCTAGGACCGATGCTGCCAGTAATCTTTGACGAATTGCACGTGAAATCACGTTTTCACTATGGTGCAAACCAAGCATCGATACGAATCGTCAACGCCACCTGTCCTCTTTGATGGCTCTCCGCATGCCCACTGGACTCGACCGAAGAGAAGCCACCCTTCTTCATTGCTTATGGCTAAGAGTGGCATTTACAAAATCCTATTCCTTTGTCATAGGAATGGCCGACAACGCTCTCTGCGATGCCTGTCATTGCAAAGAGACGCTACACCACATCCTGTGTGACTGTCCGTTGTATGAAATCCAGAGACAGTCACTGGCGTCCGCTTTTGCGCGCATCGACAACAGCCAAATGTTTGTGGACACTATTCTGTCAAGTGCCCGAGAGAAGACATTCCAACAGAAGGCGACAAAAGCTCTGTTGAAATTCCTAAGCGACACCGACTAGAACAAGCGACTGTAACAGCAATGTCACACACCGCGAAAGACAAGACTTGACTATGACTGAGTGTGCGCGCGTGTGCTGCCGAATGTGCTGTTTCTCTCTTCCCTCTCTGCTCTCTTTCATCTCCCCATCCCTCTCCCATACGCAGGGTAGCAAACCGGCTGCCTATAGGCTGGTTAACCTCCCTGCCTTTCTTTTCCCTCTTTTTTCCTTCCTTCTTTGAGGCCGAGGCGCAAGGCTGAAACCAGACGAAGCTTTCGTTTGGAGGTGACGAACTGCCGGATCCGTTTGACGACGACGTTGCGTGGTTTGCCTTCACGTCAGGCCTAGAGAATCTGTCCCGCCGTGACAGCTGCAGATATTTATGTATACCTCATTGAATGAGTCTGCTTTTACACGAGGGAACAGTTTTAGTTTCGCAAGATGGGAGAGGCTTACAACATGTTCACAAGTAGCAAAGTTAAACAACTGAAGTCCTTCAAGGCAGCAAAGCGTGGCGACGATGGTAACGGCGTTGTTCTCGTCGCGGCGACGGTTGAGGCTAGCCAAACACTCTTTAGGCAGTACCAAGCATAGTGCGTCGTAAAGGAGAGCGGAACTGTTCAAAGTGCTCATTGCACTTGCATGGCCGCGTAAGTAGACGATTCAAAAGGCGAAGTGCAGTGCCACGATGCCCTAAATGCTGTTTTCTTGTATCTCTGTGAGTAGTCCTACTACAAAGGACTGATGCAGAATTTAACATTTCGTAAATTTTGTAAAAGTCACGATCGCACACAAATAATTGCCACGCGTGTGTAAAAATGTTGTTCAAGCAGTACGATCCGAATGCGGACCTTTAACGTCCCGAAGTGACTCAGCAACCAAACAGCCTCCAAACAGCTGCGCAATTAAGTGGGCGCGACGAGTGGGAGCAGTTCGGAAAACCATGCCACAATGGCTCGGTTGGTGTCCATAATTTGACTTCGTGAAAACAACACACTCATGCTAAATTATTCGCTTTTGGGTGAGAACTATCGTGTGGTCCTATTCACTAGTATTCTGTCGTACAGAATTCTTCTTATTTTGTTTTTGCCACATTGCTTCCCATGGACCATCAACTTAATTATGCTTAAAGCTCATTTCAATGAAGATTTCAGCCTTGGGAAATGCTGCACACACGTGGCTGCACTGTTATTTAGTGTAGAGGCAAATGTGCAGTATGCCCTGACCAACCCCTCTCCTACCCACGTTGCCTGTAAATTTATTGAGGCATCAAAGAGAGGCAAAGAAAGCTTTCATTTTTATTCTGTCACTTACAAGGCTTTCAGACTTGTAACTGAGCATTCAACTTTTTGTAGGCAGCACCAGTCTCCGACAACAAATAGTTCTAGCTGAAAATAGGTCACGAACCACATCAAGTTGCTGAAAATGAAATGTATCACCGCACAATACACAGTTTCACAAATGAGCAAGTGTTCAGCTTTTTGCATAATGCAGGCAAGAAACTCGAACTGATTGCTTTTAGTGCACAAGCGACAAAACTAAATCGTGATCTAACAGCTGAAAATCCCACCAGTGTTTACCCTGCTGCAAATAATCGTACTGGACAGCGTCACAACAAGGAGCGCTGATTCAAATGCTGTTTTGCAGGTGACTGCACCGAACACGATGCTCTTGTCATTCATCCCAGACCGAATCTGCCCCCGAGACGACTGCTCTGGACCCTGCACGTTCATCCAGGCAAAAGCAGCTCTCTGCGGAAATGCCTCTTCACGACTTTTACAAGAACAGGGACTAGGAGACGGCTAGAAAAGTGCAGCTGACAGCTGATCGCTGTTGTGAAATTGAGGTGGCAACTCGTGATCAGACAATATCGCCGAGATGGCTTAAAGAACGTCGAGGCAGGATTAGTACCTCTTTACTGTATCGTGTGGCAGTATGCAGCACTGGAGCTACGAGCCTTGCCGCTGAAATAATGGGCTATATAAAAACACCTCAAGTTGCCAACTTGAGATGGGGCTCCGAAATGGAGAAAAAATCCAAGCAGCCATTCAGAGACCAGGAGTCACCAAAACACACGGGCTTCAAGGTTAGAAAATGTGGGCTCGTTGTGGCAGCTAACATGCCATTTATTGGGGCCTCTCCAGATTGCATTGTGTCGTGTGAATGCTGTGGGTAATGAGTGCTCGGGATAAAATGTCCAACTTCAATGAAAGATGCTTCGCTGACGAAGAGTGGTACCACACTGGTGTACATAAATGAAAATCTACAACTCAAGCATAATCATGCATATTGTATGCAAGTGCAGACAAAAATGGTGCTCACAGGCCTGCGTCAAGCGTATTTTGTTCTTTTCACGGGATCCTCGCTGACGACAGAAGTCAGAGCTTTTGACGAGATCTCTTTGACACGTACTAAAGTCAAAGCGGAATTTTTCTTTCAGTAGTACAATGCCAGCTTGCAGTCAATGCGTATCTTCAAACAGGTTAAACGTACAAAGGAAACGTGTCACTGCATTGACACCAAATCACGAAACATTGTCGAATGAACAGTCTGTCAGACAGCATTTGGCCTGAAGTGTTCAATACTCAATCGTACACCTCGGCACTGGGCATGCACCTATTGTTGTAAATTATGGTTGCACTCATGATGAGTAAACAGAATGTTTTTTGTCACTGTTTCTCTCAAGAGCTGGAATAAGTTTTAGGATTTCCACATGGCAATGAACCACAATACAAAAACATATTCAGTTGAAAAATCTCCCTTTTTTGCAACCTCCTGCTCTGATCTGAAGGACTAAGTCTGCAGTCTTGGTAAAAATTAACCCTAATGACTAAGTAGACATTACCAAATTTTTTTCGGCAGACAATAAAGTGCATTCAATTGCAATTTATTGTCTGGTACCACCCTTCGTGTTGTGACTCAAGCGAGTTGGTTCACTGCAGCTTGAAAGTAATAATTTATTTTTCCATTCATTTTGCACAGTAATGACATTACTTGAACTAATGTTCATCATGCATGCACTAACTGATGGCTTTGAGATTGCATGCTACGTAGATTTTCAGTGAGACTGCCTGCTCTCTGTGCTTGAGCTTTGGCGTATAAATACGTTGTTCTTGTTATTTTCCTTTCATCTTCTGGTGAATATTTTATGCCTGAAAGAAAGTGTTTATGTTATATTTTATTCAGAAGTAATCGGCATGATATAACTCAATGCAGAAAATATTTTTATTACTATTGTTTTCTTACTCCAAAGACCGGCGCTCTTTTTTCAAGCAAAAGTATGCGTGAAATTCTGAATGCATTGATGCCTATATGATGCTGGGTGCTGCACTGTGTCTAAAATTTTGTTGCGAAACATCTGTTCCAAAGTGAAAATTTTTAGATCAATGTATGCTTAGACTTCCTTGTTTCGCAGCCAGTTATTGCAGCACGAGAAGTGTACAGTAAATGTCATTTGTAATCACTATGCAAGCATAATGCACCCCAGCACATGATAATTTGCTATCGTGTTGTTTCTTTTCCTAAAATTTAAAGGTTTATGATTTGGTATAAATTCGATAATCACTTGCTGGGAAACTTTATAACAATTATATTATATCAATAAGATCAGATTTTCAAGAGGCATCTTCTGCATTCCAAGGGCATTTTTAAAGCTGACATAGATCGGTCCCAAGGAGCGCACCTCCGTTAGCGGGAGCAACCCCGTAAAATATGCTTGTGCTTACTATAACCGGATTTGGGCTTGTGATATAATTAGATACAAGTTTTATGTGTTTCAGTATTTGTGCTAGTATGTATATCAGGTTGCACCTACAAACCTTCGAGACATCTAAAATGTACTGTGTTACATGTTTTCGTGTTAATACGGATACCATTTCATCTAACATTTTGTAGTATTGAAAATACCATCAGTATTAGGTCCTTATTTTCCCTTCAAGAAGATGAAGGAAGCTTGCAGAAAAAGCTGAGAAGGGGCTTTACTAGCTACTGCTCCGCGCAAAAGTACACTAGTATGAGTTTACAGCAGCACTCATCAACAGCCATATGAACAGGGTGAATGAGCAGCAAGTGATGAGAATTGAAAGGATGGGAAAACAGGAGTGTCAGCAACAATCAACACATTTTTACAGGAAATGAAATTAACGAAACATTCCACCGTTTTATAATGCAGAACTAAACGACGAATTTTGTAGAATGGGAGATTCACAAGAAATAAGCTCCGGAAAATGCAACGCTTCCTCATAAGAAAGTATCATTAACAATTAACTCCTACAGGCACTCTATGTCCACCCTGAAATGCCCAAGTTTGAAAAAAAAAAAACTTCCAAAGCACGGAGTCTTCAGTATATGGCACAGAATAATTCAATTTCATACCACGTAGCAGCTATGAACTACGAGCACAATTACGAATCTATATATGTGGGGTTTAACGTCCCAAAACCACCATAAGATTATGAGAGACGCCGTAGTGGAGGGCTCCGGAAATTTAGACCACTTGGGGTTCTTTGCCGCTGGCGATTACGAATCTTTATAATTGGTGTTTGCGGATTAAATAATGCACTGCATACGAGCACCACTTTGTCAATGGTTGCGAAGCTCTTGACGTTATTTTCACAAAATTCAGAGGCAGCACAGTTTGGAAAATCCTGAAGACTTTCAATCTTTGGATAGCTCTTTCGACGTTTATGGGAGCGCGTGAAAGTTTTGAGACGTCTTCTCAGCGCCTGCTAGCTGGGCACGACTTTTCTCATTGATGGCCTCATCAGTGTCGCCCCTCGTGTAGCCAACATTTCTTGGCAGCGGAATCCTCGATCAACCAGGGAAACGACCCTTCCTTGAGTTTTTTTAGAAGGCCGCTACGCAAAGTGATTTCATTGTCTGACCCTTCGTCCCCAAGCGTTTTACATGGCTCCTGAAGGTGTTATAACAGCCAGTGCTTCACTGTATTGTGGTGCTTATAGTTCCAGTAGGTTCGTCTCCTCGCAGTCATCACCCTAGGCCTCTGTAAAAATATTTCTGTGCAGTCTATCATCTCTGTCGAACCATCAAACAGAACGTCGCGAAATGCTGCTGGCCGATTTGTTTGACGTATGAAAGATGTCACTGACAGTGCTGTTTGAAATACTGAATCTGCATGCCAGGTCTTGCGTTAGGAGGCCTAAGCGTAACCATATGACGACCGGGAATAATTGCGTTTCTGGATCCAGGAATGTAGCACACGGTTGCCATGTTGACAGCACTAACCGCGAAAATGCTTAGAACATGCCTGCCGACAGAAAGCCTGTAATAAAGTTTACAGTTTTCGATGTCTGCATAACTATATCTTTTGTTATGAATGAAAGGTTTGCCTGTTGGTTCTTAAGCTCAGCGTTTTTTTTTTCCTTTGCTGCAGTCAGATCCTGATAGTCAAGCGGTATATCAGTGCCTCATTTTCTTTGATGAAGTGTGACACACCTTCCATTCCGAGGTCAGTTTGTGTATGCAGACATTTGAGTTTCCAGGAGAGACAGGGTGGCAAGCATCTGGTGCTATATCACTTGCAGCTATCCCAGAAGTGTATGCCACTGGTCTATGATACATTTGCTTTCCCCAAGAGCATATGCAGCACGTGTGCATGCTTTCTTTAGTGCTTCTTTTCGTTCAGCACGTTTAAACTTGGCCATTTTCTGGGTAACATTTCCTGCAGCACTATAAGAGAAGACAGATGGTATGAAGTATGGATGAGTCGGTTCACATGAGGGCTGACCAATAAAAAAAAGAGCCCAGCGTCATTTCAAATTGAACCAGCATTTAAAGGTAAACGCATTTCATGGATACCTGTCTAGCTGCAAGAAATTCTACAAATGAACTGACTATCTATCCACATTTAGTTTAGTTTCTCTTCTAAAGTTCAAGACAATGGCAGAGAGAGAAAAACTTTATTCTGAAGTTAAGACGTTGGCCTGCTTTATTATGCTCTAGCCTGCTACTTTGCTCAGGGAGGAAAGGAAGAAAAAAAACTTGATGAAGTACAATGATGGGGACAGTATGAAGGAATGTGTATACCTAGTAACCTTGCAAAACAATGGTTTTTTCAGTATAGTGTGCAGTGCAGTGGTCTTAATAAAGTACATAACTGCTATTGTAACATATGTTGACATTGTCTCATTGGACACTGTGCACAAAATATAACTTTCACGTTGTGTTTTCAATCTAATTCCTGCTAGCAATGAAGCCTGTGTCTTCCATTGTAACACGTACGGTGGGCACTCACATAACAGATGTTCTTATTTATCGCACACTTGGCAGTGTTCAACACTAAGGGTGCTTTGATAGAAGTAGGTTATCTTTTAAGGCATGTGTCAGAAATTAAGTAGGAACTTTTCCAGGGATTGGATGCATTACACGTGAATAAGAAATGAATCTTTGATTGATTGATTTGTGGGGTTTCACGTCCCAAAACCACTATTTGATTATGAGAGACGCCGTAGTGGAGGGCTCCGGAAATTTTGACCACCTGGGGTTCTTTAACGTGCACCCAAATCTGAGTACACGAGCCTACAACATTTCCGCCTCCATCGGAAATGCAGCCGCCACAGCCGGGAAAGAAATGAATCTGCACAAGGCCGTTTCGTCTGTGGCATTTTATTACGTTTTATTGTGAGTAGCAAACACAGCCTGGTAAGTTAAGCCCTGCACTCAAGCCTACGTTCAGTTCCTTTTTTTAACATTCTGAAGCAGATCAATACTAATGAAGTTATAGCGATTTGCGTGACCGGTTGCCTGTCGTCAATTGTGCGGACCTCGAATTGGATCAGCAGAAAGGGTTAGTAAACATACAGCAAGGCACTGTGCCTGGTCAAGCGTTCCGTTCAAACCAATAAGTTTTTGCAGGGCTTAGCCTGTGCTGCAAGACGTGCCAAAGCGCAGGCTCACTTGGACCACCATGGGTACTAAACGTCCGACGGAATTAAATGACACTCTGGCGGTATCCGATTCCGCGCCCTCTGAAAGAAGGTAGACGCGTGTGGGACTGGCCACGTGATCCCAAAAGCAGCATGGAACGCCTGAACTAGGGCCTCTTAGTCGCGCAAAGGTAAATAATTACGAAAACGGCTCAACTTTGGCGAACAAATTTTGAAGACTCTATCGCGGCAAAGCTGGTCTCGAAAACAACAAAAAAGGACGCTTCTGCTTAGCACTAAGTGAGCATAACAACAGGTGCCACTATACTACGCCACACAACTATAAAACAAAAGTGATTTTTCGAGGCTCTGCTGCCAAGAGCGACTAAGAACTGGGCAAATGCGGACGTTACGGTTACCGACAACGTTCAGGCGCGCCAACGGTAACAAACTACAGCGATCATCATAAAAATGGTTCTCACCTTATACAAAGCGAGCAGAACAAACAAGCGAACTGTTCGTGCACTGCCACTTGTCCCGACGCACAGCTGCGATCCATGCATTTCTTCGCTGCGTGGCCGTAGGGAACCTGCAAGTGCGCACTTCCGAAAGGAGGTTTGTTCCCGGCCGTAAGCTGCAGCCTGGCACACAACAGCATGGACCACGTCGTGATGGTGTCACAGGCGATGTTTTAGCCGCCGAGAACATGTTGCGACGGCAAAAACAAAGACACCCGCACGACTAAAGCAACATGCGGACGAGAATAATCATCTACGAGTGCACGCCGATGCTTGCCTATGGGGATGCCGGAAGTTTCTTGGGAGCACATCCGCTTTGAGGCGCGGTGGTGCGCCCTGGCAACCACGGTAGTTACGAGCCAGCGAAAAGGTTTATAAACAGGAATTCCGGGCTCATTCTCATTGTGCTCACATTAGTTCGTCTTTACAAGGTGATAAAAAGCATGCTGCTTAACTGACGCACGGTACATGCCCCCTTGGTTATATATATCTACTCTTACTGCGTTATTGCTTCTATGCTCCATGCGTGGACACACCCAGATGCCTTTGGATATTTGCAATGCATTTATCATACAAGAACAGTGAAGAAGCGGCGACCTGTGTTTCTCTTGCAACGAAGGCCCCAACGAGCAGTCAGCGACAGAAGAGCCGGTTCGCGCGATGTGCACACTTCACCCGGAGTGCACCGCGCACCATCGGGGCGCTCTGGTATTCGTTGAAGAAGGTCAATTGAGTGCATTTAGGGGTTCGACTGTTCAATCAGAGAACATGAGATTGAATCCCAAACACTGAAACTAAAGAATGTGTGCGCATGCATGTGTGAGGAAGAAATGAAAGCCATGCCGATAAAAGCAGCTGTCAACCATATCATCAATCCTTTATCACACATATCTTGCCTCATTTTGATCTCAGGCGTGTTTCCTGATAAACAACGCATCACTAAAGCAGCAGTTATACGTAAAGGAGGGGATTGGAATTGATTGATTGATATGTGGGGTTTAACGTCCCAAAACCACCATAAGATTATGAGAGATGCCGTAGTGTAAGGCTCCGGAAATTTGACCACCTGGAGTTTTTTAACGTGCACCCAAATCTGAAAACGCGGGCCTACAACATCTCCGCCTCCATCGGAAATGCAGCCGCCGCAGCCGGGATTCGAACCAACGACCTGCGGGTCAGCAGCCGAGTACCTTAGCCACTAGACCACCGCGGCGGGGCGATGTGATAGGAATGATATCAACAACTATACACATCAATGTCGGTATTATCATTGTTTTAAGAAGTTTTTGAGGAAATGTTTAACGTAAAAGTTACGAAGTTCTGCACTAAAAATGATATAATTTCAGATAACCAATACGGCTTTCAGAAAATAAAGAGTAATGAAATGGCTCTTACAACTATCAGAAAAAATCATTCAGAAGTTTCAAGACAAAAAGCAGATTCTAAGAATATTTCTTAAGTGTAAAATACATTTGACTCTGCTAAGCATGACATCTTATTAAAAAAAGTTGAGCGAATAAGGTATTAAGGGACTAGATATCGACCTGATACATAGTTATTTAATAAACCACTACCAGTAAAAGGACGCCCATAAATCGAATTGAGTTTGCGGGAAAATTATTATTGTGTACCTCAGGGTTTCATTCTTGAACCACTTCTTTCTTTATTATTATGAATGATATAGAAATGTTCTGCTGACGCCTGATATAGTTATTTATGCCAACGGCACGAATGTATTTTTTAGTAGGAAATTACATCTTAAGTCCGAGCCTAATTAATGGTTCAATAATTGATTTGAATGGCTTATATTGAATCAACTGGAAATAAATACAAAGAAAACTAAATATATACTTTTTCGCTCACGAAATACATGTATCAGAAATAAAGTATACATAAAATTACGAGGTGAAGTTATCGAGCGTATCAAGAACAAATAAATTTCTCGGTGTTGTTTTTGAAAATCATCTCACCTGGTCCCCCACGTTAATAATGTTACAAGACACATCTCACATGCAATATGTATTAAAAGTAGAGCAAAACAACTTTTGCCGCGGTGGTTAGAAAACCAGCTATAATACGCACCGATTCAATCCCATTTACGATACAGCCTCCGTGTTTGGGGAACAAAAACAAAGGCAAATATTAATAAGCTGCATATCCTACAAAAGCGTATTTTGCGAGTTATTGAAAATGCAGTTTGTTAAACTGCCTCTGCGCCACTTTTCAAAGCAAATAATATATTAACAATGCAGCATACAGTAAAAGAGAAGATATGTATCGCAATATCTCAAAAAATAAAGGAATGCCAGGATAACTTTCACCGACAATTTCTGTCGAAGCGACACAATTACGAAACTAGATTAACCATGTATGACTGTATGCCAAACTTGTACACGGACCAACAATGACATAAAAAATCAATCTTACGTGATAGCACCCTTCTTAAGTCATCATGTTAGCGTTAAAGTATAGTACGAGAAACGATGCCTATGTAATGATTCAAAAGAAAGGTGGCTTCATACCTTTTTCTATACAAAACTATATACTTGTTTTATTGGTGTTTTTGTTTTATTGTGATGGCAATTTATGGACACTCTCAGCTGGATTTTGATGTCGTGCGCCGTAAATGTATACGTATCTCTATATATGAAAACGCAAGCAAGAAAAAAAATTCCAGAAAAAGACTCCGGCGCGCTGAATCGAATGTGGGACTTCCGCGTCGTGAATGCGAGGCGTTAACCACCGAGTCACTGAGACTACCTCCTTCAACGCTAAAACGGCAAGCTATTCATTCCTACCACTTACCGCTGTTGGCGGGCTTCTCGGGAGGGGAGGGGGGCTATTGAGCTTTCAGCATTATCAGCTATATGGCGCAGTGAGCTTGCGGCGGCTCTCAACTCTCACGCGTACTTTGACCGGCGTAGGAAATAAGGGGGTGTACGCTCGATCGCGCACCCAGTTGGAGAGAATCGTACGTCTTGGCTAACATTTGAGTTTCGTCAGAACGATTCTGTTGTAGTTAACGGGTACACAAAGGTGGTCACTGCAATCGTTGCACAGCCTCTGTTTGCTAAAAGGGCGTGCTTTTCAGACACACCGAAGTAACAACTGAGACGCTTATTCGCGTTTATTTGTACCTGTGAGTGCGTTTCTTGCATCATTTGTGCGTGAGAAACACGGGGAACGTTTTGATCTGCTTGCCATTCTGCGCGTGAGCTTCCTATTTGTTGCTATCGCGTTCATTGCTTCGCCTTTGCGAGCTCTTACTATTTTTGTTGCAATCTGTATTTACATTTCTCTTGTGTTTTGATAGGACTCTACTGAGTTTGTATAATTGTGTAATTGTATTCATCTTGTATATGTATTGACAAATATGTATCGTATATGTAAACTTGCGTATGTATTAACCTCGTGTAAGGACCCTTCTTGTCTGATTTATGTGTCTAGATAGGGCTGTGACACTCAGCCAAGCATTCGTGTCTTTTTCTCACCTTCCTAGACAAGACAAGTGTACATTTGTTGTGTTTCGTTGTTTGAACTAAACATGTTGCCTTATCTTATCCTATGATTGTCCCGAAATATGTGTGCTGTATTAGAAGAGAAGGTGCCACGCAAATAGCAACCGTGCATGACCACAGCGGTGTTGCGAAGTTGCCACTCCAGAATTGTAAGAATTCTGGAATCATTCTTCATTTTCGCAACCCTGGAATGGAATGGGGACAATGCTTGGAGGAGTGGAATGGGAATGAATTAGGCACTTTTTGTGTGGAATGAAATGGGAATGGAATTATGTCTTTTAACGAAAATAGTGCCCGTTTTCGTCCACTTGCTCTTTTTTCAAACTTTAGACATTAGTAAATCAGAGACTCAAACTTAAGAAAAAACCAGCATTTCTAAAATGGCTCGGCTGATTACAAACACAGTTCATCTATAAGCAACGCACCTACTACAGCTCACGGTCCTTATATCGACTGGGTTCCTCAGAAGCTTTTCTCTATGTCGTAACAGTGGTCGATCGGAACTACGGCTGCAGCATCCCCGTCCACCCTCCTTACGCATTGTGATCTTCTTTTCCTCGGCGCCCACCCCAGCCACCTGCTGTCTCGCCACCTTTCACTTTGCGCTTAGTCGCCGTCGGTGACTTGGACGCATAATCTAAACAGCGTTTCTCCAATTGGTGATGGGTATTAACGCAGGCACGATGTTTTCATTTATTGCAAGATTTCGTAGAACTTCTTGCGCGCCATCTAACCTCATACTCATTTCGTCCCCCTTTGCAATACGGTCCCCCCTGTCTAGACACAAGAGCGCGTCCGGCCAAAACTCTGTCGCCGAAGATCTGTGGGTCAGCGCAACATACACAGTTGTAGACGATGAATTGGATGCGCTCCTCCTCTGTACAGGCAGAGAAAGGGAATAAACTTTTGAAAGCATTGCTTCGGAAACCGCTCAAAACAGGTAAGCCCACGTAACTACGTCCATCGAGGCATGGACCATGGCCACGGCGGCGCGTCTTCGAGTCCCAAAACGACAATTCGCGCCGAAGAAAACCCATGGTTGCTCAGTTCTAGTGGGGAGGAAGGCCCGGGTAGAAATACGCCACCACCGCGCCTGTTGGCGGCTGGAGAAGCACTACCGTATTGCACAATCATAATGCTCGACCACGCAGGCTCTTTCTTCTAGTGGTCCACGCTCGAGCAGCTCACTTTTGTAAAGCTCGACACAGAGATAGGTGGCAAAGGTATTATTTCAATTCTTTATAAATAAGTGTTCAAAAAGCCGTCATTCACAATTATGGTTTGAAAAACTATTTGGCGAAGCGCCCATTTAGCTCATAAATGTTTGTGGCAAAATTTTGTATAGAAAAAAAAACCAAAATAACGCCTCTTTTTGCACCTTGTCTGGCTCGCGACATTTATTGCAGCCTTTAAAATCAGCAAAACGTTTAAACACTTCGTAAAGTAAACCTAGTGACCAAGTAACTAGTGACCGATTGCCGAAAGCATTCGTAAGACGAGGCGCACGACAGATCAGGCCCAGGAGATCAGGTGTTTCAGAATATCGAGCTGAGAGCTGGCCATCCCGCACTCTCACTGCTCTAGGGTGGAGTTATTTCGATATTATTGTAATTATTTATTTTTTTGCAATCTCACTTGGTGCCTACGACTCGGCATATATACGTGTTTGCCTCGCCAAACAAAAAAGACATTTTGGAGGAACGTATTTTTTTATACGCTTAATATTGTAGTGGCACACTCAACTTAGCCATATAGTCCTGACTACATGTTCTATCTAAGTAGAAGGCCAGAACGCATTTTCTAGGTCCACCTCTAGTTAGTCAAAGTTAAGGGTTGGCGTGGTTTAAGAGTAGAAACAATCAGCCATTTTGTGAAAGAAAAACCGAGGCATGAGTTAGGGCACAAATGCATTATGCCAACAGATACTGAAGGAAGAAGTGAATTATCCCTGCAAGTTCGTTCACATTGATACCCCTGTCACAAAACGAGCGCTCAAAAAGGGCGCGCCGCCAAATTCTCGCGAAGAAACGCCGGAGTGACGCCGCGAGGTCAACGATAAAAAAAAGAAAAACAACCAAAGACTTTCCGGGCGCGTGACCCTCTCCCCTCGGAAGCGTAGGTTCGCCCACGAACCTCCTCTCATCGGCGCCCGAGCAAGCCCTCGAATGTTCTAGATGGAAAGGGGCGTGGTGATGCCGGGTTGAGTCATCCGTCGGGGACGGCCTTCGAACTGTCTCGCCCTCTCCCCAGCCTTCGCTGCGTATCGCACCGACGAAATGATGAGAACTTTCTGGAATCGCGCGCGGAAGGTGTTTAATCGAGCAGCCGAGATGAGAGATCAGGAGAAGACGGAAGTTAGCGCCAGAGCGCGTAGGGATTCCGCCGTGTAGTCGGCGAAGGTTTTGTCCGTAGAGACAAAGGAGGAGAAGAAGATGATTTCCACCTGAGGGGTGACGACTCGAGCTACAGGCAAGAGTGTGTGTTTACCGCTATCGAGCGAAGACGCGTGGCAACAGCTGCGTGTGTGAAGCCGACGTGTTTCCGGCGAAGAAGTTTGAAGCTTGGAGAGTGGCAAATTGAAGACGCGAAGTTTCCTGGAAGAGAAACTTCGGCGAGGTTTCCTGGAAGAGAAACTTCGGGAACACTTGAAGACGCGGGGTTTCCTGGAAGAGACACTTCGGGAGCAGCAGAACGACAGAGGTTTCCTGGAAGAGAAACTTCAGGGGCAGCGGAACGACAGCAACGCTGGACTTTGAGTGAGTGATTCTCAGAAGAGTATCATCCAGACTTTCGTTCCAAGATTTTATCTTTTTAGTCTTTAAGTGTATTGGTTGTTCAATGCATGCGACTGCATTGTAGTGCGTATTGTTGTCTGTGTCCGTTGTTTCGAGTTTGGCTGATTGTACGGTGTAGTACGTTGTTTGATTGGTGACATATTGTATGCAACTATTGTGGAGTGTGCATACTCGTGTATTGTTTTTTGATCTGCCATTATTGAGAATATAATTCTGTTTTGTTTGTCAACTCTCGACTCTGACTTCTTCTTTGGGCCACAGCCGGCGTCCGCTGGCGCGCCAAAAAGAACCACTTCTAAATTGTCCGCGCTTTCGTGGTGCGGTTCGAGGGGCCAATACTTCGGCCCTTGGAATTAGCCCGGCGATCGCCTCCCTAAATAACGGGACAAGTGACAACCCCACACGAAAGTAGGAAATGCTCTATGCACTGCGTGATCTTTATTTCATGAGCAGCATAGTACCTGATGCGCGCAAATGTTCTTTGCGATAAGGAAGACATTGCATAGCTGTGTGCAGGAGAACACTGAAAGATCTCCACTCATTCTGGCAAGGTGCTCTTGACAAGCGTGAGTGCTGACTAGCAGTGCGGCTCAGTGTTCCGTATTGGATGCCACCAATTGCCCGAGCGGTGGTGCACTGTTCCTGCTCATGCTAGCAGATCTAGGGGGTTTCGTACCCTAACAAAAAAAGTTTATAAATCTTAGTTTTCTACAGATTCCCGACCACTCCACACTGTAAACAAAAATATACCCAGCTGCGAGGAATATGGGACGGATGCTCCCATTCTGATGCGGTGACCTCACTCAAACCGGAATGCACCGGAGCATTTATACATCCGTTTTCCACCGTTTTCCTTCGGTGTGTGATGGACGAAGGAAACCGGAGAAAAACGGGGCCAATTCTCTTATTATGTTCCCGTGGTTGCTCCACAACTGCTGCGGTGGATGCTCCGTAATTGCTCCGGCGCATCGCTTAGTGGCTTTCATTGGCTGTTGGAGGAGTTACGTAGACAGCTTCGCCACCGAGCGGCCGTCGTTCCCCACAAACCAACATGGCGTAGACCAAGCCAGTGCAGGGAGGATTGTGTGAAGCTTTCGGCTGTCTTCGGGAAAAGGAAATCGTTCTGTCCACTTTCTAAGTATCACAGGCGGCTACAAGCGGCCACTAAGGTTGTCATCAATAGAAGGGTGTTGTGGGAGCCTTAATCGTGTGGTGGTTCCGGGCAGCAAATGGCACCTTGCAATATCGCCAGGGTCGAACAACCTGGCGGTTGCAGGTGTGGCGCAAAACTGGTTAGGGAGCTCTTTTTGAAGTAGGGGTGTTTTCCTAGTCAGCTAGGTAGTGCTGAGATCGGACAATTTTGGGTTGAAAAACCAAGCTTGTGATCAATGTTAGGCTAATTTTACAAGACGTCAGTAAAAAGTCAGCGGAATTTCGATAATAACTTGTTTGAACTTTGTCTTTCATTTTTGTAAACATAACTTGGGGAAACGGAAACATAACTGAAACGGAAAGGTGAACGAGTCAGTACTGTTTCATTATGGCGTAAATGTAGCGCAAAAGAAAAAAGACGAGATCAAGAGAGTGAAAGGTTTCACTTTCTTGTCATCGTCTTTTTTTGCGCTACTTTTCCGCCATGATAACTTCGGTAAATTGAATCAAGTCACTGCAATATTTAGAGTCACTTTATATTAAACATGTAACATTAGAAAATATTGTAGTTTTGGATCTATTTAATAAAATGTTAATAATTGCTGTAGGTAAACCTAACCGGCAAAAAATATTTTTGTTCTTGTCAGTACACATAAACAGTAATATCTGTTCGCTTTCCATATGAATAAACGCCATGTCAAGGTCTACGACTATGTAAAAATTATTTTGATATCTCACGTGAGCTTAACTAATAAAACTTTATTAACTGAAACCAGCGTTAATTTTTATAAATGCGATAAACTGAGTTAGGTCAATGTGTTTGGTACAGACTTTTAGAACGCATTCTCGCACTCCTACTGGTTAAAAAGTTATTTCGATTCGATAACTGGTATCTGAGATATTAATATAAAAGCATACTGGACTCTTAGGGGAACGTGGCACTTTCAAGATAAGAAAGAGAGGGGCGAAAGAAACAGTCGAGACTCGGGAAGATGAATGCAAACAGAAAAAAATTCGCCCGAATCTGCATGTTACACTTCAAATATCGTTGGAAGACGTTAGTCTTGCATCTGGAGAAAGTGAACAAAACGTTAATATAATGTCCTGCGCAAGCAAATCGGTGAATGGTATTCTGGAGGCGCTGCGTTAGAGTGCCTAGAGCATTTAGCGGAGGCGAACGAGCGCATCGAGGCACGTTAGACACGAGTGCTATCTGGCAGTTATCTTCGAAAACGAAGGCATGCGCGCCCGCTGAGGAAGATGCGCGCCCTTCTCGGATGTGATAAGGTGTGGAACGCAAAGCGGCAGGTGCCACCACCGTGTCGTCGTAGCGAAGCGTTGAAAACACTTACCTTTTTGATGATTGATTTGTGGGGTTTAACGTCCCAAAACCACCACATGATTATGAGAGACGCCGTAGTGGAGGGCTCCGGAAATTTCGATCACCTGGGGTTCTTCAACGTGCACCCAAATCTGAGTACACGGGCATACACCATTTCCACCTCCATCGGAAATGCAGCCTCCACAGCCGGGATTTGATCCCGCGTCCTGCGGGTCAAACACTTGCCTTTTTGAGCATCGCGTTGCATTGTCAGCGCAGCGCGATAAACGCTACAGTCTTTATAGTTACTTGTGTCTCTTAAGTATGAAAGCAGACATACAAAACATTGACGTGTTGTTATGGCGCCTCATATATACGCAATAATTCCTTTTAATTGAAAATCGCACAGCTATGAACACTAAACCTTGAGCAATATTGGTGGGCGCTGCGAATGGGGTTGGCCGTTTCATTTCGTTTGAGGTATCGTTAAGGGTGGACAAACAGACAAATGGACAGACAGACAGACAGACAGACAGACAGACAGACAGACAGACAGACAGACAGACAGACAGACAGACAGACAGACAGACAGACAGACAGACGGACGGACGGACGGATGGACAGACAGACAGACAGACAGACAGACAGACAGACAGACAGACAGACAGACAGACAGACAGACAGACAGACAGACAGACAGACAGACAGAGCAAAGTTTTTCCATCCAAGGTTACCTAAGAAAGCCTATCGCCTTTATTAAGAGTTGCTTAGCAGGACGAGTCGTGAAACACTCGACGTTCCTGTGGAAGGGAGGGGGGTTGTGAAGTTAACCCATAAGGCAGCCCGGCTCAACAGTCTAAGAAGGAGGGGACGTGGTACTGAAAGAAAGAGAGAAAGAGAAGGCACTCTTTCGAAGAACTAGCCATGTTGTCTGTATTGATAATCAAAAACAGTGTTATCCTGCTGCTGCATTTTTTTTCAGTCCTGCTGCCACGACTGTAACTGCAGTTTTTTTTTTTGTGTGTGTGTGTCTGGAAGGCGGGAATACGAACAGTGCTGCGACGTAGTTTTCACCTGGACAGTGCAACAACGCCAGCCTGTGAACAGAAATTTGGAAAAGAATATTTCTGCAAGTCTAGTAGGCACGCCGTAACAGCCCGCGCGCATTACCTTCCTTGGTCTCCGGACTTTTACATGGACCTGTACGTTAAGAAAACTGGTCGGCCATCCCTTACTTCTGTTAGTATATGAGAAATTGCTGTTGGCGTAGGTAGGGTAATGTTTGTACCTTTTATTTTGTTACATTGTGTGAACTTTCTTGATTTTTTGCTTGAGGTTGTTCAAAGAAGTACTTTGAAATATATTCACTACGACAAGTATCCAAACAAACCGGGCATTGCAAATTAGAAAAAAAAGCAACGCCAAACTATCTCAAAATTTATGTTTCAAGGAAGATGAAGCTACGTTTTGGTTAATTGCAGGCCACAACCATGCAAACTGTGAGGACCTACTTTGCTAGATGTATGCCAATGAGCACGTACAAAAAATGGGACTGTAATAATCAGTATTATTATTTGATAAATATATGGAATCATCAGAAGGGGCATACCTGATACCGTTTACGAGAGTACCTAAATACGATTATTTATGTCGAAAAATTACTTTTGAATGTTTCAGCAAAGGTAGAGCTGTCGATTTATAATTATATAGAAATCATTCGCCAGATTTGAACATTGTTCGTGTCACTGAGGTGTGTTTTTATCCGGTAGAGGCTTTCTGACATCAAAGCACATGGGATGTGCTTCTTGATATTGAATGCTCATTCTGTACTTTTTTCGTGTGTGTGTGTGGTCAGTTTTAGAAATTGGTTCTTCTCATGGACTCACAGACTGTATAGGCTTCTATTGAGTGTAAGTGGCTTCAGTGTTAAAAGTTTTCGTGCCTCTGCATCCTTTGAAATTCTTGTATTGAATTATTTTTTTCCTGAATTATGCAGGAAGCAATCAGCTGTGCCATTGCGTCGTCAATGTATGTGATTAATGGTCCTTCGGGGATGGTGAAAAGTTGTTCCCGGTGGCCACGTTTTCATTGTCGTGCGTAATTTTGCAACAATCTGGGCTTCCTTTCAAAACAACCCATATCATTGTCCTGCGTAAATTTGCAGCATTCTGGGCTTCATTTCAAAACAACCCACTCTAAACTTGTACGCTGTTGATTTCAAGTGACATCTCTCCTTGTGTTTTTTTTTTGTGATTTTTTGGTGTGTTTGTTATCTTTTTCTCTGAAAAGCTGGGTCATAAACCAGGAGCTGCACCTTATTTTGAATGCATCAAACCATAAAAAGTCAACTGTTTTCATAAACTGAATCTGCTAGAGCTAAATTGGAATAAAATACACAGTAACTCTGAACTGATTGCATGAAAAATGAGACTTCCTTCATATAACCAGTGCGTGAAACGATCAGCATACAATAAAAAACAGCGAAGCAGACAAGTTAAAAAATACTGATCCACCTCACTGAAACTATGCCTGGACAAAGTAAGTATATATTCGTTAAATACTCGGGAAGTGCAAAACAAAAGCTCTGCATAGCCGGACTGAAAAACCCGTGGAAAATGATCAAAAGGTGTCACACAATAGCTCCGGTTAGCCGGACTGAAAATCCGCAAAAAATGCTTCGGAGCTGCCACACTATCATTCCGGCCAGCCGGAGCTATTGTGTATCACCTTTTGATCATTTTCCACGGGTTTTTTTAGTCCGGCTATCCTCCTGCTGGCCGGCTTTCCCTCCGGCCAGCCGGAGGACAGCACTCCGGCGGCGCCACACAATTTCTCCGGTCGGCTGGAGTGAAATATTTAGTAAAAGTACTCCGGGTGCACCACGCGATTCCTCCGGTCTGCCGGAGCAAAAACTTGTTTGTGAGGTCCCGAGTAAAAATTGTCCCGAATGTGGGGGATGCTAGAGGACAAGCGTTTTACACCGACCTCGGAGTAATTTTTTACAGTGCACACGCGTGACAAAACAGCTTAGTCTTCTTGAACGGTGTACCTTTTTTTTTTCATTTCAAGGAATTAATAGGGATGGCATCGTTGGAAGTCCAAATTCTCCTAAATGGAGCCCCACTCAGTTACACTGGACCGCAGATACTCTATACTCGTCTTTTGACAGTATAGAGTATCTTTTGAGAATATAGAGTGTACTCTATACTAGCCTTTTGTTTCGCGGGAGGTTGTTTCTGCGTAAAACTGAATGCACGCGAAGGACACGGTATGTTAAGGCCTGACCACAAGTACGCGTTGCGACGAGTCAGCGGGTGCCTTTTTCACGCGGCGCTGAACCATCTTCCTGTGAAGAGGGACGGCATGCCGCTTCAACTCAACGTGCGCTCTGTTTCAATGTAGAGAGGGCGCGTCAAAAGGCTACGTGCTGATGCACTGCAACGCATTCGTGTGTTCAGAAGGGCCCGCTAGAAGCCACCTCGAAGAAAGTGTTAGGATGATGCGTAGCAAGTTCCATTGAACGGATGATTGTTTATTGGGGCCCAAAGGTGATTCCGGGGCTTTGCAATCCGTGTACATGTGCCCTGTGTCTGGCTAACGCTGATCGCGCCTTGTACGAGCGTCCACACTGATCGCATCTAAGCGTCTTCTCGCGCTCGTGGCAGACGATGTGGCGGCGGAGCCACGCCAAGGAGTAGTAGCGCTCGTGGCAAACGGGACAAGCGTAAGGCCTGTCCGTACCGCTGCAGTCGCCATCTTCCTTCACCTGGGCATCTCTGGTGGAATGGGCATCGACAGAAGTGTCTTCCACTTGCGTCAGAGAAGCTGGTGGTGCCTTCCTGATGCGCATGACTGCAATGGTAAACACCAACTTGTACTGTTTATTTTTATTATCATTTAAACATACAACTTGGGTGCAGTCTTCAGAACGTTCTGTTACAGAACTGATCGCAACGTAACACGAGGACAAGATGAAGCAAACAGCCAATGGGTGAGCTGAGAGAATTCAGAATGATGTTCAACGCATGAAGAAATAGAGTGTTATAACTGAATGTCACACTGGGAGGAATAATTTCGCAAAGCTTGATATTGAGAAGTGTAATTACATTATAAGTTTAATTGCCCTTGTGTGTTGATTGGACGCTAGGTGTGGTACGTCACAATTTCACTACACTTTCAGCATGTGCGGGTGGGGTAAATATTTTTTTTTTGCCATCTATCAGCTCGGCATGGGCCCAAAAATACAGGCTTGTTCGACTATGCAGCCGGAGCGCTTACGTTTAATGCCAATAGAAGTCCTTCGGATGCCTATATTTAGTCGATTTCTCTGGCGGAACAGCATTTTCATACTTTTCTTGCCCGTTTCTTGCCTAGCCGACTGCAAAATAAATGACTGTACTGCCATTTCCTGTAGTCGCTCTCACGTCTGGACGTTTTATGAGCCTCGAAATATTCCATGCGGCTCGATAGAAGGTTCTATCAGAAAGTGTGTTTAAGATTGCGCTTGTTTCGACACATTCAATTGCAAAATGTGTGACATGGTTGACGGTAGATTTGTTTTGAAATAATACATAAATAAAGCGGAATGTAGCCAAACATAACCATGCAATGTATTCTAAGTGTCAGCGTGGTAGCCAGTTAGAACAGATGCAGTATTGTGAACACATTTTGTTGTTATCAAACAATAAATAGTATACTCCTGATTCGTGACTAAGAATATACATTGCATTAGGAACAAATGTTTTCTCTCGCTTGGACCTCAGCTTTACGGTAAGATGTTAATAAATAAATAAAGAAATAAATAAATAAATAAATAAATAAATACCGTTTAATTGCGCTTCCTTATAGTTATGAGTCCTAACCAGCATAACTTTGGCCCACTTAAGTAAGAAAAAAAACTTCCAGAATGCTTCAGCCTGGCCTTCAAAGATCTTCAAAAGTGTTCAACTGGGCAAGGCTGAAAATGTGCGTTAGTAACGATATGCGACGACGCCGGAATTCTTCTTTTTGAGAATTGGCGAAGCACCCAGTATGTGTACGTATAGCAGCACATGCACCTGTATACAGCTGCTCATTTTACTGGTGCTGTATCTGAAAATGATGACTAATTATGCCTGGGTGTTTTGCAATGGGCGTACCTTTAAACCCAGCACTCGTTGCTCAGTTCACATGTTTTGACCTCCTCGTCTTTCTGTAAATAAACATTTATCTCTCTTCTTCTTGTTGTATGCAGTTATACCCTTCTTCTATATAATACTACATGTGGGAAAGATACTCCTCGTGCTACATGAAATTCGTGAAGTGTCTCTTTCCGAAGCATTTCAAGCACTACCGTACATTCCTTTCTGACTGCAGATTTTTTGATACTTTACTCCCATGCATCTATCTCAAACTTTTGGTCATGACCAGTGATCCTAGAACCAACACTGGAATTTCAACCAAACGTGCTCTTCAACGATATCACTTTAAAACTCCACAGAAACAATAAGCATTGAACCATTTCATACAGAACAGATGCTCAAAGGGCAGTGGCGCGCCTCGCCGCGGTGGTGTAGTGGCTAAGGTACTCGTCTGGTGACCCGCAGGTCACAAGATTGAATCGCGGCTGCGGCGGCTGCATTTGCGATGGAGGCGGTATGGTTGTAAACGCGTATGCTCAGATTTCGGTGGACGTCAAAGAACCCCAGGGGGTCGAAAGTTTCGCAGCCCTCCACTACGGCGTCTCTCATAATCATAAGTTTGTTTTGGGACGTTAAAACCCAACATATCAAAGTGCAGTGGCGCAGCCAGAATGTAAAACACCCGGCCCTCCCCCCCCCCCCCAAACGTTTTTTTACGTCATAGGATATAGTGCCAAAAACGCCAGGCCTGTCCGTAACGCGCAGCAGAGTCAAAGCGAAAGCTAGAAGAGTGGCCTTTCAGAGCCTTTTCTGAACACTCTTTGTGTAACTGCTATAAGCACGCTTGCTGGGTGCCAACTACGTCATAAACAATCATATTTTTATGTAGCAAGCCAGCAACTATGCTATCCTTCGTAAGTGTTCTGAAAAGCGTGGTATCCGCTACACACTTACTAGAAAATTCATGCAGTGGCTGACGAGGATGAATATTTTTGCCGGAGGGGGTTTGATGCGCTGCAGTTATTGGTGATCTAGAACAAGTTTTGTAATGGGTTGGAGCATTGGAGGGCCTAGCCGTTACGCAATTCACATTGTGTGACGCCTGCGCGTTCTTTTGATCTTCTAAAACACTTTATTACTCAAATTAACGTGATTCCTTTCCCGAAATCAAGCCGACCTAAGGCCAGTTTAGAAACTATTTCTAAGCACCGGCGTGGCTTACTGGTTGGCGCATTGGATTACCTACTCGTTACGCAATTTGCATTATGTGACGCGTGCTTGTTCCTTTGGTGTTCTAAAACGCTTTATTACTCATGTTAACGCAATTACTTTCCCGACATCAAGCCTGCCTAAGGCCAGTCTAAAAACTATTTCCAAAGCTACATTACATTTTTTGAAGTTGCTGGCACCAACATAAGTTTTGATAAAAGTAGAGGATTCTGCCTAGGAATAAGGGCCCAAACTTTTTCGGTGCTTATCCATTGGAATGCGACTCCTATGCGGTACCTCGGTGTACCTCTCAATAACTATCGCAACAGCGCCCACGATGGACCGCTTCGGAAACTACGATACGCCAAAGGTGGCAACATATAGCATGGACGAGAGCTTCCCATTCTTGCGAGAGTGAAAGCGTGCAATGTATTCCTTGCGTAAAGCTTATTTGTGTTCTGCAGGTGTTGCACTACTCTCGTGTCCACATTAAGTCCTGTCATAAGATATATGCCTGCTTTATTTCGAGCTCTTCCTGGAAACTCATGAGAAGAGACAACCTTTTTCTTCAACTTGAAAAAGGTGGCCTCCACCTGATGCATTTGTTTTTGCGGCTGTTGGCTCTGAGATTTGTTTTTTTTTTACCTCAAGGATGTGTGCCAACCCTTTTTTTAGCGGTCCTTCAAAACCGTCAATATTACCACCTTTTTTTTATTCATGTCACAACAGCCGTTACAAAGGAGTGACCGTTGCGGAGATCCCTAAAAAATTGTTGATACTGGCAATTTTTTGAAAGGCAGATTAAGTTTAGACTATATGTATAATATTGGCAGAACAATGTTGACTGCTTCACTTGTGAATAATCTTTTCCCTGAACTCGTTTATTGAATGTCATACTCGCTTTAGTCTGATCACGATATATTATTTGTGTATGTAGAATGTGAATATCTCCTTCAGCGAAAACCTTTTTTTTTTTTTTTTAAATGCACCCTTCCACTCTGACAGTGAAAACGTTGCCGAATGAAAAAGTAATGTATATGATTTGGCAATAAATTGTAGGCTCTGCAGGCAACCCGAGACGATAGACCATCGTTTCATTCACTATTGTAATGTATTTTATTTTTGGGAGATTCTAAAAAGAACAATCTAAATATAACTTCCAATCACAGATCATGGTACTAGGTTCAGGTTCCTCCCTTTTAAAAAGAGCCTGACCGATAATGTTCTATATGGCCTGTTCTTGTTACTGGGACAGTATTCACTATGGAAAGGGCGCATGATTGATAGACACGGAGAGCCACCACGGTCGACAAGATTCGTCTTCCGAGAAGCAGCTGCTCAAGTGCGCAGCGTTGTTGAGACTTTTTACCCCGTTCCGAAGTGGCTTCTCCTTCTTGGACGCTTGTATGTGTTTACCTGACTTTTGATGAAGTATGTTGGGTGTAGTTCACAATTACTGATGATGATTTTATGCATTCAGCAAGAAAAGCACTGACATAGCTCAGCGGTAGAATTCTCGGCTATCACGCAGTGGACCCCGTTTTGAATCCCATTGTGTCCTTGGCGTTTTTTCCAAAAAGTTTTTACATATTTTTGCGATACTGGTTACGGACACCGACGGCAGTGGCATGAACCGTTTTCTGATCTTGTAACAGCTTTCGCTGCAAAAATGAGTTTCAAAACCATATCTTTACCTAGAGATCTTCATGCTTATTAAGATAGTTGTTGATCTTCAGTCTATTAGAATTCGGCCCTGTACCTTTTCCAACTTTCTTCTAGTGGAGCACCCGTTGTCTGAATAGAGCATAAAATTTAATCTACCTTTTATCAAAAAAACCGCTAAGAGTATGACTGTGACATATGGCCCGCATATTTAACGTAATAGTGACACTAATCTGATACCATAAAAACTAGCTCTGATGTTTGTCTCACAAAGAAAGAAATATTGTTCTCATTTCTCAAGTGTTATCAGAGAGACTTTCTAAACAATCTTTTAGTTGTAGCACACATGTTTACCAAACTTTAAGGTTGAGGCTTTTTGAATGAATCAAGGTATAGTCTGAAAAAAACTTATGTGTAATTGGTCCGATAGTCTTCAAAGAAAGATGCATTTAGTCTGGGAAAAGTTCTGAAAACTGAATGGTAGAAAAAAGTCCCTTTACGTAAGAAAACACACGGAACGTGCTCACAATATACAGCCATAATTCCCCTAAGAATAAACCAGGAGGGGGGGGGGGGGGAATCGCGATAAAAATGTGATGAACTTAGTCAGTGAATATATTCAACCCATCAGTCCATAATTATTGTTTAAATGCGTATACACGAATAAACAATTGTGGAAAAGAGCCCGCATACCCGTTGAAGGACAGGTCTCTTGCGCCATTTTTAAAGAGACTGAAAGTGCTGGGAGCACCCCCTTAAAATGGGCCTTTTCCTCTTTGTATGCTATCACGTAAAACTTCTGGTAAGGGGATGGAGGGCAGCTGACTACCTCCTAACTACGTCACTTCCTCGCAATGCGTATTATGTTTCTGTAATGAAATCAAGAAATCAATTTTTCGGGATACCTGCCCTAATATATCCCCTTACAGGGGAACTGACACCAATTATCGAGGGATGGTTTACTCTGCCGAGCAAACTTCTTGTGCACCGAAGACGATTCCCAACAAGTCCGAAGCTCAGCAAATACCGATGGTGCAGAATTTTATATGTTAAGTCAATTTTACCGTGGCGCAACTCGACACTAACTGAACGACAGACTACAGTACTAATTCTAGCGGCTTCAAGCAGCATGCAGTCTGACCATTTTGCATGACAACAGGCACACAAAGTTGCAAAATGGTCAGTCCAAAATGGTCATTTGCGCTTCACCAACACAGCCACGGTGCGTAGAGGCCGTGTAGACGTCACGATACCTTGCGCAAGCACCAGACGAGAAGCTTATAGCGTGTTGAGACGTCATGGTGCAGTAAGATCCAAAACTAGCTCTTCAAAAGCAATTTTTAATCTCTTCAAGGCGCGGCCTTTCATTTGAAGCAAAGAAACGACAGCCGAAAACTTTCGTGTCAGTGCCCCTTTACGGTTGGAGTATGCCCACGTAGCGCCTAAGAAATCTGGATGATATGCGACACGGGCATAGGCAAGCCCCACTACCAAGCGCCGCAGCTGTGAGGGAAAGCGAAGGCATTGGGGGGAGAAAGGGGAGCGAAGGAAAGATAGATACTTGTGGAGAAAGCAGTTCTGGCCTAGAGTAAGGGGGAATAAACCTTACTAAGACGAGGAGTCATGTGGCAAGGAGCGTGGAACGAGGAAGGGGTGAGATCTGAGCAAAAGCTATCCTCGACGAAGTGAAAAGAGAGAAGGCAATGCAGCAGTGGGAGAATGAATGAGCGGAAGCAAGATTTCACGCGGAGGTGGAATTCGAACCCGACTAGACACGTTAGTAAATCTCCGAGATGCCCGCCATCAGCAGTTAAGCGGTAGGTGTGAATAGTTTGTCGTTTGAATGTTGAATGAAGGGCCTCTCGGTTACTCAGTGGTTAATGCCTCGCGGTTAATGACGCAGTGGTCTCACGTTCGATTCCGTGCGACGGAGTCTTTTTTATGAGATTTCTTTCTTTCTTGCGTTTTCATATATATAGATACGTATACATATACGGTGCATGACATCGACGCCGACGCAAGCGGCAAAATCCAGCTGAGAGTGTCCATATAACTGCTATCGCAGTAAAAAAAAAAGAGAGGGTGAGAAAGAGATAAACACAAAATATAGAGAGAGAAAGCATAGTGTGGAGACACTTGGAGTGGGAAAGGGAAGTGATGTCGTGGAGTAGGGATGTGAACAGGAAAAGGATGGAGAAGGCCACCAAGTCCGTCGATTCGTACCCATTCACAGCGCTAGTGGGTAGCGGCCCCTATTTTCTTTCCTTGAAGCACTGCACTAAACATGCTTGCTAGTAAAACTGAGGGAGCATTCGAGCTTCAAGTAGTGAAATCTAGTTGAAACTGAACAGGCGAGCTTCGTTGTATTGCTTCTGTCCGATTGATCTTGCAGTTCCCACACAGGCTTTCATTATAAGCTCTGGGAACTGGCGTGCCGTACTTCTTTCTCTTTTGCCTTCACCGTCACCAGCCTGCAGTCTCCATGCGAACATCTTGAACCGTATATATATATATATATATATATATATATATATATATATATATATATATATATATATATATATATATATATATATATATATATATATATATATATATATATATATATATATATATATTTATATATATATATATATATATATATATATATATATATATATATATATATATATATATATATATATATATATATATATATATATATATATATATATATATATATATATATATATATATATATATATTTATATATATATTTATCTATATATATATATATTTATATATATATATATATATATATAAATATAGAGATACATATATATATATAAATATATATATATATATATATATATATAATAAAGAGAGAGAGAGAGAGCTCTAGTACTTGTTTCTCGCGCAGAAACTACACACAACGTAGGGACTACATTAATTAGTGGCCGAATGCTCTCGACTTGGCTCGGTAGCCTTTTCTGGATTACCAAAAAGTGTGGTGTGCGGGTATAAGAGCTGCAAGTTAGAGCAAGTTCGTTTAGGGTAAGGTTTAAAAAAGCGCTTTGTCATACCTCTCACAGCAATTGCCGTCATGGCCGGTGGCTCTTTAGGCTCGACCAGAGCATGACCCTGGCTGCACGTGTCCTCCGACGGCGCAGACTCGGACTTTGGACCCACGATGGGGCTGTACTCAGGTGGCGGTATCGACTTCGCTTCCGAGGCGTTCGCCATTCGGGCGCCCTCTTGACTGATCAGTACGGGTGCTTGTTTGTCGACGACGCGACACGTACTACGTGAACGAGTCACAGCACGCGGCTTCCACGTGGGAACAAGAGGTCTAGGCAATGCGGACTACGCCAGAAGCATTGCGGGCTCATCTGATGGGATCACGTGGAATCCGCCAGATGCCCATGTCACCCGATGCGTCCTAGACGCAAGCCAGCATTGTGCACGTATGCTGTTAGAACGGTGCCGCTCAGACGGAGATTCGTGGGTGTCGTTTCTGTCTGCGTCACGAAGGATAGGGAACGTTCCCACAGACTGTGAGAGAGCTTACATAGGTACTACTGGCGGGTATATGTACTTATTTAATACGTCGCTTTTATTTTGCGAGGGGTGTCGGGGCCTGGTAACCCGAGCAGGCCCCCAGGAATTGAATGCGCGAACATTGGGTGATCTGTGTCTCCCGACGCCAAGGGCCATGTGTCGAGCTACGTAGCATTCGAAATAACTAGAAAAGGAGAGATAGGCGGTGCACTTCAATACGATTTCGATTGGGCGCATTTTGAAAAAGCGCAGCCGTTGAGGCTAAAACCTTTATGCACTTTGAGCAACCACTTATTATCATATTGTTTAAGTCGTACTCTAGTTGGCTGTGTCATGACGTGATGATTCTTGTTTAAGGTCCGCACAGTAATAATGTCTACAGTTTTACGTTTGAATATCACTATATGATTACTATATGATTATAAAGGACGCCGTAGTGCAGGGCTCCGGAAATTTCGCCCATTTGGTGTGTTTTGTTTTGCAAAGACGTTGCACATTACACGGGTCTCTACACAACCACACCAGACGCTATATCAAGCAAGCGACTCTTTATGGGAGGCTACCGCGGGGCACGCACGCCCTCTCTCAAGGTGGCTAGGCGAGGGGAGATCACCCCGCTTCATTAAGTGGTAACCGTCCTGGTACAGTAGCATTAAAATTTTGAATTTAAATTCATTAGATCTACAAAATACTATGTGATCCCTTCCATGTAATTATTCGTAGCTTGGCCATCCGCTAAAGTGGATGTGAGCCTTACACAGAGGCCATCATCATCGTCGTTGCGTCGTCGTCGTCGCAAGTACGCGCAACACTCGAGCGTTTTAACGTGATGCCAAAAGGGCCGTTTGTGTCTGCATTTACAGGTTTTAAGCAGATCTTCAAAGTATGTGGAAGAGGGATAAGAGTGGGCATCAACAACATGTAACATCTGATATCGCTTATCTCCATCACAAGGTTAAGGCTGCTGGACAAAACATTATGTTTCAATAAGTACCTGGCTATGCTGGTATATTGAGAAACGAAAAGCTCATGATGCTGTCCGTAATAGACTACAATTCAGGAATTTCAGAAGGATATTTTTTTTTACTATTTCCGACGCTTCGAACGTCGCGAAACAATATGCCTACTAAGAAAAAGACTACCTTTCGAATTCGCCACTTCATGACAACAGCTAACTCTGTATTGTATTGACTAAAATTGAGCGCGCAATTTTTCAACTCATTTTCTCGCCACCTAGAGAAATTATATCTTCTTCGACTGAACGTGACGTACACAAACTGTTACGTGTACCGCATAGGGCGTACCACAAGTCCGTGTTGTCATAACTGCGGCAGCATAGAGACAGTTCAGGACATACTACTATGATGCCCACGTACAACAATGAGAGACAACTGTTCAAAGAAGAAATGGACGTGATCTGCCACGAACAGTTAACTTTGCGGAACATATTAGGCAATGTGGGCGAACCTTCGAAACGTCGTCGGGTCATACTGTCATTGATCAATTGCCTATCCAATATTGGCATTGTGGGAAGGCTCGGATAATACGACATCTCGCATAGGAAAGTATTGATTTATCTGATACCCTAATGTAAATCGTTTCATCAGGTTCACGTGATTACCACTTTTTCTTCACATTGACGCGTGTCAAAGTATGGCGACAAAGTATGGGTTTGGACGCCCGTACGAAAACGAGGACTTTCCGAAAAACTCTTAAGAAGATACTTTGGACCGTACCTAGTTGTGCCACGACTGAGCGATGTCACTTACAAAGTTGTTCCCGACTGTTCGTATAGTACAAGGCGTCGCCACCACCATCCTGAACTCGTTCACGTGGTCCGCATGAAACCTTACGTCAGCGAGTGATTGCGTGATACTCTACTTTAGAAAAAAAAACTGCATTACAGACTACGCATCGGAGCGATGCTTTTTGTGAGAGACGCAATTGACGCGTGTCTAAATGTGGACGATAACGACGATGGGGCATTTAGTGGGCACGAGGTAGTGGTCCTCTAGCTTCTCTCGAGGCCGAAGAAGACGATCTTGGGGCTCAGCTGTTGAGGACACGCTGCTTTCGTCGTCCCAAGGTGTATCTGTGTTTTATTCGCGTTGTACCGCGACAATATATTTCTTTTCTATTAAAATCTTTCAGTACCCTTCCCCATCCCTACACAAAGTAGCATGCCAATCACGTATAAAGCCCGGCCAAAGTCCGTTTTTCCTAATGAATAGTCTTTCTCTTTCTCCTTCACAGAAGTGATGCCAGCAAGTATCTTGGCAAGTATGGCCACCGCTTACCATCAGAAAAACCTGCAACTCTGGTGCATCCTTACTGTTCGCGAAGGGTGCAACGTACTCATAGATTAATATCAGGCTTTCTTCAGCGAGCAGAATCATCTGGTGGACGCCGAAGATACGTTTTTGTCCATTGATTTACGTGTATCTCAAGCCGGCAAAGAAACCTTAGGAAGACCCCATCAACTAGCTTCACTACTCCATGAATGGTCCGGCATTGGCTGGTTTGACCCATTTGCAAAATACTTAATACTTGCAACTTATTCGTGTCAGGTGACACAGCGGTCTTAACCAAGCGAAAGGGAACTATAGACGATGACAAACTAAGAAGAAAAAATTGGCCCCGTATCTGCATGTTACACTGCAAGCGTTGTCGAAAGACGATAGTTTTGCGTCCGGAGAAAGTGAACAAAACGTTTATTTGATGTTCTGTGCAAGAAAATTGGTGAATGGTATTCTGGAGGCGCTGAGTTAGAGTGCCTCGAGCTTGCAGTGGAGGCGAACGAGCGCATTAAGTCGCATCACACGTGAGTCGTGAGCATAGGTCGGCACTTTGAGGGACTACTCACTCATACTCACTCACCACAATTTTTTCAGCCTTCACCCTCACTCACGTTCATACTCACGTCTACTCCCCCTCATAGGCCCTCACTCACGTTCATACTCACGCCTACTCACACTCATGAATGCTCACTAACGTTCATACTCTCTCCTTGTCACACTCAAAGTACTCACTCAAGTTCAGACTCAATCCTTCTCACACTCAAAGTACAAACTCACGTTCATACTCACGCCTAATCACATTCACTTCTTCTTACTCAAGTTCATACTCACCTATACTCATACTCAGAGTACTCACTCACGTTCATACTCACTCCTACTCACACTCAAGTGTACTCACTTACGTTCAAACTCACTCCTACTCACACTGAAAGTACTCATTCACGTTCATACTCACTCTTACTCATACTCATGAGTACTCACTCATTTCATACTCACGACTACTCAAACTTGTGAGTACTCACTCACGTTCACCCTCACGCCAGCTAGAACTCATAGGCCCTCACTCACGTTTATACTCACGACTACTCACACCGATGAGTACTCACTCATGTTCATACTCACGCCTACTCGCACTCACTCACCTTTATACTCACGCCTACTCACACTCATTGTTCATGGCTCACGTTCATACGCCTGACTACTCACACTCTTAGAGAAACACGGGCAGCTGGGCGAGTTGGTAATTCATATTAACTGAGGTGTGCGAAAAATTGAAGTAGAAAAGAAAGACACCTCGAGACAGCGCGCCGTGTCCTGGTGTCTCCTTTTTCTACTTCAAATTTTCGTGCACCTCAATTAAGACTCATAGTTACTCACTCACCTTCATACTCACGCATGCTCAAAATCATAGGCCCTCACTCACATCCGCACTCATAAGAATTCACCTTCATACTTATGCCTACCTATACTCAGGCACACTCACCCACGTACTTTTACATTCACATACTCATCATCATCACAACAGGACAAAGGCCTCTCCCCTGTTCCGCCAGTCAACTTGGTCCTTTGCTTGCTGTTGCCACTTCATACCCGCAAACTTTCTAATCTCATCTGCCAACCAAATGTTGTCTCCCCTTTTCCCGCTTTACTTCTCTTGGAATCTACAAAATAACCGACAGAAAACGAAAGTAATGAACAACAACCTCGAAAGAAAAAAGCGCTTCAAGATAGGTGGCAGTGCACTTGAAGTTGGAAAAGGTATATAGGTCTACTTCGGCAGGTAGTACTTGCGGAGCCGAGCCACGAGACTGAAGTAACTAAAAAATAAGAGTGGGGTGGAGAAGATTCGGCAAGCATTCTCAGCTCATGGCTGGTAGATTGTCACTATCCCCTCAAACGAAGGTATATAACAGCTGCATCCTGCCGGTACTTACCTACTGAGCAGAAAGCTAGAGGCTTACAAAAAGGGTTCAGCTTAAATTGAGGACGAAGCAGAGAGCGATGGAAAGGAAAATAGTAGTTGTAGCCTTAAATGTTTAAGAAAAGAGCAGAGTGGATCAGAACAAACCGTGGTTAAGGATATCATAGTTGAAATCAAGAAGAATAAATGGACATGGGCCGGGCATGTAGCGCGTAGGCAGGATAACAACTGGTCATTAAGCATAACTGACCAGATTTCCAGAGAAAGCAAACGGGTTAAGGGGAGGCAGTAAGTTAGGTGGGCAGATGAGATTAGGAAGTTCGCGGGTACATAATTGCAGCAGCAAGCACAGGACCGAGTTGAGTGGTGGATCATGGGAGAGGCCTTTGTCCTGCAGTGGACGTTGTCAGGCCGATGATGAATATTAACATTGAGGTAGCGTTACGTGTACTCAGGTTACTCAAGAAACAATCGAGCTGAACAATTGTCGCTTTCTTTTAGGGTCGCTGGGCTCGACAAACAGGCAATGACTCAGCGCAATTACGACGCCTCTGCACATTCATTTGTGTGCCATGACGCGTAGGAGACGCTGAGACATCGTTTAGAATCTCAGTTATGTGTTACAAGCACTCAAAACGCGCTTTCGTAGGCTACGACGCACGCGCGCGCGAAATAGAGACGCTCTCGACAGCTTTAGTATACTACACGGCCGCCGCTGATTACCCGCCAGAACCCAAGACGTTGCCATGCCATCCGGCTCGGCCGCTTCGTTCGTTTCACTGCCCCTAGCCCCTCCTGACTGCACTAGCGGGACAGGCGGGCGCCGCGGCGCCGCGGCCACCCCGGCCTCCCGGCCACTGGCGCGACCGTCGAGACGGCGCCTCCCCTCTCTGCCTCGCCTTTAGACGGAATGGGTTGCGTACGGCAGTTTTGCATTCGAGAAGTTGTGCGCATCTTCGGAGATGTTTTCCTTCCTCTGTGGGTCGCGCTCACGCAGAGACTTCTTTGACTCCGTGCCCGCACTGACGATTGCAGGGGGCCTTATTTATGGATCTGCAGACGCGGTTAACGTTGATTGGCAGTGTGCATACACAGGGTTATCGCGGACAGCCGAATGAAACGGTAGTTAACGAGTTGCGTTATGTGTGCTTTTGTACTAGCCCGCGTTATGTTAATGACAGAATAAATTATCAAGGGCAATTGGGCGCTTATTGCACATTGTGTCTGCACTGTTGAAGGCATAATAAGCCGCCGAAAAGTGAAGCGAGGGTAGAGATTGAAACGGCGATGCGAACAGGATCCGATTACGCTATCGCATACTATACTATTCACGGCGAAGCTCAACCGTCCTCCAAGCTTTCCTTTTTTTTTTTTTTTTAGGGGCGAAGCTCCTTAGGGCGTGGGCTGTGCGTCCCCTGCAGCCTGTATGTAGCCACCTCTAGTTTAGTTCTTGCAGTGTTCACTAGATGGCGGTACCGTGCCCTGTGTGTAGCCACCTCTAGTTTAGTTCTTGCAGTGTTCACTAGATGGCGGTACCGTCTCCTGTATGTAGCCACCTCTCGTTTAGTTCTTGTAGTGTTTACTAGATGGTGGTACTTGTAGCTGATGATGAAAAGATGCAAGATGTTATAAACTAGAAAGCGGTACTTGTAGTTGATGAAAGACGCGAGATCTTATAAAATAGGTATGATGTCACATATGGCGCGTGTCATTGGTTGAAGGCAATCGTTCGATTTAGTGCGGCGGCGTACGCTAGGGGGAGCGATGTAATAAAATCGAGTGGGCAAAATGTACAGAGGATTCATGGTTTACCAAGTTTACCTCCGGAGCTTCGCCCACTCATCATCATTCACTTCGTGGATATGGCGGAATTTTTTTTCATAATGGGGCACTGAGAAGGCGAAGTTTGCACACAGCTTCGCGCTTGAGACGTCATGAGATCACTTAAGGTTTTCGCTCAAGGCAACCTTCCCTTGAGGGATAACGCAGAGATAGAAACTGCAAAATTGCTGCGCACAATGTGCGTAGCGCACACAACGTGCTTTCTCTCGCGGGCCATTTCAGCGTGTTTTTTTTTTTTTTTTTTGTCGCTTGCGCAGTGCATTTCTTTTTTTCTGAACCGGCTCGCGCGGCGATTTTCGTTAAAGGGCTTCTCAAGACCTTGTTGTTTTACATGTATTATTAGCGCGTAGTGTAGACTGAAGGCGCAAGAGGTAAGTGCAGCAAGAACGGTAGCTGTACCCTCAACTCGACTTTTGCGCGGTCACCTCGCCCTCCCCCCCCAAAAATCTGATGTAGGATGGCTCCTACATCAACTAACTGAAGGCTTTTACGTATAGGAAGCTTGCATGCCATAGTGCCCGTTATTTCCAACGTATTGAGGATGCCGTTGCGTTGGTTACAAATATTTATCACACTCATAGTAACTCACTCATGTTCTTACTCGTTGCTACTCACACTCACTGCAACTCACTCACCTTCGCAGTCAAGTCTACTCACACTCATGAGTACTCACCCACGTTCGTACTTACTCCTACTCACATTCATGAGCTCTCACTCACTCCTAATCACACTCATGAATACTCACTCACGTTCATACTCACGAATACTCACACTCATCAGTACTCATTCATGTTCAAACACCTGCTCACACTCATGAGTACTCACTCACGTTCATACTCTCTCCTTCTCACACTCAGAGTACTCACTCACGTCCATAATCACGGATACTCACACTCACAATACTCACTCACGTTCATACTCAATTCTACTCACACTCAGAGTACTCACTCACATTCATACTCACTTATACTCAAACTCAGAGTAGT
This sequence comes from Rhipicephalus microplus, assembly GCF_043290135.1. Taxonomy (NCBI): domain Eukaryota; kingdom Metazoa; phylum Arthropoda; class Arachnida; order Ixodida; family Ixodidae; genus Rhipicephalus; species Rhipicephalus microplus. The sequence goes on along the minus strand of NC_134710.1, from coordinate 425,460,121 downwards.
CACTCACGTTCATACTCACTTCTATTCACACTCAGAATACTCATTCGCGTTCATACTCACTTCTACTAACACTGGAAGTACTCATTCACGTCCATACTCACTCTTACTTATACTCATGAGTACTCACTCACGTTCTACTCACTCCTACTCATCCTCATCAGTACTCACTCATACTCACACTCAACATGTTCAAATGAGTATGAATGAGTGTGAGTGAGTGTACTCATGAGTGAGTATGCCGAGCTATGGTCATGAGCGCTATCCGGCAGTCATCTTGGAAAACGAAGCGCGAACGCAAGGCGATGGGTAGGCGCCACCACTGTGTCGTTTGAGCAAAGCGTTGGAAACTCTTGCCTTTTCGGGCAAGCGTTGCGTTGCCAGCGCAGCGTGATAAACGCTACGGCCGTTAGATTTACCTATGTATGCATTTTTTTCGTAAAAAGACACACATACAGAATATTGACGCGTTGTTATGGTGCCTCAGATATGTGCAATAATTGTTTCTATTTGAAAATCGCTTAAGTATGAAAGCTGAATCTTGAGATATATTAGTGGGCGCTGTGGATGGGGTCGGCCGGTTAAGGTATCGTTAAGGGTGGACAAATATAAAAATGTATAGACATACAGACAGATAGACACACATACAGACCAAAACTTTTGCGCCGAAGGTCCCGTAGAAAGACTATCATCTTAAAAAACTCCCAAGCATTTCCCCTAGGGTGAACATAGTTAAGTGCGGATGCACGGGGTGATGTTATGAGGGGGAGTAAAGTTAAAATCCGTTGGCATTCGCCAGTAAGGTAACGTAACACTTGAGCTACAGTGTCTAGAAATATACTGCCTAGAGTGCTGAGCGCGCGCATTCGGTACGAGAGAGGGTGGCCCCGCATGTGACGACTGCACTCAGATGCCACAAGCGGTGCTGCGTGTCCAGAGGGTTCACGTACGCGCGAAATTCATCTCGTCCTGTTGCTGCCGGAGCCTCGCCGCGTTTAAAATCAGTGTGTTACAGCTACCAACTGATTTACTGTGAAGTTCGACCGCGTCATATACACTGCAACACCCTGAGATGTTAAAAGGTAAGCGACAATGCAAAGAAAGGACGTGTATTGTGCCGCTGTGTCAAAGACGTTTTCGGTCGAACAAGGAAAAGGTGTCTTGTTCCCCGCACTAACGGATCCAGCGCGGTTTCCCGGATGAAAAAGTAAGATCAAGAGGGCAGACAGAAGGCTGAATCCGAAGGCTGTCTTGTGAGAAAAGCATTCTGAGAGGGACTCCAGTGAACTATCTTTTCGGATTAGGGTTAACGGTGTCGGGAACCAAATCGCCGTTTAGCCATAATTTCAAATATCAGTATTTATCTGAAAAATCGAAAATACCCTTTCTAATTTAATTCACACTGACTTTCGCCATGTCAACGTCGCACTCCCTTTCTAACAACGTTTTGAGTACCATATGGGGCTAGTGTCAGATTATTCATTGGTATGTTATTATTGGTTTTCACTCGAATCCTAATGGAATGCAGGCTAAGAGGTGAAGGTTTTAGGGTCTTGTGTGATAATTTTTGCTCTCAAAACAAAGCACATTTAAAAAATAACCCTGGTGGTTATGCTGTCAATGGTTTTTAAAATTAATTTCTTTGCATACCACAACCACTTTGAGCATCTATCTATCTATCTATTATTCTATCTATCTATCTATCTATCTATCTATCTATCTATCTATCTATCTATCTATCTGTCTGTCTGTCTGTCTGTCTGTCTGTCTGTCTGTCTGTCTGTCTGTCTGTGCGCCTATCTATCTATCTATCTATCTATCTATCTATCTATCTGTCTGTCTGTCTGTCTACCTATCTATATATATGTCCGTCTGTCTATCTGTCCATATGTCCGTCTGTCAATCTATCTATCCGTCCATCGGTCCGTTCGTCTGTCCGTCCATCCGTCTGCCCCTCCATTCGTCCGTCTGTCTATCTGTCCGTCAGTTAGTCTGTCGATCTATCTGTCCGTCTGTCTATCCGTCCGTCTGTCCATCCGTCTGTCCGTTCGTCTGTCTGTTCGTCTGTCTCTGTCCGTCCGTCTATCTGTCTTTCTGCTTTTCTGTCCGTCCGTCTGTCTATCTGTCTCTCTGTACGTCCGTTCATCCGTCCGTCTATTTGTCCAACTGTCAGTCTGTCGATCTATCTATCTGTCCGTCTGTCTATCCGTCCATCCGGCTGTCTATCTGTTCGTCCGCCTATCTGTTTATCTGTTCGTCTGTCCATCCGTCCGTCCGTTTGTCTATCTCTCCGTCTGTTAGTCTGTCGATCTATCTATCTGTTCATCTGTCTATCCGTTCATCTGTATGTCCGTCTGTCTATCTGTCCGTCTGTCGATCTATCTATCTGTTCGTCTGTCTATCCGCCCATCCGTCTTTCTGTCCCTTCTGTCTCTGTCTGTCCGTCTATCTGTCTATCTGTTCGCCTGTCCGTCCGTCTGTCTATCTGTCCATCCATCCGTCTGTCTTTCTATCTATCCGTCCGTCCGCCCGTCCGTGCGTCCGTCCGCCTATTTGTCTATCTGTCCATCCACCCGTCCATGCGTCCGTCTGTCTATCTGTCCGTCTGTCGATCTATCTATATGTCCGTCTGTCTATCCATCCGTCTGTCTGTCTATCTGTCCATCCGTCTACCTGTACGTCCATCTGTCCGTCCATCTGTCTATTCGTTCATCCATCCACCCGTCCGTCTGTCTGTCCGTCTGTCTGTCCGTCTGTTTGTCTGTCTATCTATCTATCTATCTATCTATCTATCTATCTATTAAATCGCCTACGTCTGGGTGCCCTCACGATCCACCCCTTAACTTAGGGTAGTCCAATATTAGTGTGGGCGGCTAAGATGGTTTGATGAATATGACTCGCTGGTCCTGACATGAATAATTTCACAATCCCGTCACGTACGCTATTAGACCCTTCTCGCCACATCTTCTTTAACGCGTGAGCGTTAAGCTGGTATTGGCAACGTTGACCCTGCGAATGCAAATTATAAATGTTTGTGTCCTAGCCGAGAAATCGAATCCAAGCAGTCTGCGGGGAAAGCAAGTATTCTACTACAGAGCCACGGCAGGTCTTCGAAATTACTTGCAAGAAGAGTCAAACGTTCGAGAACCGCCAATGCTGGTTCCAGCGTTGACTATCCGGTTTCTCGTGTATATATTTAGCGCCACTTCATAATGTTTCACTTAATAAAAAATTACAACAGAGTCCCCTTGCATAGCATCGATTCCCAAGTTACGTGGAATCTGCCTGTTTTTTTTCGTGGGCTGTAGCGGATGGCGATATGCATGTCACGATATAATCCTGACTTGGTATTGCAAAGCACCAGTACTGTGAAAGCAATCGAGCAGTTCATATAAAGCATTATGTAAATAACACTTCAAAAATGCAGGAAAATAATAGTTGGCCTCGTGCGGCTCGGCCTCCTGAAAGCTTCGCAGAGCTTGCGGAGCGCAAGGAGTGAACCATCCATCCATCCATCCATCCATCCATCCATCCATCCATTCATCCATCCATCCATCCATCCATCCATCCATCCATCCATCCATCCATCCATCCATGAATGGATGGATGGATGAATGGATGAATGGCTATGGCTGTATCCTTTAGATCGGGCGGTGGCTAGCGCCACCATGCCGTAATTATTAATGAACCACAAACTACATTTATTTTTTTCTCTTTAAATAGTGAGGTTGAGGACTCATACTTCGCAGTGAAAGGTTTAATTTTCACGCGTGCCTTGACTTTAGCCCCCAATCAGATAACCTCCCTTTAGTTAATTCTACCCGCTTAAAGTCTATTCTGCCCTCCCTTTCCAGAAACCTCATTGCTTTGAAAAACTCGGCGCCATCATCCTGAACTATAGGGTGAATCCCTTTACAGAACAATATAAAGTGTTCGGCAGTTTCTTCTTCCTCTTCACACTCACTGCATACCGTGACTAGCCCTTCGTATTTGGCCCGATATGTCTTGGTTCGCAATACTCCCGTCCTGGCCTCAAACAGTAGAGAACTACCCCGAGTATTATCATGGATCCTTTCCTCGGGAATATCCTGCTTAAATGTTCGATAGATTTCTTGTGCGGACTTCTTAATCATGCCAATTCACCACATGTCAGTCTCCGTTTCCTTCACTTTTTTCATAACCGACAGTTCTTTTTGGTTTGGCCACCTGCTGTTTTCTAAGTATTTACCAGTCAATTTCCTGGTTCGCTTCATATACGCGGATGATATTACCATATGGGTCCCATGTGCCCACTCATATGGTGCCTTAGAAGGAATCCTTCAACAAGCACTGACTACAACTGAAGAATTTCTTAAGCCAACTGGACTCGCACTGTCCCCCAATAAATCTACTCTAACGCTCTTTAACCCTCGACGGAATTCGGGCGAAGAGGAGCAGCAAGTAGTGCTCAAAGCTGAGAACAACCAAACGATATTGCAAGTATATACGGTCAAAGTACTAGGGCTAACGTTAAGCGCCAAAGAGGGCCACAACAAGGAAGCACTCAAGCGCCTTGAAAAAAGCACGAAAAATTTTTCAAGAGGCATTGCTAGAATCGCCAACAAGAGAGCAGGCCTCCTAGAAGACAATATCATGAAGGCGTATCACGCCTTTCTCGTAAGTCACGTAGCATACGCGTTCCCGTTTCTGAAACTTACGAAGGCTGAAATCAAAAAGGCCGACTCTATGCTCCGCAAGGGACTGAAAACGGCACTCGGCTTGCCCAATAGCACGAGCGACGAGAAACTCGAGCAACTTGGTCTGCACAACACAGCCGAAGAAATTTTCGAGGCTCAGAGAGTGGCACAGATCACACGCCTGTCGTTGACGCAAGCAGGCCATCTCATCCTACGAGACGCAGGCATTTGCCCAATTTTTCAACTAGAGAAAAGAACACAACTTGGTAATGACATCAGGAAACACATTAGGGTTGAGCCAATCCCCCGCAACGTTCACCCTACGTTCAACAAAGGGCGAAGGAAGGACAGAGCGAGGGCGCTCATAAACAAGGCAAAAAACACAACACGCACGTGCTATTCGTAGATGCCTCCCGCTACTATGGCAGGGAGGCGTTTGCCATAGCGGTCGATGATATAGACGGAAACCTCATAAACGCGGCAACCGTCCCAACAAGCCATGTCCACGAAGCAGAGGAAATGGCGATCGCGCTAGCCTTGCAAAGCTGCCAAGCCTACTCCACAATATACACAGACTCTAAGACGGCGGCACGAACGTTCGCGGCTGGTCTAGTAGCTGGAAGCACAGGAAAACTCACCGCCAACGCAATAAGAGAGTACGAGAGCAAAGAAACCCTTGTTAAGGAAGAGAAAGCTCAAATCTACGTATCCTGGTTCCCAGCCCACATGGGACAGTTACCGGGACTCGACCACGGCAATCCCAACGAAGAGGTAAACTGCCTGGCGCGTGAGCTCACACGCCGCGCCGCGGACAACGACCCCTCGATGAGTGAGCGGTACGAGAATCTCTGCACCCAGGACAAAGCACTCACATACCACGAGATCACTTCACATTACCGGGGACAAAGACGTGCCTTCCCAGCACCGCACCCAAAACTTAACAAAGCACAAGCTCTAACTCTCAGAAGATTGCAAACACGTACGTACATAACACCATCCACCTTACACAGAGTCGACCCCGACACACCACCCACATGCTCCCTTTGCAACCATCCCTATTGCAATTTTGAACACATGCTCTGGCTGCGCCCTACCCATAGCGCAGCACAACTGAATACCCAAGAGGCTTGGCAAGAAGCCCTCAAGAGCAATCAATACAAGCTGCAACTACAGGCGGTCCAGAGGGCCCGGGACATCGCTACAAGCCTTCGGCTGCCAGCGCCATCCTGGGTGGAGCCTCCAGGTTGAATTGAGGGTCGGAATGGCCCTTTCTCGGCCTCCTCAGGATATGTTTAAATAAAGTCAATCTCTCTCTCTCTCTCTCCTGGTTCGCTTCCTCCATTTTGTGTCGACGTTCTTCATGTACAAGTAGCTGAACACGTTCCTAGCCCAACTCTCCTCCCCCATTTCTCTCAATCACTTCTGATATTTTATTTTGCTGCTAGCTTCCCTGACCTGAAATGATGTCCATGCCATATCACTTTGTACTCCCTGATTTGGTGCATTCCCGTGAGCTCCTAAGGCAAGCCTACCTATTCCACGTTGCTAAATTTCTAATCTTGCTTGAACTTCTGATCTCAAGCACAAGACCGCATTGCTGAACGTCAGACCAGGAACCATGACGCCTTTCCATATTCCTCTCACAACATCATACCTATTGTAATTCCACAGTGCCCTGTTTTCATTACCGCTGCATTCCTGTTACCTTTAGTCGTAACGTATATTTCGTGTTCCCTTAGGTACTCGGCCCCGTTGCTTATCCATACGCCCAGATATTTGTATATATCTGTTATTTTTAGCGTGACTTCCTGTATTCTAAGCTCACTACCGTCATTGTCAATAAAAATCATGACTCAAAACTTTTCCTTACTGAATCTAAAGTCTAACCTATCTCCCTCATAACCGCAGATGTCCACCAATCTCTGCAAATCTTCCTTGATGTCGGCCATAAGCACTATATGACTGCGTACATCAATGCTGGTAGTGCCTGCTCAATTAGTTCCTTGTTCGACGAAAGAGAGGTTGAAGCCCAGTTCACTTCCCTCTAATTTGGCCTCTAATCCTTGTAGGTACTTGATGAATAATAAAGGTGACAGGGTACACCCCTGTCTAAGCCCCTGTTTTACCTTTGAAGGCTTGGATACCTGTTTTTTCCCCTTTAAAACTACCTTGTAACCTTTATAGATATCCTTTGAAAGATTAGTCACTACATCTTCCACGCCTAGTTTGTCCAGTATTCCCCACAATTCCTCGTGAACCACGCTATCGTACGCTCCCTTGATATCCAAAAATGCTAGCCACAGGGGCCGGTGTTCCTTTTCAGCTAATTCGATGCACAGCGTCAGTGAGAACAGATTGTCTTCCAACCTCCTGTGTTTCCGAAACCCATTGTCCAGTTCCCCCAGCCCCCCCTCATCCTCTATCCATGCCGGCAGTCTTCCTTTATAATCTGCATCGCCAGCCTGTAGACCACTGATGTTACTGTTTTAGGACACTAGTTGTTTATGTCAGCTTTGTCCCCCTTTTCTTTATAGATCATGCTCATCTGGCTAAGTTTCCATCCATCGGGAACTTCAGCTTCGATTATTATTTTGCTCACTGCCTCTCTCAAAGCCTGCTTAGACGTCGGACCTAATGTCTTTATCAGCATAACTGGAATGCCATCTGGGCATGTTGATGTACTACTAGAAAACCTTTTCTCAGCCCTTTCCCACTGTCATTGTGAAAATGGAGCCATTGTGCCACTTGATCCATCCTTGTCTATTGTGGTGCATAAGGCACTTCTTTGTTGAAATTTTTCTGTCACCCTTGTTCTTATATATTCAATAGCTTCGTCCCCTTGTAGCCTAGCACCTTGAGCTGTAGTTATAAACCTCAGCTCTAGGTTTGTTTAATTTCTTAGGGAGTTTAGATGGTTCCGAAATTTCGCAGCTGCCTTTCTGTACTTTTTATGTACTTCTGCCAGCCACTGAGCTCCTTTTCTTATAATCTTTTCATTGATCAGAAGGGATGCATCCCTTCTACAGGTTAAAAAGATTTCCCATTTTCTTTCAACATAATTTGTCGGTTCATCCCGCTGCTCACCATGTCTGTGTTCCTTAGAGGCTTCGTGACGTTTTGCTATGGCTCTCCGAACTTCCTGATCCCACCAACTTTTGGGTTTGTGTCTTCTTTTCCGGGGTGACTTTTCACGTGCCTTAGTAAGCTCTAGCTCAAAGAGTCTAATTAGATTCATGTATGTCCATATAGTCGAGAGTTCGACGGAATGCCGTCTGGTCAGGTAAAGGCATTGTTGAAAAAACAGGTCACTGACCAATGTCAAACAAAATAAAGACGTTTCGGGACCCGTACGGATCCCTTGTTCACAAGGATTCCATTGTGAACAAGGGATCCGTACGGGTCCCGAAACGTCTTTATTTTGTTTGACATTGGTCAGTGACCTGTTTTTTCGACAATGTGTGTCCACACTGTTTTATTATCCTCAGTGATTACTTTCTCAGTTTGTTTAGTGGCTATATCGATTTGCATTACTGAATAAAAATTTTCCTGTATTTGCTCATCTTGTCTCCTTCCCCTTTTCACAGTTCTTCCAAAACTTAGATTGATACGTACGTGATCACTACCCAGACTTCTGGAGCCACCTTCATCTATGTGCATTCCCCTGAGCTTATCATACATTGTCACGCACTTCGGGTGAGGCCCCGCCGATCCAACATCGACGTGCGGCAGACTCGCAGGCTTCCACTTTACGCTTCGGCCTGCGACGCCTGAAAGGCCTCGAAGTGGCACATTTCGAATTTATTTGCGGGTTGGTCGACCCGTGCGGGGTTGCACGTGTGGTGATGTGTGGGCCTGACCGACGCACTCATAGAGCAGACACGGAGTTCGATTACACATAAACAAGCATTTAATTGGAACACTGGCAAAGGCAGGAGTTAAGAAAAATAACAGAGAGGAGTAACACTGATACGCAAAGGAAAGAACAGCTATATAACAAAATATGCAAAAAAAAACACTACAAAAGATACAGACTAAAGACAAATATGCGGAACATTAATAAAATAACAACAAGATGGAAATCAAAGGAGAGAGACACTAGAAATTAATTACAGAATGATCATGGTGGCGCTTTAGAATTTAAACGTGCGACGCAGCGCACACTACAAATATTTAAAAAAAAGGCTGGTTAAAACAAGTTTACGGGGTAACAAAAAAGTCACAATAAAAAGTTCCATACGGACCAAACCAGCCCTTGGTGCACGTAGGGGAGTTGACGGGTGCCGCTGAAGGTCTCGCCGGCTTGGTAGACGACGAGGGTGCCCGGAATTGCAGCCGTCTCAATACGTTGCGCGGGTCACTCCGTGCTCGCCGCCTACGCGAGACTCGCGACACTGACGACCGCACTTGTTGCTGTCTGTACGTCAACTGCTCTTCCTATGCAGTTCAAACCGCCTCAGGGGCGTACACGTGCTCCCGTCTCATCTGGGAGTAATCTTTCTTGTTTAGATCGTCGGTGCCCCTTCCGGTACCGGTGCAGGGAAGACGAGCCGGCGCCACGCTGGGTTGTTATAGTCGCCGGATGTCGTCCCCCAACACAAAAGCGCCCTTCCTTGGTAGGTGGGGCCCGCGGATGCTCCGAAAATTGGAGTCGTTTGTGACATAGCCCCCTTCTTAAGAATATTACTGCGTAATGTTCAAGAAAATCACAAACGCTCAATGTTCGAGAGCCTGCCGTGTTCCGGTTGTCCACCAATGCGTTTTCTTTTTCGCGCGCACCATTTCGCTGACGTGGACGACACCGCAGAGAACACCCGACACACCACACTTTCACGGTCACTATACGATGAAAGTCAGAACTCGCGCACAACGTCATGTCCACACACATGAAAAGGCAATGACAAAAATACTGCACATCTCCAAGCTAAGGCACGTAAGCATCCTTTGATGCCAAATATTAAAAACAATACACGCTTTAAGCAGTATTAAAAAGTCACTTATTGCCACGCAGCTTTCGAAAAAGATGAATAAGAAAGAAATCGGCATGATCGCCTGTACGCAGTTGTTTGAACCTGCTGCACACTAAAGCACTTCATTTCGAAATGATAATTACAAGGAAAGTTGTGAAGAACATGCACATAAAGCCATGATTATCACACATGCGTACCGTGATAGACTGATTATATGACCAACCAGTCTCTTTAAAAAATTTCAACTCAATGAATTAAAAACTTCCCTAAAACAGAGCTTCCCTAACTAAACGTGTAGTAAGTTTGAACAACAGAACACGTCAACAAACGCACAGACGACACAAGCAAACCAAAAAAAAAAAAAACTTAGTGATTGCTCCGAACGTTTATCAAATGTTTCAAAATTGAATGACTGAAATGAACATTGTTTCAAAAAAGTATCCCATTCGCCTTGAAGGTTGCGTTTACGTTTCGATGTACATACACATAAGTTTTATCCGCGCCCGAGGTGGTCGCACTCTTGGGGGAGCCGTTTGAAACAACCCGGGCAGACGAAAGAGCGTATGGCCGCTACACGGACGCCTGTTTCCCGTTAGTCTGCACTCCGGAGGCACGCCTTCATCGACGCCTCGTTCTACGAAAACGGGTCCCCGAGCCACGTCGTGTCGCTTGGCCGAAAGGCGCTGCTTCGGCATGCACCCCGCGCTTTGAGCAGGACAGTGGAGCGAAGGGGGTCGGCTCTTCCGAGCTCCACGAACAAATGCCTGCCTCCCCCCTCTACCTGTCGGGTGGTTTGGGGCATGACTACCCCCTCTACTGGTGAATGCCGCAAAACGCAATCGAAGCTTTCGTTGCGTTGATTGCCGTTTGGCAATTCTCGAATTCATGGGTGGATTTACCCCCTTCGCTTCTCTCTTGTTCTTGCTTTTGCGGCGTCTTTTTCCTTTTGCACGTTGCTCAGTGCTAACTTTCGAGAGGTCCGCTTGCAACATTTGCAGAGCAGAACTTGTCTCGCTTGTCTCTTCGGCTATAATGCCTATACAGTCGGGATTTTCCGTTAACTTGTGGACATCCTGACTTGCGGGAAGCTTGACTGACGGCTGAGCAATGCAAGCGTCTTCCTCGGGGCTGCGCCGCTCGCACCTGGAAGAACTACTTGCCCCAACATTGCCCAGCTCGCAGTGCGCGTCAGCACCCGACTGTGCCCCGCTCTCTGTACAGGGGTCCTCACCTACCGGGCCGGTTGTACTGTGAACATCACAGTTAGCTGCCATGGCGACGCGCATACAGGGTGGCTGTGCCAAGTCTATCACAGATGGCATTTCTGTATTAACAAGACTTTCCAGGCACAGCGCCTCGTCGCCATCACTGCGGCCTTCAGTGGCCTTTGTGGCCACAACGGGACTTTCAGCAGGTAACTTTTTAGGTTCACTCGCGAACCTGATGTTCGCCTCAACAGTACAAATATTTTGCCCGGCTCTCGGCGGTTTGGCACCTACGGTCTCTTTGCCCCTTTCGTGCCTTGCATCCCAGGTCTCAAACATGCGCCGTCTACTTTCCATTTTCTGGCGCAGTAGCTGAACATGATCCTGGTACGACTGCTTGTTCGGGCCACGGTCGAACGCGCTACTGGGTGTTCTAGCGACTACGCTTAGACCCGACTGCGTGGCACACAGTCCCAAGCGCTCTTTTTCTCTCTGAATTCTAAGCCTTGAATTTTCTCGCTCCTGTTCCATCAAAAATTCCAGATGTTGCCTGTACTTAATGCGTTCGGCATCGCGCTCCTCTTTAAGTCTATTTCGTTCTTTTTCAACGAAATTATATAACTCCTTGCCTACAAAGCCAAAGGCTTTGCCCTGTTCAATAAGCCTGTCAAACTCCGTGTCGTCCATTGCTAAAAACTGTTGTCCACCAACAAAGCAATAAAAGGACGTCTACATGCTGCACGCTCAGAGTTACGTCAGTCTCCCAGACATCACCACGCGGTCGGCCAGTCCTGTCGCGCGGACGCCAGATAATGTCACACACTTCGAGTGAGGCCCCGCCGATCCAACATCGACGTGCGGCAGACTCGCAGGCTTCCACTTTACGCTTCGGCCTGCGACGCCTGAAAGGCCTCGAAGTGGCACATTTCGAATTTATTTGCGGGTTGGTCGACCCGTGCGGGGTTGCACGTGTGGTGATGTGTGGGCCTGACCGACGCACTCATAGAGCAGACACGGAGTTCGATTACACATAAACAAGCATTTAATTGGAACACTGGCAAAGGCAGGAGTTAAGAAAAATAACAGAGAGGAGTAACACTGATACGCAAAGGAAAGAACAGCTATATAACAAAATATGCTAAAAAAACACTACAAAAGATACAGACTAAAGACAAATATGCGGAACATTAATAAAATAACAACAAGATGGAAATCAAAGGAGAGAGACACTAGAAATTAATTACAGAATGATCATGGTGGCGCTTTAGAATTTAAACGTGCGACGCAGCGCACACTACAAATATTTAAAAAAAAGGCTGGTTAAAACAAGTTTACGGGGTAACAAAAAAGTCACAATAAAAAGTTCCATACGGACCAAACTAGCCCTTGGTGCACGTAGGGGAGTTGACGGGTGCCGCTGAAGGTCTCGCCGGCTTGGTAGACGACGAGGGTGCCCGGAATTGCAGCCGTCTCAATACGTTGCGCGGGTCACTCCGTGCTCGCCGCCTACGCGAGACTCGCGACACTGACGACCGCACTTGTTGCTGTCTGTACGTCAACTGCTCTTCCGATGCAGTTCAAACCGCCTCAGGGGCGTACACGTGCTCCCGTCTCATCTGGGAGTAATCTTTCTTGTTTAGATCGTCGGTGCCCCTTCCGGTACCGGTGCAGGGAAGACGAGCCGGCGCCACGCTGGGTTGTTATAGTCGCCAGATGTCGTCCCCCAACACAAAAGCGCCCTTCCTTGGTAGGTGGGGCCCGCGGATGCTCCGAAAATTGGAGTCGTTTGTGACATACATCCTATGTGACATCAGTGCGTAATCTATCGTTGACTGAAGCCTTCCTACCTCCCATGTTATTTGCCCTTCACACTTCTCTGTACTTTTGCAAATGACCAAATCATGCCTTTCACACATATCCATGATCACTTTGCCTGTTGAGTCAGTATACCCATCTATATCTTCTATGTGGGCATTCATATTTCTTTATATAATTATCTCGCACTCTCCTCCTAAATCCTGAATGTCATTTGATATACCCTCCACCATTGCCTGGTTTTCCTCTCTGGCCTTCGCTCCCATCCACAAGTACACGAAACCAAGGAGTGTCATTTGCCCTGCCACTTTCCCTTTTAGCCATTAGTGTTCCTTGCACTCTCTTGACCCTTTGCCAGTCTGTACTTTTATGAATGAATTGCCCAATACCACCCCCCTTTCTGCTGCCTTCTGTTCTATTACATTATTCCCACGCGTAGTCCGGATTGTTAGGAGGTTGTTCCATGTCCCTGAGATGTGTTTCTACAAAACCGTATACCATCGCCCTTCCTCCCTTAGCTGTTCTTCTATCTCTTCCCACTCCAGCCTGTTCCTACCACCCTTCATGTTAATATACCCTATGTCTGAATTGGCTCGGCGCTCGTGGCTACGTCTATTTCGGCTCCGGACTCTGCCTATCTTAGATACTGGTGCCACTTTGGAATCGTATCTGTCCATACCACATGTCAAAGAGTCTCCCTGGTTGTTTTTCTCGTTACTAGCTATTCGGCACCCCGAAGGGCCCGCTTGCCCCCCAAAAAAGCTACTGCGCGTCCTGCAAGTCGCCAACCCACCTCATGACCTAGCCACCCATTGAAGTAAATTCTGTCTCGTTGAAAACCACCACACCTATGCACCTCTCTGTTTATTTCCACCTCCTCAAAGCCTTTCTCTCGACTCATCTGCCATATCTCTTGGTTTGCATTGACAACCACTCTTTGCAGGTTGCTATCATGCACCGGTACCTCCGGTATCGTGAATATCACTACCTGTACCTGAGGAGAAGCGGCGCGCATGTCATCGACGCCTTTCGCCGGTGTGGTTGCTAGTCCTGCTGTATCTTCATTTAAGACATCGTTTAAACTACCTGAAATTATCACGAGGTTTCGTCTATCAGCGGTAGTTTTGAGTTGTGTGCTCGCTTGCCTCATGACAGCTTCCATCTTGCGTCCTGGGAACGCCCCTATTGCAACCCTCTTGTCACCTCCTACCCTCTCTTTGATGGCTTCTGTGCATCGATTTAAATTCGAGCCCCTGGCGATTATCACATGCTGTGTCTTTTCAGCTGGAGCGTCCTGCACCTGGGGGTTATTTGCACCTGTGAGCTCAGCTGCTTTGTCCCCTCCCAGCCCCACCACTACGTCGCTGAAGCTGGGCCTTGTGATGATTGCACTGGCTGAACCTGTTTTTTCCAAACTTGCTTGCTCTTTCTTCTCCGCCGTTATGGTTGCCAGTTCCCTACTGTTCTCTCCGTAGGCCACTCTTCTGTTCACCCTGGCTAGTGCTTCCTCGGCGGACTTCAGCCTTTCTCTCATAGCCCTCATTTTCTCTTGCTCTGTCGACAACGCAGTCTCGAGCTCGGTGATTCTCATCATCAGGTCACTCTGGGCAACCATCATTTTCTTCAATTTCTCCCATTTTCGCTCCACCCACTCGCACAGCAGCGCACCATGCGGGAAACGCCGGCAGTCATCAGCTGCGGGGCCATCTCCTAGTCCGCACTCAGCACACTAGGTAGTATATTTCTAGACACTGTAGTTGAACTAAACTGAGTGCAGCGGCTGGTCGCACGCGACTTCCTTTCAAGGCTAAGACCATTTAATTGAACTATGTAACCAAACTATGTAACTCAAGAAAAAGTGTAATCCGAATATTGTAAACTCTACTAAATTAAAGACAGTTTGATTGAAGTCCGATCGTTATCTACCAGGATCGAGGGTGTGCTACGACTTCGTCGAAACGCTGCCTTCCAGGCCTGAAAAGCTTGTGAGCCAAACCCAATGATGGTCCATCAAACTAATGAACAGTTCAAGCTCGCATTGCTTGTTTGCCTCAAGTTTGCAACCAATGTTTCGATGCTCGCTGATTGCTGGAAAGAAAAAAATAAATACCGGCGCTGCGTCGCATTCTGCCTACGGTCTCACATCGCATTTGCACATGTCGGCCGCTTTTTCGTCAATGTTTTTTTTATACGTAAACATTTCTCCATTCACTTAACGTCACCATTAGTCAGCAATACCCTGTTCAAGCGACCTTTTTTGGGAACAGTCTTTGATCATGCCTCGAACCTACATTTGAAGACAAAATACGCAACGTGTTTGGAGGCAGTAATGTGATAATGTTTTGATTTTCGTGAACTTTGGCTAGCAAAAATTAAGCAGTGCAGTTCTCTTACCGCAGAATAAAAATTTTAATATTTCTGAGTAAGCGCCGCGAATTTCGGATCACAGATTTTTCTCTAGAGTCACTATTACTATGTTCATTAGGCAATTTTGTGAATTGCGTAGCTTGGCGAACTGTGAAAATATCCTGACAAGCTCTATATGGCTCAGAAGGATACTGCGCTAATTAGAGACGTGTAGTACTCAAGTATATTTTTTCTTTACATGGTAATTTTAGCTAAAGCACCCTGTAGATGTGGGAAGATGTAAACTAAAGGGCGAAGTGCACCGCAGTCAGACTCTATGCGTACGGAAAAGAAGTTATAGGCACGTGGTGGACACACAGAAACCACGGCAGTGTGCAATGAGATGCTTTGAGACATAGCACTTATGAGATTTATCGGCGCCGTGCCAACGTACATAGCAAAAGATTGCACTCTGCGAATGAACTCAGACAAAACAAACAACAAGAAAAAGAAAACTTCTCTGGCAGAATCTAGGAATAGTTGCTATAATATGCAAGCATGCTGGATAATTTACCAGCGTTTTTATTTAGGCTCATAGAAGCCGCTTTCAACTTGTGATATGAATATTACTGGCGCAGTTCATCCTCATCTATATTGTGAAGTAAATTCCACTTTCAATATCGTCGCCCTCAATGATTCGAAGGTATGCGTAATAATTAACGTGTCTAAATATCAGCTGAAGCATAGAGTGCACGTGCGCCTTGTGATTATTGAACCGGTACCGATGCGCATTGTTAGTTCGACCGATATACAGCAATTTGAAATTGGAGAACTCCAGCAGATAAACTACATGAGCCGTCTCACAAAAAAAACCCACTACGAATTTTCAAGCTGAAATCATTGGCGGTGCTTTTATCCGCAGTGGTATTCATCTGATTGCATGCCTTGCATGAATGATTGCAACATTATTGGCAATCCACAGATGAAATATAAACAATATCACAAACTCTGGAGGAAGTAAGAATGTCCTGCGAATTCCTAAAACACCCATACATGGCACGCAGTGACACTGGAAAACTTTTTTCGGGCGCTCGCTTTGCGTCCACATGTTGTAATGTTTCTCCAGAATTACTGACATTAGGCGCGGATGCTTCATGCGTGAGTACAAGGTTTATTTTCTAATGCCATATACTTGTTATTGCTGTTGTGATTCACCGTGGAGTGTTCTGACATTATGCGTCGCTAATTTGTTCGTGAAGCGCATATATTCCGATTGTGGTGCAGTGCACTTAGAGTACATCTAGTTACTCATATATAGAGGCAGTAACATGTAGTACATCCATGCTGACGAAGGCTTTCCCCCCAGCCCTAACGTTATTAAAACGTGTATTTCACTGTCACGTGATTTACACTGTCACGTGCCGCGACTGTTCTTACAGTAATAATAGCACTTAGGGTGTAACACCTCGAAATAATGGTATTTTTATTATGGATTCTGTATACGCAGAGATCCGGAAACTTTCAACCACCGGGGGTTCTCTAACGTGTACATAAATGTGGCGTTATCAGGGTTATCTAGAAATAGTGTGGAAAGCTGGCCCAGTTGGTCTGACATCTTGGTAACATTTCGGCGCGCATACAGTGAAGTGTGCACACGCCGAAAAGTTATTAACAATAGTGTGTCTAGCTTCAATCCTTACTGGCCTTGAGTACCAAATCGATCCATAACAGCCTTGATCACGAGCAAAAATGTCCGTGCGACACCGCGATCATGGTGCGGTGTGAAAGCAAGCCTGACTGTGTGCATAAGTTCGAGTGACAGCCGCTTCGACGGCACCAAGCTGTAGGTGGCAGCCCCATTAGACAACTAAATGAAAACAAATACGTATCCTTACATTCCTTTTCGAACTCTCATTCTAGTGTCTCCAAGTTATCCAACTTTACTTTGATGTAACCCAAGGAGCAAGCGAGCTTCACCTAAGCATACACACACAAAAAATGGTTATTATACAACCGCAATTTCCTGTTCGCACGCAACTATAATGCTTAACGCTTGGTTAACATGAAACTCTGAAAGCAGCATGATTATCTAATATCCACACCGATACGGCGGCGCGAAAACTAAAAACAAGGAAACAAACAAAAAACAAACACACTTCTTTTGATACGCTACGGGTGTGTCTACGACGGCCACATATTTCGTGCGAAATGCGGCAAGCTGTCTGGCACGGGTATGTCTAGAAAAACCGTCAAACCATCACCATTTGCCGCTGCCAAGATAACGACAACACACCGTGCTCTTATCTGCGCACTGAGGTGAAGCCAACATTTCAGGGTGTGTGCACCGTTTCTTTTGATTGTATTTTATTTAGTGCTACGTCAATGCATTCGTCATGGCGGGACTTTTGAATTCTTTAAGGTTGATACTCCACGTGGTGTCATTCAGGCGGACTAAGCTGCTCGTGCCCCGAAAAGCTGGACCTGGTGGCATTGAACTCATGATACGACGGTAACATCCAATGAAAACCTCGGCAAAAGTGAAATTCTTATGAAACTGAACACTGCACATTGAAATGACGCCAAAGACTTAACTGTTTAGACGTGATTTCAGTCTCTTCACACTGACCTTCCAATAAATTCAAAGTTGCGTAACAAACTTGGCATTCGAGTCACAGAAAACTGTACGCTACATACCAATGCACGCGAAAGCGTGGAGGTAGTTTACCAACAGCTCCGAGAAGACGCGAATGCAGCAGAAAAAGCGTGTTTTACCGGTAACATACATATAGAATTCACGCCGTAGCTGTCATAAAAAGGCAGCTGTTCACCATCGACATTCACAAAGTACTCCCTGAAAGACGTCGTGTTTGACTTGCTTGGTACCGCAAAGGTTGTCAATGGATCTTTCTCGGTTCTGATAAGATTCACACCGTGAAAGAGATTTTTTTTTATTTTTTTTAGGCCTTCGGAGCTAGTCAGCGATGAAGCTGCACGTGGAGATTGACCAGATAACAGCGCGTCTGCTCAGCCATGTAGCCGATGCGAAGGAAGTTGTAGCAGACGACGCCGTCCTCGTCAGAGCGAAGTGTGTTTCGCAAGTGAAAGACGACGCTGTTTAGGACGTGGAGTTGGAGATGAGTACAACTTTCTGTACGTTCATAAATATATACCTGTTTTATTTGGTTTGCTGTGTGTACTATGCACTATGTTTGTTACTGGATGCATGGGTAATGCTGCTTCTCGTGCTTTAGGTTAAGTGGTTTTTGCGCTGGGACTGCTATTAGTTGATATACCTTAATTTACTAGCACCCATCCAGGTTATCGTGTAGTATATACAGAGCACTTCAAAAATAAATGGTCTATTTGGGGCTTCTTTCTGACCCAAAACAAAAATTGACATCTATCTTACGTGTCCTTCCTTGCATTATCATCGTTCTCATCGCGGGTACTTCGAGTTCACGAACAGCGTGCGTACCATCATGATGCGCACCCAGCTTTTAGAGAAACTTTTTTTGTGTATTTCTAGTCTGCGGGGGAAGAGCACATTGCTATAAAGGCATTTTATCTTGGTCACTAACGAAAGTGCACTGTGTTGTGCTGGCTGCACCTGCACGCTAAGTAACAACTTGTTCACTGTATCTGCCAATGAGCGTGCAACAACGCCTAATGCATTTTTTTCTTAATTTTGTAGTTGTCGTCGTCGTGCCCACTCAAGCGGAAGCCTCACATCTCCAGCGGCAGCTGCAGTTGCATCGCGTGCGTCTCTAGCGATTCTAAATCACTTGAAAGCGTGACACAGACTTCGAGGAAAATTGAGTTCTCTTCATCTTGTATTGCTGGTCATCAGTTTTTTTATTCAGATTTTGTACGGTGATCAACATTGATTATATCTGTAGTGCGCCAGAGATAATAATTTTTTATTATCTTCAAGTATAAAATGTAAAAGAAGTGTGAAAATGAGTATACGTTTAAGGGTTTTCCGTGATCCTGTTAGTAACGTCTTACATTCCAAAATAAAACAAGTACTGCATATGAAATCAAACTCAATGAAAACACGTATGACGGCGAAAATGCTCCATTAAAAAAAAAACTAGCAATTGTGTTCATCTCTGGGCACAGAAACATTTCATACAAGAACTTCCCGGAGATAGCTGCGTATGAGAACGTATTGATTCAACATTTTGCATTGTATGTTGCTTGAATCATTTTTACTTTGTATGAAAACTATCAAGAAAGCAAAGTGCTTGTTACTTACCGCGTTCCAATCTTACCCTTAAAGTGCGGCGGGGTGAAAGTGTCATGTTTTATTTTTTATCGAATCCCTTCTATTTTTGCTTCACTTAATTATTCTGCATACGCAGAACGAATTCTCGCTGAGCTTGAAATCAGGAATGAAGATTCCTCAGAAAATGCTTTAAAATGCATAGATAGTTATGCGCTTCACTGCCTATCATAGCTCTGCGCTGTTTCTGCGTGAGGTACCCGTATCTTGTAAGCTACTGGAAACACTGTCGGCACATACGATGTCTGCAGACCTGAGTCATTTTTGCAGTTTCCCACAAAATGTCAGCTACAAATCATTGTCCAAGCTTTTGGCAACCACACACTTCCGTCGGTGCTGCGTAGATATAAAAAATATATAACCACACATCACCAATACCACATGGGTACACAGCTTTAACTACTGCGTCCCCAACAATATCGAATAACAGTAGCAGCATAAACATATATCTTCGCAATTTTTTAGCAGTGCTCTGAAGACGAAAGTTTAAAGTATTATGGTAATTTATACTTTTAAGATGGGAACGTGCATCTCCCAGTAACTCGATAGATTAGAGGAACGGTGACGCACGAATTAACACCCGTTATGTTTAATGCATTGTGTGCGTGCTAATTTTTATGAAAAAAAATGTTTACTTACTTTTTTCGGCGCACTGCTTTATTCCATTCCTTTAGTCTGCTGTTTTCGTACCATCTGTATGTGAATTGGTAGAATTTCACTGATGGAGTCGACCCCTTCGTGTTTGCATGGCTATTGTGACAGTTGACGACGCATCAATAGTTCCCCCCTTTCTGTTGGGGTGACATCGTGGAACGAGGGGCGTTTCAGTGCAGCGCGCGCTTCGCAAATGCGTGGGAGCCAAAGGGAGCGGAGGGGTCGCTACACGCTACTAGTATTTATTTTTTACTCGGAGAAGGATGACCCAATCTTTGAATGCGTTCAATGGTGACAGGTTCGAGCCCTAGAAGGTCATGAGAGATATCTTTATTTACGGCTGCCTCCAGGGATCCACCGACTTCACCGTGTGGTTCTGGTATCCCAAAAAGGACCGAATTAGGCATTTCACTGTGATTTTTTAGTTCTTTTATTTTTCTTTCAAGCATCAGAACAACTTAGTTCATATTCGAATGCTGGTACTGACATGAACTGACCTTTTCATCAAGTTTTCACAAGGCATCTACAATTTTTTTTTAATTTCCACTAGGCGATTCTCTTTTATATCTTTATTATTAGCTAAATTTTTCCTAAGCTTTGTCATAGTTCGGCATTATCAGGACCGGGGCTCGTTTTAATGTTTCTCTCTAAAACTACCAGTTTTCTGAGGCAGATAACAACAACATCAACCAAACAACACAGCCATGTGTACGGCAGCCCTAAAAAAATTCGGTTACTAGAACGGTAACACGTGCCGTAATATTTGCTCACTTGCACAGCAAAAAACAGAGGATTGGCAGTGACCCACATTCTATCGGTGCCGCCGTGCCCAATGATCGCGTGGCCGAAAAGATGGGTGCTTTATACCGGTTTCACACGGTGTCACTTCATGCTATGGCTGCGCGGCTACTTCTGCGCTTGTTGACGTTAAATGAAGTGGTGATCTGATAGGCAGCATCAAAACCTGATCCTAGGCGTCATGGCGGTTGAAATCGCTGAACTCGTGAGCAGCCACTGAAACAACAGTATGCTCCAGGCAATGCGCAGTGCACAAGAGGCCGAATCACTGCACAGCAAAAAGCAGAGGATTCTAAGTGAACCACATTCTTCCGGTTCCACCATGCCGAGATCTACATATAGTGGGCGCCAGCTATCTTTATCCAGAGTTTAAAATATGCCGACTCATGCAATAACGACGAACGCGACCAAATGCATGTTGCTGATCATTGGCTTAAGTTAGTCAGACTATTTTTGTGTTCTAAAATATTGTTTATAGTTCGATCTCTTTAGTTACCTAACTTTAAGAGGTATGAAGACGGATGAAAATTTTCAAATATAAAATTTGTAGATCGGTTTGCGAAATGTCTGATTAAACAGTTTCGAACTTTGTATCTGTAATTACAGTGTTTTTCTGCTAACTACCGATTCCCGCGAAATGCGATAAAAACTCACAGCTTTGCCGGAAAGGCAAAGCAATGAATGCGAAAGCAACAAATGGGAAGGTCACGCACAGATTGAAACGTGCCCCGCGTTTCTCAAATTGACACACGAAACGTACTCACAGGTAAAGATAATCCCGAATAAGGGTCTCAGTTGTTAGTTCGCTGTGACTGATAAGCACGCCCTTTTCGCAAACGGAGACTGTGCAACGATTGCAGTGACCTTTGTGCGCCCGGTAACTAACAGAATCGTTCCTGAAAGCCCAAGGCCAGCCAAGACGCATAATTTTCCCCAACGCGAGATAAGAGCGTGCCACTGAGTGTCGCCCACTTCCTCTCCGGGCCGAAAAATACGCGTGGCAGATTAGAGAGCTCGTGGCCGCATCGTGACGATGTGTCGACGGTAGGATGAATGGATGGATGGATGGATGGATGGATGGATGGATGGATGGATGGATGGATGGATGGATGGATGGATGGATGGATCCGGCTGTGGCCTTTAAATCGAGTGGTGGCTCACGCCACCCAGCCATAAAGTTAAGTACCATCACTGTGTGTTTATGGATTGAAGTTCACTCGCACCTCGATTGTAGCCACCAATCAGTTAGCCTCATTTTGGTTATTTCTACCTGCTTAAAGTCTATTTTGCCTTCACTGTCCCTAAACCCCAATGCTTTA
Source organism: Rhipicephalus microplus (assembly GCF_043290135.1). NCBI lineage: Eukaryota > Metazoa > Arthropoda > Arachnida > Ixodida > Ixodidae > Rhipicephalus > Rhipicephalus microplus. The sequence continues at coordinate 425,438,062 of NC_134710.1, read as the reverse complement.
AAAAATACGGCGCCATTATTTTCGAATATAGGGCAGAGCCTTTACCGAGCATTATCAAATGTTCAGCCGTTTCCCCCTCCTCTCCACACGCACTACATACCGTGTCTGTGCCTTCCTATTTTGCTCGGTACGTCTCGCGCACTTGTCTGATACATGATGTTCCACACGAGATGATCATTTCACACAGCCACTGTTTACCACAGTTTGGACGACTGACGAAGACGTGCGACTTGAGGCGATAGATACAGTATCTGGCTGCTGTGTTAAGGGACATATAGTTCGGAGACTTTCGAAGTGCGCATAACGACAATTGTTCTTAAAGTTAATATTATTTGGCGAGACAACCAGCTTCAAGCACTAAACTGGGGAATGTCTGGCATGGTTTGGAATTCAAAATGAGCTGAAAAAACGAGAGCCGACGGTAGAAGTTTGCACTTCGGCATATGACTGCTTTCAAAAATTGCAGAAATCTCGATTTAATTGACATGTGGGGTTACACGTCCCAAAACCACCATATGATTATGAGAGACGCCGTAGTGGAGGGCTCCGGTAATTTCGACCACCCGGGGTTCTTTAACGTGCACCCAAATCTGAGCACACGGGCATACAGCATTTCCGCCTCCATCGGAAATGCAGCCGCCGCAGCCGGCATTCGATCCCGCGGCCTGCGGGTCAGCAGCCGAGTAGCCTAGCCACTAGACCACTACGGTGGGCCTGCATAAATCTTGTTCGACAACTTCTAGGAACACTAGCAGCTTACTTTCGACGACCTGCCCCATGCATACATAGACTAACATAGATGCTACGCTCACTTCATTTCGAATTACCCATATGCATAACAGCTACACTGTAAAGAAAATTAATCCAAGGTGGTAGTAAAACACTTGTCCTCTAGCGCCCCACTATTCGGAACGATTTTTCCTCCGGACATCCGGAGCAAAACTTTCGCTCTGGCTCGCCGGAGGAAGTGCGAGGCACATCCGGAGTACTTTAGCAGATATTTCCCTCCGGCCGACCGGAGCAATTGCCTAGCGTCGCCGGAGTTCTTTTTATTGGCAATTTCCTCCTGCTTGTCACAGTGACTCCGTGGCATCTCCGGGGCATTTTTCGCGGGTGTTTCACTCCGGCTATCCGGAGCTTTTGTGTGGCACATCCGGAGTACTTTACGAATGTACATAGTTTGTCCGGACAGAATTTCAGCGAGGTGGATCAGTACTTTTTAAGTGTGTGCTCTGCTGTTTATTTATTGTACGCTGATCGTTTCATGCAATGGTTAGATGAAAGAAGTCCCAATTCTCATGCAAGCACTGCAGAGTTACTGCGTATTTTTTCCACAGAGCTCGAGCAGATGAAATTCAGGAAAGCACCTGAGTTCTTATTCTTTGATTTATTCAAAATAAGTTGCCATTTCTAAATAATTGCCTAGCATTTGTGAATAGGAGACAAGAAGAAACAAACATGCAAAACACCACCGAAAACGAAACACAATAAAACAGACTGCATGAAATTAACAGCACTCAAATTTGAAGCGCAGCACGTCAAAATGAAGCCCATAATTCTGCAAAACGATGCACGAGAAACGAAGAAAGCGCGGCCATCGATAACAACTCTTCACCATCTCTGAAGGACCATCCATCAGATTCATTGATGACGGAAGGGTTGAGTTGAGGGCTTCCTGCATAATTTAGCAAAAAAAGTAATTATACGTGAGATCTGCACATGTACGGAAACTGACAACACTGAAGCTACGGCGACTCAATTAATCCTTTACAGTCTGCGAGTCTATGAGAAGAAACAACTTCTAAAACTGACCACACACACACACACACACACACACACACACACACACACACACACACACACACACACACACACACACTCAAAGACAGGTTGAGCGTTCAATATCAAGAAACACACCCGATGTAATCCGGTGTGAGACAGCCGCATATGATAAAAACACACCTCTTGACGCGAACGAAGTTCGAAACTTGCTAAAGTTTTCTATAAAGTTCTAAATCGATAGCTCTACCTTTGCTGAAACATTCAAAACCACTTTTTGACCAAAATCATTTTATTTTGGTATTCTCGTAGATGGCATCGAATATCCCCCTCCCGATCATTTCCTAATTTTATCAAATAATAATTCTGATTATTACAGTCGCATTTTAGTGCGTGCTCATTGTCATACTTCAAGCAAAGTGGACTCTTGCACTTTGCGTGGTTGCGGCTGGTCTTTAAGAAAAGCCTACCTTCATCTCCTTTGGAAAATAATTTTAAAGGTAAGTTCGCATTGTTTTTTAATTGACACTGCCCGCTATTCTTTGATACTCGTCGTTGTATACATTTTTCAAAGAAGTTATTACATGAGTATGTACTTCAAGACGAACAGCATCAACCACAAATAAGGAAAAGTTCACTACAACGTCACAAAATAAATAAGCAATGAAAGACACAAACATTATGCCACCTAAGCCAACTGCATTTTCACAAAAAATAAGGGAAGGCCGACAAGTTTACTCGACTTCAAGATTCGTACGAACGTCCGGAAACCACAGAAGGTGATGCGCGTGGTAGCGTCACGACGTGCCCGTGCCTCTTCCTTGAAAAATTTTTCCCCTTTTCTGCTCACAAGACAGGATTGTTCTATTGAACGGGTCAAAACTACGTCTCAGCACTGTTTGCACTCCCGCCTTCTGCCAAAAAGAAACTATAATTCACAGTCACGGCAGCTCGACTGATAAGCGAAAAAATGCAGCAGCAGGATAGCAATCTCGCCCGTCATCAACACAGAAAATGCGGCAAGTTTTTTTTTTTTTTTTCGAAAGGATACCTTCTCCTTTCTCTCTTTCTTTCACTACAATGTCCCCTCTGTCTTGTAATTTTGAGCCGTGCTGTCATATGGGTTAACTTCACCCCCCCCCCTTTCCACCGAAACGTCGAGCGCTGCACGACTCGTCCTGCCAAACTCTTCTCTTTTTTTTTTGCATTTCTTGTTCCCTGTATCGTCAGTTTCTTTCATCCCTCTCTTTCTTTTCCTGAAAGCAGCACGCTGTGCTGAAGTGTCCAGCATACGTCTAGATTAATATCTCAGATATCACTTATCCATCCGAAATGACTATTTCACCAGTATGAGTGCGTGTATGCGCTCTAAACATCTACCAAACACATTGCCCTACCTCAATTCACTACATTTGTAAAAAATTAGCACTGATTTCAGTTATTCAAGCTTTATTATTTCAACTTACATATTCTATCAAAATAACTTTTAAGCAGTGGTAGACGTCAACCTGGCGTTTATTGAAATGGAAAGCCGACAAATGTCACCGTTTATGTGTATACCAACAAGACCAAAAATATTGTTTAACCAGTTAGGTTTGCCTATAACAATTATTACCATTTGAATAAATCAAGCTAAAACTGTGCTATTTTTTTATTCCTGCATAAATAATCACTGCTCCAAATATTATATTGAATTGATTCAATTTAACAAGTTATTAGGGCGTAAATGAAGCGCAAAAAAAAGGACAAGGACAAGAAAGTGAACAATGGCATGCACTTGTGGTGTTCACTTTCTTCATCTCGTGCTTTCCTGCGCAACATTTACGCCACAGTGAATCAGTAACAACTCGCTCATTTCTATACTCAAGTTATCTGAAGAAAAAAACGTAGTCCAAACAACGCATTATTGGAATTCCGCTAACTTTTGATGACGTCTTGCAAAATTAGCCTATATTGATCACATGTTTGGTTTATCAATCCGACATTATTCAAACTGAGCACTATATAACAAGAATAACACAGGTAATTCAAGGAGAGTTCACTCACCATTTTTGTCGCCGCACCAGCTACCACCGGGTTTCTCAACACTCGCGAGATCACAATGTGTCGTCCACTGCCAGGAACCATCACACGATTACCGTTCGCACAGCTCCCTTCTGTCCTTGATAACCTTTGGTGCTGCTTATCGCTTGTGACATCCAGAAGGTGTTCATAGCGATTTAATTTTCTCTAACTTGGTCGAACACTTCGCACAATCCTGACTGCACCGGCTCTGTCTGCGCCATGTTGGTTTGTGGGGAACTGCCTCCCGGTGGGGAGGCTGCCTACGTCACTGCTCGAACAGCCAATAAATGCCGCTGAGCGATGATCGGGAGCAATCGGAGAGCATCCACAGGGGCAGAAGCAATGTGCTGGAGCATTTTCGGAGTAGGCATGGGAGCATAATCAGGGGATTGGCCCCGTTTTCCTCCGGTACAATCTGGTTTGAGTGAGGCCACCGGAGCAGAGCGGGGGCATCATTACCCGATTCCTCCCAGCTGGGTATGTTTTTTTTTTTTACAGTGTACAAGCACTATGGTAGAACGTTCGCTTTGGCTAGCAGGCGATTTAGCATCGACATGTTTGCATAGTGCAAAATGAACGAGGACAAATGAGAGAACATAGCACCTCTGTTGTGTCCTCTAAGCAGTCGACATTCATTTTCGTCAGTGTAAATATCTAAACATCTACTACATTTACGAAGTGCACTTATGAAAAAAAAAACAGTCTAGTTAGCGGTGAATATGTGCTGTAGAACCATAGGCTACGTATCTTAAAAAGTTTCGTTTGCATTCATGTCCCTTCATACAAACGCCCTACGTTTTGTTGCCACGAAGAGCGCACATTCACTTCCTGATGACTGGCGTCGATAAGATTAAACGATGTAAAAATTTTTAATCTGCAAAGAATTTCGGTAAGCGAAAGAGAAAGATATAGCGAAAAAAGCAAGCTGGTTTCACAAGTACTTCTTATGCATCTTCCTGTTTCCTCACATGTGGTTAACGGCGAGCTGTTAAATAGCCACAAATGTATGTATAATGCGCAAGGGCGACGGTCTATCGCGCCGGAATGGGTGCAACAGCATGAGCGTCTGTTCAAAAGATGAAGCAGTCGTAGCACACACCTTTCAGATGATGCATTTTGGCTCATAGAGAGCAGACTAAAATGCGTCACTTATTAACAATAGGCGACAGCAGAGCTACGAAAGGCGTAACAAGTTTGCACGTGGTCTTTTCTTGTTTTATGACAAAAATGTCGTGGTAATGAGAAGACACGTGATTACGTCGAAATAAAATCGGCAAGAAAGACCTGATGAGCTCCGGTAGTATACAGAAGCGGGAATTCCATGCTAAATTGTCAAATTGCCAGAAAAAAACATGTCAAGGTGCCACACTACATCTGAAAGTGGACGCTGCCAACGCAGTACTGCCTTAACGCCAGGTCCCTTCTTTACTGGTCTCGTATGTCTGTCACAGCACGTGAGGTCCTTCCGCACGTCTATTTGGGCGCACGTTTCATTCAGCGGCTTCTTTTGGCTTGCGATAAATGTCATATGAGTGGTGAAGAGCGGAAAAATCAGCACAAGTGTAAAGAAGCCTAATAGGGAAATCCGTGTACAGGCGAACATCGAGTTGGGCCATTGATTGCACTTCAACGCTGACACTCCCGGTCATGGAAGTCGGCATCCGGGCATGCTGGCGATGTCTGTTAGTCCACATCGTAAGTCCACTTGTTTACAACTTTGGAGAAACGCACCGCCTGCGCGGGGCGGACCCGAGGTGCTCGACTCGCACTACATGCCCCGTCGTCTTCTGAGGATGGCGCTTCCGCGGAAATGACACGCTCACCTGAGTTCGGGGGTGGTGGTGAAGATTTCAGTATGGAGGCGGTTGTGGTGACGCTGTTTGTCGCCACAGAAGACATCTCCCTGCCATTTCCGATGACTCCTCGCCCAGAGGGTAGTTGCTGGCGGTTACCGCCATCGCCGGACGGCTGGACACCACTCGCACGCTGCAGTCGTGCGCCGGACGCCGAGCGTGTCCAGATCCCTTCCTCGTTGTGCTGCGACATGAAAATGTGAAACTGGAAAAACCGGACTTCGAAAATCGCAGCAGATCTCGGATTCACAGGAGTAGGCCGGCCGACGTAAATTCCATAAAATCCATGCTGTAGAAAACGTAGCTGGCGACGGAGAACTTAAAACATCCCACTGTGTTACGTCAAGCGCTTCATTTGGACGATGCCACTGCACTGCGAAGTTCATAGCAATGGGTCGGTGTAATAAATCGTCCATCGCGTTAGCTTGCAAAGCCTTTAGCGAAAGCTGGAGAAGAGAAAAGAAGCATGCGCAGATGATAACGTAACTTATCTTTCCCGTTCCTATGGGTCGTGCAGCAATTGCGATTGGCATTTTGCAAGCAACATACCGTGCGATATCGATAGTATAGCGGCATTAGTATATTGAACTACAGACGTTTATATGCAAGTTCCTGATAAACAAAACACGGATCCCCCTTTTGATGGAACAAGTACGTCGCGTCCACCGGCACTGCACGTGCTCAGGTTAAGCTGGGCGCTCTCAGCTGGCGCTTTCTATCGGCTGCTACAAACGAGAAAAGCAAAGATGCTGTAAACCTTAAGCGAAAAAACGGGGGGGGGGAGTCAATGGTTTGTTGTTAGCATCATTCTGCCACCTCTCACAATCGCCAGCTATCTATATAGTATGCTTTCTTTTGGTTACCACCGCACACCCGGTACTTCCTTGTGATGAACACTGCCCGGCTATGTGCATGGAAGGACGCGCCATAGACGCCACCGGGAGTGGCCGCATTCCGCAAGCGCTCCGGCAAAACTCCTGTTTTTGACTGCTTACGTCATTCAATGGCCACTTGAACAAACGCGAAGCTTTCTATGGAATCAACCACATAATCTGAAGTGATTTCAAGTGATTGCTTCGCATTTCGCGTCCATGAAAATAAACTTTTTGGCAGCCTTCGACTACCTTGGTCGGCCTACCGCCTAAGCCTACCAACATGGTTATCCACGAAGCAGAAGGACAGGAGCTTCCCTCCACCGAAGCTATCGACGATGATGAAGGCAGCTAGCGTCAAGTGTATTCCAGGGCCAGAAAGCCCGCTTCATCCCCGAAGAAATCAACGCCCGCCATCAACATTTCTCAAGAACAGTCACAGAAAGCTCTCCCATCGACTCGTCGAGGTGCCCCAGACCCCCTAACTTCCAGCGGACGACTACAAAATAGTCCAGCGAATACGTGGAGGCCTCGGCTGTGCTGACACTCCACTTCCGAAGCTCATACATGCTGTCCTAAAAGCGGCAGCTCTAACAAGCTCTCTACGTGACTAGTACCGCATCAACTCTGTGCGCAACATTTTGTTCATAAGCACACCGGACTTGGAATGCACCGAAGTATACCACCGTATCAAATCCATCAAGATGGACGAGCGCAGCTTTGAAGTTGTCCCCCACATTACCGATCCATCGAATACCTGCCGAGGGGTCATCCGTAATATTCCTATAGAACACACACCTAAAACCACCTTGTCAAGTATATTGGAGTATGACAGACTAGGCCTCATCCTGACCGGACGTCGCATAGGTTCCACAACGTCCACCTTCAGAGGTACACGCGTGCCTTTCTATATAAGCTATTAAGGTGGCATCACCAGATGCGTGCCCAATCGTCATAAGACGGAAGCCTGTATTCTCTGCCGCAAACTTGGCCACAGACCAGACGTATTCTCAGGCACCCCTCAGTCTTAATGTTCAATGTGTTGCCTTCCAAACCCACTCCTTGATTACGAATGTGAACCTAAATGTGTGGTGTGCAACAGTGACCACCCCACCGGCTCGCCCGGTGCCCACTGCGCTACAAGCGAAAACCGAAGCACGCACCCTCAGCTTTCGAGCAAGATGCAGCTCCATTCCTCGACCCAAGCACATCTTTCAAGAACGCACCTAGAGGACGCTCACGAAGTATCACAAGACAAAAAGCCGAAAAAGCCGCAGCCGAAGCAGCAACAAAAGCATTCACGAAGATCACATCCCCCGGAGTGGCCCTGGACACGAGGTGAGCTGGGCTGATGTAGCCTCCCCTGAAAGCTCCGTTAAAAAGCAGCTCAAACTATTGCAGGATGAGATGTCTAAACTGAGGGCAGAAAATGCAAAACTACGTCCAAATTTTCAGTCCTTCAAACAACCATCTACCTCCCCACACCTCCCTGCCTCATCTCTCACCCCTACATATATCTCACCACCACCAGCTCCCTCCTCAACCACCCATATATCTAGGGACCCCGGTCAACCACCTGCACAAAAAAAAAAGCCTCGACTCCCAAATTGTCATTCGATGAGTGAGTAGACCAATTCGAAGCGAGAATAGATGGTTGACAAAGTTAAAAGAGTACTGACACCTTTTTTCGAAGGCGAGTTTGTTATGCCATAAAAAATCTCCTGTATACAGAGATCGCTCTGAGGAAGTGTGAAGCTCAGCAAATGCGGATAAGATATTTTAATTTGATGTTAAAGTGAACTTTTTTTGCTGATCCTATTGGCATCAACTCTAGCTTGACGTCATGCTACATACTAATTCCGGTGACTTCACGCAGCAGTCTTTCAAGTTGGGGCGACGTCAGGCACCAAAAAAAACAACAAATGGCAGCACGGCTGTGCGTCATCTTCTCGGTCAAGAAGCTCGCAGTGTGCGGTCGCTATCACTCAGCGAACCTGTGAGGCGAGCGAGTGGAGTCTACAGTATTGTGCGTCCTCGTAAGTATACAGAATATACATTGCTCAGAGGGCAAGAAAGCGATTTGATCTTAATCTGTCGCCATGGCACTGATATTTTGCCCTTTGAAGTTTTGCACTAGTGAAACGGGGGATAGGTGCAAGTTCCACCAATTCTCGTCCAATCCGTCACTGAGACAAGCATGGGTCGACTTCTTCCGCCGCGGCCGAGGCGGAGACTTGACGCCGACCAAACGAAGTTTGCTCTGTTCACTCTACTTCACTGCAGACGCATACCCGCACACATGCAGTTGATGACCGATTTCGGATTGTCAACAAAGAATCTGCGTCTCAGAAGTGATTCCATCCCAAGGCGTCACCGTGCCAAAACAGCGCGTCACGATGCTTTGACAGACTGTCCTCAAAGGCAGTGCAGGGGCAACAACTTGAAGCGTGTTGGCGATCCCGAGGTGTGTCTTGTATGGCGTAATCGTTGTCTGGGGCCTCTTCTTCCGACGAGCTCGCACGCTGGCCGAAAGAGAGAGAGAGAATAAACTTTATTGAAGAATTAAAATTACGTGGCTAATCCCGGGTGGAGCCCTCTTGTAGAGCCCCACTGGCCACAGCGGCTCGCCGGGCCTGGTCTAGGGTCACCAGTTGGCTCCCCAGTGCCAGCTCGGAAAGCCGTGCCTCCCAAGACCACGTTGTGAGTGTCTGGCCGAAAGCGAAATGGTTGGCAGGGTCGGCAGGCTCAGCATCTTTTTTTCTACGAAAGTCGTTACTGTTCACGGGATGCTACATGTGCAGTGCGCAGCAGACGACAACTGAACTACGGGCGTTCAAAGGTACGTCACGATAACTTCCGCATGCACATACCAACGCTTGGGGACCCTGCTTACACCACGTCGTGACGTCATGGTACAGTACAAACCGAAACTAGCTTTTAAAAACACATTGTAAATTATTTTTCACGGTGCACTCACGCTAACCGGTACATTTTTTAGGCTCTTGGGACCTTGGCCTACTATTCGTTGAAAAAAACGATAACTGAAAAATTTCGTGTCAGTACTCCTTTAAAGAAAAAGTAACCAAACTCGAGAAAAAACTACACAATTTTATTATCTTCTCTACAGCTTCCTTGCAGAAGCTACATGAATCCGTGGCCTCGATACAACAAATTATGTTACCGATGTAACAAACCCTAGATAGAGTTACGCAGCGGATTGACATGGTCTACGCTAACCATCCAGAGCTTGCCCAACCTTAGCCGAATCCACCTAGAAAAAATGGCTCCTCCTAACCGCACTGAACTTTGCGCATGGCGATGGAACTGCGGGGGGTTTCGCAGAGAAAGGGAAACCTCCTGCAGTACATCAAATCACAAACTACCCCTTCCCCCATCATTGTGTTACAAAAAACAAAAGCTGTAGTGCAGCTGCCAGGTTATAGAACGCATCAAAACCCGGTTGATACCAAACCAAACTCCGCTGTCTTAACTCAGAAGCATCTTAAAGTTACCTATTCAAAATTTCCTAACATCGACATTGAGCCCTACTTTTTCCAAATGCTACCTGATAAACTTAACTCGCCATTCTTATACATTCTCAACGTACGTAGTAGACCACTACAGAATAGCCACCACTTCGATTCCCTATTCGATTGAGCTAATTCTCTGCTGGCAAACGCACCCCTCATAGAGGGGTATTTCAACGCTTCCCACTCAGCGTGGCATTACACAGCATCTACATCGAAAGGGAGAGCCCTCTGGTCCCATATTCAGGCACATCATTGTACACTGCACAACGACCCGGAGGAGCCTACTCATTTCGGGAACAGTGTGAACAAAGATGCGTTCCCCGATCTTAACCTCACTCTCAATGCTCCCACAATCGTTTGGACTAACACCCAAACTAACCTGGGCAGTGATAATTACATTAATAGCATTACTTTGGAACTAAAGCAGAGACCCATTGTACCTAAACCACTGACGTTCACAGAACGGGACAAGTTTAGAGAGACCCGCAACAGCACCACCCCCTCACGTGTTGCAGACTTACTGAGTGGACTAAACATCTTCAAAAAGATGTTGAAATCCCCATGAAAACTCTACCCCCGACACCCCGATAACTACTGTCGACTCCAAGCTTCTCCATATGTGGGAAGCAAAACAGTCACGATGGTGGAAACACCAGCGCCACAACAGGAAACTCCGCATTAGGATAGAAAAGCTAGACCAACAAATCGAGCGATACGCGACTCAATTGGCGGTCCAACAATGAGGTCAGCTTTGTGAAGGAATGCATGAACGCCTCAGTAATAAACGAACGTGGCAACATCTTGGACATCTGCCAGACCCCAGCACTTTTCGCACACGACACTGCCATGCTATCACCAAACTGTTACACGAGAACAGTGACCATTTAGGACAGCTCTTCGATAACCTCCACACGTTGCATTTACCTCAATTACATAAGGATTCCATACCATCTTACACATGAAAAGCTAATGAGTCATTAGGTGCACCGATAATAGAGGCGGTAGTTAGACACGCCCTCACAACACTCCGTACCACATCGGCTTTAGGCCCCGACCACGTTAACAACAAATTACTTGGAAATCTTGGCCCTATTTCCAATAAAGCTTGGTCTGAGTACTTTAACGACTGTTTTGACGTGGGCACCCTTCCACCTTCGTGGAAAGATGCCAGCGTCATATTTATACCTAAACCGAACAAAGCTCTCTTATCAGAAAATCTGAGGCCCATTTCGTTAACATAGTGTCTCGGAAAGACTATGGAGCATGTTGTGTTGCACGCCTCCAGAGACACGTGGAGGAGGATGGACTACTGCTTCTAAAAAATAATTGGCTTTAGAGCTTCCCTTCCGGCGCAAGATGCCGTGCTTCAACTTCAACACATCATAACTCCTAACCAGCGTGAGGATACTCAGGCGATCCTTGGTCTGGACATACATGGAGCATTCAATAACATAGCCCACTCAGCCATATATGCTGGCTTCAACAGCATTTCGTGTGGCCCTAAAATGGACTCTTACATTATAAGCTTCCTCACGGACCGCACAGCTACATTAACATTAGGACCAGAACATTCCTTACCCTATACACTAGGCCACTTCGGAAGACCTCCAGGGTCAGTGCTCTTTCTAATCCTTTTTAACCTGGCTATGCTACCTCATACCCAACGCTCTTCAACATATCCCTGACTTGAATTTTTTTATCTATGCCGATGATACCACTTTATGGGTGAAAGGAGGCTCAGATGGACACATTCAAGACACCCTACAAACCGCTGTAGACATAATAGCAGCACTAATATCTCAGATGAATCTGTATTGTACCCCGATAAAATCAGAGTTACTCCTTCTACCAATTCATCGTCGGAACAAACACGTTCCAATGATCGAAGTTCACATAAATGGGTGCCTCATTCCTACAGTATCACGCATTCGTGTGCTAGGTTTATTTATCCGAAACAACCGACTTAATACGTACACACTCGAAGCTTTACGCAATACCGTTGAAAACACCCTAAGAATGATAGGAAGAATCTCAGGGGAAAATGGAGGGCTCCGAGAGTCAGAGTTACTTCGTGTAATACGAGCTTTTGTGATTAGTAAAATCACATATACCCTTCCTTACCTTGACCTTAAATTAGCAGAGGAGGAATCGGTCAACACCCTCCTCCGCAGAGTTTACAAATACGCGCTTGGCATTGGAATCAATACCTCTAACGTACGACTCCACCAGACAAGAGTCATAAATACTCTGTGTGAAATCCATGAAGCCCATTTAACAGCTCAATACGCAAGGCTCGCGACCACTAGCGCAGGTCGCCACATTTTATCCTCTACCTGAAATAACTTCACCTTAGTCACCAATGCTAAATACAACGTTCCCCATCACACACGCAAACAATTACTCAAACCGCCCCTTCCTAAAAACACGCACCTATCATACTGAGCGTCGAATGCAAAGAGCAAAAGCTCTTCAGAAAGAAATGCATGGAGCCAAGGACATGCTCTATGTCGATGCGGCAGAATACCCATATCCTCTTCATTCTATGCCCTCTCTGCTGTCGATTATAACGGCAAGGAGCTCAAAACGGCATTCATCACTGTCAACTCCTCGGAGGAGGCAGAGGACGCTGCCATCGCTTTAGGCCTATCCATCCCCAATATCACCGTGATTGTAAGTGGCTCAAAACTGCCATACGTAACTTAAGTGCAGGTCGCATCTCATCAACTGCCCTTTCAATTCTTAAAAAAGATCCTCCCATGCAAGACGTTGCTCTCATATGGACGCCCGCGCATGTGGGGTTGAGTGGCAGTGAGGCGGCTCATACCTGTGCCTGAGGAATGACCGGCCGAGCGCAGGCCTCCGATGGCGCCTTAGACTACGCGGCTTTTTTCAGCTCGAGAGATTGTCTTTTGACCTTCCATGATCTAACAAATCATTACCGCATATAGCACACTATATACATCCCCCCCCCTTACACCATCGAGCTTCGCGCTATTATGAAACACTATGGTGCAAGTCACAGACCCCTACGCTTCCTACCCCATCTTTTCGCCATCTTATACACCCGGCGATATGCCCCTCCCCTTTGTGCATTTTCTGTCAACAAAGAGCTAACCTAGACAATATCATGTGGGGGTGTACTCGGAACCCACCCCCTAATTTTCTACACTATAATAGTAAGGAGCAGTGGGAGACTGTTATGTGCAGCTCGGCGCCCGGAGTCCAGGACCCCATCTTGGATTGGGCCAAGAGGGTAGCGGAGACCTACGCTGAGTAGGCTCGTCTGACACTCCACCACCGCACCTTTCCATCTTGAGATGAAACTTTGTCCTTCTCATCAGCCTGGAATTTTCATCTAGATAGGAAAATAGCGAGCACACAGTTTTTGAAAGAGGAGACGCAGAATGGAAACGCAATGTGGCGTGCACAAAGACGCCCCAAATACTCTCATTTGTCTTACACTGCAGGCAAATCTCGGCTTGCGCCTGCACTCCTATTCAATTATAGAATCCTGCTACGTTGGTTCGCTTGTGTGGCGCTCTGGGGCGACGTCACAGTTCCCGAGAAGTAATTTTTGAGGCTTTGGGGCCAGAACAGTTGTGTTACTCTGAATTATATAAAAGACAGCACATTATTTTTGTACACCTGCGGTTTGTATCCTGCAACAAGAGCATGGAACGCGAATCTTTTTCTGTTTTTTTCTTTCCTTTTCTTTTTGCACGTTAAATAATGCCAGGTGGTCGAAATTTCTCGAGCCCTTCGCTACGGCGCCTTGCATATTCATATCGTGGATTTGGGATGCCGCACCCTACATATCAATCAAATCAATTCTTTTTCCATTCCACCTCAACTCTAAAGGGCCAAGCTTGCAGCAGGCATAAATACTACTACCTCAAGCTAAGCAGCCCATAGATATCAGTAGAACAAACCAAATGCACAAATGTCTTCCTACTTACCTTTTCCTAGTAATTTTCACTGAGGAAAGTTTTATGATATCATTTTGTCTCACGTGCCACAATGAGGATAGTTTTCAACGCATGCTGTAGTAGTTGACTCTGGATCGGCTTTAATCACGATCTCTAACGATAATAATTGTTAGAGTTTAACGTCCCAAAACCTCCGTATGATTATGAAAGACAACGTAGTGGAGGTCTCCGGAAATTGCGACCACCTGGGGTTCTTTACCGTGCACCTAAATCTAAGCACACGGGCAGCAAGCACTTTCGCCTCCATCAAAAATGCGGCTGCCGTGGCCGGGATTCGATCCCACGACCTGTGAGTGAGCAGCCAAAAGCCACTATAGACCACCGTGACGGGTTAACCATGATCCCGGCCATGGCCGTCACGTTTCGATGGTGGCGAAATAGTTCAGGCCCGTGGTGTACTGTGCTATGTCAGTGCTCGTTCAAGGGACCGTCTACCGTCCTTCATTGCTCTCATATTTCGTGTCGCTATAAAAAGCATACCATGTTAAGTGTCTAATCTTGCATTGGTTTCTCTGTAAAGAGAATATAAATCTTTAAAACAGAATTTTTCTGTCCACCGTATGTCTTCATCCATCGGTGGAATGAATACCCACAACACTGGTTGGTGCCTGTGAAAGTCGAGAACCGAAACCACGTGTAGTTTTTGCAGGCTTCATCAAGTTTGGTTGATAATAAAACAAATACCTTAGTAGTTGTTTTAGGCACGCGAACACTTTGTTGTTGTTCTTATGAGCGCGGCGGACGCCGTGGTCGCGTTTCTTCACCGCTTACAGGCAGGCATGCAGGCAAGCGAACACACCGATGGCAGTGCCGACGAGCGCATAGGCTAGTCTGACATAAGACGTCAGGCTCTGCCTAGGCGGTGCAGCGAAAAACGCCGCCCCCAGCATCCCCATCGTCGTGCCGGCATAAATGGGTAGTGCACAGAGAGTTGTCTGCAGGCGAAAGTGCGTAGGCTCTCCTCTTTCTTCAGTCTTGAGGTGCGGTTTCCTGAAAATCAAGGACCTGGCAAGTTTCTCCCTGCAATCCAACCTCGCTTTGTAAAAGTAAGAAGCTCGTGAAAACGAATTTCAGGCCCAATGCAGAAGATTTTTCATTTATTTCGGCGTGCTGCAACTGACAATTTAACTGCAAGCGAGTATCGCATGGCATCAAGTTCATGGCAATTAAGCACTCCGACGGGCGTTCTATAATGCCTAAAACTTGGGCATACACATGATGCAAAATCGAAGTGCATACACGAACCATCTATGTGATCAGTGGTACGCAGCTCTATTTATCCTGCACGATTGGTCCTGTTGATTTTCGCTTTGTAGTTACGTTTTTTCATCAATTTCTTGCTTCCTGTGCATTGAAATGTTTTATTACGCATGCTCCAATGCTCTGGTGACGGTTGCCTTCCGTTCGTATATACTGCAGATGTGGATACATGCGTGTGCACTTTCTGAGTGTACAACAAAAGGCAAAACCGATGCCTCCGAGATAGCTCCGGTAATCGCGGAGACCAACGACAAAAAAAAACTGTTTGTGGTCGCGATAATTTTGATATTTACCTGTATGACGCACGTGTTCGCATTTCCTAATGCGAACACGTGCCTTGACTTAGAGGCCGTGACTTAGAGCCTCCAAAGCCTTACGTGCGTAATGCTGTGTGGTAGCGACAACTTCAGATTATCGGTGGTCGTGACGCTTACTGCGACCGAACTGCCGGGCGTCACCTGTCTACTGTTGTACGTCACTCACCGCGGTCAGAGGGTCTGTCAAGCTTCATAAAAAATGTTACCATTGTTCTCCGTCAGGACTGCTCAAAACAATAACCGGAGACCAACATTATCACACTTACCTAAGCGAACGACTGAGGAAAACGCGAGTAATTCGCTTACCCAACACGTTCGCGACGACCCTTACTTGGCGCTCTCGCCATTTTGCATTGCGAAAGCTGCGGAAATCAGTAAAACTGAAGTCATTTATGCCCGTGGCAATTCAGAACGCAACAGTAGCACAGAATGAGGGCTTTTTTCAGAGAGCATGGAGCTGATGCATCTGCTCTTGCTTTCGCTGTCGTTCATGCGAGTGAACCAGCAAGCACTTCACGGCGGTTCGGTGACGCGTCTGATTAGCAGAGAAATTCGTAGCTCTTTTTCTGAGTGTTTATTGTGCAAATCCATCTAATATTTTGTTCAACCGTTGTATCGTGCGCAGTAGTTGCAACAATGGCACCTGGTTTCGCAGCAAAATGTAAGAGAGTCTGGCTTTGCACTACTCAAAACTGTGTCGATAGGTGGCGCTGTGGGTCCGCAAAACTCCAGAGTCTGACGTCTATTGGAACGCGCAAAAAAAAAAGACAGAGATTGGTCCCTGGCGCAACCTAAAGCTGCCTCAAGTGCATAAAATTCAATTTCAAGGTAAACGTGTTTGTTTTTAGGCAAAATAGGTCTACCTGCGAGAATTTCTTGTCCTACCTATAGATTGTGAAGATTGACCACATTTGCTGTTGGGTGCCGCCAGTGGTCACTATTTATCGACTTTCAACATCAAGCTAAAATTATAATTCCTTTTTTCCGGCACGAAAGCATGCTCGTTGCCGCCAATGTGATGAACGATCTTTTCATTTGCGCCACAATCAGAAAAATTTTCCGACCGGTAGACAGTCCCTTTAAGGACAATCAGATGCTCGAAATTTCCAGAGCCCTTCACTACGCCGTCCGTCATAACCACATGGTACTTTTTGGACGTAAAATCCCAGACACGATTAATACATTATTATTATTATTATTATTATTATTATTATTATTATTATTATTATTATTATTATTTTAACCACCCAGGTTTTATGTAGACTGATACCAAAGTGCATGCGCATCTTTTGCATATCATAGCTACCGAAATGCTGTTTCTCTAACCTCCAATCAAGCCTGCGCCGTCACGCTTACAAACTTTACGTCATCGCTATAGGACACTATGGGGAAGAAGGGCATGCCGCGCTAGTTATTTTGAGTGGTACTCTAACAATGCCGGCTCTCTCATTTTTCCCTCGCTATGGTTAGGGCGGGGGGGGGGGGGGGCGTGGTGCTCGGCTGCTGAGCTGTAGGTCACGGCATCGAATTGACTGTAGTGGCCGCATTGCGATACAGGTTAAAGGCTAGAGACCCGTGTACTTAGATATCGACGCACGTTAGAGAACCTGAGGTGGTCGTACTTTTCGCAGCCCTTCATTACGACGTCCCTCATAATATTAAGCAGTTTTACTTTGCACGTATACTTCTTTACGTTAATGTGTTACCAGATACCGGTTTGCGTTTACCATCTTACCGAAATGGTTATCTTTCAGTGTTTTAACTTCGCATACGTAAACGTTTACGTACGTTCGTTAACGCGCATACCTTTGCGTTTTCGCAAACTATAAATGGTGATGCTAACTGCATATAAATTGCATTTAACTTAGATAGGATTGAATAACCGTTGTGGCAAAATCATGAGATGTTCTTTTATAGCGTGCAGTATCCTGGTATGCGCAAAAGGGTGCAAAATACAAGGCTACTGCAACGATGTTCTCCACATCTTGTGACACTTCCGTGCAACCACAGTCATGAACACGTTGGCTTACACGTAATGTTTTTGAGATGAAAATGATTAAAAAGGTAACTCATTTGTAATAACGCCACTGCGCGGTTTTCGGAACAGACGTACAATGCACGATGTGTATGCAATAGCAATCTTGTGATTACCTGGTTCACTGTTGTCCCGCTAGAAGGCGCCACCTATCCAGCTTGTCGGGAGCTCGCATGTTTACGGCGTTTATGTCCTAGGCTATTCTAGCTTTTGCGATTCGGCTGAAACAATGTAATTGCTATTAGCGCTCGCACTTCGGCTTATTTCAACTCAACGGCTCGAGTGCCCGCAATACGGATACCACAAGTTTCTACGAACGAAGGTGGATTTGCGAGATAAGGCGAAAAACTTAAAGCCTATATGGCGGGAAACGTAAAATTTTAAACCCCATTCGGCGGAAACGTAAACATTTACGTTCCGTAGAGACCCCCACATCGCAGATTCTATCCAGTATACGGTAACATGGTAACGTAAATAAGTATACGTACAAGCTAAAAGCCCCTAATAGCGCGGGTTTGGGACGTAAAGCCGCAACAATCATTTTTATACTCCATCAATCTTTTCCAGGCAAACCAGACACTCCTTACGGTGGTTACAGAGTCTGATGAGCCAGTGAAGCTGTTATTGCTGTGGCTACCGCAAACAAGAGGTGCGTCGTCGCACAGTCATCGCCATCGCCACTTGCCTGTAGCTTTTTAAGCGGCACGCCCGACCAAATGCTATAGTCATTTGAAAGTAGTACGTTAGGAGTCCTGCAATAATGGACACAAACGGGCATAAATGTCACGTTATTGTTCTTTTATTTTCGGTATTTCTCGTGCATTCTCTTTAAGCAGAAAACCGCTAGTACCTAACACACACAGAAAGTCGGAAAGTCGCTAACTGTATGTTTTGCAGTCTTATCTTAAACTTTATGGCTGTAATCTTTTTGCCCAGCTTCGTTACTTTCGAAGTTGGTTTGTAATCTTGCCTAAGTTCGCAATAAATTAGACAAAAAAAATTTACAGCATATTCACGGAGCGAATGATGATTGGGGTGAAGAGTCCATCCATCCGTCTGTCTGTCTGTCTGTCTGTATGTCTGTCTGTCTGTCTGTCTGTCTGTCTGTCTGTCTGTCTGTCTGTCTGTCTGTCTGTCTGTCTGTCTGTCTGTCTGTCTGTCTGTCTGTCTGTCCGCACTTATCTCACTAGTACATGCACCAGACGGACGGATGGACGCTTCGCCCAACTCATCATTCACCCCATGGTTATGCTTTGCATTTTATTAGAGTTACAGAATATGCTAGCTTTAGGTAGCAGAGTTGCGCCAAGGTACGCCATCTGGAGTTCAAAAGTCTTGCGGGAAAGCCACTCACCACCCGTGTTGGAGGAGTGCTCGCACTTCAGAGTACTAGCGTACGTTGCTTTACTTCTTTTGTTCGCTTTCTTTCCTTTCTATTTTTTTATGAAGGTACGAAAAGAACTCAGTTTCTCTGGTCACGCCTGGAAGCCTTGATTTTATGTTTACGTTTTTAATATGGGATAATAATGAAAAAGTTCGGCAGCTGATTGATTGATATATGGGGTTTAACGTCCCAAAACCACCATTTGATTATGAGAGACGCCGTAGTGGAGGGCTCCGGAAATTTTGACCACCTGGGGTTCTTTAACGTGCACCCAAATCTGAGCACGCGGGCCTACAACATTTCCGTCTCCATCGGAAGTGCACCCGCCGCAGCCGGGATTCGAACCCGCAACCTGCGGGTGAGCAGCCGAGTATCTTAGCAACTAGACCACCGCGGCGGCGCAAAAGTGCAGCAGCTCGTTGAACAAGTGATACGCATGTATATCTATAGTAGGCCTCACATTAGCTTCAGTATGTTTTGCGCTGTTATTCCCATTTTCATATATAAAATTTTTTTTCACTCTTGATCACTATCGAGCCACTTATGATTGGAATATTTTCATCGCGTTGGGTTCATTCGTTAACTGTGTGAGTTAACCAGTTAAAGCTTGGTAGTCTTCAACTGGATCGAGCTTGATGCGATCGAGACTGGCTGTGCGACGCCCGCGTTAAGCCCGCATCTCTTATTACGATTGTATTACAATCGCGGCTCACGACAATTGATGTGAATTGTCGTATACCAACCCTGTAGTTTCCAACATTCTTTTCGCTTAAGGTTTCAAAGCTGCATTCAATTCACGCGCTAGCAGCAACACCTTGCCGATTCGAATAGTTCTAGTTTAAATTCTCCCTTAATTTTTTGCTTTTTAGCTACCAGACAAATTTGCTGGACGTATGCGGCTGACACACGATGACCAACTCTGCATGTATAACTTATTCACTACTCCATTTGCAGTTAATACAAACAGATAAGGTTTTGTTTTGCCGCGAATATATTAAAAAAAGCGAAGCGCATGGGCGTCAGCAGAGAAGTGGAAAATTGCCCCACCCCCTCCAGCCACAACGGCACTTGCTCTCACCCAAGCTAGACCAGTGCTCTCGTTTTCTCTAAGCCACGATGCAACAATAGTTTGCACCCCCCCCCCCCCCCCCACATGAGAAAATCCTGTCGACGACCATGGCCAAGCGTTTATTTCTTCCGACTGAACACTAATCTTTCTATAGCAACACCCGCGGCACCCGCGTCTAATCACATGGGCTCTCTACATAGCATGCATTCAACACAGTATGCATTTGCTGCTGTATTTCTATTGACTAACGGGGAGCAGGGCTACATTAGTGAAGAAGCCCGGTAAGAATAACAACAGCCGTTGCCAACCCCGCCTGATCTACCCGGAATCTGCGTAGCGTTGGCTTCTCCGCAGTGCAAATGAACCACCTATGACGACGAGCTGGCGCTCGGTGAATAGGGGCGCTGAACTCCCGTAGGTGTAGTGAGCGGCACCCGGAAGACAGTAGTGCCACTCTGCTACCTAAAAGTAGCATATACAGTACCTTTACATTTTGTGATATAACAGCGTTATCTATCATCTTTAATCGTGCACTATACGAAAAGCACGAACGTCATCTAGTGATATTATTTCCTAGGACATTAGTTACTGCATATGCTACCTTTAGGTAGCATACCTAAAGGTAGCATATACAGTAACTCTAGAGGACATGTACACACAGCGCCATCTAGTTCACAATTCTTAAAACAACAATAGTAATATTATTATCATAATAATCAATTACATTTTTATCTAACGTGCCTTTGAACAACCATGAAGCCTTAGTGTAGGCACACGCAAAAATTAACCAATACAAATAAACAATAAAAAGAAACAATAAATAAATAAAACAGTACAAATAAACAATGCAATGAAGACACTTCCCAAAAAATTAAGATAGAAAATACGCAGAAAAAAAGGAATCAGCGTAAAATGGGAAGAATAAATAGATAAGACAAGAATTGTGGAAATCAACTGAAAAATAATACACAACTATGCAGATACTTTTCTGAAAGATGGAAAGGGAACAATCTGTACATTGTGAAAATTTATGTTAAGACAGTGCGTGCACACTCTTAGAGAAAAAGTTAGTAATCAGTTAGTAAACGCATGTGTTTACAAGTTCCCGGAGCATTTTAATACCTTCGCAGCGTACTTTTACATGCCACCAGCTAGTAAAGATATTAATTCTAGCCGTTACTAACCAGGCAACCTTTCTCAGTGTTTTTAACTAAGGAACTATTAAGCCACTTACGTTACCAGATCTTTCGTAGATGCCGCAGTACATCTTGCCGTAATAGTGATATCATAAGCTAATTTTAGGCAAGCTCTAATTTTATTTACTACATTGGAATAGAAGCTTTGTGCTACGTAATGGAATATACAAAAGCAAATAGACGGCGACATGATGATGCATAGAAAACAACAATTATCTTATATATTCTCTGACTGCTGACCAGTACGCGGGGTGTGATCCCAAAGCAGGGGCGTATATAGACTTCAAGCTGCTGCTACAGTAGAAATCTCCTATGTCCAAGACTTGATTGACTTGCGCATGCGTTTGCATGCGTGTTTTCGCCATTTGTTCATATGACTTCTGATATGAGCATATAACCATGTGAGTATGGGAACTCATATGAGTATATCATGTGCTCCTATGCGGTGTAACGTGTTTACACCACATCCGATTAAACGTAGCATATACGAACTACCTCAGGAACAAAGTTGGACTGTCCGACTAAGCATTCTGCCCAATGTAACGTCGTTGAAGACATCAATCATGTCCTCTGTGCGTGTACGAAATACGCATCAGAGAGACAGTCTCTGAAGATGGGCTTAAAATTGCAACAGGACACGAAGTTAAAAAATATTCTAGGCCCATGGCAGAACACCTCCTGTGCATTAGACTCTACAAAAGCGCTACTGACGTTCCTACGGGCCGCAGGCTTGAACGAAGCGTTGTAAATGGTGCAGCGCGTGTGAGTAACTTTCTGTGTTATGTGACTGTTATGCGTGTATGTAACTGTACGTTTTGTGTGTTTATCATCGTATATATCACTGTTATAACCCGGCAACTGGAGTAGCCTGTCAGGTGAAAAATTAGGCAAACCTCTCCAGCTTCCCATTAAAATATTTCTTTCTCACACATAAGTCCATAAGATAAAGTGGTATTCACATAAGTAAGGTTATATATGAACCTTATTTGATCATATGATCGTGGGGTCAATTCTCTATAAGTATGTTGCTGTGATGCGGACTTATCATGACCTAGTTAGAAGACAATAATTAATTTACTAGGACCATGTCAACTCCTTTTTTTAACCTTAACTTTGTAAAAGAATCATTTCGATACGGCAACGCACACGTACATTTAAAAAAAGTGCCGCCATATTCACGAAGTGAATGATGATGAGTGGGCGAAGCTCCGGAGGTAAACCTGGTAAACCATGAATCCTCTGTACATTTTGCCCACTCGATTTTATTACATCGCTGCCCCTAGCGTACGTCGCCGCACTAAATCGAACGATTGCCTTCAACCAGTGACACGCGCCATATGTGACATCATTCCTATTTTATAAGATCTCGCGTCTTTCATCAAATACAAGTATCGCTTTCTAGTTTATAACATCTTGCATCTTTTCATCATCAGCTACAAGTACCACCATCTAGTAAACACTACAAGAGCTAAACGAGAGGTGGCTACATACAGGAGACGGTACCACCATCTAGTGAACACTGCAAGAACTAAACTAGAGGTGGCTACATACAGGGGACGGTACCGCTATCTAGTGAACACTGCAAGAACTAAACTAGAGGTGGCTACATACAGGGGACGCACAGCCCACGCCCTAAGGAGCTTCGCCCCTAAAAATGGGTGTAAACCTCTATTTGCAGGTCTTTCTCACAATTTAGTAATGTACTAACCACTCGAGTCAGCACTTTTCACTTACTAACTAGGTAGTAAACTTTGTTTACCTGCATTTTACTACCTTCCCTTACAAAGAGGCTAGTGCTTTATGTGACAAGTGAATGGATAGTTTATAAATATGCCGACTTTATTTAAAGAGGGCAGAGCTGAGACAAAAAAATGGCAGCGGACTGTGAAAAACATCAAGATCATGAAAGTAACACTACATAGGCTTCATATTTTCTAAACAATAAGGTGTTGAAAAAAGTTGACAGATACATGAACTAGTCCATTCTCTCTGGTTAACTTAAGTGGAATCTGAAAACTCACACAACAGAGAAGTAAAGGCCGGGATATCATACCGTGAACTAGTTTCTAGTTCACGGTATGATATTCTTCCCAGTTTTCTTACGATTTCGTATGCGGCGCTAAATCCAATACTGCAACGAGATGCCAAACAGCCTGCATAGACACCTTTGTTCAGCTCACCAGCAACGTGTTAGATGCGGACTGCACACCATTTCAGTGTTCAGCTTTTCAGCGCATAAGGGTGATGTTTCCCCCGGAGGCTGGACATTGTGAGTCATGCTCTGAGCGACGCCTTCGCGCCGTAGACGAGTTGGTTCATGTTCCACGTTAGACGACTCGGGGGCGATAGCTTCACCGAAGTGTCAGAGGATGCAAGTTTCCATTGCCATCTCCAGGTGCGTGATTGCGCAACAGTAGGCCAACGCTGCAAGGAGTATAGCCCCCAGCAACACAGCCCTGGGTTTCCCAATGGTTAAAAGTGATGCCATCTGCATGGGACTGCCGATTGAACGAGCCTGACATTACTCGTCCCGTTCGTGATTCGGTTGAAGTGGCGTAATTGAAACTATAAGTCGAACCGCCATAGAAGGTGGCGTCGTTTTCACCTGGCTGAGGTCCGCAGCGTGCGAGTTGATTGATTGATTTGGGGGGTTTAACGTCCCAAAACCACCATATGAATATAAGAGACGCCGTAGTGGAGGGCTCCGGAAATTTCGACCACCTGGGTTTCTTTAACGTGCACCCAAATCTCAGTACAAGGGCCTACAGCATTTCCGCCTCCATCGGAAATGCAACCGCCACAGCCGGGATTTGATCCCGTGACCTGCGGGTCAGCAGCCGAGTACCTTAGCCACTAGACCACCATGGCGGGGCAGCGTACGAGTTGCTACCGACCACAGTGATGTCTCAACGACCAATTTATCTTAATATTTCCCTCTGATTATCTTGTGTAAAAAATTGGCCCCGTATCAGCATTTATTCTGCAAATGTCGTCGAAAGACGATAGTCTTGCGTGTAGAGAGAGTGAACAAAACATTTATTTGATGTTCTGCTCAGGAAAATCGGTGAATGGTATTCTGGAGGCGCTGCGTTAGAGTGCCTCGAGCGTGCAGCGGAGGCGAACCAGCGCATCAAGTCACTTCACACTTGAGACATGAGCGCCATCTGTCAGTTTTTTCAAAAACAAAGCGCGTGGCTGTGAAACGGGTGTACGCACCCGTCTCAGAGGTGATAAGGTGTAGAATGCAAAGCGACGGGTAGGTGCCACCACTGTCTCATTTTTGCAAAGCGTTGGGAACACTGGTATTTCCGCGCAAACGTTGCATGGTCAGCGCAGCGTGATAAGCGCTACAGTCGTGAAAATTACTTATGTATGCATTTTCTAGTAAAAGGCACACATTCATAATATATACGTGTTGTTATGGTGCCCCAGACTTGCGCAATAATTGCTTTTTAATCGACAATTGCACAAGTATGAATGCTGAATCATGAGCAACATAGGTGGGCACTGCGGATGGGGCCAGCCGTTTCAACTACCCGATGCTGTTAAGAGTGGATTAACAGACAATTGTACAGACAGACAGACAGACAGACAGACAGACAGACAGACAGACAGACAGACAGACAGACAGACAGACAGACCAAAATTTTTGCGTCGAAGGTCCCCAAGAAAGACTATCGTCTTTAATAACGCAAAGTTCTTCTCCTTACGCCAGCGTCATTCTCGCCAAATTTCCGCACATCAGCGGCAAGATGCAATAAACTTTACAGCGTTCGCAAAGAAGAGAAAATGATGAAACAACAACAACAAAGCAAAGAAATAACGCCCCGGGCGAAAGGGGGGTTTGTGTAAACGAAGACATATACTGGCGGGCTCGGGAGAGCACTTTTCTTTTTGGTTCGAACAGGGACTCAGGCAATTGACGTCGAACACGGACGGCGCAGAATGAACCGCAATGAAGGGGGAGAGGAGAGTGCTGACAAAGCGTTGGGGGCGGAGACCAGCCCTGTCGCCCCGTGCATCTCTAGGAACCGCTACTGGGCTTGACACAGCGCCTTTGGGTGAATGTAGAGGGAGTGTAAAAGAGAAAAGGTGGAAGAAGGAACAAAGAAGAGGTTGTGAGCGGGAGGTCCCTCCGTTAAATTGTGGCCGTATAACGCACTGCTGTTCTGTGTTCCTTATTCTGTTTCGGCCCCCATTGGCGCTCCCTGATTGGTCGTTCAACCTGTCAGTGAAGTGACAAGTCGGAACCTCCAATTTTGGTGACGTCAAAATGACGAGTACGGGCTCATTACGGAAAAACAAACGGAGTCGGTTCTGTGCTACAGCAGAACAGCCAGCGAGTGGGCCTGTTGCAAACGCAATATAAAAAACGGTGGCGCCGTCTGAGCCAGCGACTTTTGCTGTGGCGGTTGCCTACTTAGACGCGGCTTACAACAAGGGCGGGAGGGTTGTTGAGGTCACGTTTGACATGCCAGACGAAAGGTTTGGGCGTCACTTTCACCTGAGTAAAGGAACGATGTTGTGATCGCGCGACGAAGTCGCTGATGGACTCACGGGCTGCGCTCTCGGTTGAACGGCAAAGGTGTGCGACCCACGTTTCTTCGCCACCACACGCGCGGTGCCTTTACCTTGCAGCACCTTTGACGTGTGGAAGCTTGGGCTAGTTGGTATGGCAGGACGATAGTTACAGCGCGAGAACAAAACGACGACACAGAGACAAGAAGGACACGATAGTTATAGCGCGAGAACAAAACGACGACACCGAGACAAGAAGAACACGAAAGACACCGTGTCTTTCGTGTCCTTCTTGACTCGGTGCCATCGTTTTGTTCTCGCGCTATAACTATCGTCATTGCAGCACTGTTGTAGCCGGTGACTGCAGCGCCACGGCGAGTCATGGCGCGAACTAATGCGAGTGGCCGCTAGCTAGGTGCCTTTCTCGCGACCGCGCGCTGCCTATAGCACCAAATCGCGCGAACATCCCTATGTGCTTTAGTACCTAGCGGTGCGCCGACGTGGACTGCCAGTGCTTCCTCCATTTTGGTCAACGTTGATTTTGATGTTGTGCGGTGGTGTGTATGAATTGCGGTATTATTCCTTGCGAATCTGGTGATGCGGTAGTGATTCTCGGGCGACCGATCCTTCAAAAGGAGCGATCGAGTGCCGTGGGTGTTTCGCGCAAGCGGTAGCGTTGAATGACCAACATCCAGCGTCGATGTGTTATGCTCAAGTGCTGGCTGTCTTGCGTGTGCTGTGAGGTGGTTTGTTTGACAAATTTAGTTCCCTGCACATTTGATGATACGTTTATGTTGGCTGGTTCTGCGAGCCACAGCGTTGAATTACTCCCGCGTAGGCATCATCATGCTCTTGGTGCCGGGTGTTATGTGCAGACATACTTCTCAATGAGATTTAGGGTCTGACGCAATGTACTGACAACACCACTGTCACGCGGGTTCTTGTTTGTTATGTCGTACCCGTTTATTTCGCAGTTAGATGACGGCTGCACTGTATTTGAACCGATTAGTTTGGGCAGTTAGTGGTGAATAATAGTGATGTCACCCGAATACTATTGACCGAAATCGACAGGTCTGTCGCTGCTGCGCCAGATCGAGTTTGGCGCAGACACCCTTGCTGATTGCAATCAAAAGTGCTCGTGTGACACCGGTATGATCACACGTGCGAATGCTCAATCCCATTCTGTGCGCTCTTGAAGTCACTACTTCCATGACTGCTGGTTGCATCAGTAGATGCGCATGCAAGAAGAGTTTTTAGTAGTCAGTGCATGGTACAAGCTTTTGGTATTCGTTGGTGCGTGTGCGCAATATTAAATAGCATCAAGTTACATTTCTCGGATCCTCTATATCATAAATAACTTCATTTCTTGGGATAGGCACATTGATAAAGTAATATGGTTCTTGTATTGAACGAAATTTCTCAAAATTTTGTTGAGCCTTGTAAAAGTGCACTTGTCAAAACATCATCTCTAGCACCCATCTCCTGTTTACAAAATTTTCATGGCACTCCGATGTGTAAATTTTACTTTAAAATACTATTAAAACTCGATCTAGCGAAACCATCTCACGAAGTTTCCAATCTAACGAAGAATTTTCATTCACCAGCAAATATCTATAGAATGTAACGTTGTCCTCAAATCGATTTAATATTTTTCTAAAATTACTCGGTAAGAAAGTAGTGATTTTTTTTTCAGATCTGGCCACAACCGATTTGAGCATGCGCTCAGACACTACCATATTGAAACATTTACGGGACCGCTCTTTACTTTTATGGAGCTGCATGTCATAACCCTATGCAGAAGAACAATGGATGCAGCCTTTGGTAGTGTTTTTACGTTCCAGATGGTGGCAGAAATGACGGTGATTCATTTTGTTATTTTTGTGGCTTATGCGACAGAAGCCACTGATCCCTCCAAGCTTTTTTTCTAGCTTGGAATGCTCGCACATTCCCTGCAATAATCCTCCTTGTCATTGCATATCGGTAACTTGTCATAGCCTCATTTCTCCCTGGTCTGCATCACCCAGACATAGTGTCCCTCGCCTATGTCAAATTTGCCTCCACAGATTTTTTAGACACATAGGTCAGGCTAGAAGTACTGTTTGCTATTCTTATTGGTCCATGTTCTTGTAAAAGCGACAAAAATATCTGTTTTACATGACGAAATCATGAGGAAAGGGGTCTAGGGAGGCTCAAAGTTTTGACAGTTTATTCATCATATCCTGCCGGAAAGAAAAGAGAAAACCGGAAAGAAAAGAGACCCGAGGATGGATCCCTGAGATATGCCGGATTTAAGTGGCGCGGACGGCGAGTTGATACCACCGTCCGTAATATCGCGCCCGGTGAATATTACTCGCAATTTCAAAGCCTGACCAGTGATGTGTTAGTTAATTAGCACTAATTAACCTATCAGTAAACAACTGTAACTACCATGTAAGCTGTAAAACTCGAGAATGTGCTGTTAATTCAGGGGTCTATGTGGTACATACACTGAATGTTCGGAAACACCCACTTCGTCTTTTTTTTTAAATACCCCATTGATGTGCTATACTATCGATCTTTACCTCAACGAACCCTAAATATATTTTTACAGGCTCATGAATGTGCCTTCCATATAAGAACGCTCTCTTTTTTCGCGCGCCCTAATTTAATTTTTACGTGGCACTGTAGGGTACACCATCTCTACGCTAGATGGAGCTACAAGGGCTTGACGGCTGTCGCACCTTGAACAAAACTGGCCAGGGAACTTTTTTTTCCCACGCGATTCAAACACGCTCTATACCATCACAAACTAGACATATGCCAGTACCTAAATCCCAGAAAGCAATTGGATATCTTCAAGCACGTCTCCAGGGCAGCGATTCAAACGCGGTAAAACAGCCGATATTTCCGAGAGCGCCCATAGGCGCTGTGCATTATCTTTTAATAAGCTAGGGAACTCGCACTATTGCAACTACGATACTGTGACTCCTGCCGAAGAAAGGTTCATACAGTTGCTACTTGGAACCGTGAAAGCAATGAGAAAATCGGAAAGGGAGAGGAGTTATTATCGTTTTGCTCTCCCGTCCCATAGAGTGACGTGGGGCCTCGCCCCACCGTGCGGGAAAGCGCGCCTTCTGCTCGTGGGCCGGAATCCTGGGGACGAAGTTTTCACAGTTTATTCATCATATCCTGCATCGAAAGTAATAGGCACACATGTGTGGAGTAAGCTAGGCTCACATTGAGAGCATAATAACTAATCACAATCTGTCAACTTGTTCTCTATCTACCAGAAAGACATTGAAGTATCACTGATACCTAATAAACCTCGGGATTTTATACAAAATGCATCCATGCATTCTCGAGTAGTTGTGTTCCTGCTTCTGCCAATAATCCAAACCTTATCCAGGTACGGCTCACACTTATGAGAATCGCAATGCGTCATCAATGTGCCCCATCTTTATCTTTTAACGAAAGCTCATGTTTCTGTGCATGCTCATTCACGCATATTCTTGCCCAGACAACATTCATCTTTTGCCGTAGGATAGCGGAAATTCATAAACGACCCCGTTGACGCATTTTGTGTATGATTAGCGTGCCTCTTGCCGTACCCACATTTGTTGCTTCCATCAGAGAGTATACTAGTATACATGAGTGTCACACACTTCGGGTGAGGCCCCGCCGATACAACATCGACGTGCGGCAGACTCGCAGGCTTCTACTTTACGCTTCGGCCTGCGACGCCTGAAAGGCCTCGAAGTGGCACATTTCGAATTTATTTGCGGGTTGGTCGACCCGTGCGGGGTTGCACGTGTGGTGATGTGTGGGCCTGACCGACGCACTCATAGAGCAGACACGGAGTTCGATTACACATAAACAAGCATTTAATTGGAACACTGGCAAAGGCAGGAGTTAAGAAAAATAACAGAGAGGAGTAACACTGATACGCAAAGGAAAGAACAGCTATATAACAAAATATGCTAAAAAAGAAAAACACTACAAAAGATACAGACTAAAGACAAATATGCGAAACATTAATAAAATAACAACAAGATGGAAATCAAAGGAGAGAGACACTAGAAATTAATTACAGAATGATCATGGTGGCGCTTTAGAATTTAAACGTGCGACGCAGCGCACACTACAAATATTTAAAAAAAAGGCTGGTTAAAACAAGTTTACGGTTTAACAAAAAAGTCACAATAAAAAGTTCCATACGGACCAGGCCAGCCCTTGGTGCACGTAGGGGAGTTGACGGGTGCCGCTGAAGGTCTCGCCGGCTTGGTAGACGACGAGGGTGCCCGGAATTGCAGCCGTCTCAATACGTTGCGCGGGTCACTCCGTGCTCGCCGCCTACGCGAGACTCGCGACACCGACGACCGCACTTGTTGCTGGCTGTACGTCAACTGCTCTTCCGATGCAGTCCAAACCTCTTCAGGGGCGTACACGTGTTCCCGTCTCATCTGGGAGTAATTCTCCTTGTTGAGACAGCCGGTTCCCCTTCCGGTCAGGGGCAGGGAAGACGAGCCGGCGCCACGCTGGGTCGTTATAGTCGCCGGATGTCGCCTCCCAACACAAAAACGCCCTTCCTTGGAAGATGGGGCCCGCGGATGCTCCGAAAATTGGAGTCGTTTGTGACATAGCCCCCTTCTTAAGAATATTACTTCGTAATGTTCAAGAAAATCACAAACGCTCAATGTTCGAGAGCCTGCCGTGTTCCGGTTGTCCACCAATGCGTTTTCCTTTTCGCGCGCACCATTTCGCTGACGTGGACGACACCGCAGAGAACACCCGACACACCACACTTTCACGGTCACCATAAGATGAAAGTCACAACTCGCGCACAACGTCATGGCCACACACATGAAAAGACAATGACAAAAATACTGCACACTTCAGGAGTAAGACAGGTAAGCATCCTTCAATGCCACATATAAAAAATACACGCTTTAGGCGGTATTGAAAAGTCACTTATTGACACGCAGCTTTCGAAAAAGATGAATAAGAAAGAAATCGCCATGATCATTTGTGCACAGTTCTTGAACATGCTCCACACTAAAGCGCTTCCTTTCAAAATAATAATAGAAAGAAAAGTCTTGAATAACATAGCGCCATATTTGTGCACTCATGCGTACCGTGATTTACTTTGATTATATGACCAACCGGTCTCCTTAAAAATTCAACTAATTAAAATAACCATGTCCCTCAAACAGAGCTTCCCTAACTAAACGTGTAGTAAGTTCAAACATAAAAACATCGTCTACAAACACACGGACGACACAAGCGAACAATGAATTAACTAAGCTATTGGTCCCCCTCATTATTGGAATGCTCCAAAATCGAAAAAACATAAATGAACATTGTTTCAACCAACAAGTCATTTGCCTTTGAGGTTACCTTTGAGTTCCTATGTACGTAACCTTTATCCGTGCTCGAGGTGGTCGCGCTCTTGGGGGAGCCGTTCGAAGCGACCGGGGCCGACAAAAGTGTGTACGGCCGCTACACGGACGCCTGTTTCTCGTTAGTCTACACCTTGGAGGCATGCCTTCATCGACACCGCGTTCTACGGAAACGGGTCTCCGAACCACGTCGTGTCGCTCAGCCGAAAGGCGCTGCCTCGCAAGGCGCCCCGCGTTTCGAGTAGGACAATGGAGCGAAGGGGGTTGGCTTTTACGAGCTCCACAAACAAATGCCTGCCTCCCCCCTCTACCTGTCGGGTGGTTTAAAGCATGGCAACCCACTCTACTGGCGAATGCCACCAAACGCAATCGAAGCTTTCGTTGCGTTGATTGCCGTTTGGCAATTCCCGATTTCATGGGTGAATTTACACCCTTCACTTCTCTCTTGTTCTTGCTTTTGCGGCGTCTTTTTCCTTTTGCACGTCGCTCAGTGCTCACTTTCGAGAAGTCCGCTTGCAACATTTGCAAAGCAGAACTTGTCTCGCTTGTCTCTTCAGCTATAATGCCTATACAGTCGGGATTTTGCGTTAAGTTGTGGACACCCTGACTTGCGAAAAGCTTGACTGACGGCTGAGCAATGCAAGCGTCTTCCTTGGGGCTGCGCCGCTCGCACCTGGAAGAACTACTTGCCCCAACATTGCCCAGCTCGCAGTGTGCGTCAGCACCCGACTGTGCCCCGCTCTCTGTACAGGGGTCCTCACCTACCGGGCCGAAGGTACTGCGAACTTCACATTTAGCTGCTATGGCGACGCACAAACAGGGCGGCTGTGCCAAGTTCATCACAGATGGCATTTCTGTATTAACAAGACTTTCCAGGCACAGCGCCTCGTCGCCATCACTGTGGCCTTCAGTGGCCTTTGTGGCCACAACGGGACTTTCAGCAGGTAACTTTTTAGATTCACTCGCGAACCTGATGTTCGCCTCAACAGTACAAATATTTTGCCCGGCTCTCGGCGGTTTGGCACCTACGGTCTCTTTGCCCCTTTCGTGCCTTGCATCCCAGGTCTCAAACATGCGCCGTCTACTTTCCATTTTCTGGCGCAGTAGCTGAACATGATCCTGGTACGACTGCTTGTTCGGGCCACGGTCGAACGCGCTACTGGGTGTTCTAGCGACTACGCTTAGACCCGACTGCGTGGCACACAGTCCCAAGCGCTCTTTTTCTCTCTGAATTCTAAGCCTTGAATTTTCTCGCTCCTGTTCCATCAAAAATTCCAGATGTTGCCTGTACTTAATGCGTTCGGCATCGCGCTCCTCTTTAAGTTTATTTCGTTCTTTTTCAACGAAATTATATAACTCCTTGCCTACAAAGCCAAAGGCTTTGCCCTGTTCAATAAGCCTGTCAAACACCGTGTCGTCCATTGCTATACACAGTTATCAACCAACAAAGCAATAACAGACCGGCTACACACTGAACGCTCAGAGTTACGTCAGTCTCCCAGACATCACCACGTGGTCGCCAGTCCTGTCGCGCGGACGCCAGATAATTTCACACACTTCGGGTGAGGCCCCGCCGATACAACATCGACGTGCGGCAGACTCGCAGGCTTCTACTTTACGCTTCGGCCTGCGACGCCTGAAAGGCCTCGAAGTGGCACATTTCGAATTTATTTGCGGGTTGGTCGACCCGTGCGGGGTTGCACGTGTGGTGATGTGTGGGCCTGACCGACGCACTCATAGAGCAGACACGGAGTTCGATTACACATAAACAAGCATTTAATTGGAACACTGGCAAAGGCAGGAGTTAAGAAAAATAACAGAGAGGAGTAACACTGATACGCAAAGGAAAGAACAGCTATATAGCAAAATATGCTAAAAAAACACTACAAAAGATACAGACTAAAGACAAATATGCGAAACATTAATAAAATAACAACAAGATGGAAATCAAAGGAGAGAGACACTAGAAATTAATTACAGAATGATCATGGTGGCGCTTTAGAATTTAAACGTGCGACGCAGCGCACACTACAAATATTTAAAAAAAAGGCTGGTTAAAACAAGTTTACGGTTTAACAAAAAAGTCACAATAAAAAGTTCCATACGGACCAGGCCAGCCCTTGGTGCACGTAGGGGAGTTGACGGGTGCCGCTGAAGGTCTCGCCGGCTTGGTAGACGACGAGGGTGCCCGGAATTGCAGCCGTCTCAATACGTTGCGCGGGTCACTCCGTGCTCGCCGCCTACGCGAGACTCGCGACACCGACGACCGCACTTGTTGCTGGCTGTACGTCAACTGCTCTTCCGATGCAGTCCAAACCTCTTCAGGGGCGTACACGTGTTCCCGTCTCATCTGGGAGTAATTCTCCTTGTTGAGACAGCCGGTTCCCCTTCCGGTCAGGGGCAGGGAAGACGAGCCGGCGCCACGCTGGGTCGTTATAGTCGCCGGATGTCGCCTCCCAACACAAAAACGCCCTTCCTTGGAAGATGGGGCCCGCGGATGCTCCGAAAATTGGAGTCGTTTGTGACAATGAGAAAGCTGAGATGATTTTCATGGCGCAGAAAAAAGAATCGGCATGACATCTCTGTTTGCAACCCTTTTTAGGTCATGTGCAGCTCGGTGCATACATGGTACAGCCTCCGGTCTCGCTGTTCTGCGCTGTTGCTCTTCGCCAGTACCGTGGTGTTCTCTCTTGATATTCTAGTGGAGCAACTCAGCTACAACGTTCAGGAGCATGCGAAGGAAACCGACCACAGACAACCAATCCAATTGGTTTTGAATAGTCTTCTGCAGAACGTGTGAGTACGACTCTGCACATGCATACTCTGGGCATTGTTCAGCTATGGCCCTTTTCACAGTTTTGGGATGCGTCAACTTGTATGGAAGCAATTCTTTTGCACACCTAGACAAAAAAAAAGCCAACAGCCGTGATAACTCTGAAAGGTAATGCACTAAGCCAAAAACTGCAAAGAGCCACAAGCCTTCAACTCATGTGTAAACACTAATCCTATTTCAGTCTATGAAATCCTGCTAAAACATTGTTAACAATGGGCTAATATGTGACGGTGGTTAGTTGTTTTTTAAATAAAATAAAATAAAATAAAATAAATGGATTCCGGCTCACGAGGGGCTAGTTCCTTAAACGTCCACCACGTGCCGCATGATGTTGAACCCTTCCCCCCGCTCGCTTTTTTCTTTTCCCACCACGACGCTGACGAGTTCCCTACGGAAATGGTTTCGCTCTTCAACCTGTTCTCGCCCGCCCCTCATTGTGGGAACCAAATAATAGCGCCCCGCTGCCAGCGCATTCTTACCCCTGCGCCGTGCTCCCCACTGGGTTGCTGAAATTAGGTGCCTTTTCTCATCTTCTAACCACTACCACCACCGTTTAAACGCCGGTCGGTGCAGAGTGCGCGAACATGTTCCGGACAGGCCATGAACGGTTTTTCAGACTGAGGACTTCTGTCTTTCTTTGGCTCGGTTGAACTCGAGTCCTCACAGTTTTAATATATATAGTCATAGATAATTTATATATGAAGAAGCTACGACCAGGCGCATTACATTCTTTAGTTTGTTTCTCGTCGTAGGTAATCTATAGTATTCATAATTTCAGGTTAAATACTTAATTTGTGGCTAAGCCATATTCTTTGCCGACCCGAACTTCTTCTAGGGCAGAACAAAGTTTTTTAATCTTCTTTTTTTTTTGGATAATAGGCTATTGGAAAGCATGCAAAAAAATTAAAGATGTTAGTACAACTATTTCCACGGGAGAACCATGTCCACATACTGGACACTGTTATTCAGTTGTTGAGCATATAGGTACACACATTTTGGCGTTCTCTTTGAAAGAGCGCTACTTTTGGACCTGTAAGGTTAATAGCCTTATAAAACACAAGCGAGGTTTGTTTTGACCCAAGAAAAACTTTCTCATGGTTGGCTGTAGCACATAGCGTTCAGCACCACAAAGTAAACAATACGTAGAAGAGAGCGTGTCTATTTTGTCCACAATTCAACTTCATCGGACGCCGATCCCCCTCGTGCTTCATGCTGTTGATAGATTCCCAGCATGTCCCAGTTCAATTTTTCTATGACTGGGCTTGAAGAGTGTCACGTCAAGCCACCTCTTGTTTTCTTTCTTCCTTCTATATTGAGCACGATGTGCAGCAATTGCATCTTGGTGTCGAGTGTACTGGACGTAAGTAATTCTCGCATTGCCAGCAAAGTTTTGATTACAAAGGCTACGTTTTTTTCTACGATGTATCTAAAAGACATAACAGAGCTTGTACAATTTAAACGATTTCAATGGTGCAAAGATATCTTCTGAAATACTTTTGTATACTTGACCGCATCGTGCGTGCGCACTTTCGCGTATATTACGCAATTACTTCTGGTGGCCAATGAATAGGTTGATATATATGGGGGGTTTAACGTCTCAAAACCACCGTATGATTATGAGAGATGCCGTAGTGGAGGGCTCCAGAAATTTCGACTACCTGGTGTTCTCTAACGTGCACCCAAATCTGAGCACATGGGCCTACAACGTTTCCGCCTCCATCGAAAATGTAGCCGCCGCCGCCGGGATTCGATGCCACGACCTGCGGGTCAGCAGCCGAACACCTCGGCCACTAGACCACTGCGGTGGGGCGGCGAATAAATAGGTGGGGCTGAAGGATGAACTACTCTTAAAAACATGTTACTCGACTTTTACAGAAGCTACCAAAGTGGTTTCAGTTCCGACTGTAGCTCTGCTTACTTTTCTGCATCACTTTTTTGTCATGTTTTTGTCAATACTAAGTGTATGTACCACCCTGCTGAAATCACCACGTGATGATTGCAGTAACTGTAAATAAACAGTAATAATAAGTTTTATGTTCAATAGATCAGTCATGGGGTAGGAAAGGAATATGCTTCGCAACCACATGGTAAACGCTCCGAGATTGTACTGTCCAGTTATGCCTTGTGGAAGCTCTTTCGCTTTGTTATTTCTTTGTAGCGCATATTCTTGGCGTAAATGTACATAAGAAACTGAGTATAGTTCCATAGAAAAAAACAAAAAAACACCAGACGCTCAGGACGGACAGCACAGTTACAGTGTAAGCTGGAGCATCAGCTTTTGTAGACCTTTTTGTAATTTAGTGTTAGCATCTAATTTGCTAGCATCTCATTGCAGGCGTCTTATTTTATAAAGTACCCAGCATAGTTCCGTAAAATCTCCTTCAAACAATGGCTGCTTCAAGGGACAGCATGCCCCTGATTGTTTTCGCACTACTACCTGACAACACTTAATTAATGAGGTTCGCAACTTCAGATTATGCAGCATTGTGTGTTTTACAAAAGATTAGCTACACCTAAAACGATTGTCTTTATCTATGTTTTTGGCACATTTAAATCACCTTGATATATTAAATATAGTCATAGATAATTTATTTATGTAACACTTCATCTGGTGAGATTTCATTGCGACATGTGAAAGTAAATTTCATAGTTTTCTGGCGCACATTACAAGTGCTTTTTGCAACAGATAGCCGAATGTGCAACGATCTCCACGGTTGTTGATATATGTGTTGAAGGCCTGTTCACCAATAAAACAGCTATCGAATGGGGTCATTGGCGTACGGTGTAAGGGCTAACATGCTCATCTTAAAACCAATTTTAAACCTACACTGTTTATTTACGTGTACATCTCAAGTATGTAGTGCCTCCTCTCGCACCCGGATATTGTCAGAATTCAGAGCTTGGTTTTGCAATTGACGAGTGAATGCACCATAATTATTGCCTATATCAGATAAAAAAATAGTGATGATAATCCACCTTTTTAATCAATGGTCTCGCTGATGTGTAAACATGGCAACGGCACGAACACTAATCATGCTGTAGCCAAGAAAAAAAAAGTGATGCAGAACATTTTGTATCACTCTCTAAAACAGTTATCGGTTGATAATATTCTATTAGTTGCTAACGTGAGGTCTTTACTGGCAGCGATATGCTTTTATTTTTCCTTCCAGGAAAAATAAAGCTGATGTTCATGGTTGGTGCCATCGTATAGTGTTACACCTTCAATCCACACACATCTCAGACAAGAGTGCAGAATGAAAATCTAGGTGAATTACACGCTTGACACATGTAGTATTTCATTTTCAACAGCAGAATTGTTGAGCTTCATTTCCAGCCTGGCCGACGGCCACTCCAAACTCAGAACACATGCGTCAAGCTAAGTGGAAGCAAAGCATAGCCATATATATTATTGTTACATGAATGACGAGTCGATAGAATGTCTTTAATATTGTCCCTGTATAATATAGCAAGAAGGGAGAAATGAAACTGTGAAAGAGGAGGAAATTAGAAAGGAGTTGGGGTAGGCCACCAGCACCGTTGCTTCCACAGTCTTCTCGTGTGCGGCAGTTAAATCTCCTTTTTTTTCTTTAGCTCTGCAATAACATTCGTTCATATATTATTGCTATATAATTCGCATTTTTTCGCACAGTGCTAAAGCGCCCGAAGTGGTCTAGTTTGTAAATGTTACGAAGGGAAGTGACAATGAAATCATCATTGAACTAGAATAGCATTTTGTGGTAAACCTGTCTTTTTTTTTTTCTTTTTTACACTGTTCACCGTATAGGTAGGTCTGTTTCATGGAATCAGTCGTTGTCAGCTTTTGAGTATGAGTCACCAGAGCCCCCTCTAATTTGACTACCCTAATAATAAGACTAGTGTAGTTGCAGAGTAACAGAGCTTTTGCGAAAAGCAATAAAGATTTTAAGCGGCTTTTGCCACACTAAATGCTCATATTAAATTATTCATCGCAGATGCATGGTAGGGTTACGTTCTTGGTGCTGAGGTGTACGTGACGAACTACTGGAGCAACAGCTGAGTTTTAGTGCCTGAAAGCAACACAGTATTACAATATTTAGCTACCGCATTTTTTTTCAATTATGGTAAACGACAGCATAAATCACTCCTAACATTATTTTTTTCAGTTGGCTTACCTCTTTTAATACATCTCAGCAACCAGGTTCTACATTTATCAACGGAAATGTTCACTTTTTACACTTTTGTGAAGCCCCCCCCTCCCGCCCCCGAGAGGTAAAGACTGACAAAAATATTACCCAGCGTTGTGAATTTAGATGACTTTTGTTTTCTTTCCGTTTGTGCCTGCGTTTTTAGTAGTATAAGTGGGCGTGACGGCGTGTATTGAGCGAACGACCACTGTACCGTGTAGAAAGAACCGTCAAAGACACACTACGCGACAACCTTCCCTGGTCACCCCACTGGCAAAAAATAATTGAAGCAAGCCAAGCGCATTGTCATCCCATATGTGCCTGGCGCCAGTGAAGAGCCCTCCGCGATTCTCGGAAAATCAGGGGTCGAGGTGGATCGCAAGCCTGCTTCGATGCTCACCCTCTTGCTACCACGGCCGAAGGAAAAAGCAACACCAGCAAGTAGTCTGCAAGTTGCCGTGTTCAGTGTGTCCAGCCAGCTTTACGTAGGCAAAAGCGAATGTTTCCGTTCAGAAAGCCCGTGGAGTGGCCGACAGGCTTGGACTGGCGTTCCCGACATGGAGAGAGAGAGAGAGAGAAACAACATTTTTCGCGCATCCGGCGTGCGGGAAGTCACCGGCCGCGCAGGGCGCGGGTATTCCCTATCTAAAGACTATGGCTAATAGTCCTATAGTCCCAGGCCCTAGATCATGAGGACGTTGTGCTCTGGCTAGGCGTTGGATACTCGGGCTCCTCCACTCCCGTTGTCCGGGGCATCGGTTCCCTTTCTCGTCTGCTTTGCCAGGGCCTCCTCAAGCCGCTGGATAGCCCTTCGTTGTGTGTTTGAGTCTTGGGAGCGTATCCATGCTCCCACCTCTTCGGGATACGTGGCGTCCTGGCACTGCCCATTCCCATTGTTCACACCACTGTTACACCCGCCCCACATGATGTGGCGGAGGGTGGCTAGTTCACGTTCGCACGCGCTACACTTAGCGTCCACAAACATGTCGGGGCATACGTGCCGGGCCAATGCTGGCGTTAGCACGCATTCCGTTTGCAGTTGACGGAGCTTCACTGCTTCCGCACGTGACAGTTCACGATGCGGGGGCGGAAAGGCTCTCCTGGCCTCTCTGTAGGCCGCCAGGATCCCTCCGTAGTCGGTGAGGGGATCGAGGTGTTCTTCTCGTTCTTCACCGTTGGTTTCAGGGAGACGGGCTGCCGCGGTCCGGCACGTGATGAGATCACGGGCCACAGCGTGCGCCTCCTCGTTGCGGTTCTCAATGTCGGGAGCCAGTTGTCCCATGTGGGCTGGGAACCATTTGAGGGCGATGGTTGGCCCTGTAGCGGCGCCGCGAGCAGCCCGCGATGCCGCGATGGACGTCACTAGCCGCTCCGTGCCCCGCCAGACCATGCCTCGGGCAAAATTCCTGATTGCCTGCTTTGAGTCGCTTAGCACCATGCGCGTGCCCGGCCTACCTGTGGCCAGGGCTATCGCCACCTCCTCTGTCTGGCCGGCTGTTCGGGCGCGCACGGTGCTTGCTGTTAGTAGTTTATCGGTGGTAGCGCTGACCACCACTGCTGCGAAGGCGTTGCGTCTTCCCGGATATCTTGCGGCGTCCACGTAGACTGCGCCCTCGTCTCTCTGATGTTGACGGGCCAGCGCCGCTGCTCTCACCGCTCGCCTGCCCGCATCCCTTTCCGGGTCCATGTTCTTTGGCAGCGGGTAGACAATGATTTTCCTCGCTGCCTCATCGCTCAGGGGGACTTGTTCTTCTAGCTCCCCGTCCGGTCCTGCTCCCGGGCGTTCTCCAGGAGGTAATAATCCCACCCGATCAAGTAATCCTCTGCCCGCGGCTGTGTTGCTCAGGCGGCTCAGCTGCGAAGCTCTCTGGGCCTCGCTGATCTCCGAGAGCGTGTTGTGTGTTCCCAGAGACAGCAAGGCCGTTGTCTTTGTGCCTGGTAGGAGCCCAAGAGCCCCTGCGTAAGCCTTCCGGATGGCAGCGTCGATCTTGGCTCGTTCCGCGCCGGTCCAGCGGTGAAAGGCCCCCGCATATGCCGCGTGGCTTATAACGAAAGCCTGCAGCAGATGCAGGAGCCCCCTCTCTTTCATGCCCCGGTAGCGAGACGACATTCGCTTGACCAGGCGCGCTGCGATGCCCATCTTGGTTGTGATGTTCTTGACCGCCGTGGCGTTGGTTTGGGTGCCGTCCACGAACATCCCCAGTACTCGAAGCCCCGGGACGTGCGGAATCTGCATACCGTCACTGGTGCGCACGATGATGTTCTCGGCCGCCTCTCGACTTGCCTTCTTTCTGTGCCTCCCAGGTGGTGGCAGGATGAGTAGCTGTGATTTTTGTGGCGAACACCGCAAGCCCGTGCCCGAGAGTGCGGACTCCACGGCGTCCACCGCCGCCTGCAGACCCGCCTCGATGTCTCCGTCGCTTCCACCCGTGGCCCAGATGGTTACGTCGTCGGCGTAGAGGCAGTGTCGTATCCCCGGGCCCAGCACCTCCAGACGCCTGGCCACCTCGATCACGACAATGTTAAACAGGAACGGGGAGATGACCGAGCCCTGTGGGGTCCCGACACTGCCCAGCTCTCGTTCTTCGAGCTTCGTTCCTCCCACCTCCAGCCTGGTCGTGCGGCGAGAAAGGAAGGCTCTGATGTAGTTGTACGATCTTGCACCCAGCCCCAGGCGGGACACCTGAGCCAGGACCGACGAGTGTCTAACGTTGTCGAAGGCGCTCTGCAGGTCCAGGCCCAAGATCGCTCGGTTGTCATTCTTTGGAGTCCCGCCCGGTGGGTCAAGGACTTCTCGTTGGATCAGGAGCATGGCGTCTTGCGTTCCCAACTTGGCCCGGAAGCCAAGCATTGAGTCCGGGTAGACATGGTGCGCTTCCATGTAACGGTTCCACCGGGTGTTAAGAACGTGCTCCAGGACCTTGCCCACGCAGGACGTGAGCGAGATGGGACGCAGGCCCTCTATACCCGGTGGCTTATTTGGTTTTGGCAGCAAGATCGTCTTTGCTGTCTTCCAGGCCTTGGGCAGCTTGCCGTTACGCCAGCATTCGTTGTAGTAGCGTGTCAGTGATGTGATGGCTGAGTCACTCAGGTTGCGTAGAGCTTTGTTAGTAACTCTGTCGGGTCCGGCGGCCGAACGACAGTTCAGGTCCTGCGCCGCATGCCTCACTTCTCATTCCTCTAGATCTCGGTCGAGGTGGAGGTTCGGCTGGCCGGCGTAGTCTGGGTGGTCTTCGTGACTGGTGATGGGGAGGTAGCGCTCGTTGAGTCGCTTGAACATCTCCTCTTCGCCCAGTTGACGAGCGGTGGTGTGTAGGATTCGGGCCATGCGTGTACGTTGGTATTCGCAGCTCTTGGTCTCATCCATCAGTTGCCTGAGGAGTTTCCAAGTGCCGCCGCGGTGAAGCTGTCCGTCAGCCTGGCTGCAGAGTGCAAACCACTGCTGTGAGCAGAGCTGCCTGCTGTGTCGCTCGATCTCTTGGCCGAGTTCTGCGATCTTCTTTCGTAGCTTTCTGTTGTGACGTTGCCGCCGCCAACGCTTTTGGAGCGAGCGCCTGGCTTCGAGGAGGTGGGCTAGTCTCGGGTCCATGGTTTCGATTTCTTCGGGTGCATCGATCTCTTCTGTGGCCCCTTCTGTTGCCGCCAGCAGCTTCGCTGACCACTCGTCGATATTGTCGACTTCGCCGAGTTCTGTGTTACGGAACTTGCTCCAGTCGACGAGTTTGTGCTTTGATGTTTTGTCGCAATTTGGGTTTCCGTTGAGATGAGCTAGCGGTAATTCAATTTCGATGATGAAGTGATCGCTGCCTAGGTTGATTCCCGTATTCCTCCACTTCGCGGTGCCACCTTCGGGCAGCATCGCAAAAGTGAGGTCCGGATTTGTATCCCGGGCAACCGATGTTCCGATCCTTGATGGATGGCCTGGATTGTTCAGTAACGTGAACTCGGCTTCGCCGGCATCTTCGAGAAGGTTCATTCCCTTGTACGTGGTGGTCGTGTAGCCGAGCTCTCGATGTTGGGCGTTGAAATCGCCGCATATTACCGCGGCAGCGTCTCCTCTTTTGGCCAGGTCTTTCTGTGCTTGTGATGTGGTGCTCTTGATCTTATGGAAAAGAGTTTTGAATTTCTGCTTTCCATGTCTTGGATTGCTATAGATGTTAGCGATGAAGACGGTGGTTGATGTCTTCTTTCTTCCACCCCGGGTTCCTCGTCCTTTGCCGCTAATCGCTAGCTCGGTGATGCACAGCTCGATGGCGGTGTCCCTGCTGCCCAGGAACTGTTGGTGTTTCACGTGGGCGATGCCTTTCCGGATGAACGTGCACACGCCCTGCGCCGCACCCTTCCCGCATGTGCGAGCGGACGGGGGGCCGGCGTGTGTCCGATACCCTGGCAGCGTCGGCGTGTCTTCGGTGTGGGTTTCTTGGACCGCTATCACGTCCGGGCGAGCCGTCGGTGCCAGCGATCTCAAGTACTGTTGTAGGATTGCTTTTCGGCACCGGAACCCGTTGGCGTTCCAGTGCCAGATCTTGATCTTATTGTTGCTGTCCATTATGAGGGAGAGCCTTTTGTGTTTGGCAATATTCATGCACCGCTTCACCAATTAGCGGCTGCAGCTTCTCGGGGCTCAGGGCCCTCTCTAGCGTTTGCTCGATTTGGAGCTGAATCGTTTGCGCAAGTTGTTGTTGGATGACTTGGGTGCATTTCGTGAGGATTCTCTGCTCGAGGCCCTCAAAGCTCTTGCCCCATTTCTTTATAGCTCTCG
The DNA here is from genome assembly GCF_043290135.1 of Rhipicephalus microplus. Classification (NCBI taxonomy): domain Eukaryota; kingdom Metazoa; phylum Arthropoda; class Arachnida; order Ixodida; family Ixodidae; genus Rhipicephalus; species Rhipicephalus microplus. The sequence goes on along the minus strand of NC_134710.1, from coordinate 425,395,066 downwards.
CGTTCCGACCGATCTTCTTATTGAAGCTCCCGTAGCCGAGAGGTTTGGTCCTGTCTCCGTTGTTTGTAGTTGCCACCGAGATGACCGAGGCACTATCATCTTCTTCCTCGTTGCTTTCGCTTTCTAGTTCTAGTTCCTCTTCGTGTTGTGCTTCCAACCCTCTTGTTACCGCAATCATGGATGCCCTTGTCGGAGTCTTCACTTAGGCGGTGAATTGGTAGGTCTTAGGGTTTGTAGTGTTGACAAAGCGGTTGCCCGCGATGTTCGTTGGGGTTCCGTTGTCATCCTCATCGGCGTCTGTCGCCATCTTGTTGTTGGCTTCGTTCCTTGATCCCCCCTCTTGAAGCCTTCTAATGGCGTCTCGTTGTTCGTCGATGACGCCTCGTTGTTGTTTGATGGTGAGCTGCGTCACCGCCATCGCCGTCTGGAGTTCCTCCATCGCCTTCTCCATTTTCTTAATGGTAACTTTCAACTCCCGTGTCTCTTTCTTGCATTGTTCGCTGCAGCCGCCGCCGCTTGGCATCTTGCCAGGCTCCTTCAGCGTTGCAGCTGCTGCTCTGCTCAAGGCCCCGCTTGTTTGCGTCATCGCCGCGCCATTGACGTCAGACTTGTTTGTCACGCTCAGGTGCGCTTGCACCTGCGGCGCCGGTCTTGGCGGACGCGCTTCTTTCGGTCTTCCGGAGGTGACGTCAGCCCGCTTCACGTCCTCCGGTTCCGCTCTGCTCCTATCACGGCTCGCCACGCCGTTTTGTTCGTGACGTGTGCCGCTGGCTCCCGGCTCTGGGAAGTCGAATCTTCTAGAAAGCGCAGCCTCCCCGGGCGCTTTCGCGGGCGCCATCTCGATTATAGTTTCAGTGTTCTGTTTTATCCTCTGCCGCTGCTTGATTTGTAGCGGCGTTTTGAATTTGTTCTTGCATTTGCCCGCGCCCGTGACGTGGGAGCCACCGCAGAACTTGCATCTTGGTTTGCAGTATTGTGCATGGTCTTCTCCTGGGTTGTTTCTACCGCAAGCGAAGCACACCCTAGCGTTCGGAGTTGGACACACATCTTTCCTGTGCCCTATCTTGCCGCATGTAGTGCAGACCTCACGGTGCTGCCTGTACAGCGTACACTTCGAGACAAAGCCGCCATACTTTACGTAGCGCGGTACTTTGTTTCCTTCAAATAGAATTACCACCGACTCAGAATTTCCGAGCCGGTGTGCGGCCATAACGGTGGGGTTATGCTTGTTCACTAGGAACCGAGTGATCTGTTCCTCGGGTTCCTCTCTGCCCACTCCACTTATTACACCCCGTGAGGTGTTGTCTGGGGTGCTCTTATACGCAAACGTTTCATACGTGCGTTCCTCCACCGTGATATTACGGATTGATCCGTAGCGAAAAGATCTCGCTTCGCTAGGAGTGCTCAGCACTATAATGTTCTGGGCGGCGTTCGGCGCAAACGAATCGTCCTCCGCTTCTTCGATCTTAATGTTAGCCGCTGTTATGATGGCTGTGCGCAGCGTTGTCATTTTGGTGGCACTCCCTACGAGTCCCCCATGAGGCCTAACAACCACGCGGTGCTCGTCTTTCTTGGCGAAAGCAGGCATGTGGGCTGACTTTGCCATATTAGCGTTCACTTTGGCAACGTACTGCGCTTTCTGTTCGCGCCTACGCTCCTCCTTCAACTTAGCGTTCGAAGCCGAGAGAGACTTGGTCGGCTCACCTGCGGTTAGGGTATCCCGCTGCGATGGGCTGCCCGTTTTTTGCCGTTTCTTCTCGCGTCGAGAGGCCACTACAGTCCAACCTGCACACGAGTTCGGTGGGTCACAGTCACTGTTCACCGCGGTAACACACTGTCCGACGCCGGTGGCGGTCGGAAAACCGTCGCCGATCGTCGTCGAGCAGTCCCCGCTGGCGTCGAGTCGCGATCCGGTCGGTTGTTCGGCGGTTTTCTTCGCGGCGGTTAGACCTAGCTGGCCATTCCACCTCTTGCGAGCAGAATCCGCACTTATATCCGCGGCCGAGGTGTCCATAGCTTGGAATTCTTCGTAGTGTTGGTCGTTCTCGTCGTTCCGAAGCCTGGCGAGCTCTGGGAAGGCCTCCAAGGCCGCCCCAAGTGCCGCGCCGACCGAGCACATGGTCGGAGCGAAGGTAGCCGTCATTAGGCATAGCAGGGCTTCGCCCGCTTCGCACATGAAGTCGCTCTAAAACTCCCAAAATTGGGTGAAATGGTCCAAATTTGGTATTGACGTGGTCCACTCACCGAGTTGATCACTCACGTACCAAAATTAGTCCTTTAGGGGTCGATGGTCCGCCGAAAATTAGCATTTCCTACGGAGCCGATGTGAAGCGTGACCGCTCGCTCCGCGCTCTCGCAGCGCCCCCCCCCCCCCCCCCCCCGACATGGAAGCCAGCCGCTGAGCGCTAACGGGCGTCTTGCCGGGCTGCAACAAACTTTCGTGCCCACTCGTTAAGATTACGCCAAACTTAAGAATGACGTCAGGAAGGCAGAAGTGCAAAGAGGCACTTTTGCAGAGCCCTTGAGCAGCCCGACCATATGATCAATTTCTACAGCTTTTCTGTTCCAGAAACAGAGAGGAATTTGTTTTGTGACAAACACAAACAGATCCTGAGGAAGTTACCAAGTCGTTCCTGACACCTCAGGCCCTCTATGAACTTCCCGACTTCCTGAATCTTCTACCGAGCCCAAAAGATTTCAGTCAAAATGCTTACATTTAAGCTTATAGAATTTATACTCCACAAATTAATGACCCCCAAAAGAAAAGCAAGAATAAAAAAATTATTCTGTGCAGTGAAGTTGACCACTATTTTCACAATCGATTTCTATAAATGTTCAGTTACGATTATTTGCTTAAACGTCGTATATATATATATATATATATATATATATATATATATATATATATATATATATATATATATATATATATATATATATATATATATATATATATATATATATATATATATATATACAGACAATTACATATAAGCAGACGCTTACGGCAACGACATAAGTACCAATATAATAAAAGAAAGTGCCAACAGCAATACTTATAATACTTATATTCGTAGTAGCCTAGGCTACGTAACAGTTTATTACATGCTTCTAAACTATCCCACAACCACCGCATGCCTCAAGAAAAGCAAGAAAGTCATGATCGGTAATGCGCTCAGTAAGAGTTTGAATCTCTTGAATGGGATTCGCGGCACTTTCATAATAATAAAGAGCTAGAATGAAAACAAAATAATAAGGCCTAACGAATTAAATCTTTGTTATTTCAGTTTTGCGGACAATATCGCGCTTTTTAGTGATGCCGGCGATGATTCACGAAAGAAAATCTGGAGATGTAAAAGAAAGACACGTTAAAATATGAATGAAGAGAGGCGCGAAGAAAACAAAGATAATGTTAGACGGCCCGGCGAAAACGCGGAAGTAAGGGTACTAATAGTAAAGCCACTCTTCCCCCTAAGTTTCTCGCATTCACCAAAAAAAAATAATAATAAGGTCAAGTTGATACGAAATAAAACGTTAGTCATTTGCAACACATGCCCGGCAATCACATTGCCGATAAGCTTCAAGCAAAAATTCAAAATATTTCACTAATAACTTACGGGCCTAAAACACAAATAAACTACTGCACGCGGCCTGAAAAACATCACGAGGCTTGAGTGGTACCACAAGGTCTAATAAGCTCTACATATAGAGAGGATAGTCACACCAACATGCACGCATTGCTCATCTCACTATATTATTGTAATGAAATAAATCATGTAGGAAAACTTCTGCCGTGTGCCCGTTTCATCGGTAAAAACACGAGTGAATAGAACACCCAGGCACACCATAGAAAGAGAATACACAAAAAAAGAATGTTCAATAGCAAGTGTGCACTAAAACCAGAACCGAAATATGATGAGACGTAGAGCAGCCAACATAAGGCCTTATATGAAGCGAGCGAGTCCAAAATAGAAGCACTGGGTCACTGGATGTATGCTGTGGTTATCTCTGCCGAAAGCAGTGCCGGAATCCTGCCGCGTATCCAACTCGCGCACGATTCTGACTCCTCCACACTTGTCCACACACCGGCACTCCAGCAAAAAAAAACTTGCTCCCGCAATAATGATTATTCTTCCGTGAAGCCGACTACTGAGCGAAAAAAAAAGGGTTGGGGGAGGGGGGTAGACATTGCAGACAGAAAAAGGCTCATTCTCCCTCGTTGGAACCTCGGCTGAGCCTTCGAAAATGGTTTCCGTCTACCCCACCCCCCTTCCCCCAGCGTGTCGTTTGTGGGCATGTGGTTTCAGGAAGGCGTTCGCCGAATTTTCATTGTGCGGAAGACGACGCCAGAGGACCATGTGCCTCCACGCCTACCTCGAGGTGAACCCTTGCTCGCGTTCAACGAGATAACAAAAAAACTTGTTTGTCAAGATGGGTATTCCCCTCCTACACCCTGGCTTGAGTAGGGGGCAGTCACCATTGCACTATTACAAGCCCATGCGTATAGTAAGATTGGATGTGATATGAATTCTGAGGTATTGTACGAGGTTACTTTATCTCAAGGGAGAATATTTGAGTAGTATACCCGAGAAGAGTTAGGTGACCTAAATATATGCTTAACTTTACATTTGTTAATATTTAGTTCCATTAGCCACACGCTGCATCAGTTAGATATTATATTTAAATCGGAGTATAAGTGATAACAACAGTCGTCTGAAGTAATTTCTGTAAAAGTATCGCAATCATCAGTAAAAAGGTGGATATTAGAATTTACTTGAGAGGATAGGTCAATAATATATATTAAAAACAACAAAGGACCAAGGATCAACTCTTGGGGCACTCCTGAGGTAACATGGCACATTTATGAATCGTAACCGTTTGCGTTAACGTACTGTAAGCGATTAGCAAGAAAGCATCCGACCTATTTTAATAGGTTAATGTCAAGATTCAAGTTCCCGAACTTGTCGATGAGAAGTTTATGACGCACTTTATTCAACACTTTTGCAAAATCTAAAACAAATGCTGTCAGCGGATGATGAACGATCAAGAATTACTTTAGAGAAAGGTACGAGTTGAGTCTCACATGATTACGATTTCCTAAAACCGTGTTGTGAAGGCGAAAAGAAGGTGTTATTTTCAAGAAAATTGAAGATTCTTCTGATTACGAAGTATTATATAATAGTTACAAGCACGTGCTGGTAAGAAAGATGGGGCGATAGTTGGTTGTTGGCTCTTCTAAGCTGATTTGAGAAGTAGAACTACCTCCCCTATTTTCCACTGATAAGGTAAAGTACCTATGCGAAGCGATAGGCTCGACAGAGCTGTAGCCTGTAGTAAAAAATGCACATGCAAACTACAACGCAGCTCGTTTGTTATAAAAATATTATGTTGTAAACTGCATTATAATCTATTTCGACAATGTGCCTAACAAATACAAAGACTGTTAGACATTCATTGTGTACACATTTGAAATGAATGCGCGAAAATCCAAACACGACGGCCGCCACAATATGTGTGCAACCTATATACATATCCCGATACAAATAAAAAGAATCATGGCGCGCACAAATTTAAAAATTATGCCTATAAACAGATGCCAATGCCAAGATCATAACACAAGGCAGGTACATGTGTTCAAGCACAGTATTCAGTAATAAATGCACATTGTATACATTGGAACAAAGAATAAAAAAATAAAGTATTCACAAGTGCTTTCATTTCTTGTCCTTACCAAGCCTCAGCAAAATTTTTCTATTTATGAGATATAGCCCATTATCGAACTAACATTACCACTGCAGTAACTTTTTTCAAGCATAAAACCATAGGGGTGCTCGATTTGGGCGTCTTATTGGTGTCAGAACTCACTTCAGCTGGCAAAATCACCCAGACCCCTTGCGTAGGCAGTGCTGCGTTGAGGGGGGATGGGGGGGGGGGAGGGGTGCTTATGTACACGTACAAATACAAAGAGATGCACCAGCATGCATAAGGAACGGTAAAGCCTCAACTTGAAAGAAGTTTCTGGCTACGCTGCTGGCACAGCCAACAATTAAAAAAGAAACCAATAAATAAATATGAACCATGTTGAACTAAATGCTTATGACAGCAACAATATGATGAACGCTTCATGAATATTACTTGTGTTTGCAAAGGCCTAAGCTATGATACATAAACTATTTATAAAGGCTTTCAAGAACTTAAGAGAACAATTGGACACAATGTGAAATGAGAATGTGCATTTGTTAGGAAACGGGAATATTTTTTTTTCCTAAAGAAGACACTCAGCTATGATCGCCCACATGTAGTCACTGGGCAAGGGATTATCCCGGGAGACAGCGGCATTCCTTGTCACTGGTTCGTTCACAAGTTTTGCGCTGCTGTCCTATTCTTGTGAAGCATCTGGCGAAGATTTCATAGTGATTTGACTTTGGTAGAAGTACCATTTGCCAGTATTTCTGTCCGCCGTTCAGCGGCATCCATGTCTTCGATGTCAGTTGGTGATGTAACCTTTCGCTCCATGTCCTGGCCGCGGCGAGGCCTCTTCATGCGACTTTCTTGTATGAGACATTCGTTACAATACTGCAGATTGAGTTTTCTGTAAACACGGATGGCTTTCTCGTGCACATCAATTTCAAGTCGTTTCGAGCAGCGCAAGTCGTCTTCGTGCTGAAATGACCTCCTGAGGAGCATCGTGCAATATTTCTGCGATCTGAGACCGGTCAGCACTTGCTCCCTCGTGTCACAGAAGTCCAAGTGTGCATCCCTGCAAAGACACGCCTTGGCGTGACAGTGTGAGGCCAAGTCACCATGACGAGACACTGGCCTTTGCTTCTGGTGTGTGACGCTTCACGCTACGACGTCGGTGCAGTGCTTTCCCAGAGTGACGATCGAGACAGAGAAAAAGCGATAGCCCTGTGTCGCAACGGAACAAAAACGAAAAAATCATATTTTTGACCGGAACGAAAACGTAATTAAAAAATCATTAATTATTTCCTTCCGGAGCAAAAACGAGATAATTTTTATTGTTTTTTTTTTTGTTTCACGGGGAAACTTGGCGCTCCGGAACAACTGAGGTCATGCAACGTGGGCAACATCCTGCATAACTAATGGCACAGAATCAGTGCGTATCTGTAGGGCAGGCATCCCTAAGTAAAAGTGTGTCCAAATACTGTGGAAAACGAAAAAAAAAAGAGTCAACCATAGACGTTTGCATTTATTCAAGCGGGCTTTCGTAGGCCTTTCACACAGGCCACCCAGAAGTTTGCTTGATCAGAACAGTGGTCGCGCATATAAGAGAATACCCTGGATGACGGGCTGCTTCTGAGGTCATGCTCGCACTATTCACGCACGCACGCACGCACGCACACACACACACACACACACACACACACACACACACACACACACACAAACATTCAGCCTGTTCAGAATATTTCTAATTCACACTTCAAGGAATCAAATACGATAACTTCGAAAAGCACTGGTTTGCGTTATTTGGTTACGAACTCAAGGTAAAGCTACTTGCGCTTCCCTTAGAAACGTTGTAATTTATTTTAGTGCGGTCCCGGGTCCTTAAAGAAGATACTTTATGTTTTTAGAGTTAATTTAACGTTAATGCTTTGGAGAAAAATAAAAACCATTACGAACCGCTAGGGAACTTTTTTTTTCGCTCTGGAACGGAAACGGAATGGAACTTTTTGTGATGGAACAAAACTAAAACCAAACTGGAAAACCCTGCGATAGCATTCGCTTCCCGCACGTTAGCCCCTGTGGAACTAAATTATTCTCATGTGTATCAGGAAGGACTGGCCATCGTCCATGGAGCCACGCATTTTCATCAGTACATCGCGGGCAGACATGTGACTGTTCTGACTGACCACAGGCTACTCCTGAGTATCAGGGAGCCCCAGAAGCAGACTCCGCAGCCATTTCCGCCTCGTATGATCCAATGGTGCATTAAGATGTCAGCATAAGACTACGACGTCTTGTACTGTCGAAAACAGACGCACTGAGCCACTTACCCCTCAGCGAAACCATTGAGGATACACCTCAAGTTGGCTGCATGCTCATGTTCGAAGCGCTACCAAGGCCCCCCACTAACGGTCGACGAAGTCACAATGGGCACGCAAGATGACCCACATTGTTCAAGCTGTACAACGCCCTGATGGAGGGCAGAGTTCAAAACTTCAAGAATGAGAACTTCAATGTTTTTAACAAGAGAGCAATGGAGTTCAACTGTCATCGTGGTTGTATCAAACTGGGATCACGTGTCGTCATTCATGGCCCACTTCGACAACGAGCAATGGCTCTCATTCATGCCGGACACCGAGGCGTGATCTCAACGAAGTGCACCCGCTGCCTCATGTGGTGGCCGGGAATCGGCAAGGGCACCGAGATAGCTGCAGAGTGCACAGCCCGCCACTTAAATGAACGCGCTCCGACGCGAGCTCCAGCACTGGACTGGGGCAGACCGAGCACACATTGGCACACATTCTTGGTAATTCCGGATGCCTACAGTAAATGGGTTGAAATTCACCAAGTGAACAAAACAACATCGACAGATGCCATCGATTTCCTGCGCTTGTTGTTCGAATCTTTCGAATTACCCCACAAGGTGGTTTCAAACAACGGAATCGCATTCGTGTCAGCCAAAATACAGAAACCCTACGAATGACAACTGCCTCACAGTGGTGAAATCTGGTCTGAACCACCCAGCCACAAACGGACAGGCCAAACGCTACGTGGTAGAGCTAAAACGTGCTCTTGCAAGTACAGGGTCATTGCAGCGGCACATTGCATGATTTTTTTTTTTTCCTTCAAGCAACTTGCAACGAGCCAGACGGGGCAGGTACCGGAGTATATCATGTTTTCTTGCGAGATGCGAACGCACATCTCAGCCATTCTGCCAGAACCGCCTTGAAAGGTCACACCACATAAGGAAGACGCCTCGCGTTGCCGGTAACTCCACAAAGGACAACCAGTGGTCGCCCGCCAGTTTCATGGAATGCCCGAATGAACGGCGCCCATCGTAAAAAAAAATGGCGGGAGATTTCGGCTTGTTGAAGCTAAAGCCCCTCCATCGCGTCTTCTACCAAAAAACGCATAGAGGGGCTTTAGGCCGTGCATTCCCATTTCCAGCCAGCTGCAGGGATGCGCCCTGCCCTCCACCTGACCCCCTCCCCACCCACGATATTTCACGCCGCGCGCTCGGGGCTGACTGACTGTCGGGGCAATCAGTGGGCCCGCGCACTGGTTGCCTCTCCTTTGTGCTCCTCATACTTTTTATGGCCCACAGCGGACTCGAAAGCCAGCGCTTGGACCATTTGGACTATGCTGCACACAAACGCCTTTCTTGAAAGTAATAAACTCACTTCCCTGTTACGGACGCTTGTTATTCCGGCTACCGTGGACATTACACAGTGCAAATAGGGTTATTTGTTCCTAAAAAATTTAACCTCCCTGCCTTTCAGCATTATATCTGTTTCTTTTAACTTACTTCCATGAAAATTTTTAAAATTTATATCGTTAAAATTGGAGAGTCGCGTAATAAAAAGAGGAAGTGGATTTATTTATTTATTTATAGATTTGTTATTTATTTTAGAGAAAAACTGCCAGTCAAGTGCCGGCCTTTAAGCAGGGGTGTGTGGCACAGTGGACGCAACAATGTGTAGGAGGTACAGCAGTAGATATAAATTTGAACGAAAGCGCGATGATTAAAAAAAAAGAAATGACATAAAATACAGTCCACAATCCCAAGCGCAAAACAAAAACTATAAAAACAGTGCCCACTAGGTTATGTTGTTTGGGTAAAAAGTAAAAAGAACTCAAATACCAACTGTAGCAAAAATAAAGCCGGCAATGTCAAAAAGCGAGACTTTGCCGAATCGAAGCATTGAAGAATCGTAGTCGAGAGTTCGACGGAATGCCGTCTGGTCAGGTAAAGGCATTGTTGAATAAAACAGGTCGCTGACCAATGTCAAACAAAACAATGACGTTTCGGGACCCGTACGGGTCCCTTGTTCACAATCTAGAACAATCGGAACAAACAGAATCGTAGAGAATCGAGGCTTTGAACCTCAAGCAATCAGTCTGATCAAGACAGGTATTAAAATGAAGCGCACTGTAATATATATGAAGGTGTAGTTATGAGCCACGTGGAAGAGCTAAAGCACGAAGAAACTAGTTCAGATCGACACTTTCAAGAATCTCTGGTGGCAAATTGTTCCACACTCTGCTTGTGCGGGAAAAAAAACGTACCTGTATATAAGGGCTCAGTCACTCTTACAAGATTGGAGGCACGCGTTTCGTGGCGCGAGGTTGGTTTGATATAATTAGTTTTTTTTTTTGTATTGCCAGCTTATTATTATATATTAGATAGAACAGCTTCGTTATTTCGTGATAACGTCTTCATTCCAGGGTCTCCAGTTTAGCGCTTTGCAGAAGTGATGGATATGTCTTACTTTTGGGCATTGAAAATTAATTTTACAGCTTTTCGCTATATTGATTCAATTTTATCTGTGTTAGCTTGCATGTGTGGGTCCCAGACAGCCAATGAGTATTCTAGTATTGGTATTACGTACGTTTCACATGAGGTCCTTTAGGTTCACTGCATGCCTTAGCGAGTGCCCATCTTAGGTAGCCTAGTATTTTCAAAGCCTTTTTCTGAGTATAAGACACTTGTTCGTTCCATCTTAAATCAGATGTGATGACAAGACCAAGGTGCGTATACTGTGAGACAAAGGGCAAGAATTGATTGCCGAGGTTGTATTGCAATTTTAATTTATCTTTTTTGTGGGTTATGGTTCTCGCCAAAGTTTTTCTCCCGTTAAAGATGATCTGTCATTTTGTGCACCAATGTTGAATCTTAGATGAAGAGGTATTTAAAAGAACCTGGTCACTGTAAGCGTTCACTACTTTAAAGCACGCACGCATCTGCAAAAAGCTTTAGATTTTCTGGGATATCACAAGTGGAATTATTGATATAAACCGGAAAGAAAAGAGACCCGAGGATGGATCCCTGAGATATGCCGGATTTAAGTGGCGCGGACGGCGAGTTGATACCACCGTCCATAATATCGCGCCCGGTGAATATTACTCGCAATTTCAAAGCCTGACCAGTGATGTGTTAGTTAATTAGCACTAATTAACCTATCAGTAAACAACTGTAACTACCATGTAAGCTGTAAAACTCGAGAATGTGCTGTTAATTCAGGGGTCTATGTGGTACATACACTGAATGTTCGGAAACACCCACTTCGTCTTTTTTTTTAAATACCCCATTGATGTGCTATACTATCGATCTTTACCTCAACGAACCCTAAATATATTTTTACAGGCTCATGAATGTGCCTTCCATATAAGAACGCTCTCTTTTTTCGCGCGCCCTAATTTAATTTTTACGTGGCACTGTAGGGTACACCATCTCTACGCTAGATGGAGCTACAAGGGCTTGACGGCTGTCGCACCTTGAACAAAACTGGCCAGGGAACTTTTTTTTCCCACGCGATTCAAACACGCTCTATACCATCACAAACTAGACATATGCCAGTACCTAAATCCCAGAAAGCAATTGGATATCTTCAAGCACGTCTCCAGGGCAGCGATTCAAACGCGGTAAAACAGCCGATATTTCCGAGAGCGCCCATAGGCGCTGTGCATTATCTTTTAATAAGCTAGGGAACTCGCACTATTGCAACTACGATACTGTGACTCCTGCCGAAGAAAGGTTCATACAGTTGCTACTTTAAACCGTGAAAGCAATGAGAAAATCGGAAAGGGAGAGGAGTTATTATCGTTTTGCTCTCCCGTCCCATAGAGTGACGTGGGGCCTCGCCCCACCGTGCGGGAAAGCGCGCCTTCTGCTCGTGGGCCGGAATCCTGGGGACGAAGTTTTCACAGTTTATTCATCATATCCTGCATCGAAAGTAATAGGCACACATGTGTGGAGTAAGCTAGGCTCACATTGAGAGCATAATAACTAATCACAATCTGTCAACTTGTTCTCTATCTACCAGAAAGACATTGAAGTATCACTGATACCTAATGAACCTCGGGATTTTATACAAAATGCATCCATGCATTCTCGAGTAGTTGTGTTCCTGCTTCTGCCAATAATCCAAACCTTATCCAGGTACGGCTCACACTTATGAGAATCGCAATGCGTCATCAATGTGCCCCATCTTTATCTTTTAACGAAAGCTCATGTTTCTGTGCATGCTCATTCACGCATATTCTTGCCCAGACAACATTCATCTTTTGCCGTAGGATAGCGGAAATTCATAAACGACCCCGTTGACGCATTTTGTGTATGATTAGCGTGCCTCTTGCCGTACCCACATTTGTTGCTTCCATCAGAGAGTATACTAGTATACATGAGAAAGCTGAGATGATTTTCATGGCGCAGAAAAAAGAATCGGCATGACATCTCTGTTTGCAACCCTTTTTAGGTCATGTGCAGCTCGGTGCATACATGGTACAGCCTCCGGTCTCGCTGTTCTGCGCTGTTGCTCTTCGCCAGTACCGTGGTGTTCTCTCTTGATAGTCTAGTGGAGCAACTCAGCTACAACGTTCAGGAGCATGCGAAGGAAACCAACCACAGACAACCAATCCAATTGGTTTTGAATAGTCTTCTGCAGAACGTGTGAGCACGACTCTGCACATGCATACTCTGGGCATTGTTCAGCTATGGCCCTTTTCACAGTTTTGGGATGCGTCAACTTGTATGGAAGCAATTCTTTTGCACACCTAGACAAAAAAAAAAAGCCAACAGCCGTGATAACTCTGAAAGGTAATGCGCTAAGCCAAAAACTGCGAAGAGCCACAAGCCTTCAACTCATGTGTAAACACCAATCCTATTTCAGTCTATGAAATCCTGCTAAAACATTGTTAACAATGGGCTAAAATGTGACGGTGGTTAGTTGTTTTAGAATAATAAAAAATTCCATATATGAGAGCTTCTAAAACCTCCGACTAAATAAAATGTTGATGGAACGTAATAAATATTGTTACGGTCAAACATAAAAAATCCCACAACACAGGAGCGACATACGAGCCTACAAAAATGCCTCGTCCTTTAATTTAAAATCGCTAATGAAGTTGACTTTAACATAAAGTTTGAGAAGGGCCGTAAAAGCTTATACTGTCATGCCAGCGGCATTCCTGAAGGCAACCACACCACTCTCGTCTATGCAACTTCTTATGCAGAAAAACATTTCACCGTTCAGGACAAAATCAAATAGGTCCTCAACATCAACCAAGAAGAAATACCCATCAAATGATTCTTTGAAGAAAAGAAAGTAGATGATGCATGGGGAATTCTCAGTTTAAAATGACTATTTTATAACAATCGAGTCTAGCCGCTTCATGAAAAACTGACTAATCACAATCTGCCGTATACCTCAACCACTGACAATCGTCCTGAATGAAACCCCTGGCTTAAGCGTCTTGGTCATTGTCACAAACGACTCCAATTTTCGGAGCATCCGCGGGCCACACCTACCAAGGAAGGGCGTTTTTGTGGGGAGACGACATCCGGCGACTATAACGACCCAGCGTGGCGCCGGCTCGTCTTCCCTGCCCCTGACCGGAAGGGGAACCGGCGGTCTCAACAAGGAGAATTACTCCCAGATGAGATGGGAGCACGTGGACGCCCCTGAAGTGGTTTGAACTGCATCGGAAGAGCAGTTGACGTATAGACAGCAACAAGTGCGGTCGTCGGTGTCGCGAGTCTCGCGTAGGCGGCGAGCACGGAGTGACCCGCGCAACGTATTGAGACGGCTGCAATTCCGGGCACCCTCGTCGTCTACCAAGCCGGCGAGACCTTCAGCGGCACCCGTCAACTCCCCTACGTGCACCAAGGGCTGGTTTGGTCCGTATGGAACTTTTTATTGTGACTTTTTTGTTAAACCGTAAACTTGTTTTAACCAGCCTTTTTTTTTAAATATTTGTAGTGTGCGCTGCGTCGCACGTTTAAATTCTAAAGAGCCACCATGATCATTCTGTAATTAATTTCTAGTGTCTCTCTCCTTTGATTTCCATCTTGTTGTTATTTTATTAATGTTCCGCATATTTGTCTTTAGTCTGTATCTTTTGTAGTGTTTTTTAGCATATTTTGTTATATAGCTGTTCTTTCCTTTGCGTATCAGTGTTACTCCTCTCTGTTATTTTTCTTAACTCCTGCCTTTGCCAGTGTTCCAATTAAATGCTTGTTTATGTGTAATCAAACTCCGTTTCTGCTCTATGAGTGCGTCGGTCAGGCCCACACATCACCACACGTGCAACCCCGCACGGGTCGACCAACCCGCAAATAAATTTGAAATGTTACACTTTGAGGCCTTTCAGGCGTCGCAGGCCGAAGCGTAAAGTGGAAGCCTGCGAGTCTGCCGCACGTCGATGTTGGATCGGCGGGGCCTCACCCGAAGTGTGTGACATTATCTGGCGTCCGCGAGACAGGACTGGCCGACCACGTGGTGGTGTCTGGGAGATCGACGTAACTCTGAGCCAACAGTGTGCAGTCACCTTGATATTAGCCCGTTGTGCGGCAGCTAGTCGTAGCAATGGAGGACACTGATTTCGATAAACTTATGGAGCAGGGCAGGGGTTTTGGTCTCGAGGGCAGAGAGTTGTACGATTTTGTGGAAAGCGAGCGCAGTAAGCGTAAAGAAGAGCGTGATGCGGAACGCGCATATTTCAGGCAACTCGCGGAATTCGAAATGGAGCAGGAAAGGGAAAAATCCCGGCTCCGAATTCAGGAGGAGAGGGAGCGTTTGTCGTTGCGTCAGCAGTCCACTCCCCAGTCGGGACAAACCACAGGCTCAGAAGCGGCCGGGCGCATGCACCCCATTAGCCCACACAAACTGATGTCCCCATTTAATGAGGCACGCGACGACCTTGACGCCTACCTGAGAAGGTTCGAGCACGTCGCGCAAAGTCAAAGGTGGCCCCGCGAAGACTGGGCTACAGCCTTAAGCCTCTGTCTCAGTGGGGAGGCGTTGAATGTTTTCAGCCGGATGGCCGCGTCAGATTGTACTGATTACGAGAAGCTGCGAAAAGCACTAATGATTCGTTTCCGTCTTACTGAGGAGGGGTTTCGCGAGAAGTTCCGAAGAGCCACACCAAATAACAACGAAACTTGCTCACAGTTTCTAACTCGCCTGAGAAATTTTCTCGAAAGATGGGTTGATCTGGCGGGTACTGGGAACAGCTACGAGGCGCTCTTTGAATTAGTCCTAAAGGAACAATTTCTGAGCACTTGCGCAACCACCTTGGAACTTTTCCTGAGGGAAAAAAACAGACGCTTCACTAGGGGATATGGTACAAAGAGCTGAACAATACACGGAGGCGCATGGCTGGCGCAACTTCTCGAGGATGGCCGCAGCGAGAGAAAGGCCGAAAGCACCGACTATCCAAATGGGACAGAGTCGAGACTACCAGCCGCTGAATGGAGCTAAAAGGCAAACAGAGAAACGGTGTTTCTTGTGCTCGAGTACCGCACATAACGCCGAAAATTGCAAGCTCTCCAACGGTGGCAAGGGCGATCAAAGAAAACCATGTCAGATATGCGGAAGGCCAGGCCACCCTTCCTGGAAGTGCTGGAAGAAGGAAACAAACAATGACCGTGCATCAACGAAAGAATCGGCAGCCGCCTGCATTGATGAGGGATTCTTAGAGTTGAAGAACGGCGAGAGAGTCCCTGTCGTCAGTGCCGGCATCACGGAAAAGTACACTGAAGTTACCGAGCGGCTTCCTGTGCTGACCGGCTTGGTGGGAGGCAGAGAAGTTCGCGTCCTCAGGGATACCGGCTGCAACACGGTCATTGTCAAAACTAGTCTGGTCAATCACGATGACTTTACTGGAACAAGCGCACCAGTCTACCTCCTGGACCGCTCAGTGAGGATGCTGCGTGAGGCATGGGTCGACGTTGAGACCCCATTTTATTCAGGCCGACTGAAGGCAAAATGTATTGAGAACCCCATATACGATCTCATCCTGGGTAACGTAGAGGGCGTACGACCGGCTGATGACCCCGATCTACACTGGAACCTCCAAAAGAAATATGATGTTGGGAGCAATGTGGACGCATCCCAAGACGCCAAGGCACAGGGGCAGGAGCTGCTGACGGATGACGGTACGGGGGAGGAGCAAAAAGGACAAGAAGTACCTCAAGCCAACCCCGCGGTTACGCGCTCACAAAGCTGTAGGGAAACCACTCGGAAGAAGTTGCGGGTACCTGAAGCTTCCCTGGACGTTAGCCGGGAAGCACTAGTCGAGGAGCAAAAAAAAGACTTGACATTACAAGCTGGATTCAATCGCCTAAATGTTGAGAAACACAGCAAGAACGGGGACCGCCACACGTTTTTCATACAAGAGGGATTACTCCAAAGAAGATACGTGTCGAAGTCCGGGGAAGGGTTCTCACAAGTTGTCGTACCAGAAAAATTTCGTGTCCCAATAATGCACTTGGCCCATGATGGCGCCATGGGAGGACACCAAGGGGTGAAGAAAACGCTCTCGAAGGTTCGAACCGAATTTTTCTGGCCGGGGATGCAGGCTGACATGAAGCGCTTCGTCGCGTCCTGTGACATCTGTCAGCGGACTGCGCCTAAGGGACATACCAGAAAAGTGCCCCTGGTCAAAGTACCCATCATTTCTACTCCCTTTGAGAAGGTGGCGATCGACATAGTTGGACCGCTTTTTCCCAGGTCAACCCAGGGCAACAAATATATTCTCACGATGGTCGACTATGCCACTCGATACCCAGATGCTGTTGCGCTACCAAGTGTAGAAACCGAAAGGGTGGCCGAAGCGCTGGTGGAAATGTTTTCGCGCGTAGGTGTGCCTCGCGAAGTACTCAGCGACCGGGGCACAAACTTCACTTCCGAAGTTATGAAGGAAGTCAGCCGCCTGCTATCTCTCAAACAGCTCCACACAACCCCGTATCATCCAATGGCGAATGGCCTGGTCGAGCGGTTTAATGGGACGCTCAAACAGATGATAAAACGCATGTGCCAGGAGAAACCGCACGACTGGGACCGTTATCTCGCTCCACTATTATTTGCTTACCGCGAAGTCCCACAGGAAAGTCTCGGATTTTCTCCATTTGAATTGTTGTACGGAAGGACTGTTCGAGGGCCGCTGGCGGTTCTAAGGGAGTTGTGGACAAATACGGCTCTTTCGGAAGAGTTGAAGACCACGTACGAGTACGTCATTTCCCTACGGGAGAAGTTAGAGCACACCTGTCGACTGGCGCACGAGGAGTTGGAGCGTGCAGGGGAGCGCTATGGCAAGTACTACAACTTGAAGAGCCGAAAGCGTTCCTTGAAACCGGGGGAGCAAGTACTGATCTTATTGCCCACGGATAACAACAAGTTGCTAATGCAGTGGAAGGGACCCTTCCACGTTGTCAGCAAAAAGGGGGACGCCGATTATGAAGTCGAGGTCGGCAGCTCCTGCAAAATTTTTCACATAAATATGTTGAAGCGTTATCAAAAGCGAAGCCCCGAAATTGCTGGAGCTGGGGCCATTGTCAGTTGCGAAGACCCGGAAAGTGGGGACATCGAGCTCTTACAGCCCCATCAATTGCAGTCTTTCCGGGACGTGAAGATATCTGATCACCTGTCAGTGCAACAAAAAGCAGAGGTCACCCAATTACTCCAAGAGCACCAGAAGATCTTTTCAGACCTTCCTGGAAGAACAGGGCTGACGGAATGCAAGCTCGAACTGACCAGCGAACGACCCGTGCACGTCCGACAATACCCAATGCCTTTCTCAGTGAGAGGCATTATAGAGGAAGAGGTAGCCGAAATGCTGAAGCTGGGTATTGTGGAAAGATCTGACTCACCCTTCAATTCCCCCGTCATCGCTGTGCGAAAACCAGATGGAACACACAGACTGTGTATCGACTTTCGTAGACTTAATGAAGTCTTGGTGGACGATGCTGAGCCAATCCCGCGGTCTGATGAGCTGCTTGCGGCGGTGGGCACGAAGCGGTTTTTCTCGAAGTTGGATTTTGCCAAGGGGTACTGGCAGGTACCTCTTGCTCTTGAGGCAAGACCGAAAACAGCGTTCGCTACCGTATCGGGGCACTACCAGTTTTGCTATATGCCTTTCGGGATAAAAACTGCACCGGCCGTTTTCACTAAACTCATGAGACGCGTCCTCTCGGACGTCCCAGACGTCGCGTACTATTATGATGACGTACTAGTCGCAAGTACCACGTGGGAGGAGCACTGTCGAACCCTCAGGGAGGTATTCATCCGCATCGGTAAAGCGGGGCTGACGGTAAAACCGGCAAAGTGCGAAATAGGCATGCAGCAGATATCGTTCCTTGGACATCAGATCGGCGCCGGGGAGCTTTCTCCGCTTTCCGGGACCTTGGATAAGATTCAGAGGGCACCCCGGCCAACCACGAAGCGACAGGTGCGATCCTTCCTTGGGCTAGCGGGATACTACCGGGAGTTCATTAGCGATTATGCAACATTGACAAGCCCATTGTCCGACCTCACCCGAAAGGGGCTTCCTAACACTGTGAAATGGGGCCCGGATCAGGAGAGCGCGTTCGTTCAGCTCAAGAAATGCCTGACAACCACACCCATACTGAAGCTTCCAGATTTCGAACGACAGTTTGTTCTACGGACTGACGCATCGGATAGGGGAATCGGAGCGGTGCTTCTCCAAGAACACGAGCAGATTCTCCACCCCGTGGCCTATGCTAGTCGAAAGTTGCTACCCCGAGAGGTAGCATACTCAACGGTCGAAAAGGAAGCTCTTGCTCTTGTCTGGGGAGTCGAGAAGTTCCAGGTTTTCTTGTACGGGAGACGTTTTCTTGTTCAGACGGATCATGAACCTCTAAAGTTCATTCAGGGGGCGAAATGTTCCAATGGACGAGTCCTTCGTTGGAGTCTTAAGCTCCAACAATACAGTTTCCGAGTACAACACATAAAGGGTTCAGAGAATGTAGGGGCTGATTACATGAGCCGAGTCGGCGATGAGGAGGCCTGAGTGTACTTAGGTTCAATGAAACGCAGATGATCGCGTCGCGTATAGCGGCCTTTGACATTCGCTTTATTTGGTTTCTGTTGTATTCATGCCATAAGGCCGCATTTTTAAGTTTTGTTTGCATACATGGATACTTCGTACCTTCTTAATTTCGTTAGAACCCTTTCTGTATCACTTTGATTTAGAAGTGCTCGGTATTTTTTTTTTCCGTGACATTGGAAGAATTATGTGTTGTGATTATCTTGTGACCAGTGTCATGATGGCCCGAAGGGGTGCTTCGAATGCAGCTCCATCAATTCTAGCAGTGTGTGTTTCTTCGCGTTTCATGTGTGTGTCCGTGTCGTGGTGCGCGGGTTATGACATTCATCGTATGGTGACCGTGAAGCGTAGTGTGTAAGGTGTTCTCTGCGATGTCGTCCACATCAGTGAAATGGTGCGCGAAAAAGAAAACGCATTGGTGGACGACCGGAACACTGAAAGCTCGCGAACATTGTGCGTTTGTGATTTTCTTGAATATTACGCAGTAATATTCTTAAGAGGGGGGCTATGTCACAAACGACTCCAATTTTCGGAGCATCCGCGGGCCACACCTACCAAGGAAGGGCGTTTTTGTGGGGAGACGACATCCGGCGACTATAACAACCCAGCGTGGCGCCGGCTCGTCTTCCCTGCCCCTGACCGGAAGGGGAACCGGCGGTCTCAACAAGGAGAATTACTCCCAGATGAGATGGGAGCACGTGGACGCCCCTGAAGTGGTTTGAACTGCATCGGAAGAGCAGTTGACGTATAGACAGCAACAAGTGCGGTCGTCGGTGTCGCGAGTCTCGCGTAGGCGGCGAGCACGGAGTGACCCGCGCAACGTATTGAGACGGCTGCAATTCCGGGCACCCTCGTCGTCTACCAAGCCGGCGAGACCTTCAGCGGCACCCGTCAACTCCCCTACGTGCACCAAGGGCTGGTTTGGTCCGTATGGAACTTTTTATTGTGACTTTTTTGTTAAACCGTAAACTTGTTTTAACCAGCCTTTTTTTTTTTAAATATTTGTAGTGTGCGCTGCGTCGCACGTTTAAATTCTAAAGAGCCACCATGATCATTCTGTAATTAATTTCTAGTGTCTCTCTCCTTTGATTTCCATCTTGTTGTTATTTTATTAATGTTCCGCATATTTGTCTTTAGTCTGTATCTTTTGTAGTGTTTTTTAGCATATTTTGTTATATAGCTGTTCTTTCCTTTGCGTATCAGTGTTACTCCTCTCTGTTATTTTTCTTAACTCCTGCCTTTGCCAGTGTTCCAATTAAATGCTTGTTTATGTGTAATCAAACTCCGTTTCTCCTCTATGAGTGCGTCGGTCAGGCCCACACATCACCACACGTGCAACCCCGCACGGGTCGACCAACCCGCAAATAAATTTGAAATGTTACACTTTGAGGCCTTTCAGGCGTCGCAGGCCGAAGCGTAAAGTGGAAGCCTGCGAGTCTGCCGCACGTCGATGTTGGATCGGCGGGGCCTCACCCGAAGTGTGTGACAGTCATAAAAAACACAGAGAGGGTATTGTTTTTGCTAGCTGCAGTATGCAATAAACTCTGCTAGTTGTGCAAGTTCCAAATTGTTGCACAGAGCCATGGTCTTGCATTTCAAAATTCTTGCTTTGGTGACTTTCACTTTGACAAAGCTTATTTAGACCGCTTGCCCTGCCTTGAAGTTGCACAAATCTACATCCATTGCTACGGAGCCACTACTTTTATCCACTTGAAATCGACACAATTGTTGCACTTGAAGAATGACAACGCCCACCATAGAATCCTCTTGACAAAGAGTAGGTTTTTCTCCTGTTCTGGTTAGAGCTTAGACACTGTCTTGTAAGCAATAGTCCCTAACTGCTACATCAACTTTGCGGCAACTCGTCTGTGCAATGCCAGTAATTAGTGAGCCAGCAAAAGAGGTTCGTGGCAAAATTTTGGGCCTTTGCTGAGTACATAGCGTATGCTTTCTGCAATGTTAACACTGCCCAGCCCAGTGAGGCTTTCCCAGGTCATGCGATCAGGCTTCTTCAGTATGAAACAGCGGGCATGCCTCATCTTCAGGTTCCAGTTTGCCTAAGTAATGTGGGCTGCTGAATGCTTGGCATCGCGAAACTTCTTCAGTGCCAGCCACTCCAAGTCCAAACTGAAGCAAAGTGCATGAAGCAGGTAAAAAAAGCACACCTGCTGCCACAAATTATGATTTCACATTCTTTCGTAACATGATCAATTGAAGGTGTGACTTCCCCCCAAAGAGCACTAACTTCTTGTAGAATATGGCCTTTCGAAGGAAACATTGCTTTCATTTGGTTGTGTTAGCAAATATGTAAATTTTAAAATCCAAATTGTGCCGGCAGGTGCACTTATTTTTTTTTACCTCGTTCATGCAATGTGCTTTAATTTGGAACTAGAGTGGCTGGTGCTAAAGAAGTTTCACAGTGCCTACCATATCATACTTGACCCGGCACAATAACAAGTGCCTAGTCAGGTATGTGTTATCAGTCGAAACGCAGTATCTTTGAGAATCCACATGCTGAAAGCTCCCTGAGGAACCATGCATCTTCGGTTAAACAGGCACACCTTTCAACATGGTCACTCTTGTGCAAAGCAGTTCAGCATGTCTATTAGACACCGCGTGCTCCTCGTCACATCACGTCGTGCCCGCAAAAGCTGCAAAGTACCACCGATCAAGCCTGGCTGCAGATGCACTAACACAGTCGGGGACATCGCTGTACATGGTTCTACTAATTGTTCCAGACATGTTTCTACGTTGATAGAAACCTGTCGAAAAGCAGTTTGTGGTACAACTATAATACATAAACTCACGTACGGCAATGTGAGTTGATTAACCAGTTGGTATTGAAAGCAACCTGCGATGTGCAACAGCTTGATAACACATGCTTTTCTTGTATATCAGCCTTTATATATGTCCAGTGCTATACAAAGACTTCCCCCCAGTTACCTACAATTTTCCCAACCCTGTGCAAGCTTATTCAATCTTATGCGTGCAAAATTTTCAATCCATCATCCCATTTAGCCCTCTGCCTTTACAAGCTATTTTTTTCCATCTTTTCGTAGTCTCACAGTCTCTCTAGCTCGTCACTTTTCTCTCCCTCACATTGCTTGACCTACCGAGGTCAACCTTCTTTTTCTTATTATCAGCTAGACTGTCAGCTAGGCCTATTTGTTCTCTATCGAGCTCTGCTTTTAGGGGCGAAGCTCCTTAAGACCTCACGATGTCCGCCGTCTCCCGTCTGTCTGTAACGCGTATTCATCTGTCTGACATTTCTGAACCATTTTCCATGTAACCTTCGACTTATAAGGAACAGAGGGTGTTGGTGGTAGCCGTTTTGCATGTAACCTTCAACTTATCAGCAAGAGAGGGTGCTGTAGTTAATTGTAAATGTGATGGTGCTGCTGTCAACGCTATATATATATATATATATATATATATATATATATATATATATATATATATATATATATATATATATATATATATATATATATATATATATATATATATATATAGCTCCACGTTTCATTGGGTCATTGCTCCTTAATGCTGGATAATACTTGCGAAGGATATTATTTAAGTTGGAAGTGCGCTTCAGGATTTGATTGCAAAGGCTAGCGGCTGGTTAGGCTGTGCTACCGGACATGTTCAGCTAGTGATGATTTCCTAATTTTGAAGCTTCATTTTGGATTTCGTTCCGAGCGTTATGCAGGTCATTTCGCCAAATGTCTTCTCTGGCTTGCATAATTGGTGAGCATAGTGATCGTTGTCGCTACAGACGCTTTTTAAACGTTTTGCTTGTCTAACGAATATCTCTTCTTTGACATGTCATGAATGATGGCTTGTGTAGTCTATGTATTATAATTGGCTATTCGTTGGCAATATGTAGAGCGTAACCTTTGATTTCCCTTTAAAAGCAAGAACTACAAGGCAACCCGATTAAAATACGCAGCACAAGAATTCACTACTGAAGATTAAATTTGGCCAAACATGTTAGCAGCAAGAACAACATTGTAAAGCAAACCAAGATCTTTTTCTTTGTCTGGTTTGACTGGAGGTGGAGTCCACTTTTCCTGCACATCCTTCCCCCTCAAAATTTCACTTGGCTCTGCCCTGTTAATTTTTCTTTTTTTAATTGGCGTTTCCTGCTGTATGTTTGTGGTGCTGGCAGAGGATTTGTCGTTTTTTTCATACCGCACAACAAAGAATGTTTCAATGGATACCGTCATAGCCAGGAAGTTGATTTTGCTAAAAGTATGGTGCATGGTAGATTAACCACCTGGGTGAAACTTCCTACAATTGCCAATATTTGCAATTGTCATGAATCCATGTCAGAAAGGAGGCTAGCAGCAGAGCTATTGAATCTATTCTTCAAAATGGTTCTATTTTCAATATTATCAGTTTCACCTCAAGACAGCTTATCCATTGAAATATCAACAAACAATATTGAAACCAAGATAAATGCATGTCTTAGTCTCTGCTGATGATACCGTTTAAAGAACAATTGGATTAAATGCCATGTTTTGCCACAATTGAACCCACGTGGTTGAAAGTGTGGAAGAAAACTCTGGAGGGATTTATAGGCCTATGCTGCTGTAGTCTCGAGCAGTTTGGTTCCCTTCACTGCAGCAATGTGGCATGGTTGAAGTCAAATTGTACACACTCCGTACTCCCAGCACCACTTTGCTGTGCAGCTTTGCACTTGATTCACAAGCTTCTTGTGTGTATTTTACAAAAACATTACGAGGATACTTAAGAAAAACACTGGTTTTGTTTAGGTTTACAAACTGCACCCAGAGAAATCTAATGCCAATGCCGTATGTTTCACTATCACAAGAATTCTAATGCCACTGCCATATGTTTCACTATTACAAGTTCATTATTAGTGAAAAAAATTGAGGTTGAAGTTTCACTATTGACATTTGTACCAAAATGTCGATGGGTGGCGTCAAAAATTTCTCAATATATTTTTCATATTTTTGCAATTGGCTTGGTAATATTTTTGAAACTTTTTGTGCTAGTTCTATGACACCCACAAATGACTATGTCCTTCATTTTTATTGATTAGAAGCTGTGTAGAACACAGTGAACGCCATCAAAATGTCTAACCACACACGTCACGGTGTTTTGTGAGACATTTTTTTTTTTGTGCGGTTTCGCACTTACCAAGTATCGTGTCATGGTAAGAGCGGTGTTGTGAAATCATACTTTAATAGTATGCGAAAAATTATTTCGCTCTTTAGTATTTCTTCAACACCCAGAAAATATCCCCGCCGCGGTGGTCTAGTGGCTAAGGTACTCGGCTGCTGACCCGCAGGTCGCGGGTTCAAATCCCGGCTGCGGCGGCTGCATTTCCGATGGAGGCGGAAATGTCGTAGGCCCGTGTGCTCAGATTTAGGTGCACGTTAAAGAACCCCAGGTGGTCGAAATTTCCGGAGCCCTCCACTACGGCGTCTCTCATAATCATATGGTGGTTTTGGGAGGTTATACCCCTCAAATCAATCAATCAACACCCAGAAAAAAAAAACTAACAAGAGTGGTGTAGAGTAGCTGACCAGTGTATCCACCTGGCCCAAAGAGAAATGAAGGGGAGTGTAGTTGTATTGTTAGGTGTATCACACCTCAAGGCGTATAATCCTAGGAGGATGGAGGATAGGAAGCGTGACACAGAGGACAATTTAAAACAACAGACACAGATTACATGTACATTTAAACCAGCCCATGTACTGCTGTTTTCAAACAAGCAAAAGAAGTATGCAGTCTCACAAGTCTGCAACACTGTGGTGCATTGTGAGGTGAGGCTCGTAGGTCTCAGCAGTGCACACGGAAATGGCTTTAAACAATTAACTGTTGCGTGCTCTGGTAAACAACGTTTGCAGTCAAGATAACTTGGTCGTTAGCTACTAATTGCAAAAGCAGAAATGACACGTCCAGTTTTTGTGTTGGCACTCCATTAACATTATTTATTAACTGAACTGGAACAGCTAAATCAACCACAAAACAAAGCACATTGCCTTTTGGCGTCATCTATTCACAAACAAAAGAATAGATCATAGTCACTAAAGAGGCGCTGCTAAATAACGGAAGTGGACACCCTTTCTTCAGCCGTAGGTTGATGGTGCTGTAGCCAGCCATCGCAGAGTGCAGGCCAAGCGCTCGTGTTTTCCCTTTCATAAAGAAGGACAGTGTATAACCATGCTGACCATGACTGGTAACGGGGGGAGTGTGTCCTTACAAGCTCAAAGGCTACACTTGGCTGAAGCTTGCCCACATTTGCACAACTCATTTGATGGACATGCTAGTTGCACCATGGTGTACTAAAACTTGAAACAGTGCAAAACGTATTTGGCCTTAGTGTGTTTCTTCTCCTTGCATAGGGGTAGACGCTGTCCAAGTTCTTAGTACTTCAAAGTGAGAAATCCACACTGGCCTAAGCACTACTTTCCGCTTCATACTACTGTAAAATACTGAAAAATCACCCCCTCCATGCTAAACGATACTTTAATAATTGTATCTCGAAGGGGGCCCTTGCTTGGTCTTGAACAGTAAGTCAATATGAAAGTGCCAATGAGAAAAATGCACATCTGTGGTTCTAATGAAATGCTTTATAGAATACACACGCATTTACTGTTTTTACAGACGAGGGAATGCGCGTGTGAAACTTATGTAATATGACAAGGGGGAAATAATGTTCTCCAAATATTCAGACAATGTGTGACAACTTAGAATGCAGTCTCATGGCATCACACCGTAAAAGTGTTAAAAACATCTTGCACATATATAAGTACTGTCAGAACTTTGGTTTAAAGGAACTGCTGCTGCAGAATTTTGTAGGGGAGAACAGGTTGAAAAATAAATGTGGGAGGGGAGGGGGCGCTTGGTCGGTCATTGGCACATATTCGAGATCTCCTGTAAAGAAAAAGGGGGTGCTTGCTCAGTATTTTACAGTGCCCACTCGCAATTGAATTTGTAATGGAGGCACCAGTATGTGTTCTCTTTTATAGCATTGCCAGGGCTGTACAAGAGCCCCATTGAGTGTGACTGCCCGTTTAACCAAATAACGCTTGCCACCCATTCAGCTGCTCTATCTGCGAGTGTTTTCTTAACACTTTCACTTTACTGTGCTAAACTTCATAGTAATAAAAGCATACCTGTTTCTTAATTTTGTGTCTCAACAAATTTTGCTTAAATCTTATGTCTCAATCTTAAAGTTTCTTATGAGTGTTTATGCTTTGGATCGCAGCCTGAGTCATGCATTGAACTTCATGCATGCTCAGCCTACTCGCCGCCACCTCTGTTTGAGAGTGGGAAGATGAGCTGTTGCTTGAATTTTACAGGCAAATAAAGGAGGAGTTGGGGGTAATTTGCCATGCCTGTTACAGGTAGGTGTACTTGCTGCAAAGGGCCCCAAAGGAGAATAGGTGACACAGGTGGAAATGAATCTGCACTGCAGCCAAGTGCACAATGAGCTCATTCAGGAACATTATTAAAAATATCCACAAGTTAAGCATTTTAATAACAATAATAATAATAATAATAATAATAATAATAATAATAATAATAATAATAATAATAAAACATTGTCCTAGCCTCACCACCCCACATGTAGTCATTTTCATAATTCCTTTATTTTTCCTGCATCAAGAACGTCAAGCTGAGCATTCTGTTGCTATTACCAGCGCATATGTTTGCAGGTGCTTATTTTCCTGCAATCTTGAATAGGATATTTAGTAAAAGTGCTCAGTGACTATAATGATTATCTGATCCCTTGTTTGATTTTAATATGCACTTTTTTCTAGACTTGCACTTGTCTCGAATTGCAGAGAATTCATATTGATTTATGAGATGTGCAGTAAATAACAAGCAACTTTTTCAAGTGAGGTTAACTTATCATTTTTAATTATATGCGGGGTTTAAAGTCCCAGAACTACCATATGATTACGAAAGACGCCTAACTTTGCATCTTCCTGTTAGTAATTTTTATTGAACATTTCTATTTGTCCTGAACATTTATTTCTCTGACAGTATAGCTGCATGACTGCCGCACAATGATATAGAATTAGTTTGCATATGGACGATGAAAGAATTTCATTGTTAATTTGGAAAAAGCGTGTGTACGGGTCAACTTAAACACATAACCAACTGTTTCAAACATCCTCCCATGCAGTAAATGTTCCCTGACGAACTTGTGTGCTGGTTTGAACGAATGTGAAAACAAATGGTCATGGCCACTGGGAAGGCCTTGAAGAACCACACTGCGAAAATGCCACAAAGTCTGTGATGAACCAGACATCCCCATGAAAAAAACAAAAATGGGAGCAGGCTTTTGCAAGCAGTGTGTATCTATGCTGGCTTATAGAGGATATAATAAAATGAGTTTGTACGGTTTTATGTGGTAAGACGAAAATCTGGTTATGAGATGCACTGTTTGAAGTGAAAGCCGAATTGTTATGACTTCATAATCTTTATGAGTGCATGGCCCTAGCACATTAGTACATATCGCATCCATTATAATGTGACTCTTGTGATTCGGAATCAATCCAGTGATCTCTTGCAGAACTGCAGGCACTGGCAGATCCAGAATGGGGACGGTAAGGGCGAACCCCCCCCCCCCTCAAGCCTGTCAGTACCCCCCCCCCCCCCTCTATTCAGTGCTTGCCGTCCACCTGCTATGACCAATTAGGACAAATGAGGGGATTCCTTTGAGCCCAAAATAATAGTATTTATGCTATAATAGTTTTTGTGCTAGTCAAAAAAAGAATAAAAAAGTAGTGACGACGCCCCTCTCTTCGGCCTCACTTTAGGTGACGCGTGTTCCCCTAAAGTGAGTGACTGGATCCATCCCTAACTGCACGGCACCATTTCCCTCTACCCTAGAAGCAGAATATAGATGCAGACTTTTTTCTTTTAATGCACTATGGCATATTTAAAGAAAGGCAGTCGCATTTACACTGATGATCTTTAAAACTGCATGTGTAGAGCAAAAAAGCATGTAAATGCGACCGATGGTATAGCGCTCTGTACAATCAAACAGTATTGCTCATATGCTCTACAGCAGAATGCCGAATAACGTCACTTTCTTTAGCATTGCTTTAAAAAGAAACCTCTTCCTGGTGAATGGGAGATGCGACATATTAATATGGTCTGGCATCTAGCATCGGACACAATGCTAAGTCGGAATAAGATATGACAAATTCTGGCAATAATATTATGACTTCCAGGTTCAAATGTTATTAATGAAATGCACAGGCATAAACAACAGCATAAATAAGGTGCTACTATATGTGTTTGCAACAAAGTGGACCCTCAGTACTAAACATTTAAATTCAATTATTCGACTATGAAGATCAACAACAAATTTTACTGAATCACATGTTACCCCCTTCGTGGGATACAGTAAAACACCACATTTGAGCTATAGAACTTTTCTGCTTACTAAGTTGAGGCATTTGGTATTAGATCATTTGTGATGTGGTTGACAGTCTGTGCAAATGCATGAATATAGAACTTTTATGCTTACTAAGTTGAGGCATTTGGTATTAGATCATTTGTGATGTGGTTGACAGTCTGTGCAAATGCATGACAATTGAAACAGCAACTATTCAATCAGAGCAAAAATATTCTATTCATTACAGTAACGTTCAATATGTTATGATGCCATCCTGACATGCTAAATAAAATTCGAATAACTTGTGACAATCTTGACTTTTCAAGTATTTGAATTTCTAGGCATTTAACGTTCAGCTACTAGCAGTTTGTTAACGGGTAAAAAAGAAGGTATATAAAGAGTAAAAATAGAGCTTAGTATAACATCATTTTAAAGCCAGCAAAAGAGCTTAAAACCGAGTAAAACAGTTGACTTTCCTTGGTGTTAGCGAAGGGTGATGAAACTCTGCTGCCGAAGACTAGCAAAGACGTTTTTTAACCATATTCAAGAGAAGCCTTGCCTTGGTTTTATTGCTAAGGAAGCATTTTCTTTTTGACCACCAAGGCCTTCTTACGGGGCGTTATAGCATCTAAAGATTTTGAGTACTTTTCCCTCCTCAACTAATTCTAACCACACAAACTTTCTAGTTGAAATGTATGGCTGCAAGAGGTAAATCGAATTCTTTTATTACGCTTTTAATGGTCAGCAACGCAGTTTAGTTCTGCTCTGCTGTGCATGAGCCTGCCAACACAGAACGTTATGCAAGTACAAAAGATATGCACATAATGACAGACTTTCAATAGTGCTGTGATCAAGTGCTACCAGCTTTTTTTTAACTGCAAATAACTTGCCGCAGCGTTAGTTTCGTACCTATTTACCACATATCTTAGACAAATACTATTATGCTGTGCTATAATATGAAGGCATGGAGTACCGGAGTACCACTTGGGTGCTGTTTACAAACTAATAGACCAGCTGTTGTCAATCGTCTGAGCATGTTTTCATAATCAAAAGTTTACACTGACAATTGTTGCAACAATAGAATTTATTATGCATTAAATATGCCAAGCAGTGGACTTGGAGTTGTGGTTGAAAATTGAAATATAGTAGTGCATGCTCAAAGTGTCAAGGCCCTCCACTGCCCTGGTCCTTTTCTTATTTTATCAGGTGTGATCTTTCATTAAATATATTCCATTATGAAGTCGGAAAAGGCAAGAAGACCATAACTGATAATTCTTGCCCAAAATAAATTACTGCTACATCATGAAAAGAAGATGCACCGACCGAAATACGCCGCACTTAACTGCACTGTGGAATGTACCATAATGTTCACATTGTCACGTACCATAGACATATCAAACTACACCTTCACATACAACCAACACCTAAACATAGCCTTTATAGATTACGAGAAGGCATTCGACTCAGTCAAGACATCATCAGTAATGCAGGCACTACGGAATCAGGGCACTGAAGATTCCTACAAAAACATACTAAAAAAACACATCTTATGTGACATCTTATCTGATCATCTGTCAAGGTGCTTCCAGAAACTTAGCAAGGAACTATGAAGCAGTGACAGAGTGTAGCCAACGCACTTGGAAGAAATCATTTTGGTAAACTTTTTTTTATATAATTTTAATTCTTGAGTGGTTTTTATGCGCTGAAACCACGATATCATTACGAGGCACGCTTCCATTCAGGTTTTTGGAAAAATCCAACACCTAAGGTTTTTTAATGTGCATGTAAATCCTACACAGGCCTCTTCAATTCCACCTCCATCGAAGTACGAACGCCGCAAATTTGATCATGCCCATGTGTTCCGGGTCCACAGTCAAGCATTGTAGCCACAGAGCACCAGTATCATTTTGTCGCTGCTGCCATCCTGCAGTCGCCGACAATTCTTACCGCCATCTGCACCACGCCTGCGCACAGTCTTCTTGCTTCCTATCTAGGCAGCGCACACCAATTACACTCAGTGACCTTCTGTGGCACATCCAGCACACTGTTTCTTTGGAATGGGACTACCCATGCTGAAACAGATAGTCTGGCAATTCAAGTACATTTCGCTCATTTGTAAATGCTGAAGCAATGTGAGAGAATAAGAAGGCAGTATTTTTTTCAAGTCAAAACTTTCTAAAAAAATATTTTATTCATGCTCACACCAATGCTAAGATGGCATACATTTTTTGTAGATAAGTGCACGTTGTAAACCACGGTGTGATGTCTTCAGAGAAGAGATTTATTACATTACACACTTTTCAAGAAATATATACTGTACTGAATAACACACTGTGAGAAATGGGTAATAATGTTATAACTAGATATATACATATATATATATATATATATATATATATATATATATATATATATATATATATATATATATATATATATATATATATATATATATATATATATATGTGTGTGTGTGTGTGTGTGTGTGTGTGTGTGTGTGTGTGTGTGTGTGTGTGTGTGTGTGTGTGTGTGTGTGTGAAATAGATGATGAGGGTTTCTTCCGGCTACCGTAATAAAACTTATCAACTTCGAGAATAGTGCAGATAGGAAAAAAAACAATAAAATATTTATTTTATCCTAACTGTTTCGGCTGGTGGACCAGCTTTCTTCGGAGGATCTAAGTGAAATGACGCAAGTTCCCGTCGAAGAGGGCCACCCTCAACGTTTGAAAACCCCAAAACGAAAAAAGAAAGAAAGAAAAGAAAAAAAAATGGCAGCATATCCAAGGAGTGAATGATGGAGAGTGGGGTGAAGCATTCATCCGCCCATGCGTCCGTCTGTGTGACCGTCCATGAGTCTGTTCATGCGCCCGTCCCTGCATCCGTTCATGCGTCCATCCATGCATCTGTCTGTTTTCCATAGGCGCCACAGTCGCCGCCTATGGAAAAAGTAAATCGAGGAGTGAGTTCGACAAAAGTTCTTTAGAGGTGCTCCTAAATCTTGTACTTAAACATAATAACTTTGAATTCGACCAAAAATATTACCTCCAAGTAAACGGAACTGCCATGGGAACCAAAATAGCCCCAAATTAAGCAAATATTTTGATGGCCTCTTTGCAGATTGCTTTCCTCGAAACTTCTTCATTCAAACCCATATTCTACCGACGCTTGCTCGATTATATATTCTTCGTGGGGGCTGATGGAGAAAATAATCTTTCCAAACTCATTTCCGATTTCAACTCCCTGCATCCTCCGATAACATTCACGCACACGTATTCGCAGAAGAGTGTTCACTTCCTGCAGATGTCACTGTATCACTCAGTGGCACCACCATATCTACTTCCTTGTATAAAAAAAAACAACTGACCGCCAACAGTATCTGCGTTTCCATAGCAGCCACCCCCTCTACTGCAAAGCAGGTATTCCTTACTCTCAAGCCCACAGATACAGAAGAATTTGCTCTGAAATCAAACAATTTGACACCCACGCACAGGAATTGAGAGCAGCCTTCTTGCGTCAAAAGTACCCCGAAAAAATGACTGACAATGCAATTGAGCACGCTCGCTTTTTGACCAGAGAATCAACAATGGAAGAAACAGGCGGAAATAAAAATATAACTTCAGGGGCAAATTTAATACTCACATACCCCACTGCCACCCCTCGGGTGAATTCTATACTAACCCGCCACTTCAACATACTTAAACAGAGTAGTCGCCTCTCTGCCATTTTTCAGACTCCAGCCAAGGTGGTTTACCGAAGAAATAAAAACCTGAGAGACTTACTGGTCAGGGCGAAAACACACAAATCCGACCACCATCAGGGCTGTAGACCGCGTGGGAAACCTCACTGCAGGGTGTGCACACACATGGTGACCACAGATACGGCCGAAGCCTCCTGTTCAGAATATGTGTACAAAATTAAAGACGACCTTAACTGTGACTCAGCTAATGTGGTATACAAAATTCGCTGTGAGGTGTGCAAACAGGAATATATTGGACACACGGAAACCACGTTCCATTTGCGTTTCAAAAACCACAGGGCACACGTAAAGGGCCTCCCCAATTTCCCATTCTCCAAACATATCAACCTTCCTGGACACTCTTTCGAAAGCGTAAGTGTCATACTCCTACAATCCGGCTTCCAGAACACACGGGAGCACGAACAACGGGAGTCATATTTCATAAATAAATTCAGATCACTTGCCCACGGAATCAACGAGAGCCCTGGGCGACTGACGTGCATCCGCGAAGTTTCGTGAAACACAGAAAGTGAATTACAATTTATTTATACATACGTGAAGTCGCACACATAGGATATATAGCGCGTGAAAACAAAAGAATTTGATGCTACGCACACTAACCGGCGCGTGTTAGTATCATTAGATTTTATTTTTTGTTTTTAAGTACTTTATTATTATTTTTACTATTTTACTATTTTTCATTATTTTTATTTACGTCTTTTTGTTCATTCTTTAAAGAATATCCATTCATTCTTTTTGAGTATGACTGGTTTTACACTTTTCTGCAAGAGAGGGCAGATGGGGAGAGGAAGGAGAGGGCACATTAGCTTTCCATCGTGGCCAATATTTTCCTAGAGCTGGAGCGGGTCGTATGCTTTTTGTGTGTGTGCGTGGCCCGATGCCGCGAGCCAGCCGCCGAACCAAGTGAATTTTAACTCGATATCCATGTGTGGGATGCGAGTAAGCGGAAATATGTTTCACTTTTTCCCTTTTCCTCGGTCGCCTCCGCTGGCGGCACGTCTTACCTACCCCTGGACACTGCGTGGTGCTCCCGACCGGGCTGCAGAAATTAGGTGCCTTTTCTCATCTTCTAACCACTGCCACCCCAAATCAAGTGGCTTTGAAAGATGAAAAAGGAAGAAAAAAGCGCAGCCCCGTTACTGCCTCTCTTAAATGAGGGCACCTCCACAGTTAAGCGCAGGGAAGGGGGGGGGGGGATGGGAATTAAAGAGACTGAAGAGAAGAGGTAAGAGTAGAGTGGTGAAAAGCATTCTATCACTCGTATCACGCACGCGCGTAAGAAACAAACGCGCAAAGCGCGATATACAGAAAGGCCCGCCGATAAGCTGGGGGTGAGGATATGTGCCCGTCAAGGGGAAGAATAACGCTTTCGATGCTTTACCACTGAGCTACCACGGCAGCTATCTCGTCAGCCACTTCTTTGGGCGTTATTCGAAGGTCGCAGGTTCGGTTCCTGACCACAGCAAGTTATCTTTTCACCCACCTTTCTTTCTACACATTTACATTACCATTTGGTCTAATAACTTCCCCAATACTTCCCTTGTTATTCTTGTCTGTTAGATCTCATTGATATATAGATTGTTGCGTTTGGCGGGCCACCCTTTCGCCGCGGCCGCCAGAACGGAAGAAAGGCAGCCGCCTCATTTTGTGGAGATAAGGAGCAGCGACAAGACGCCCTACTGTGTTTATGTGCTGGGCGCTGCGTGGCTGAAATCAGTCTACGGAGCACCGCTGTCCTTCGGGTCCACGCAGAGATGCGACACGTGGCGTCTTCGTGCACGGGTAAAAGCCACATTGCCGAGCTTCCGCCGATTACGGACGTCGAACCACCGCGCTGTGCGTCTCTGAGTGATGAGCCGCCGACGCTCACATCAGTAACAGATGTCCAGATATGGCCACTCGGAGGTGCCTAGACCGCGATTGCCGTTCGACAAAGCTTGGGTGGTCGGCGCGAGCGGCGAGATGACAAACAACCACCACCACCAATGAAGGGATTACCCGCCTGCTTCCGGCGGCTCTCCGTCACTCCTTTCTTCTTCCTCTCCTTCTTCTTGTTGTTGTCAGTTGCTGCCTCGCTCGCCGGTTTGTCTCGTTTTTTTTTTCGTTTTTTTTATTTTTTTTTTTCATTTTGGGGGTCTTCAAACTGTGAGGGTGGCCCTCTGCGACGGGAACTTGCATCATTTCGCTTCGCTCCTCCGAAGAAGGCGGGTCCACCAGCCGAAATTGTTAGGAAAAAATGAATACTTGATTGTTTTGTTTCCTATACAGGCACTCTTCAACACGATATCTGTAGTGTGCATCATTTCAGAAGGCTGACGAGCACACATAAAATTATTGTGTGAAGATACCCACACACGGCTTTGAAAAAGTGGAGTGTCGAAAACAATTATGCACCACACTTGTCGAATTGAAAGGCTGGCTTTCAAGATAAAGAACACGAAAGAAAATAAAGTTAAAAGAAAAAAATGGTGATGGCCATGGTTGTTACTGTGGTGGTGGCAGACGAGCTCTACGCACAACGACAGCCAGGGTAGCCAAACGCAAGCCCCTCACTTCCTCGAAAAGCTCCAGATGATTTAAACAAATCACAAGATGTATTCCAGACCATGTAATGCAAAATCACGCAGAAAACGCATGTGATGCTCTGCCTTTTCGAATCGGATATGCATCAAAACTTGACATTCGTGATTGATTTGCGAAAAAAAGGTAACTATCAAGATAGAAAAAGCAAATATTTAACAGTTCATCCACAAGAAGTGAAATAGATTGTCTTCACTTGCTTCTTCCTAACCTTGGCACAAGCACCTCGATTTAGCATGGTAGGTATGACCTTGCACTTCAGCCTCATCTACATAGTTAAATGATCTTCAGAAGTTCTTCGGCATACAGCATGAATTCATAAGCATGTTGTCAATCAATTTATCAGCAGCTGCAGTAAACACAGCAAAGTTGTAGAGAGTACTTTACCTGTGTCGCTCGGATGTTGCACCAATTTCAGCACAACGATGGTGGTTTTTTTTTGTATTAATAAAAGTATTCTCCACCTGTCTATGCCGGGCGTTATTTCACCTATTAGGTCATTTTACTCAGCAGTCATCAAGAGAAGCCAGAAGTTCTTAATGGTTGTCCACTAACCATGCAAAAGTTTTGTGCCTAGCTAATTTACAGACGCAACACAATAGTAACAGTGTCTGAAATGCAGGCTACGATGTACGACATACATTGGTATGACCACTGCAAATCTGATTTTTTGATTCAGTGATCATCATTATTCTACCAAAAATATTCTGCCTTTTCGTACAGAAGTTCTTAATGGTTGTCCACTAACTATGCAAAAGTTTTGTGCCTAGCTAATTTACAGACGCAACACAATAGTAACAGTGTCTGAAATGCAGGCTACGATGTACGACATACATTTCTATGACCACTGCAAATCTGATTTTTTGATTCAGTGATCATCATTATTCTACCAAAAATATTCTGCCTTTTCGTACACTTTTATATACATGTAAGAGGATGGGTCTTCGAAAATGTTCTACTCAGTATAGTGACAGGGGTCATTCTTTGTTGTCTGTCTCTACTGTGCATTTTTTGCTGTCTTCCCAAACAGTATCTTTTTTTTTTTGCCAATAATCCAAGACCAAATAAATATTCAACAAGTTTCTGAGGTACTTAAGTAGGCACATCATACTTGTCTTTTTGATCGACCTCCTGGACAGCCAAAATACCAGCATAGACCAATACCAGGATAGACCAATCAGCTAAGTAATCTCCACTTCAAAAACACAGTGCATCCAACACGATGGCAGCTGTAAGCAGCGCTGCTCTGTCAACAGTTCTCGTAACTTGCCGACGAACTCGTTGCACGTCTGCTCGACATCCACAAAAATAGGCCCGCCACTGCTAGGAAACCCTACCGGTGGCTTCGTAAATGTTTTCCCCTTTTTTCTTAC
Organism: Rhipicephalus microplus; assembly: GCF_043290135.1. NCBI lineage: Eukaryota > Metazoa > Arthropoda > Arachnida > Ixodida > Ixodidae > Rhipicephalus > Rhipicephalus microplus. The sequence continues at coordinate 425,358,937 of NC_134710.1, read as the reverse complement.
CAGTTCTCGCCGCAACGCCGTAAAAAAGAAATGCGCACGATCGTTAGTCGGCTAAAGTAATTATGCTCATCAAATCTAATTGTTCAATCATCGCAGATGAAACAGCGTGGCCTGCAGATAAACATAAATGTTATTCAACAAATTTCTTCTGCGAGAGTTCAATTAAGAAAAAAGGTACGTAAGATGCAGTGGATAAATACATGAAAGCACACTTCCGTGGTAATGCATCGTGCGCTGTAACAACGCTCGCCTACGCACGATCGTTCTTAAATGAAAAAAAAAAGTTTTGCTTATCTGTTAAAGGAAGACAAAAGTGTAGGCTTCTCCAGTTCATATTTTATTGTTTGTTACCTGTAAGAACAAAAGCGAAATAAATATATCGCGATCGCGGTATGCTTGGCTTTGTTTACTCAGCTTACGGTAAGATTTTCATGATTCATCCTTGCTCTGTATCCCTTGTCATATCTTTCAGCGACGAAAATACTCCACGGCAGTCGCGATGACATTGTTCTTGCATTTTATATGCCACAGAACGCAAAACACGCCTCGCACAGACGATCAGCTGTTTTTTTTTTTACTTTACACACAGCAGCCATTATGTGGCATGGATTGGGTGCGAAAACGACTAACATGTGTTTTCGACTTTCAAAACACAAAAGATTATCATTTATTTTCTTAGCAATATAATTCATTCATGTCTGCGCTAGTTGCTTATAAATCGATATTCTTTTAAATTACGTAGGACAGTTTTTCTTACATGCTCGCGAATAAAATAAACTGAGTATACGACCCCTCAGCCAGAAACTCGCTTAGGTACTGAAATATTTCTCTTCAAATATAAGAGATTTTTTCACTCGCATATAAACATGACACTGTGGTTTACAACGTGCATTTATTTACAAAAAATGTATGCCATCTTAGCATTGGTGTGAGCATGAATAAATATTTTTTTACAAAGTTTTGGTTTGAAAAAATACTGCCTACTTATTCTCTCACATTGCTTCAGCATTTATAAATAAGCGAAATGTACTTGAATTGCCAGACTATCTGTTTCAGCATGGGTAGTCTGTCACGCACTTCGGGTGAGGCCCCGCCGATCCAACATCGACGTGCGGCAGACTCGCAGGCTTCCACTTTACGCTTCGGCCTGCTACGCCTGAAAGGCCTCGAAGTGGCACATTTCGAATTTATTTGCGGGTTGGTCGACCCGTGCGGGGTTGCACGTGTGGTGATGTGTGAGCCTGACCGACGCACTCATAGAGCAGACACCGAGTTTGATTACACATAAACAAGCATTTAATTAAAACAGGGGCAAAGGCAGGAGATTACAAAAATAACAAAGAAGGAAGAACTGATACGCGCGATGGAAAGAACAGCTATATAACAAAATGTGCTAAAAACACTACAACAGATACAGGCTAAAGACAAATATGCGGAAAGTTAAACTAATGGCATGAATCAAAGGAGATACAAGGCAATAATTACAGAATGCTCATGGTGGCGCTTTTGAATTTTAACGTGCGACGCAGCGCACCCTACAAATATTTTAAAAAAAAAGGCTGGTTGAAATAATTTAACAGCTTAAAAAAAAGTCACAATAAAAAGTTCCATACGGACCAGGCCAGCTCTTGGTGCACGTAGGGGAGTTGACGGGTGCCGCTGAAGGTCTCGCCGGCTTGGTAGACGACGAGGGTGCCCGGAATTGCAGCCGTCTCAGTACGTTGCGCGGGTCACTCCATGCTCGTCGCCCACGCGAGACTCGCGACACCGACGACCGCACTTGTTGCTGGCTGTACGTCAACTGCTCTTGCGATGCAGTTCAAACCGCCTCAGGGGCGTACACGTGCTCCCGTCTCATCTGGGAGTAATATCCCTTGTTTAGATCGCCGGTGCCCCTTCCGGTACCGGTGCAGGGAAGACAAGCCGGCGCCACGTTGGGTCGTTATAGTCGCCGGATGTCGTCCCCCAACACAAAAGCGCCCCTCCTTGAAGGTGGGGCCCGCGGATGCTCCGAAAATTGGAGTCGTTTGTGACATAGTCCCATTCTAAAGAAACAAGTGTGTTGGATGTGCCACAGAAGGTCACTGAGTGTAATTGGTGTGCGCTGCCTAGATAGGAAGCAAGAAGACGGTGCGCAGGCGTGGTGCAGATGGCGGTAAGAATTGTCGGCGACTGCAGGATGGCAGCAGCGACAAAATGATACTGGTGCTCTGTGGCTACAATGCTTGACTGTGGACCCGGAACACATGGGCATGATCCAATTTGCGGCGTTCGTACTTCGATGGAGGTGGAATTGAAGGGGCCTGTGTAGGATTTACATGCACATTAAAAAACCTTAGGTGTTGGATTTTTCCAAAAACCTGAATTGAAGCGTGCCTCGTAATGATACCGTGGTTTCAGCTCATAAAAACCACTCAAGAATTAAAATTATAAAAAAAACTTTACCAAAATGATTTCTTCCAAGTGCGTTGGCCACACTCTGTCACTGCTTCGTAGTTCCTTGCTAAGTTTCTGGAAGCACCTTAACAGATGATCACATAAGATGTCATACTACTAGGCTTGTGGACGTGTGACCCAATACTGCTGACAGCAGTGGTTGCGAGAACACCTGAGAGATGAATGCAGAAACATCGGTTTACCTCATATTAGGTGGATGTTAAAGAACCACGGATGGTCAAGCTGTTGCAATGCAGCACAAATATTTTAGCACTGCGGTTGCTGCTGCAGGCGGTACAGTCGGCTGTGAACTCTTCTTAAATACTGGAGGTGTTGCTGCCTTGTCATGCTAAACAAGCTGATAACACAGTTGCGGAGAGGTTGCCTACGCAACAACACTCAGTGTGCTGACTTTCTCCGTCTAAATCGAGGTTTGAGCTCAGCACCGACAGAGCTGCCCTGCTCGCTGTTCTCATCACAACAGTCATCACTTTAACTGTCACACCTATGTCACCGCGGCTGCATGTGCAACACTGCACATGCAGCCGTGGTTAAAGCTACAAAAGACACACACGTCACAGAGTGTATTCCCTTAAAGCCCCTTAGTGTGTGCATGCTGTTGGGACTCCGGGTCCTGCCAGTCTCGTTTTCGGTAGCTGGCCCCGTCGCAGGATCCATCGTCCAACAATTCAGCGAGAAGAAGCGCCCGAACGAACAACAGAGATTTATTTACATGTGGAGAAGTGGTCAACTGACCCAAAGAGAGAAGAGTGCGTGTGATACAAAACGTCTTCGGCATTTTATAGCGCCACGTTGTTGACACTGGGCGCCTTGTCCGCATCGTCAGCCAATACGGTGTCGCCGGCACCTCGGCCACGAGGGAGGGGAAAACACCTCTCACAACACAAGGAGTGGCACAACCCAACACGAGGTCCATATATGGTCCCGGCGCCCCAAAATGTTACCAAAAATGTTACTCACACTTTAAGGTGACACAAAACAACAACACTGGAAGCACACCGAACCCGAAACCCTGGATAGCCGTGTCTTCAACGTTTTCAAACAAGTACACCTAAAAGAGTAAAAAAAAAACAATCACTAGCTCTTGTTTAGGTCAGGAAAAAAAATGCCAGAGTTCTCGAGACATCCTCTCGCGTCAGGGGCATCGACTTAAGCCATCAGCGTTGCCATGGAGTACACCCTTTTTGTAGCGTATTTCAAACGTATATTGTTGCAACACGAGGCTCCAACGCAGCAGGCGGCCGTTCTTAGAGGACATGGTCTGTAGCCAGGTGAGAGGACAGTGGTCCACTTCCACAATGAACTTGCTTCCGGCAATATAACAAGCCAGTTTCTGGACTGCCCAAACCAAGCACGCACATTCCTTTTCGCTAGCGCTGTAAACCTGCTCGCGAAGGGTGAGTTTCCGGCTAACATATAGGACGGGATGCTCGTGATCCCCCTCATCCCTTTGACTAAGAACTGCCCCCATGCCTCTATCTCTAGCGTCGCATTGGACTATGAAAGGCCTCGAGTAGTCCGGTGAACTAAGCAAAGGTTGGCTCGACAAGGCCGCTTTCAAAACGCGGAAAGCCTTTTCTTTCTCCTCATCCAAATCGACCATTTGGGGCTCGGTCTTGCACAACGCGTCAGTAAGAGTGCTGGCAATGTCGGAATATCTAGGGATGTACTTACGATAGTAACCAGCTATTCCAAGAAAAGCCCGAATATCGGTTTTCGTTCGGGGCTGGGGAAAGTCTCGGATAGCTGCCACTTTCATTTCAGAGGGACGGCGATGGCCTCGACCAATAACATGCCCGAGATAGAGTACCTCTGCTTGTGCTAGCTGACACTTGGGTGCCTTTACCGTTAAACCTGCTTCGCGTAGGCATGTCAGTACTGCTCTCAAATGCGCCAAGTGTTCTGGCCAGGACGAGGAAAACACGGCGACGTCGTCCAAGTAAGGCAATGCGAAGTCCTCTTGACCCCGCAAAACCTTATCCATTAAGTTTGAAAAACAGTAAGGCGCGTTCTTTAGGCCGAAACTCAACACTTTAGGGAGGAATGTCCCCAATGGTGAAATAAATGCAGCATACCGGCTCGCCCTCTCGGTGAGCGGCACCTGCCAGTAACCTCTCACTAGGTCTAGCGTTGAGATAAATTGCGCGCTGCTTACCCTCTCGACGCGTTCCTCAATGTGGGGAATTGGGTATGTCTGATCCTTGGTGATGAGGTTTAACTTACGATAGTCTACGCAAGGACGCGGATCTTTGCCGGGTACCTCCACGAGAATTAACGGGGAAGTGTATTCACTTTCACACGGCTCAATCACACCGAATTCCAGCATCCTGTTAACCTCTGCTTTTATTAGCTCAAGCCGGCGAGGTGACACCCGATACGTCTTAGATCTTACCGGTTCCGACGAGGTAAGCTCTATGTCATGAGTGAGGACGGATGTCCGGCCTGGCTCGCTTACAAATCTGTCCTGAAACTCGGTCAAAAGACCACGCAATTCCTGCTTCTGCTTCGTTGTTAGTTGTGACTTTGATACTAAATCCTCAACTCTTTTCTCGATCGGGACTTCGTCCGATTCGGGAGCTAATTCAGGGGTTTCTGCCGGAACCTCTTCCGGAACATTTAAAGTCATGTTCACGATGGCTTCCCTCTCTTTGTAGGGTTTGAGTAAGTTGCTATGATACACCTGGTGTGCCTTACGACTTCCTGGTAATTTTACCACATAGTTGGTGTCAGACAATTTTCGAGTAATTTCGGCCGGGCCGACCCATTGCACTTCAAGCTTATTCTTTTGGGAGGGCCTCAACAATATGACCCTGTTTCCTACAGCAAAGTGTCGTGCTTTAGCGGTCCGATCGTAGTAAAGCTTAGCCTTCTGCTGTGCTTTGGTCATCGCACTCTCGGTCAGTTCTTGGGCTTTTGTTAGACGATCCAATAAGGTGAGGACATATTCCACTACTACAGGATCATCACCCTGACCTTCCCACGACTCTCTCAGCATACGAAGAGGAGACCGCAGTCTGCAGCCGTAAACAAGTTCCGCTGGCGTAAACCCTGTTGTCTCATGTGGTGCAGTTCTTAGTGCAAACATCGTTGCAGGTAAGCACATTTCCCAGTCAGTTTTCCGTTCAAAACATAAGGCTCTTAACACTCGCTTCATCACGGAGTGAAGCTTTTCTATCGAGTTCGACTGCGGATGGTAGACTGAACTATGCAATAATTTCACGCCACACCGCTCTAGAAAGGTTGTCGTTAAGGCACTCGTGAAAATAATGCCCTGGTCTGATTGTATCTCGGCAGGAAAGCCTACCCGGGCAAACACGGACAGAAGTGCGTTCACTACTTCGACGGAACTTAGCTCTTTTAGCGGGACCACCTCTGGAAATTTAGTAGCTGGGCAGATTAAGGTCAGGATGTGACGGTAGCCTGAAGTTGTCTTGGACAAAGGACCTACTGTATCAATTACCAACCGACGAAAGGGTTCCGTGATTACGGGCACCAGCTTCATTGGAAATTTCGCCTTATCTCCGGGCTTACCCACTCGCTGACACACATCGCAAGATTTTACAAACCTCTCTACATCTTTAAAGCATCCAGGACAGTAGTATTCCTGTAAGAGACGATTTTTCGTCTTCTTTACGCCTAAGTGGCCTGACCATGATTCTCCAGGCACCAAACTAAGCAAATCCTGACGATACGCCTGAGGTACGACTACCTGGTCAAATTCTACTCCTCGCCTATCTAGATATTTTCGATAGAGTATGCCGCTCCTCTCTTGGAATCTCACATTTCGTTTGGCGATTCCCTCTTTCGAACTGTCCTGGAATTGCTTAAGCGTTGGGTCACCCTTTTGTTCGGTTATTAATGAAGCGGGGCTCACCTGCAGCAGCCGACTGAAATTATCCGAAGTTGGCATGACGCACAACTCTTTTGTCGTTCCTAGTACCTGGAATGTGTCACCCTCTGTGCTATCCTCTGTACTACCAGGAATCGGCTTGGGAGCAATGGCATTCTCTATTTGCTCGGTCAACGAGGCGTAATTGACCCCTTCCAATTCGGGAGGAGGTTCAACGTCGCCTTTAGGAATGGTTGCCTCCGCGACTACGGCTTCTGCAGCCTGTTCTCGCACAAGTCGATTTGTTTCCGTGGTGTCCAACTCGCAACCAGGCCCGTTGTCGATTTGAGGCTTGTTTGCCTCAGTGAAGGTTGCTCTCGCAGCCAGTGCACGTACCTTTGATCTAATCAGTGCCTGCACTATGCCTTCTCCCAACGTTAGACCTTTCTCCTTCAGCATTTGATCTGACTTATTTGAAAATAAGTAAGGATACTGAGGGGGTAGATATGGCGATACCGCGGCTTCTGTTTCCAATGTTCCAAATGCGCCTTTAAGGACAACTTTAGCTACGGGAAGGCACTGACTGTTTGCTTCTACGGCTTGTCTAATCCAGGCACAGTCTCCTGAATACTGTCCGGACTGAACAAAAGACGGATGAACTACGTCCATAGTGGCTGCGGAGTCTCTAAGAACCCGACACTGCTTGCCGTTCACGGTAAGGTCGTACATATAGGGCTCTAACAACTTCATGTTCTCGTCGGCTTCATTTATAGATAAAAAGGCCACCTTTTCTTTCGGGCAGTCTTTCGCGAAGTGCCCTGTTTCATGGCAATTGAAACAAGCAGCCGGTTTTCTCGCCTCAAATTTCCTTTTGCTTGCCTCTGCCGACGCCCCATGGTTAGATGAATTGTTTTCCTCACCCTTTTGTGCGAGACTTGTCGGTTGTTTTCTAAACGGCGCCTTATTCGGCCGTAGGAATTTTTCCCTTTTAGGCTCGCTGTTTGCCCCGAGGGCGCGGCGCGTAACGAATTCTTCAGCGAGCTCTGCGGCTTTTGTTACGGTGTTCACGTCTGGTCTATCCTGAACCCAGAACCTCACCTTTTCTGGTAACCTTCGATAGAATTGTTCCAGACCGATACACTCTAGCACCTTGTCATGATTCCCATACGCCTTTGCCTCTTTCAGCCACTCCCCCATGTTGGCCATTAACTTGTAAGCAAACTCCGGGTATGAATCATTGCTCTCTTTTACGGCGTTGCGAAATTTTTGTCTGAAACCTTCCGCTGACAACCTGTATTTCTTGAGAAGGCTCGACTTTACCTCACTGTACTCGTCAGCCTCCTCTTTCGTGAGGCGCGCGATTACTTCTGAGGCCTCCCCCGGAAGTAGGGACAACAAGCGTTGAGGCCACGTATCCTGGCTGAAACCTTGCCTTTCACAAGTTCTCTCAAAGTTGACGAGAAACAGCCCAATGTCCTCCCCTAGCTTGTACGATCTCATTAGGTCCGTCATTTTGAACCTGACCCGCTCTGCGGTACCGGATGCCTCGCTGCCTCCTGTTCTACTATTATGGCTAATCTCTAGCTCGAGGCGCTTCATTTCAAGCTCGTGCTTTCGCATATTATCTGCCTCGGCTTCTGCCGCTTTCCTTTCGGCCTCGGCCGCGGCCGCCTTTCTTTCGGCCTCTGCCGCTTGCCTCTCCTGAATCTCCTCGACACATTCTGACAGCTCGTCATCCTCCGCCCCCAATGCGAGAATCGCCTCTATCAGCTCTGGCTTTCTTTGAGAGTCCGACACCTCCAGATTCAACTCCCTTGCAAGAAGCAACAACATGGACTTTCGCAGGGATTTCAGATTCATGGCTGCCTCCAGTACCACTGTCTCTGTTCCACAAAGATTCCTGTCCTGCAACTAATTAACCTTGACGGCAACGACAGCTCTAGATACCTGCCTTGCCTCAAGTTTTCCGTTAACTTAGTCTACAAATAAAGCTTCAAAAGCTCTTACACGGAATCCTGCCCTGTCACTGTTAACCTTGACGCCACTGACAGAAAGAGCTTAACCAAGCTATCACACAATTTCTGCCTGACGCAAGTTACCTGTTAACCCAATGACCAAGACAGCCCCTCTCTACCAGCTTTTACTTAACACATAGAGTAAATGCCTGGTAAAATTTAACAGAGAAAGCCGGCACTCACCCAGTTCGCAGTCATGTCTCCGGCGTCGTGCCTCTCAGAAGTGCCGTTCGATTCCCTCTGGAAGTCGATGAGCTCGTGTCCTCCTTCTCCTGTCGTCCCGTTGTTGAACTTCGGGCTCACTCCGTCCAGTGGTCGCTTTCGGGGTTATCGGCATCCCGCCGCTGCCATCCAGTTGTTGGGACTCCGGGTCCTGCCGGTCTCGTTTTCGGTAGCTGGCCCCGTCGCAGGATCCATCGTCCAACAATTCAGCGAGAAGAAGCGCCCGAACGAACAACAGAGATTTATTTACATGTGGAGAAGTGGTCAACTGACCCAAAGAGAGAAGAGTGCGTGTGATACAAAACGCCTTCGGCATTTTATAGCGCCACGTTGTTGACACTGGGCGCCTTGTCCGCATCGTCAGCCAATACGGTGTCGCCGGCACCTCGGCCACGAGGGAGGGGAAAACACCTCTCACAACACAAGGAGTGGCACAACCCAACACGAGGTCCATATATGGTCCCGGCGCCCCAAAATGTTACCAAATATGGTCACGAACGCACAGCAGACCCCGTAGCTCTCCCGGCGAGGAGGAACCCGAATGGGGAGGTGGGGGTGGACGACACCGTCAGGTCAAGAACCGGTTCTCCCCCAAATTCTCCCTGCTTGGCTCTCCAGGGCGGGTCGTAACAATGCCAAGTTCGAAACGATTTCATGCACTGTTAGAAGTACGCACCAGGGACAGGATATCGCTATTGCACACGACTCTTAAAGGCGAAACTTAAGTATCCCCTAATTTTTTAAATAGAGCGTAATGTTCGTGAAGCGTCAATTGGGGAGGCAGTGATGGCTATCCACTTTAATAAACATTACATATCTACTCCAACAACACAGCCGTCATATAGGGTTAAGATAGAGTAGTTAAGCGCAATGCACTGAAGGTGATTGGCACTTTATATCAACCAAGGAACGGCGCAAACAGACTGTGTTAATCTTCATGGGAAAAACAGTGCATCTCCACTAAGTGAATGACGACAAATGGGCGAAGCTACAGGTCCTAAAGCCTGTAATGTCTATGTTGAAGTCGCCGACTAATATAAAAGACGAACACACGGATGAACGGACAGCTGGATATATGCACGGATGGCCGAACGGTAGGTCTGACGCACGGATGGATTGACGTGCGGGTGGATGGACGGATGGAGGCGGACGGCACGGGTGATCATTTATTGTGATGTCGTATTGCTGATTTCTCATAAAGTCGGTTGTTTGCACGTTCGTTTTTCGTTGTGCAGGTGTTAAGTTTTGGTTTGGGTCTTGTGGGGCGTGATGGATGTCGGCCCTAAGGAGCTTCACTGCTAAAAACTGACATCGGCAGCATTGACCCAACGAATGCATAGAATAAATATCATGGTTCCAGTAGGAATCGAATCCCAGCATTCTTCGTGGCGATCAAGTATTCTACCACAGAGTTATGCCACGTCTCGGAACTGCTTTTCACGTTGACCGTATATAATGTTCCCGAAATGTTAATTTTGATTACAGTGCTGGCTATTCAATCTTATAAGCAGTACGTATACGTACTCCTGTCATATAACCGTGACGTCGGGTTAGCAACCATTGTACTGAAGCGTCATCCACTGAAGGTCATTTAGCTAGCAGGGCCCAGGGCCACCATCTTCGCTGCAGCGCAAGCACTACATCAGCTTAGTAGTTCTGGTGTTGCTAATGCCCATGCTGCTGTCATCATCGTTACGCAACAGTAAGCATGCGACTTTTTAACATATGTCTATGCGTACTACATTAGTACATATCTTTGGCGTCATTTCGTAACGTTTTGCTCAATAAAAAATACGACACTCTCACCTTCCCTCCACATGCTTCGAATAACAACGATTCCCATGGTACATGGGATGTGCCAAGTTTTTTTTTTTGGGGGGGGGGGGCGAAGCTCCTAAAGGCGTGGGTTGTGCATCGCTTGCATGTATGTACGTGACTGCCTATAACAACGATTCCCATGGTACATGGGATGTGCCAGTTTTTTTTTTTGTTGTTTTTTTTAGGGACGAAGCTCCTAAAGGCGTGGGTTGGTCCATCGCTTGCATGTATGTACGCGACTGCCTATACTTCCACCTTTGCGAACTGCGCACTACTTCGTCCTTGCAAACATCCCACAACATCCCATCACCGATCCACCAGTTCACCGACCATACAGCAAATTATGATGTGAAGTAGCCATTATGAAAAGCACGATGGTCGCGTACTTATGCCCAGGTGCGCGTTGAAGAACCATAGATTGTCCCTCTGTGTCAACAACTTGTTTGTACGTGACCACCTATAGTTCCACCTTTGCAAACTGCGGGCTACTTCGTCCATGCAAACATCCCACTATACGCCGCACAACATCCCATCACCGATCCAGCACTTCACCGACCATACAGCAAATAATGATGTGAAGTAGCCATTATGAAAAGCACGATGGTCGCGTACTTATGCCCAGGTGCGCGTTGAAGAACCATAGATTGTCCCTCTGTGTCAACCACTTGTTTGTACGTGACCACCTATAGTTCCACCTTTGCAAACTGCGTGCTACTTCGTCCATGCAAACATCCCACTATACGCCGCATCACCGATCCACCACTTCACTGACCATAAAGCCGTTTTAATGAAGGGGGAACGGAAGTGACGTATAGCTACCACTCACGAATTATAGAATTTCTTGTAGAAATATATACAGTGTTTTCCACGTCTTTGATAGTGTAGTGGCCGATGGTTCACGGTTTAGAGATGAAACCCTCCAGTCTTTCGCCCCACGCATCATCATTCACTACGTGGATATGCTGTGATCTTTTTCTTGGGGTATTGAGACTGGTTTTATGTGTACTTTTCCGTACATGAACGACGCATCTTTGCTGGAGCTCTTGAGCGAAGAGAGGATAAGGCAATAGTTTTTTTTTCGCATTAAAAACTTCTAAGACGCCCAGGGTGGCGATCTTGTCTCAGTAATTCTATGTAGTAGTTAAATAGTGCTTGATTGGAGGACTAGTGCCTTGTTTACCCAAGTGGCTTCAGCGGACTTCGGTAGCGGATACGTAAAGCATGCGTTACATACAGGGCCCCCATCGAGTGAAAGCAGGAGCACTGTTGTAGGCTAGCGAGGTAGTTTTTAGCAGTTGCGCGAATCCAAAAATATCACAAGGGTTGACACAACTTGGCATAGTGGCGATTTTCTTTTTATATATGTAGGTTTTATTCTAATCATGCATAGATAAAAGTCACGATTTAACATAAAACAACAAAACGAGCATTTTTAATAATAAATGATCAAAGTCGAGCAGTCAGATTTGTACTTGACTGTAAATGGCTTCCGCCTAATCGTTGACCTAAATAAAGAAAGACGATCCTGAATTTTTTATTTGTATCCGAAAGCTCAGCTTTAAACAAAATTTGCGACGCGTCAACCAGGAGCACTTCAGAAAGCTTGTGCACAACAGTGAATTTTAAAAACGAAGGTAGCTTTGACTTTTGTACTTCACGTCTCCTCTTTGAAAGGGGTTCAGAATTTACAGTTACAGGAGAGTGCAGTATACTTCATTCTGAAGCAAATAAATAATATGTTGTAAAGACAGATCTCCAGATATAAGGAGTGACCCCTCCCAGCTGGAACACAAGGGAGATCAAAAAGACCCTGATGGCCTAATTATTTAAGCCAGTGGTGGTTAAGCGTTACATACGAAGAGTGTTTTTAAGTTGTTACGACCGGCCCTAGGGAACCAAGCAAGCAGAGTTTGGGGGAGAACCAGTTCTTGACCGACGGGGTCGACCACCCCCACCTCCCCATTCAGGCTCCTCCTCTCACCGGGAGAACTCCGGACTCTGCTGTGCGTTCGTGACCATGTTTGGTAACATTTTAGGGCGCCGTGACTGTCACACACTTCGGGTGAGGCCCCGCCGATCTAACATCGACGTGCGGCAGACTCGCAGGCTTCCACTTTACGCTTCGGCCTGCGACGCCTGAAAGGCCTCGAAGTGGCACATTTCGAATTTATTTGCGGGTTGGCCGACCCGTGCGGGGTTGCACGTGTGGTGATGTGTGGGCCTGACCGACGCACTCATAGAGCAGAGACTGAGTTTGATTACACTTAGACAAACGTTTAATTAAAACAGGGGCAAAGGCAGGAGATTACAAAAATAACAAAGAAGGAAAAACTGATACGCGCGATAGAAACAACAGCTACATAACAAAATGGGCAAAAAAAACACTACAAAAGATACTGGCTAAAGAGAAATACGCGGAATGTTAATAAAATAACGACAAAATGGAAATCAGAAAAGAGTTACAAGGAAATAATTACATAATGATCATTGGTCGCGCTTTTGAATTTCTATGTGCGTCGCAGCGCACACAACTACACAGTTAAAAAAAAGGGGGCTGGTTAAAACAATTTAGCAGTTTAAAAAAAGTCACAATAAAAAGTTCCATACGGACCAGGCCAGCTCTTGGTGCACGTAGGGGAGTTGACGGGTGCCGCTGAAGGTCTCGCCGGCTTGGTAGACGACGAGGGTGCCCGGAATTGCAGCCGTCTCAATACGTTGCGCGGGTCACTCCGTGCTCGCCGCCTACGCGAGACTCGCGACACCGACGACCGCACTTGTTGCTGGCTGTACGTCAACTGCTCTTCCGATGCAGTTCAAACCACCTCAGGGGCGTACACGTGTTCCCGTCTCATCTGGGAGCAATTTACCTTGTTTAGATCGCCGGTGCCCCTTCCGGTACCGGTGCAGGGAAGACAAGCCGGCGCCACGTTGGGTCGTTATAGTCGCCGGATGTCGTCCCCCAACACAAAAGCGCCCCTCCTTGAAGGTGGGGCCCGCGGATGCTCCGAAAATTGGAGTCGTTTGTGACAGTGACCATATATGGACACCGTGTTAGGTTGTGCCACTCCATGTGTTGTGAGAGGTGTTTCTTCCTCCCTCGTGGCCGAGGTGCCGGGGACACCGTATTGGCTGACGATGCGGACAAGGCGCCCAGTGTCAACAACGTGGCGCTATAAAATGCCGAAGACGTTTTGTATCACACTCACTCTTCTCTCTTTGGGTCAGTTGACCACTTCTCCACATGTAAATAAATCTCTGTTGTTCGTTCGGGCGCTTCTTCTCGCTGAATTGTTGGACGATGGATCCGGCGACGGGGCCAGCTACCGAAAACGAGACCGGCAGGACCCGGAGTCCCAACAAAGTCCTCTTCAGGAGACCGTTTGTTAATTATTTAAGCCAGTGGTGGTTAAGCGTTACATACGAAGAGTGTTTTTAAGTCCTCTTCAGGAGACCGTCTGTAAATGTGTCATATTCCCACAACCTAACGCTAAGGCCCTTGATATTTTATTCCAATAAAGAAAATGAAGTAATATGTTGTTTTGTGCGAGGTTTCGTTTTTATTCTAAACTAGGGGGTAATTAAACACATATTAATAGGCACTCAGTGATGTCCCATTATTAGATAAAAATGATATCGCAGGTTCAATAGGCGCAAGTCATTCGCGTTTGGCTGTATTAATTGACGTTGGTGTTGGCATGATCGCGGCACCTCGGCCGAGCTGTCCAGAAACGTAATGCGTTAGCCCAAGCGGTTGGCTTCAATCATGCACGGCACATTCAGGTTAAGGAAAGGCACAGTAGCGAAGCAGAAGGTTCAGTTCATCCCATGAGCAGCGTATTTTGTTCTGCCTTGGTCTAAAGAAATGACAAAGACAAGATGCGTCAGCATGTATGGACGCTGAACCTCGAAGCAGAAGGTTCAGTTCATCCCATGAGCAGCGTATTTTGTTCTGCCTTGGTCTAAAGAAATGACAAAGACAAGATGCGTCAGCATGTATGGACGCTGAACCTCAAGGGGTATGATCCCGAAGGGCACCGAGAAAAACGCCAGAGTGTGCATGGGTTTCTCTCTTTTTTTTTTTTTGCCTATGTGGTACTTGCTAAAACACCGCCAAATGTTTATTTTCGTCACTAGAGAGTAATGACAGTCGGTACAGTCCACACAGAAAATATTTTCGGATATTGCGATCGTAGTGATGGGAATACTGGTGGTACAATTGCTCCAAAGTGCCACATTTCGTTAAAGTTGTGGCATTGATCCTACCAATGAGCCGCACTGCTCCAAAATATGGCCATATTCACACAGAACAGCAAGAACTGCCTTGGGTAACACCAGAGGCTAGAAATGCGAGAACTTGTGCTCCATATGCTACCGTAACTTTTGTCACCACTATATGGAAATAGAGCCATAATGTCGCCTGCCTTATTCAAAGATCCCGAGATAATAAAATCTTGTGGGCACTCGCGCATAATTTAGTATAGAGATCTGTCGCTGCTGTCGTTGGACAACTTTACATTTTGCTTGGCTCCACATTTTTCAGGTTTGCTACGTATATGGCTCCTAAAATTCAGCAACTATACGCACTCGTGCCATTGGCGTGGCCTTCGTGCGCGCGCAGCAACAATCATTATTGTGACATTTTTTTTTCTATGAACACCCGCCACAGTTTCTGTTATGTGACGTTGCGGTATGTGCGAAGGATCGAGCAACACCGAGTGCGACAGCCATAATTACGCGTTGGTTTGAACGAAAGTTTCTTGAGCAGCTTTTATCGCAAGCCACTCACACGAATTTTTGGAGTAAGTAAGCTGCAGGTAAGTGCGAGAAGCTTAGAAATATCAGTCAGCTAATCAAATCTAAAATTTGTCGCAGAAACAAGCATTGCACTCACTGAAAGTTTGTAACAGGGCAAAATGAGTAACCAGTTCTTTTTTTGTTTTTCCAACAAGTGGTAAAAACCGTGCCATTGGCGCATACAATTTTATGTGCGAGATGTTAGTCGCGTTGGTGAGTCATTTCGTACTATGTGCAAGGCATACGGGCTGCCACCTTTCCTTCATACGGCGCATTATTTATAGGTATATCAGGCAAGCCGCATTTGCGATTAACGCTAAGGCTGTCAGAATAGCTTTACTATGTATTGCAACTTATTCATTGCGCAAGATTCTATATACAACGCTTTCGTCGGATTTTCGCTACTTTCATATGGTCTTCGACTTTTGAGCCCATGCGTCGTGATAATATATATTCAAGCCAGTTTGTGAGGGTGGGTTAGGACTAAAACACCTTTATTTATGGCAAATAGTGTCCCGATTCTTCTTTTTTCGAGACAATTCCCATCCTGTAATTCGTTCCTTGTTGCAGGTTACACTTGTTGATTGCTTACCAGATTTAATTGTTTCATCCAACTTCTCCGAACGCCCATGCTTGTGGGGATTCATGCAGGAAGTTTACCTCGCAGTTCAGTTCCTTAAAGCTCGCTTTTCTGTAGAATACCTGTACACAGTATCGCGCAAGGTGCTGTATAAGGACCTACTGAGTACACTCTTCCTACCTCCAATGTACCGTTCACTGTACTCCAATCTTCCAGGCCACGATGTGTTGAAGCGAGTATGCAAACTGTACATTCCACCGAATTCAAAAACATTCTTCTATAAACTCCACTCCGAAACATTGGCGGTAAACACATGGTTAGAAAGAAAAGCTATTTTCATTCCGTCTGTTAACTGCCGTCTATGTGATGTGCCGGAAACGATTGAAAATTGCTTTGTTAGCTGTAAAGATGCCATACTGTTTTGGGATGTCCTTCAACGAGCACTTAAAAAAAACGTTTCGTCATTAATTCTCACACAATACGTTATCCACTGCCAGCAGCGCTTGATGAAGTACCATATGATATGTTTTTCCTCATGGGTATGCACAGCTTGTGGAAGACACGAATGCAAGACCGCAATGCAGAGCCCACCACCTCCTCAAGCGCACACTTCATTCAAATGGCTATCCACCTAAAAAACATCTACGACGAGCTAGACTTTAGACCGGACTGGTACTCCGTCTTAGAGAACTGTTTGCCCTCGCCCCTTTTTTATTTGTATAACACGGTGTGAAGAACTCTTCATGTGAGGAACTACCGCTGTGTTAGCCATTTAGTGTTTATGAGTAACGCTTGAGCGCTTACTTTGGCGATTTGATTGAACTTTGGTTCGCTTGATTTTGTCTTTATTGCGCAAGTACTTTATTAAATACCGTTAACAAAAATGTCAGAATAGCCGAGCGGTCTGAGGCGCCAGATTTAAGCTCTGGTCCTCGTAAAAGGGCGTGGGTTCGAACCCCACTTCTGACAAACTTTTTTTCTGCGTGTGCATCCAATAGGTTTCCTTGCTTCCATTAGGCCATAAATTCAAATATCCGCACTTCACGGAATTTTTTTATAATTTCAAATATTTATTCGCAATTTATCGATATTGCAGATATTTGCAGCGTGTCAATCAACACTAGGTAAATTGTTGCCTGAGTTTGTTTTGAGCACTCAAATTATGACAGGGGCTATGCAAGGCTACACGAAGGAAGTTGTGGCCAGAGTGCGGTTTTCAAGTGTCCGTTTTTCAACCGACTACTTGCGGTTCGTTAGAAAGAAAAAAAAATTTTTACAAAGATGTATGTGACACTTTGCTGCCCGTCCCACTGTACAGAGCGCTATATACAGCACGTAAGGGTAATAATGTACTTAAACAAGTAAAGAAAATGCATGTATCTCCAAGTGCAAGAAAGTCCTTTTTTTAAATTACGCACCGGAACACGTCTTGTTAGAACCTTTCTAGAGGAGCGTGGTTTGTTATATGCCACGGAGATCTGACTGCCTAATCTGTAACAAAGCGGGAACAATTGACCAGGTTTTCCTACACTGTTGGCCCCGCCGCAGTGGTCTAGGGGCTATGGTACTTGGCTGCTGACCCGCAGGTCGCGGGATCGAATCCCGGCTGCCGCGGTTCATTTTTAATGGAGGCGAAAATGCTGTAGGCCCATGTGCTCATATTTTAGTGCACGTTAAAAAACCTCAGGTGGTCGAAATTTCCGGAGCCCTAGAGCCCTCCACTGCGGCGTCTCCTATAATCATATGGTGGTTTTGGGACGTTAAACCCTACGTATCAATTAATCAATTCTACACTGTTGGGAAGGGGTATATCTATGGAGTGTTTAACAGAAGACAAATAAAAAAGAATTTCCTTTAGGCCCTCATGAAATCAGGTACTTAGCAATAGAGAATGATGATGGATTACCCTTTGATTTAGTCATGATGACTGCCTGCAAAGTATATGGCGCTCTCAAATGGCTGTATTTCACTGTGACACTGAAAGAAAATCCGCAAGGCAGTACTCTAAAGAAAGCGTGTCAACTTTACTCGAGCTAGTAAGAACAAATTAATGTGTTCCTTCATGGTTAGAAAGTGTAGAAGCCCAGCTTACTATGAAGGAATTTTAAGGTGTGATGTGCTTAAGCAGTGTTTGGCGGCCGTAGTAATTGTTCTGTTATGTTTCTTGTGCAGTGTAATATATATTTACTTCGTCATCCCGTGAGTGAAATTTACCTGAAAATAAACGAAACAAAGAAGTCAGGATGGCCGAGTGGTCTAAGGCGCCAGATTTAAGCTCTGGTCCTCGTAAGAGGGCGTGGGTTCGAACCCCACTTCTGACAAACTTTTTTCTGCGTGTGCATCCAATAGGTTTCCTTGCTTCCATTAGGCCGTAAATTCAAATATCCGCACTTCACGGAATTTTTTTATAATTTCAAATATTTATTCGCAATTTATCGATATTGCAGATATTTGCAGCGTGTCAATCAACACTAGGTAAATTGTTGCCTGAGTTTGTTTTGAGCACTCAAATTATGACAGGGGCTATGCAAGGCTACACGAAGGAAGTTGTGGCCAGAGTGCGGTTTTCAAGTGTCCGTTTTTCAACCGACTACTTGCGGTTCGTTAGAAAGAAAAAAAAATTTTTACAAAGATGTATGTGACACTTTGCTGCCCGTCCCACTGTACAGAGTGCTATATACAGCACGTAAGGGTCATAATCTACTTAAACAAGTAAAGGAAATGCATGTAGCTCCAAGCGCAAACACGCCCTTTTTTGTTAAGTTACACACCGGATCACTTAATCTTAGGACTTTCCCATAGAGGAGCGTGGTTTTCATATGCCACGGGGATATGACTGTCTAATCTGTAACAAACAGGAAACAATTGACCACGTTTTTCTACACTATTGTGAACAGGCATACTTTTGGAATGTTTTACAGATGACAATTAAGAAAGAATTTCTGTTAGACCCTCATGGAATCTGGTACTTAGCAACAAACAATGATGATGGATTACCTTTTGATTTAATCACGATGATAGCCTGCAAAGCATACGGCGCTCTCGAATGGCTGGATTTCACTGTGACACTGACGGGAGATCCGCAAGGCAGTATTTTAAAGAAAGCGTGTCAACGTTTCTCGACGTAGTAAGAACAAATGAATGTGTTCTTTCATGGTTAGAAAGCGTAGAAGCTCTGCTTACTATGAAGGAATTTTAAGGTGTGATGTGCTTTAGCAGTGTTTGAGGGCCGTAGCTTAAATTGAGGACGATGCAGTGAGCAATATAAAGGAAAATGGTAGGTTGAACCTTCAGAGACAAGAAAAGAGGAGAATGAATCAGGGAACAAACAGGGTTTAAGGATATCAGATGTAGTTTAAATCAAGAAGAGAAAATGGACATGGGCCGGGCATGTAGCGCGTAGACAGGATAACTGCTGGTCATTAAGGGCAGCGAACTAGACTCCCAGAGAAGGCAACCGGGTTAGGAGGAGACAGAAGGTTAGGTGGGCAGATGAGATTAAGAAGTTTGCGGGTATAAAATGGCAGCAGCAAGCACCGGACCGAGTTGACTGGCGGAACATGCGAGAGGCCTTTGTCCTCCAGTGGACGTGGTCAGGCTGATTATTATAATTATTATGATGATAATGATGATGATGATGATGATGACGACGACGGCGGCGGTGGCGGCGGCGGCCGTATCAATTGTTTTGTTATGCTTGTTGTACATTGTAATATATTTGTCTCGTCATCCAGTGTGTGAAATTTCACCAGAAGTAACAGAATTGTCAGGATGGCCGAGTGGTATAAGGTGCCATATTTAAGCTCTGGTCCTCGTAAAAGAGCGTTGGTTCAAACCCCACCTCTGAAAACATTTTAGGGGCGAAGCTTGTTATGGCGTGGGTCTGTCCATGCCTTGTATGTATGTATGTATGTATGTATGTATGTATGTATGTATGTATGTATGTATGTATGTATGTATGTATGTATGTATGTATGTATGTATGTATGTATGTATGTATGTATGTATGTGCGTATGTATGTATGTATGTATGTATGTATGTATGTATGTATGTATGTATGTATGTATGTATGTATGTATGTATGTATGTATGTACGTATGTATGTACGTACGTACGTACGTATGTATGTATGTACGTATGTATGTACGTATGTATGTATGTATGTATGTATGTACGTATGTATGTACGTATGTATGTATGTATGTATGTATGTATGTATGTATGTATGTATGTATGTATGTATGTATGTATGTAACTACTGGTGGCACATACCCGCTCTAGAGCGGGTTACGAGACGGGCGATGGCGGTACTTGGAGTGTTCACTAGAATAACGCACGGACGGATTCATGGACGAACGGACACACAGACTAGCAGACGAACGGCCGTATGGATGGATGGATGGACGCGTGGACGTACGGAAGGATGAACGCACGAACGGACGGACAGATGGACGGACGTACTCACGGACTGACGTATGCACAGACGGACGGGCGCATGGATTGACGCACTGATGGTCACACGGATGGACGGAAGCACGGACAGGCTGATGGAGACTTCGCCCCACAAATCATCATTCACTCCGTGGATATGCTGTGTTTTTTTGCGATTGACATATCTGGTAAGCCCTTTATATGCTGCCAGCTCCTTAGTTTAAACAAAAATATGTATCAAGTTAGTAACAATTGACTCAAGGAGTGAAAAAAAAACGCAGCCAGGACAGCTTGCCATTCAATCTTTCACATGAACTCAATTTGCACAAATCATGAAATTTACTGTATTGTGTTTAGATTTAGTTCATGACAATGGTTAAAAAGCACACTTTTTAAACTATTTTTCTGCCCTATGCTGCACTGTGAATAATACATATGTCCTTGGTATAACACTGACAGAACTTTAAAAAACAGTATATTTATAAAGAGTGTGCCAAATCAAATATATGCAACAAAATATAAAAGCAAGTGTATATGGGCTTCAAAAACATCTTGACACTAATTACCTGAGCCAATTACTTGTCCTGTAATACCTCAGTTCTCTCTGAAAAGAATAAGAGCTTTCCAATTTAGTATACAAAAGTTGGCACTATTGCAACCAATCATGTAAAGCATTTTACTATTTCTAAGCTAATAATGACCAAAGCACATAGACTTGAGAGTTTGAAAAAAAGGCACACCTTTTGTGAATGTAAAAGCTTCTGCTGAAATAAATTGTAAGGTTTCTTTCCAATGAAAAAAAATAATTGATTCTATTTCAGCCACAATATTAAGGTATCGAATGTGTTTCCAAGTGAAAAAATTAATTGATTCTATTTCATTAACAATATCAAGGCATTAACTCTGTTCTTTTTAAGGTGGAAGTGACATCAAATATATTAAGTAGCTCTCACCCTGCAAACTTCAAACAGAACTAAAGAGAAACTACATAACTTTTAATGAAGCTTCACCTTAAAAGAATCAAGTATACCTTCATGATAAGTGCCCCACTATAGATTAAATGTTTTTTCACTTTTCCAATCTTTGACCAGCAGTATTTAATTGGAAATAACACCAGCCACATAATCTGCAGAGGATTTAATAAACGCCATTAGTTAGCAGTGTATTTGTATTTCTTTTTTATCATCCATGCGTCTAAACTTTGCTGCAAATACTCAACGGCAGGTAGCACCACATTGTCACTTGAATAGCAGGCATTGTCATTTTAATACAGCTGTATTGGTTCATGACAAAAACATATCCTTTTTTTCTGAATTCAATAGATCCTTTTCTTAATTGTGGTGTTTTTGCCACTTCCAAATCTTATCGCACAGTTCTTGCATGTATTGGTGTCACTTACCAGTGTTGCATAAGCACACTATTCAAACTGTCACAAGATAGCTGCATGTGGTTAAATGCACCCTAGTACGGTTTAAATCTCTCATTTACTCATGCAGGCTAGTACTAGATAGCAATCTAATGAAGTAAGCACGGACGAAATTGATATGTTGCCTAAATATTCCTCATGGCTGTGCAGCTAGTACTCACCACTTGGACGCATTGCTTCAAGGTATAAACACGGGCAAGCACAGAGTCCAGCAACCACATTAAAAAGTTTTTATCTCTTAAAATAAAAAGCGATTTGATGACTTTCTTTGACAGTAACCACTGAAGGTTAATACTAAATGTGTTATTTATCATAGTGTGTTACTAGGACCACCTCTATGCTAAATTTACAACCAAACATGTACAAAAACCTACAACTTTGTAACTTATTCACCAGCTATAAAAATTGTTTCCCGCTGTACACATATATCGAATTACTCTTTGCCTACAGAAAGAAAACTCTGATAATCAGCTAGTACGAACAATCATATTTCACTAAATGTTATCTCTCTATTAAAAAAATCCACAATATGAACCATATTCTCAATGTAGTGAAAATTCTACGATTGTTCTACACAGAAAATTACAGAAACTTTTGTACTAACCAAATTGGAAATTAACTGGTTTTTAAAAATATTTCCCAGGGTTTTACGTCCCAAAATCACGCTATCATTATGAAGAGCGCCGTGGTTGAGGGGCCCGGAAATTTTTACCATGTGGTCATCTTTATAGTTCACTGGCACAGTACACGGGCCTCAACCACTAGCCGTTCATCACAACGCGACTACCACCCACGGCCGGCATCGAACACGTGGCCTTCGGGTCCGCAGCCGACCACTGTAACCACTATGCCACCGCGGCAGACGAAGCACAGATTCTTTTTATTATTTTTAGAACGCGTTTTACGAGTCGTGGTTTCTAGCTTTCGGAAAGAATTCACACGCTGTTTTAGATTTCTTGAGTCAAAAGGTCTCTCTCGCTGTTCGCACCTCGGTGCTGCCTGCCACCAGCCACATTTGATTAGACAACGTGGAAGATATTACTTCGGCCCGACGGGGAGAACACACTGATAGGCTGCAGTGCGCCAAGAAGTCACGGTAGATATCGTCTCGTCTTACGGCGCGGCGGCGCACCGGCACCGTAAACAGAGGCTCACCTAACGCCGCCCGCAAAAAGGGAGGCGCACACATTACACGGCTGCACTACGGTGCTGACAAGCCCGAACACTGTCGGCATAGAGTAATGCAACTGCTGCGGACAAGCAATCAAAGCGCAATGAAAACGTCATGCTCGAAATGTAAACACGACCAACACAATTTTCGACTTCTGGCTACCCGCGGGCTGCCAGAGCCAGCCAGAGCACGCTCGTTTTTCTCGGGTTGCTCCCCCCCCCCCCCCTCGCGGTGCACTTCCGGTTGGCGTTCGTTTTTCTCGGGTTGGACGTTCTGGCGACCCTCGGGCTCCCCGCGTGTCGCCAGACGCTTCCAGGATAACTTAGTCGCGGAAGCTTTCTGGAAGGTTTTGGGTAGGTTTCGGGCTAGCAGACGCCGAAAAGGTACGATGCGTGCTTGGTGCCATCTTTGTGAGGACTCGACGGATTGCAATGTGGGCACTTGAGGACTGCGCCTTCGCTTGTCATTACGCGTGGCGTTATCTCCTGAAGCCTGTTCCGCCTTGCGAGATGAGGCGATTACGAGTGGCGGCGAGTGTTTGACGCTGTTATGTTTCCCGTGAAGCTTCCTCCTGTGAACAACGCGGGGAACTGTTGCCTGCTGACTGCGTCGTGCACATGCCTTAAAAGTTATGTACGTAGTACACGTTCATACGCACGCATGGAGACAACTTTGGAGTTAATTTTTTTTTTTCGTAGTAGTCGTTTGTGAAGGTGTGCCTGCTTTCTGTGCACTTAGCGAAGACGATTGTGATCGAACTAGCTCGCTCCGTCGTATGTTTGCGTACGTGAACCTCTTAGAACTTCTTCCTCACTACACGATTGATCTTCGATGGTGATAGAAGGCCCTAGATCGTGACTGTTGGTGATGCTCGCTGGTCGCGAACGGTGTGCGAACCCATTTCTATCTATGAGCCAGCATATGTGGTATGATATTATACGATACGGCGCGAGAAAAAAAAATCGGAGAATGGGTTCAGAAATGTATACATTCTTTCGTGGCCCATTTCATCGTTGGCTTTGTCTTTTTTCACCTCATCGTAGTAATGCCGCGCAGTACGTACTATGACCTAGTAGCTCGAATCAAAGCTGATATACATGACATTCATTAAGTGCCACTTAGGACTGAAAATCAGCCCGAAGCAAGTTTTAAAAATAGGTCGACAACGTGTCATGCAAATGTTTATTTTATATACGACGCGCCCTCGTGGTACCGATACGTGCGCATATCATAAACTTTAGACAAAAAGTAAGTTGGTCAACGTGTTTTTGCGATGTAGGATACGAAATAGCTGAGCAGGTATATATCTTCAAGCTCTTTTGGGTACACGATCACTTTTGTGTGGCTTCGTGTTGTGCAGTGACTGCTACATGTACTAATAGAGACGTGAGCTTTTCAAACCGTCACTGTCACGGCAACTCACCTTGCATCGTTCTCGAGGCCGCGTGCGCCAGCTAGCTGTTTAGTTCGCGGACGCGGCGAGTGATCGTGCGAGCGTACGAAGTCGTACCACAAATGCGTACGCTCGAGGATAGTATTTCAGCTTTTTGGCGAGCTTAGCTACGTATTTCCAAGCGGACAACGCAGAAAAAAAGCAACATACATGCGCGCACTGTTTTGTTTGCTGCCATGACGGTAGATTTGTTTACGTTTACGCTGGCTGTCCTGCGTTCGATTTTGCGACCTTCGGGCTGTCGCCGGGCGGGCGCGTAGCCAGCCTACGTCATTTCCTATCAGAACCGGAGGCAGCGGTAGCTTTCGGGGAGCCCGCGGGCAGCCCGCGGTCTCCAGAACCAACCCAGGAATCCCAAATTCGAAGAGCCCCAATCAACCCGCGATTTCCGTAATTGTTGTATTTTCTGCTCTCAGTACGCACTCCATCTCAGAAAAAGCATGCATGATACAAGCCGCGCGAAAACGACATCGACAAAGGAGCACTGCGTTTATGGTCTCGACTTTACTCGAAGCGGCTTAATCTGAGACATTGCGTGGGTACTACATGACACAGAGGCCCGAGCTGTAACCCAAACGGCGAGTAAATGAGAAGGTAGGCACTCCCCTCCAAGATGCAGACCAGACAAAAAAGCAGCGTCAGCCGGGTTCCGTTCCGTGTGTGCGTCCTGGCCTTTGAGGAGGGTAGTCGTGCTGGTGACAAGAGTAGTGACTGCCGACGGAAGAGTGACGATGGCGGTGCGACCGCCGCGGTCGAATGGTTCCTCTTTCCGCGATGCCCGCCTAAACCGCCGTTTGGGAACAAATACAGTTTCGTAGAATAAAAGCGGTGCAGAACACGTCGCGGCGATGGATGGAATGATGGTATGTGACGGCCATATTAGTATGAATTTCTGAAGGTCATTCTTAATGCAAATGATTACTTTCGTCTAATTTTTTGTCAACGGAGGAGACACTTGTTTTTTGCACTATTCAGTGAAACATCATTGGTAAAGGTGTGCTGTATCCATAATATTCGCGAAGTGGTGAAGTCTGTGATTCTCAAACGTGTGTTGTATCCTTAATGTTGGCGAGTTGGTGTAGTGAGTTTATTTCTTGGACACTATGTCCGCTTTTCTGTCTGTAAATACGCGCAATTTTTTTGCAGTGTAGGCCTGTGTACTCAGATTTGGGTGCACGTTAAAGAACCCCAGGTGGTAGAAATTTTCGGAGCCCTCCACTACGGCATCTCTCCTAATCATATGGTGGTTTTGGGACGGTAAACCTCATATATCAGTCAATCAACCCCGCCCCCGCCCCCATGTTACCGTCTGGCCCCGTCCACTTACCCTACTTTGAACCGTACACGTGATGCACACCGCCTCTAGAGGCACCACAGAAAGCTGCTTAGCGGCGGCCGTTGGACGCGCAAGTGGTTCGTGCACATATAGCAGACGCCTCCTTTCATTGGAAGCAATGACTGAAGTTCGCGCGTGCAATTTTCCGCTTGTGTTAACTCCAAATAGTTTGCACAAAGATGCCGCACTTTGTAATTGTTATTTGTTTATAGTCGCAGCTGTATGGAATGACATTAGTACCGTAAGCGCTAAGTGTTTACCGCAGACAGTGTCAATCAACAACCTTCACTATGAAGTGGAGTTCATCGTGAGTATGCCGCTTTCTTTATAACATCCCGATCACTAATGCCTCCATGCATTGCGAACCGACGTTTTTTTTTTTTTTTCTCACGACAAACTTATAATACCATGGTTTATATAGTAGATTTTGAGGAAGCCCTGTCGCACCAGCGCATGAATTTCGCAAGAGCGGCCAGGAGAAGGGTCAGTATTGGTAAAGCTTCGAAACCAGGTCGACAAACTTGAGAAAAAAAAATATTGAGCGCAGCTTGCACTAGCTGGTGGTCACCTTTCTTTTTATAGCACTTTGGCTACGCTTTTGCTAGGTTTTGCAAGGTATTGTGAAGCGGTGCGTAATGGCCTTAGGTTTTACGCGGTGATTCGCGGTTTTGTCAGGAACATGGCACGTGAGTAGATACGCTGATCACGTGATTCTTGAGAGAACATTTTATGACATTGGTTACGTAACTGCGCGTGGTTTCAGCGCGAACAATCACGTAAACGCTTTTATGTCTCTGTTGTTTTATGATCAAGTTACGTCATTTTGCACCCCTCCCCCTTTTCGGAAAAGATGGCTGCCCTCCCCTCCTTCCCTGTGGATTCCAATGCCATGCTCAAAGCACAGCTTGTGTAAAGTGAATGAGCATTAGTGGAAGACATGAAGAGTAAATGTTCGGGTATTTCTTATTAGCGTGAAGTCATGATGTTAGGAGGCATTCAAAGGTTTAATGTCCTGAAAAACTTTCTATGCTTAAATGTGTCATACTGTACAGATAATATGCATATCACTCACGCGGGCGCAAGGCGAACATTCCGCACCTTAGAGTTACGTTTATTCAAGTTCTGCACCAATGATCGCGTGCTTGTGCCATCTATAGGTAGACTGCAGCCTACTGTGTGCAACACGCGTGTGATTGCAAGGTGCTTTTGTAAAAAAGCTGTCACTTGCCCCACATTTTGTGCCTTTTCAAGAGAGGCATCGCATCTCATCAGTAACCGCAACGTCATAGTCATCGTAACGTCCAGAATACAGGCGAGGTGACCAACTGTAGACGTAGTGTAAATAGCGTTGGCTGACGACGTAGTGACATAAATTAAGAAATAAAGACATTCTAACATGGCCT
This sequence comes from Rhipicephalus microplus, assembly GCF_043290135.1. Taxonomy (NCBI): domain Eukaryota; kingdom Metazoa; phylum Arthropoda; class Arachnida; order Ixodida; family Ixodidae; genus Rhipicephalus; species Rhipicephalus microplus. The sequence goes on along the minus strand of NC_134710.1, from coordinate 425,332,001 downwards.
TAAGAAAGCGTGATAGCTTGCCTTCTGCATTCGAGAGCTGGAATCCACCACCCTCGTCACTCTTGCTCATGAAACAGCACTGCAGTTGTGTAAAAGTGCGACAACTGAGGTATTGAGCTCGTTAGGCCATGAATAAAAAACTGCGCTACAGTTACTGCGAAGTACAAAGTTATGGAGAAGACACGGACACCTCGTCTCGCGTCTTTCCCCTAACTTTGTATTTCCACTAACTTTAGCGCAGCTTTTTCATCGTGTAAAAGTACGTTCCTGGCATGTTTTCGCAATGAGTGTAAACAACCAACAACGCAGAAATTATTTCTCGACATTGCTTAAGGGAGAAAGAATCGTTAAATCGAAAAGCATATGCTCATAATCAAAATAATTGTTAATTCGATTAAATCGCATCGAACAGCATATGCCTTCTTGCACTGGCCTAATAGCCCCGGATGGATGGATGGATGGATGGATGGATGGATGGATGGATGGATGGATGGATGTGGATGTGGATGTGGATGTGGCTGTGGCTGTGGCTGTGGCTGTACCCTTTAGATCGGGTGGCGGCTAACGCCACCTAGCCGTAATACTTAGTGAACTAACTATTAGATTTGTCTTTTTTTTTTCTTGAAATAGTGAGGTTGAGAATTCGTACTTTGCAGTGAAGGGTTTAATTTTCACTCGTGTCTTGACTTTAGCCACCAATCAAATAACCTCCTTCTGGCGCCACTTTAACTGGCGCCACTTTAACTTCCCCGAGAAGTTAAAGTGGCGCCACCTGGTAGGATGCTTGCACGACGCCACGGCTCGGACTGTTCGAATCTTGCTGTGGCGCGCGTATACATAACACGCGCTTGCTTCATACGCCATTGCGCTGCCAGCGTTCACGTTTTGCTTGTCTCACGCTTAAAATAAATGCTGCAATCAGCATCGATGATGTTCTTCACAAAACAATCAAAACTACAATTTTTTTTTTCAATAGTATTGTTAACGGTGCCTGCGCTTCACCGTACAAGCTTTCATGAGGTTTCTTAAACTGTCGTGCTGCTTACCTCAAAGATGGGTTCGATTCTCGGCTACGCCAGCCGCGCTCTAACGGGGGTGAACAGAAAAACAGTGCATGTGCATCAGGTTAAAAAATGCGAGGTGGCCACAATATTGGTCTGCAGCGGGCCTCGAAATCATGTCGCGCTTCTGATACGTTTACTTGCACTTGAAGTTCCGTTGTTCACGGGTGATTCCTTTAAAAATACGAGATTGTTTCACTTCCACAATTAGTATTTGTATCCGGCGCATCGTAGCATCTGCTGGCAGAGGTTTCGTTTTTCCTGTGGGCGCGTGTTTAAGTTAGTATCGAGTGCCACAAAATATCTCGAAAGCGCTCGCTCGAGAATACGGCCGCAGCTGTTGCGTTAGGTTGTCTTGTGTGTAGCTGGTCATATTTCATCACGTTATTTAGCTTCGTGTTTTTTGTTTTTAATAATTTCGGTGCTCCTTTTTATTACAAACGCAGGTTGAGGTTAATTGCGGAAACTGTTACTAATTTCAGAGAGTATCTACGTGCAACATCATAGCTGTAGCGTGAAAGCACAATATATTGTGCTGTTATGCTTGCAAGTACCAGTTTTAATAGCCACCTGATATATAAATTTTTCCCACGGTTGATTTCCCTGGAGATGCACCAGTCTGTATATGAACATGACGTGTGAGACCAATCATTGCTTCATTGAGGCTAATGACGTTTCATTATCACACGAGCCACGAACGAAGTGGAGTGTGCCATCGAAACAGTTCATTTCGACTTCCTGGCGTTTGTCTTGCAAACGATTGCTACAGCGCTGCTACATGAAGTGAACATTATCATTTATGACGTGTCGATAGATCGAGTCAGCTGTTGATGTAAATCATAGTATACAGTTACATTATCCTGACGACTGTTTTTTTTTCCTGGACCGCTTTTCGCCCGAGCGAAGGCTCGGGCAAACTGCGGTTTAGAAGCAATTGCCTGCGACATCAGCATGGGGAATTATAGGAGCTGCGACTGAAGCGTGACTATGTGGGGTTGGAACAAACACTAATAGTGAAAAACCAAGTTTTATTCAAATGCGAAGCAATCCTTTGGTTTTTTAAATGAGATTTCTTTACCGCAACAGTATTATGTAAGCGCATTGAGCAAGAAATTTATGATGGTTTTCATTATCACGAAAAATCTTTTTTTCTAGCACCCTCTGCCCATGCTACCAATACGCAACGCAGCCCTTCAACTACATGGGTTCACATGGCAAGGTCCGCTTGTAACATTTGTCTGCGAAGACACACCCCCTCACGTGTTTTAGTGTTCTTCGCTTGCTTGCGTTCTCTGTTGTGCACGAACTTGTTAGGTGCGTTTTATCGTTCGTTAACGTCTTAAGTGCAGTGTCCAATGGGCAGCGGAACGATGCGAATTACATTTAAAGCCGCGAGTGTTTTCATCGCTTGCTGTGGAATCGATGCGCTGTGCAAGGATGCAGTAGCAACAGACGTATGCCTGGTGACCCTTGTCTTCTCTATAGATAAGAAACAAGGGCAATTTGGTTTGGAATGCACTGCTCGCTGCACTTTCATCGATCAATATTCCTGCCGCACGGTTTCCTTCTTGAGCATGCAAAGCCTACTCTTCGCGTTATCGGTGAGCAGATTGCCAAGTGATCTATCACGCCGTACAATTTGTATGTCTTTGTTTGCATACGTAGCGATAATTTATAGGAGCATATTGGAAAAAAAGAAAACGTAACGCAGGGAGTGTCCGCCAATTTTTTTGTTATTGCCATTTTCTGCAGGGTATTAATTTGAGTGTTTTTGACCATTAAATAAAACTAAAGTGTCATCATTTTGGCGGGACTAGGCGTCATTTCTTCCTGTTAAAACAGAAAATCGCAAGCATTGTGCATGTTGAAGAACCCTTACCCTACGGTGCAGCCGTGCTGCTCTTGGCACCTTTTGATAATATCTTCGAATACAAGTCATGATTGGTTGCAACCCAGTAAGGTCTTTTTTTTTTTTTTGCCATGACAATTCTCGCTTGACATGGTTCCGCCTGAGTACACAGCAACAAATGCCAAATACTTCATCGTGAGAATTTCGCCTAAACCTAAATTCAAATGTAGTGCTTGATGAAGTCTCGGGGCAACTGCTTCGCTGTGCGGAGGATTTCACGCGTGGAACTGGCCAGATTTTTTGAAGGAGCGATGCTGTTTTGGCTGCACGTAACTCATGCTCCATCGCAGAAACGCTATCGTCGTCATGAACCAACATGCGCTCTCTTCGTTGTTTAGAGTGAAACTTTCGAAGCTATCTAAGTTGTGCTCGGTCGTGTAAAAACCCTCAGGTGGGTATGAGCCACAGCAATTGAGCAAGATCTGTACAGCAGGTGCGAATATCAAACGAAAGAAAACATGTGATAAAGAGGGATAAAAAAAAGGTTGAAAATTGAAGCGAAGACAGAGAACGATAAAAAAGAGTAAGGGAATACAGAGAAATAAAGAGAATAAAGATATGACGCCGGTCAAGTCACCGCCACACCTCCGCTTCCGCGGCGTCCGCCATGTTTATGCTTTCTGCGCGACGGCCACCCAGCTGTCGCTATGTACGCGCTGTTAATTTTGGAAATTTAGCACAGCAAAATGAATTGTGAAGGCGAAATAGTGCAATAACGTTGTTACAAAGGTTTATGAAGAATATGGCGAGAATTAGAAGTGTTCAAATCATCGAGAAACTGACTTCTACAGTTGTGCATGCCTATTCCAGTGCACGACGTTCTACTGAATGCGCTGTCTGTATGCGCTATACTTTTAGAGCGCAGCTTTTAGGCACACGTTCTCCCCGCTTAGAATAACTTCCAATTGACCGTGTTATTCTAAGCCTGTCTTGTGCTCTTCATGAGACTCCGTTTTCTTTAAGCGCTTCAGCATCACGAGGGTTGCTACGTTAACCAGCGCAGCGCCTCCTCTATTTTTTGCAGTGCCCGGGCGAAGGATTGAATTTCAATGGGAATCGGCCGTCGGTGCTAGTGCAGCGTTTCGCCGCCGGACGCCGCAACTGGAGTAGAGATGCCACCACGTCGTGTCTCACGCAAACGAATGCCGCGGCTGCATTCGAAGCTGCTATACAGCTCGGCTTTCAGCTGCAATCGCATTGTATATAGTGTAATTGTCACACACTTCGGGTGAGGCCCCGCCGATCCAACATCGACGTGCGGCAGACTCGCAAGCTTCCACTTTACGCTTCGGCCTACGACGCCTGAAAGGCCTCGAAGTGGCACATTTCAAATTTATTTGCGGGTTGGCCGACCCGTGCGGGGTTGCACGTGTGGTGATGTGTGGGCCTGACCGACGCACTCATAGAGCAGACACGGAGTTTGATTATACATAAACAAACATTTAATTAAAACAATGGCAAAGGCAGGAGTTAACAAAAATAACAGAGAGGAATAACACTGATGCGCGATGGAAAGAACAGCTACATAACAAAATGTGCTAAAAACACTACAAAAGATACAGGCTAAAGACAAATATGCGGAATGTAATAAAATAACGACAAAAGGGAAATCAGAAAAGGGCGATACAAGGGAATAATTACACAATGATCATGGTGGCGCTTTTGAATTTAAACGTGCGACGCAGCGCACCCTACAAATATTTAAAAAAAGGCTGGTTAAAATAATTTAACAGTTTAAAAAAAAGTCACAATAAAGAGTTCCATACGGACCAGGCCAGCTCTTGGTGCACGTAGGGGAGTTGACGGGTGCCGCTGAAGGTCTCGCCGGCTTGGTAGACGACGAGGGTGCCCGGAATTGCAGCCGTCTCAATACGTTGCACGGGTCACTCCTGCTCGCCGCCTACGCGAGACTCGCGACACCGACGACCGCACTTGTTGCTGGCTGTACGTCAACTGCCTTTTCCGATGCAGTCTAAACCTCTTCAGGGGCTTACACGTGTTCCCGTCTCATCTGGGAGTAATTCTCCTTGTTGAGACCGCTGGTTCCCCTTCCGGTCAGGGGCAGGGAAGACGAGCCGGCGCCACGCTGGGTCGTTATAGTCGCCGGATGTCGTTATAGTCGCCGGATGTCGTCCCCCAACACAAAAGCGCCCTTCCTTGGTAGGTGGGGCCCGCGGATGCTCCGAAAATTGGAGTCGTTTGTGACATAGCCCCCTTCTTAAGAACATTACTGCGTAATGTTCACGAAACTCACAAACGCGCAATGTTCGAGCGCTTGCAGTGTTCCTGTTGTCCACCAATACGTTTTCTTTTTCGCGCACCATTTCACTGACATGGCCGACATCGCAGAGAACACCTGCCACACCACACTTTCACGGTGAAAGTCATAACTCGCGCACAACGTCATGGCCACACACATGAAAAGACAATGACAAAAACACTGCACACTTCAGGAGTAAGACAGGTAAGCATTCTTCGATGCCACATAAAAAAAAATACACGCTTTAAGCGGTATTAAAAGGTCACTTATTGACACGCAGCTTTCGAAAAAGATGAATAAGAAAGAAATCGGCATCATCGCCTGTACGCAGTTGTTTGAACCTGCTGCACACTAAAGCACTTCATTTCGAAATGATAATTACAAGGAAAGTTGTGAAGAACATGCACATAACGCCATGATTATCACACATGCGTACCGTGATAGACTGATTATATGACCAACCAGTCTCTTTGAAAAAATTCAACTGAATGAAATAAAAATTTCCCTAAAACAGAGCTTCCCTAACTAAACGTGTAGTAAGTTTGAACAACAGAACACGTCAACAAACGCACAGACGACACAAGCAAACCAAAAGAATAACTAAGCTATTAGTCCCCCCATTCATGGAATGCTCCTAAATCGAAAAACAGAAATGAACATTGTTTCAAACAAGAAGTCATTTGCCTTCAAGGTTACTTTTGAGTGTCGATGTACGCAAATTTCACCCGTGCTCGAGGTGGCCGTGCTCGTGGAGGAACCGTTTGAAGCAACCAGGGCAGACAAAACAGTGGACGGCCGCTACCCCGACGTCTGTTTCCCGCTAGTTTGCCCCGTGGCAGCAAGCCATCGTCGACACCGCGTTCTAAGGAAACGGGTCTCCGAACCACGTCGTGTCGCTCGGCCGAAAGGCGCTGCCTCGCAAGGCGCCCCGCGCTTCGAGCAGGACAATGGAGCGAAGGGGGTCGGCTCTTCCGAGCTCCACGAACAAATGCCTGCCTCACCCCTCTATCTGTCGGGCGGTTTGAAGCATAGGGACCCCCTCGACTGGCGAATGCCACAAAACGCAAACGAAGCTTTCGTTGCCTCGATTGCTGTTTGGCAATTAGCGATTTTCCGGGTTGCTTTGCACCCTTGGTTTTACTTTTGCTTGTGCGGCGTCTTTTTCTTTTTGGACGTTGTCCAGTGCTCACTTTTGAGAAGTCCGCTTGCAACATTTGCAGAGCAGAACTAGTCTCGCCTGTCTCATCGGCTGTAACGTCTATACAGTCGGGATTTTCTGTTAATTTGTTGACACCCTGACTTGCGGGAAAATTGACCGACAGCTGAACAATGCAAGCGTCTTCCTCAGGGCTGCGCCGCTCGCACCTGGGAGAACTACTTGCCCCAACATTGCCCAGCTCTCAGTGTGCGTCAGCACACGCCTCTGTCCCGCCGTCTGTACAGGGGTCCTCGTCTGCCGGGCCGGTTGTACTGTGAACATCACAGTTAGCTGCCATGGCGACGCGCATACAGGGTGGCTGTGCCAAGTCAATCACAGATGACATTTCTGTATCGACAAGACTTTCCAGGCACAGCGCCTCGTCGCCATCACTGCGGCCTTCAGTGGCCTTTGTGGCCACAACAGGACTTTCGGCAGCTAACTCAGTAGGTTCACTCGCGAACCTGGTGTCCGCCTCAACAGTACACAATTTTTGCCCGGCTCTCAGTGGTTTGGCACCTACGGGCTCTTTGCCCGTTTTGTGCCTTGCATCCCAGGTCTCAAACATGCGCCGTCTACTTTCCATTTTCTGGCGCAATAGCTGAACGTGATCCTGGTACGACTGCTTGTTCGGGCCACGGTCGGTCACGCTACTGGGCGTTCTAGCGGCTGAGCTAAGACCCGACTCCGTCGCACACAGTCCCAGGCGCTCTTTCTCCTTCTGAATTCGGAGCCGGGATTTTTCCCTTTCTTGCTCCATCTCGAATTCCGCGAGTTGTCTGAAATATGCGCGTTCCGCATCACGCTCCTCTTTACGCTTAGTGCGCTCTCTTTCGACGAAACCGTACAATTCTCTGCCCTGAAAGCCAAAACGCCTGCCCTGTTCAATCAGCTTATCAAACTCCATGCCGTCCATTGTTAAAACAGTTGTCCACCAACAAAACAATAAAAGGACGTCTACATATCACACTCAGAGCTACGTCAGTCTCTCAGACACCACCACGTGGTCGGCCAGTCCTGTCGCGCGGACGCCAGATAAAGTCACACACTTCGGGTGAGGCCCCGCCGATCCAACATCGACGTGCGGCAGACTCGCAAGCTTCCACTTTACGCTTCGGCCTACGACGCCTGAAAGGCCTCGAAGTGGCACATTTCAAATTTATTTGCGGGTTGGCCGACCCGTGCGGGGTTGCACGTGTGGTGATGTGTGGGCCTGACCGACGCACTCATAGAGCAGACACGGAGTTTGATTATACATAAACAAACATTTAATTAAAACAATGGCAAAGGCAGGAGTTAACAAAAATAACAGAGAGGAATAACACTGATGCGCGATGGAAAGAACAGCTACATAACAAAATGTGCTAAAAACACTACAAAAGATACAGGCTAAAGACAAATATGCGGAATGTAATGAAATAACGACAGAAGGGAAATCAGAAAAGGGCGATACAAGGGAATAATTACACAATGATCATGGTGGCGCTTTTGAATTTAAACGTGCGACGCAGCGCACCCTACAAATATTAAAAAAAAGGCTGGTTAAAATAATTTAACAGTTTAAAAAAAAGTCACAATAAAAAGTTCCATACGGACCAGGCCAGCTCTTGGTGCACGTAGGGGAGTTGACGGGTGCCGCTGAAGGTCTCGCCGGCTTGGTAGACGACGAGGGTGCCCGGAATTGCAGCCGTCTCAATACGTTGCACGGGTCACTCCTGCTCGCCGCCTACGCGAGACTCGCGACACCGACGACCGCACTTGTTGCTGGCTGTACGTCAACTGCCTTTTCCGATGCAGTCTAAACCTCTTCAGGGGCTTACACGTGTTCCCGTCTCATCTGGGAGTAATTCTCCTTGTTGAGACCGCTGGTTCCCCTTCCGGTCAGGGGCAGGGAAGACGAGCCGGCGCCACGCTGGGTCGTTATAGTCGCCGGATGTCGTCCCCCAACACAAAAGCGCCCTTCCTTGGTAGGTGGGGCCCGCGGATGCTCCGAAAATTGGAGTCGTTTGTGACAGTAATGGAAACTTGGAAACGAGAATCGTGAAGCACTTATTGTTCTAGGCACTAAGCTCATTTCAAAGGCTCGGGTCGTTCGCGAATACTTGATCGAGGCGCTCGCGCGTCGTCTGCTAGCTAGGCCGATACCAGATAGCTCATGTAAGTGATCCGCAGAAGATCGTTTTGTCACCGTGGCGTTCGCTAGACTAAGAGTTGCTTTTTTTACTAACTGAAAGTCGATTTTTGACAGAAGCTTTTGAAAGGAGCTAATAATAAAAGCTTGGCCACCTAATGTTCCCCGATGCTTGCTGCTCTTTAGTGGCATAGCACATTATGCGCAAGCCTGAAGTTCATGCACTAAATAGCACCGAATGTCACTAGACTGTTTCCATAAATATAGGTCATCATCCATTGTCAGAAAATGAGAAACAAATGTCAGAAAATGAGAAACTATGGCCGCTGATTTCACCTTTTAAGAGCTTACACAATGAAATCATCGTGAAATAGACAAGAACAGCTCCATATGCGACGCAATTTCTGCGATCGTTGCCTGTGTTTTGAACAGGCGCTGTTAAAGTCTTAAGTCTGATGCCGACTCTCAACTTGAGCCAAGGTGAAAGACGTGAAAAATGTGGCCTGCAGTCAGTTTCTTGAACTTTTCTCTGTATTTAGGGACGAATTGCTGCAGCCTTAATATTGCCACATTCCGTTTCCCAAGTTTTCGTTATCGTCCCAAAACACCACACGATTCTCAGCGCAAACCGCGCCTGCAGTTTTCGAGAAAGTTCCCGACTGTAGCAGATCATTTCGATAAGATCACGTCCACTGTGCGAACGGTACAGATTGTTCTGGAACCTACGCCACCGTCAGCGATAACGCTAGAACATTCGATGGCAAGAGTATAAATGCCGACGCGCTTCACCGCTTGTCAGTTGTTGAACGAAGGCCGACGCTCCGTTCGCCGCTATCAGTCCGAGACTGATATCTGTGCAAGACTGCTGCTGTAAATGGACTTTCCGTTTACTGGGCACAGGTTCGCCCAAATAAACAGTTAAATCCCAACACGAAGTCTCCTGTCTTCGGCCACGTCACGACCTCGTGACATCTGGTGGAAGTGCTGCTTCGTTCATGTACCGGACGCCCCCGTCAAGCCGTGAACCCGGCCCACGTCGCGGAGAAGACACCGACGCCAACCAAGAGCAGCGAACAAGCCGCCGACAGCAAGGTCTCCCACCGGAGTACGGGCTTCTACAAGAAAAGGCGCGGAAAGCCAGGGCCATGACCTCTACTGCAGCGACTATGACAACCGGAGCGTCCCAGCCCGCGATCGTCATTCATCAACCCAGGGAACCACCAATATTTCATGGGTCATCGTTTAAAGACCCGGAAACCTGGCTAGAAACATACGACCGTGTGGCCACCCTCAACCACTGGGACAACGAAGAAAAGCTCCGTCGTGTGTACTTCTACCTGGAAGACACCGCAAGGACCTGGCTAGAGAATCGGGAGTCCACGCTCCGAACGTGGGATGTCTTCTGCGGCGCATTTCTGCAAACGTTCGCGAGCGTCGCTCGCAAAGAGAGGGCCGCTGCTCTACTAGAGACCCGGGTTCAGCTACCGAATGAAAAGGTTGGAATTTTTACAGAGGAGATGACCCGCCTATTTCGTCACGCTGACCCAGACATGCCTGAGAAGAAGAAAGTTCGTTTCCTCATGCGAGGGGTCAAACAGGAGCTCTTCGCGGGACTAATGAGTAATCCACCGAACACCGTCCAAGAATTTGTATCCGAGGCGACCACCATCGAAAAAACCCTGGACATGCGCACCAGACAGTATAATCGTCGCCTGACTCCAGAATGCGCTGCTGCTCAAGCCAGTGACTCCGACAACCTGCGTGAAATGATCCGAGCGATCGTGCGGGAAGAGCTGCGCAAACTGTTGCCTTCAGCGCAACCTCAAGTGGATTCGATCGCCGACATTGTGCGAGAAGAAGTTGGGCAATCGCTTCGAATTCCCCAAACACCGCTGCCCGAGCCAGAAACTATGAGCTACGCCGCTGCAGTGCGCCACAACGCTCCTCCCCGTCCACGCCGAAACGCCGCCCCGTCGCACTTCCGTCGCCAGACACCAACGCCGCCACCACCCCCACCGACGACCTACCGTTCGCCAGCGGGCCAGCGCAGTGCGCCGAGGAAAACCGATGTTTGGCGCACCCCTGACCACCGCCCACTGTGCTACCACTTCGGCGAGGCCGGGCACACTTACCGCCGTTGCCAGTACCGACAGATGAGACTGCGTGGCTTCGCCATCGATGCACCACGTCCGCAGCCAGGGGAACGGCCCCGTGACATCGCCGACTACCTGACAGGAACTCAATGGACACCACAAAGTTCTTCCCGTTCATCGTCGCCCAGCCGCCGCATGTCACCGCACCCCCGGCAGTACTCCGGCCCAACGCGGGGCCGGTCTCCTAGCCCGTATCCGGGAAACTAAGGGCAGCAACCGGTGGAGGTGCGGTTGCTGTGCGACGAACTACCGAAGATCCTCCGATGACGACGACGTCGCGACGGAGCTTTCCGAACACAACGCCAACCAGGCAAAGCCCTGACGGCGAAAGCTCTTACCGAAGGTGGCCTGACGACGCAACGTGGAAGCAGCGGAACAAGCCGACGCAGCCGTGACCCGACGCCACGCCCTAACTGTAATGCGAGACGACGAACTAGCGACCTCGACGTTCTTATCGACGGCCACAGTGTGACCGCTCTCGTCGATACTGGAGCTGACTATTCTGTCATCAGTGGGTCGTTCGCCGCGAAGTTAAAGAAAGTTAGGACGGCTTGGAAAGGCCCTAAAATCCGCACAGCTGGAGGTCATCTCGTAACGCCTGCAGGAATCTGCACAGCGAGAGTCACCATTAACGGCCGTATTTATCCTACAGACTTCGTAGTCCTACAGCGTTGCTCGAGAGATGTCATCCTTGGCATGGACTTCTTATGCCTCCATGGTGCTGTCATCAACCTAAAAACAAAGTCGATAACGTTATCCACAGAACAAGCACTACCGCGGCGCACGCCGTCAGGACACCATGCCTTGAATGTGCTGGAAGAACAAGTCACCATTCCGCCTCGCTCAAGCGTCATTATTTCAGTCGGCGCTCCTAAATCACCTGACTTGGAAGACGTCGTTGAAGGCAGTCAGCATCTGTTGGTCACCCGAAATATTTGCGTCGCAAGAGGAATTGCAGAGCTGCGGGGAGGCAAAGCAACGGTTATGCTCACGAATTTCAGCAATGAGTACAAACATGTGAACAAAGGAACGACGGTCGCATACATCGAAGAAATTGTCAAAGCCACCAGTGCTTTCGCCCTCACCGATTCTGCGGAACCTGCTCAGAGGAACCAAGCCCCTCCCATAGCTTTCAACGTCAACCCAGGCTTCCGAACGATAAGCAAGAACAGCTCAAGGCCCTGCTCCTGCAATACGAAGATTGCTTCTCGTCGTCATCGAAAATTCGGCAGACCCCAATCATGAAAAATCGCATCATAACCGAAGAAAATGCCAGACCACTCTGTCAGAGTACGTACAGGGTTTCGACGCGAGAACGTGAGGCCATGAAGAGGCAAGTTGATGAAATGCTGCGGGATGACATTATCCAGCCGTCCAAGAGCCCATGGGCATCCCCCGTGGTGTTACTGAAAAAAAAGGATGGGACCCTACGTTTCTGCGTCGATTATCGCCGCCTGAACAAAATCACAAGAAAGGACGTGTATCCTCTCCCACGAATAGACGACGCACTTGATCGGCTCCATAACGCCAAGTACTTTTCGTCAATGGACCTCAAGACTGGCTATTGGTAAATCGAAGTCGACGAAAGAGACCGAGAGAAAACGGCGTTTATAACACCGGACGGCCTCTTCGAGTTTAAGGTGATGCCCTTCGACCTTTGCTCAGCGCCTGCAACTTTTCAACGCGTTATGGATACAGTACTGGCAGGATTGAAGTGGCAGACTTGCCTTGTGTACTTGGACGACGTCGTCATGTTTTCCTCGAGTTTCGACGAGCATCTTCGACGCCTTGAAGCTGTACTTCAAGCCATCAAGACGTCCGGACTCACACTGAAGCCAGAAAAGTGCAGATTTGCGTATGAGGAGCTCTTGTTTCTGGGGCACGTTATCAGCAAGTCTGGAGTTCGTCCCGATCCACGGAAAACAGCCGCCATCGCCGACTTCCCACCGCCCACTGACAAGAAGGTCGTGTGCCGATTTCTGGGCCTGTGCGCCTATTATAGGCGGTTCGTGAAAAACTTCGCCCGCATCGCCGATCCTCTCACTAACCTTACCAAGGCCGACGTGAAATTCAAGTGGGAAACGCCACGGGAACACGCTTTCCAGGAGCTTAAACATCGCCTCCAGACGCCTCCGTTACTTGCCCATTTCGACGAATTCGCCGAGACAGAAATACATACTGACGCAAGCAGCGTAGGTCTTGGCGCCGTTCTTGTGCAGAGGGCTGACGGACTTGAAAGGGTTATTAGTTACGCCAGCCGATCGCCATCCAAAGCAGAAGCAAATTATTCCACAACAGAAAAGGAGTGCCTCGCCATGATCTGGGCTAAGTCGAAATTTCGCCCCTACCTCTACGGCAGGCCCTTCAAAGTTGTGAGCGACCACCACGCCTTGTGTTGGCTAGCCACCTTGAAGGACCCTTCAGGTCGCCTCACACGATGGAGCCTGAGACTTCAAGAATATGACATTACTGTCATTTACAAGTCCGGCAAAAAACACTCTGACGCCGACTGTCTCTCTCGTGCGCCTGTCGACCAACCACTACCCGACGACCCGGATGACGACTACTTCTTGGGAACGATAACTACAGACGACTTCGCTGAACGACAGCGGGCCGACCCGGAACTTAAGGCCCTAATAGAATACCTCAAAGGCAGGACCGCCGAAGTCCCGAAGGTATTCAAGCGCGCACTTGCGTCGTTCTTCCTACGAAACGGTCTTCTACAAAAGAAAAACTTGTCAACACTTCGAGCTAAGTACCTCCTTGTGGTGCCTTCAGTTCTGCGACCAGAACTCCTGCAGGCCCTGCACGACGATCCGACGGCAGGGCACCTCGGTGTTTCTCGCACGCTCGCGAGAATACAAGAAATGTACTACTGGCCACGTCTTACCACCGACGTCACTCGTTATGTGAGGACATGCCGGGACTGTCAGCGACGCAAGACACCGCCGACAAGGCCAGCGGGACTTCTGCAGCCAATTGATCCACCTTGCCGACCTTTCCAGCAGATTGGTATGGACCTACTAGGGCCGTTCCCGACGTCGGCTTTCGGAAACAAGTGGATCGTGGTAGCTACCGACTACCTCACCCGCTACGCCGAGACAAAAGCCCTGCCAAAAGGCAGTGCATCTGAGGTAGCTAAGTTCTTCGTCGAAAATATCGTCCTACGTCACGGCGCCCCGGAGGTCCTTATCACCGACAGAGGAACGGCATTCACTGCCGACTTAACTCGAGCGATCTTAGCATACAGCCAAACAAACCACCGCCGGACGACAGCGTACCACCCACAGACCAACGGCCTCACCGAGCGGCTTAACAAGACGATCGCCGACATGCTGTCAATGTACGTCGATGTCGAACACAAGACGTGGGACGCCATTCTTCCGTATGTGACCTTCGCATACAACACGGCGGTGCAGGAGACGACGCAGATATCTCCATACAAATTGGTCTACGGAAGGAGCCCGGCAACGACGCTCGATGCCATGTTACCCAACGTCACCGACGAAGAAAACCTCGATGTGAGCGAGTACCTTCAACGTGCCGAAGAAGCCCGACAAATTGTGCGTCTCCGTATCAAGAATCAACAGACGACAGACAGCCACCGTTACAACCTTCGACGACGCTTCGTGGAATACCAGCCCGGTGAACGTGTTTGGGTGTGGACGCCGATACACCGACGTGGACTAAGTGAAAAGCTTCTGCGACGGTACTTCGGACCGTACAGGGTGGTTCGATGTCTCAGCCCACTTGATTACGAGGTTGTCCCCGACGGCATCACGAACTCTCAACGACGCCGATCGCGACCTGACGTCGTCCATGTCGCACGCCTCAAGCCGTTTCATGCGCGTTAACAAACTGAAACAGTGTTTTTTTTGTATTATTGTTGTATCGTAATTTATTCATTGTACTTTCTTGCATTATTATTGTACCTTCATCTTTAGTTAAAGCATCGAGACGATGCCTTTTTCAGAGGGGGGCAATGCCACGTTCCGTTTCCCAAGTTTTCGTTATCGTCCCAAAACACCACACGATTCTCAGCGCAAACCGCGCCTGCAGTTTTCGAGAAAGTTCCCGACTGTAGTAGATCATTTCGATAAGATCACGCCCACTGTGCGAACGGTACAGATTGTTCTGGAACCTACGCCACCGCCAGCGATAACGCTAGAACATTCGATGGCAAGAGTATAAATGCCGACGCGCTTCGCCGCTTGTCAGTTGTTGAACGAAGGCCGACGCTCCGTTCGCCGCTATCAGTCCGAGGCTGCTATCTGTGCGAGACTGCTTCTGTAATCGGACTTTCCGTTTATTGGGCACAGGTTCGCCCAAATAAACAGTTAAATCCCAACACGAAGTCTCCTATCTGCGGCCACGTCACGACCCCGTGACAATGTCCAGCTGCTCAGCTCTGTTTCTTTCTGCTTCCCTCTGGCATCTTAGTTCAGTAGCGAGCAGAGTAGAGGCCGAATGGCTGTGTGGTGCCATGAGATATACCATTGAGCTTCGGTGCGTAATGTTAGCGTTGCACCTGGCAGTGATCGCGAGGCAGCTACTGATAGACTCAATTGTTGACTGTTCGGATGCAGCGCGCTCCCGTTTAGTGATTCCAATCGTGATGTTACCAAACGTAACGGGTAGTATTCAGCCGCCACTACTCATAATCTATAAAATACTTGGGTAGTAAATGACGACTACATATTAGAATGTAGAAAGAATATTCATTATGAGACCAATTGTTCTGCATTGCAAGCACGCTCCCCCGAACACCAGCGGAAGCTGCAATTTTATGGAGCTACAGCCGTACAGTGCATTAAGGTGATAGCTTTAAATGTCTCATCAAAATTGAAAACCGATCGCTGGCGGCGTCCGGCGTCTTTTCACGTCGGCAGCGTGAACACAAGTGATGCGAGAAATCATTACGTGAAAACGGCATCATATATGATGTCACATATCATAAATGTTTGCGACGTATCGAAAGGTCACATAACTTGACCGCATCATATACCATCTTCGCTTCGTTGAAATGGGCCGATCATATGGGCACTGCATAACCAACTGAGGGGCTGAAAGCTAGCTTTGTCTGAAGTCCTTGAGGCAGTAAAAAACCCTGGTTGGGTGCAAAACTATCCCGAAAAGAAGTAGGAAACATTGTATCAGAAGAAAACGAGGACAGTTTTTGCCTTTCAGTTGTCTCAAATTTCGATGATATTCTTTGTAAACACCGTCGAAAAAACTTGAAGTTATTATTTCCCTATTCCGGTGCCGTGTTCCCCCATTAAATTTCTATTTACACATAGCTGCTCTGACACTCTCCCCTCTTTGTCCATTCTGCGAATAATCGGAAACTATTGACCATTATTTTGTCTCAAGTCGTAACTACGCGGTAATTAGGAAAATACTTCTAGCTATTCTGTTTGCGAAGCTAGGTTTAATTCAACCACAGAACCTGTTCTAAATTTTGGTGCCTCCATTTTGGAAAATCACCACAGAGATTCATTTTATGCGGTGTGAAATAACTAGCATTAACTTCTTGGACGTCACTGTCACGGTCGAAAATGACGGCTTGTCAACAAAGCTTTACAAAAAGCCTACAGACCGTCAAATGTACCTACATTTCAACAGCAGCCACCCAAAGCATTGCAAAACGGGTATTTCATATTCTCAGGCCTACCGGTACCGGAGAAAATACACCGATATGAGGAAATTTGACAGACGACACGCAGAACACCTAAAGCATTCCTTATTGAAACAAAATTATCCGGAAGACATTATTGACGATGCCATACTACGTTCTCGCAACGTGAACATGAATGATATAATTAAGGGACCAAGCAGAGTATCTAAAACGACTTCCCAAACGAAGCTTGTACTAACATACTCCTCATCAGCGCCACGAATCAACAACATACTTTCCCGCCATTTCAACATAATCAGGCAAAGCAAACGACTAACTTCTATTTTCGCGAAGCGACCTCACGTGGTGTACCGCAGGGATAAAAATCTGAAGGACATTCTTGTCAAAGCAACCCCCCCCCCCCAATTCAATGAGGGTGCCATCCCTGCGGAAAAGCTCGATGCAAGGTATGCCCACAGATGGTCACAACAGGTGAATCCAAAGCTAACTTTTCATATTTCAAATTCTGCATAACTGAAAGCCTTAGTTGTGACTTCAGTAACGTAACATACATGCTACATTGCAACATCTACGGACAAGAATATATCGGCCAAACAGACACACCATTTCGGAAAACGCCGTTGATTTATGAAATAAACCAACAAAAGACGCCAGATGTTTTCATGGTAAGATTTCTCCTGTCCGTGGTTAAACAATGAAAAAAATTTGTTCAAAACGCCGTTGATTGAAGAAATAGACCAACGAAAGACGCCAGATGTTTTCTAAAAGCAAAATGAAAAGACGCCACATGTTTCTAAAGCAAAACAAAAAGAAGACGCCAGCTGCTTAACGAAAGACTCCAGGTGTTTTCTAAAGCAATCGTTTTATAGTCAAAACCATATCGATACAGGCTTGTAGTTGCCGATGCTCGTTGCCGTCGGTGTGTACTCGTATGGGTAAGGATGCCGAAAGGCGGGCGCGCAGGGCAGCGGCGGCGCGCGCTCGCAGACAGGACCCTGAAGTGAGAGCACGCGAGGCAGAAGCGCGCCGGGAAGCTGCGCGACGTCGCCGCCAAGATCCTGCTGTACGGGAACAAGAAGCCACATCGGCAAGGCAGCGCCGGCAAGATTACGCCGTACGTGAACAAGAAGCTGCAGCGGCACGTCAGCGTCGGCAAGATCCTTCCGAATGGGAACGAGAGGCCACATCAGCAAGGCAGCGTCGGCGAGATCCTTCCGAATGGGAACGAGAGGCCACATCAGCAAGGCAGCGTCGGCAAGATCCCGCCGTGCGTGAACAAGAAGCTGCAGCGGCACGTCAGCGTCGGCAAGATCCTTCCGAATGGGAACGAGAGGCCACATCAGCAAGGCAGCGTCGGCAAGATCCCGCCGTGCGTGAACAAGAAGCTGCAGCGGCACGTCAGCGTCGGCAAGATCCTTCCGAATGGGAAAGAGAGGCCACATCAGCAAGGCAGCGTCGGCAAGATCCTTCCGAATGGGAACGAGAGGCCACATCAGCAAGGCAGCATCGGCAAGATCCCGCCGTGCGTGAACAAGAAGCTGCAGCGGCACGTCAGCGTCGGCAAGATCCTTCCGAATGGGAACGAGAGGCCACATCAGCAAGGCAGCGTCGGCAAGATCCTTCCGAATGGGAACGAGAGGCCACATCAGCAAGGCAGCGTCGGCAAGATCCCGCCGTGCGTGAACAAGAAGCTGCAGCGGCACGTCAGCGTCGGCAAGATCCTTCCGAATGGGAACGAGAGGCCACATCAGCAAGGCAGCGTCGGCAAGATCCTTCCGAATGGGAACGAGAGGCCACATCAGCAAGGCAGCGTCGGCAAGATCCCGCCGTGCGTGAACAAGAAGCTGCAGCGGCACGTCAGCGTCGGCAAGATCCTTCCGAATGGGAAAGAGAGGCCACATCAGCAAGGCAGCGTCGGCAAGATCCTTCCGAATGGGAACGAGAGGCCACATCAGCAAGGCAGCGTCGGCAAGATCCCGCCGTGCGTGAACAAGAAGCTGCAGCGGCACGTCAGCGTCGGCAAGACCCTTCCGTACGAGAACGAGAGGCCGAGGCAGCACGTCAACGTCGCGAAGCAGATCTTGAAAATGTTCAACAATGGGAAGTGGCGAGGAAGCGCGCATATCGCCAGGCAGATTAACGGAAGAAAATTTCACGGTATTACTTCCAGGAGCTTCGCCCAATCTCATCATCATTCACCTCGTGGATCTGCCATCAATTTTTTACATGTCGCACAATGTGCTTTACATTATCATGGTCATGGAGGAGTGCAATGAACGGTTCAATGCGCTTCACGATGTCTTAATAACAGCTGTTGTTCTCGAACCACAGTCGGTCACAGACGTCGGTACTGTAGCCAAAGTGGCGCTGAAGAGACTTCCACCGAAAGCGGGTGTTCGCTCCAGTGAGCACGCTCCTGCAATGATCACATTGACAAAGTCTTCCACACCACGAGTTAACTCCACGGCGTGGTTTGCAGGATCCAGCCGGCACCGGCGCTTGAATTCGCATTCGCGATTTAGCGCGACTTGGAAGGCTGGCGGGTCATCGGTGCGCAGTTAGTTGCGGCACTCCGTCTCCCGGGCCTGTATTTGGGGCCCGACTGCACCAATGGCCCGGCGAATGCTAGCTCTTTGGGTTATGCGTGGCATACCCACATCCATGGAAGGTTTCAGGAGAAATTGATGCACGCGTACTCAGCGGCTGCGACGAGATGGGCAACGTCACTCACAGCGCAGCCATGGCGTGCGTGCTAGGGTGTGACACTGTGAAGGACGTAACTGCTTATTGTGTAATGATTGGCTAGTTTGTGAGCTATGATCTTTTGAAGAAGCAGCTTAAAAAAGGATACAAAAACACGCACACATAAAGGACGCACACACAGCGATTGTGTTTGCGTCCTTTCTGTGTGCGTGTTTTTGTACACTTCTGCGCGCTACGTCTTCGAAGTACGTAACGGATATCACAGCCAATGGAGACGCGCGCTCGTGACACCGATGCTGAACGTTTTTTTTTTTTTAGTTTTTCGTAGCCATATACCGCTTTCACTGCAAAAAGGCGCACCTTGAACTGACTTTACGTAGCAAAGAGGGCAGAGCTCTTGGCAGCACCAGTATTTAGCTTGGTCAATTAAAACGTTCCACAAAGAATGTATTATGCGAGGGGAACATTCTAGATTGAATGCAAGAGCCTCAACTTCTTCAGAATGGTTATCCTTTGGTCATCTCCTCCTCCAAATGCCTCGAGGGCACCATAGCTTTGCTTCTGACCTCCCCCTCTCTACCCTGCAACATGATCTCCACGTCGCTACGCTTTCTTTACCAGACTCAACTCACTCCTCTAGGCTTCCCCCTCGATAGCTTTGCCTCATCCTGTCTTCCGGCTTCGCTATCACAGCTGGGTCAGAAAGTGCGGACGACGAATCCCAATGATTTACCTCGGCTTGAATTAGAAGTATGATGGGTATTCGACCGAGAGCGTCGAGCAGCGAGGGCCTTAAGAGAAGCTTGGCGCCACTGCTATGAGCTGGTACCGAGCGAACAAGCAAATAATCATCATGAAAAAAGTCACCCCCCCCCCCTCCCGAAAAAAGGAAAGCAGCGTGACTTTTGTTAAGGAGCCACAAAGAAGCTGATATTTAAGGCCTCTTTCATTCTTAAATGTATGTCTTACTGTAACACGAAATGTAACTCAAATACGAAGGGGAGTGGAAACAAAATCAATTTAATTATTTTGTACAGCGAAATATATGCGCCCCTACGAACGACAGCACGTGTGTTTACTTTTTCACATTTATTATGAATAACTCTTCTTATTGATACCCCCATCTTACGTTTGAATACAACACACAACTATTCAGTCTCATAGCCAACGACAAAAGCACTGTTTTTGAAAGTGGCGATCCAGAAAATGACTTTATGGGCAGGAAAGATGCAAATAAAAAAAATGCGTGGCAAGCGGCTGGGGAAGTCTGCAAGCGAGTCGGCGAAACATGATGCCCACCTGCGATTATCCGGAAATGGCAAACTGGCGCGCACTGGTACGTTTTCCCCACCCCTCCACGAGCCCAGCAAAAAGCAAAATAAAAAGGACGATGAAGTAACCGGATTACGATTGAAATTCAGCCATGAGCCCGACCGAGGAAGTAGCACCATTTCTGGCTACGTTCCTATTTTCAATGCTTCTTTCGCTTGCTTATAGGCATCCCATCCTCCACGTGGCCGAAAATATGCGGCGATGCCTAAACACGGTTGTAATTTGGCAACTCTCTGGTTTTAATGTAGCTTATATAATCCGCATCGAAGGGACTGGTATTATATTCCAGTCGTTGAAGAAGAAGATTGCTTTATTTTTCATTGAAATTGCTTACAAACATTTGTGCGAAAACATCAGAATCCGTAGCCGAGATGGCTAGTTAAAGATCCGTTATCACTTTTATGACGGTTGTCAGCTTAATGAAAGCCCGTAAAGCACATAGCACTGGTATTGAAAAAAAAAAGCGATATAGGTCAAGGTCACTCACAACGATACCGGTTTTAACAATGTCACACATGTCCCGTTATGAGGGAGGCGATCGCCGGGCTAATTCCAAGGGCCGGAGTATCGGCCCCCCGAACCGCACCACGAAAGCGTGGACAATTTAGAAGTGGTCCTTTTTGGCGCGCCAGCGGACGCCGGCTGTGGCCCAAAGAACAAGTCAGAGCCGAGAGTTGGTAAACAAACAAATTATATTCTCAATAATGGCAGATCGAAAACAATACACAAAAATGCACACTCCACAATAGTTGCATACCATATGTCACCAATCAAACCAATCAATCAACGTACTACACAATACAATCAGCCACACTTGAAACAACGGACGCGGACAACAATACGCACTACAATGCAGTCGCATGCATTGAACAACCAAGACACTTAAAGACTAAAAAGATAGAAAACCTATTCAGTCCAAAGTTCTTGGAACCAAAGTCGAGATGATACTCTTCCGAGAATCACTCACTCAAAGTCCAGCGTTGTTGTCGTTCCGCAGCCCTCAAAGTTTCTCTTCCAGGAAACCTCCCGTCTTCAATTGGCCACTCTTCAAACTTCAACTTCTTCGCCGGAACACGTCGGCTTCACACCCGCAGCTGTTGCCACGGGTCTTCGCTCGATAGCGGTAAACACACGCTCTTGCCTGTAGCCCGAGCCTTCACCCCTCAGGTGGAAATCCTCTTCATCTCCGGCTTCGTCCCTACGGACCAAAACCTTCGCCGACTACACGGCGGAATCCCTACGCGCTCTGGCGCTCACTTCCGTCTCCTCCTGATTTCTCGTCTCGGCTGCTCGATTACATACGTTCCGCGCCACCTTCCAGAAAGTTCTCCTCCTTTCGTCGGCGCGATACGCAGCGAAAGCTGGGGAGAGGTGCGAGACGGTTCGACTGCCCTCCCCGGAGGATGATTCAACTCGGTATGACCCCGCCCCGTTCGTTCTAGAAAAATCGCGGGCTTGCTGGGCCGCCGATGCGGGGTGAGGAGGTTCGTCTGCCACGCCACGCTTCCGCGGGGAGAGCGCGCGCCCGGGGAGCCTTGGACGTTTATTTTCTTTTTCTTTCCTTTTGACCTCGCGGCGTTTCTCCCGCCCGTTATCGCAAGAATTTGGCGGCGCGCCCGTTTTTAGCGCTCGTTTTGTGACAAACAATATCACGTTTATAACAATAACAAGCGGTTCCACTGCCAGCGTTTGTGTGTT
Source organism: Rhipicephalus microplus (assembly GCF_043290135.1). Lineage (NCBI taxonomy): Eukaryota > Metazoa > Arthropoda > Arachnida > Ixodida > Ixodidae > Rhipicephalus > Rhipicephalus microplus. The sequence goes on along the minus strand of NC_134710.1, from coordinate 425,309,921 downwards.
TTCTATGCTGAAATAACCCGCTTACAGCAGTGGCCGCGTGCTACATTATTATCTATAAAAATGAAGTATGGCTGTTGCGTGCTCGTGCCGATAGGCAATAGAATACGAAATTTTTTAAAAGAATAAAGGAAATCAGAAATTCAAGCTATTGAACCAAAGAACCAACGTGTCTACAGACAGTGGACAATCTACCCAGCTCTGTCTCTTCAGGGGCTACCATTACCGCTGGAAGCCATACACGCACACTGGTTGGGACGCGGGCTGGCAACTCGCGAGATAAACATGTCAATATGTGGCTAATGGCAAATTCGCCGTCAAACCACGGCTATGTTCGCGCAGTATCGCGCCTCAATTCGTCAAACAGAAAGCAGGTCAGATGGTTGGATGCTACAAGGGTGCCCTTTTAAAACGGCAGTGGCGTAAGTAGATAAAATAGCGCCCATGGGAAATATACATTTGCGCCCTTGATTATATACGATTTGGATACTGGTTACTGGTATATTAGGGGTGAAGCTCCTTACGGTCGAGGCTTGTCCCTTGACATGCGCCGTCACCGTGATGACATTGACGCTGATGACGATAACTATCACAGACAATGTCTGGCTTCTGGAGTATATGACGTCTCGATGGGCTCTGTGATGCATTTCGGGAAATCCACAATCACCAGGGGAACGTGCACATAACTCGTCTTCGCCAACTTCTGGCTAGATCCGATACCCTAAGTCAGTGATACAACTTGACACAACATGTCATCTATGACGAATAAACCTTGCATATAACTGTACACCACTTTGTCAATCATATATATGCGTGAGGCGTCAATGTCACGGGTGATTTGCGGTAACACTGAGCAATCCCACTGTTTCGCCCACCCCTGGATATGTCATGTTTTATTATATTATTATTATTATTATTATTATTATTATTATTATTATTAGTAGTAGTAGTAGTAGTAGTAGTAGTAGTAGTAGTAGTAGTAGTAGTAGTAGTAGTAGTAGTAGTAGTAGTAGTAGTATTTATACGCAGAAAAGGCAATCTAGCTGTTTTTAGAAAGAGAATGAGCAATTTACTGATTGACTATACACTATATCTACACTCGGGACTATTGCCGTCTGTCACATCCATGCATCGTAGATACCCCAGCAGTCCACATGGTTAGAAAAAAGTCAAAGAAGAAATTGACCCTTCGGCTCACTTGATGTGTTGCCTTACACGAAATATGTGAAGTTCCTAAATCACTGACAACCACACGGAAAAGAATGACGAAGCCAGCATAAAAAAAAACAGTTTACTTATGCCGCTTCAATACCATGAAATGAATTGTTCAAAATTGTTCCTTTTATGCATGAAATCTCCCTGCTATGCGAAAAGTTTTATTAATGCTAATGATGCGTTGAAAAACGTGCCCCGGCAAACCCTGTTGTATCCTCGTTGTCACGCATTGTTGGTTTTCGAGACGCCAGTGCTGATGTTGATCTTGAATACTTTTTGTGAAGAAAAGCTCGTTATGTTTAAATGCTTTATTTGCATTTACGTTTGGTTAATCATTACACAAATATGAAAAAAAAACTTTGCACTGGTATGCTCCATTAACACTAGAGCAAGATGACAATGTCTGGCCCATGCTGACCTGCAAACAGGAAAGTACCAATATAAGCTTGCTGAATGATTGATCTTTCACGGCCAGCAATGCAAACTTATATGGCTAACATCTCAATTGCGAAGCCATCGTTGACGAATACGCTGTCATCGACATTCTCTGTCAATAATTTTACAAATTCTTCAGCTCCTGCCACACTGTGATCAACCTGTCATGAAAACAGCAGTCGACACCATAGAATATCCTCAAAAAGTCATACTGTAAAACTCGCCAAAGGTGCAGCACTTTGTTTATAGTTCGCTTTTATTGTCGCTGTAGCATAGCTTGTTGATGCCCAGCAGAAAGCAAAACTTGTCTTCTATGTCCTTGAAGACGAGTCTCGTTGGTTTTAGTATCTAGTGTGTATTTCACGATACTTTCTATTCCCTGCATAGACGAGCCAACTCTTCTTCTTTTTGAACTTTTCCCTAGACATTTGTTTTAAGGCAAAAGCTGTTATTTAAACGGTGCCGTAATTGTCCGCCACCACTGCCACCGTTGTCCATAATCACTATCGCACGAAATAAAAAAAAGACTCTCAATGAGAGATTATATCCACAACGTAGCGGGTACAAAGCCGGGTCATCTACGTAGCAGCCCCAGTATTCTACCACAGAGTGATTCCGGTGCTCGAAAGACTTCCGCACAGAAACCCTCTATAATCGTCAAGTCGTGAAGAAACCACATTAACATAGGTTATATAGCGTGGTAGAAGAACAAGATAACCGGGCTTTACATAATGTGAATTGTGTAACCAGGCGTAACCTAATATGAATTGCCTATGGGTCGTTAAATGCTTCCAACCCATTACAAAAAACTCCGTCATAATTCTTCATAGTTATCACCAGCCACCGAATCAAATAATGAAGTACTGGGTATCTTGCGAGCGTACTTGCACTAGTTGCCTCAAGACAGTTTACAGCTGGTCCTTCCAGCTTTCGCTGGGACTGTGCTGCACTTTCCAAGCAGGTCTGGCGTTGTTTGCTTTTTCGCCGTGAGCACCTTTGAAAACCGGCATGCCATACCTCCCAAAGACCAATCTGTTCATCACACGCAAATTTTTTCATTTCATCATGATTCTAATGTTGCAGCAGTGGCATAAGTATATAGTAACATCTCGACGAGGGACACACATCTTAACGCCATGGTGAGAGTTTTCTTTTTCATATATATATATATATATATATATATATATATATATATATATATATATATATATATATATATATATATATATATATAGTCTAGTAGATCCTCCGTGAGCGGTCACAACGTGGTTTATTTCGACGTTTCGGCCTAGAGTCTGGCCTTCCCACTGTCAGACTCTAGGCCGAAACGTCGAAATAAACCACGTTGTGACCGCTCACGGAGGATCTACTAGACTATATGCAACGCTACGGCCACTCAACCACCATGCCTGCCTATATATATATATATATATATATATATATATATATATATATATATATATATATATATATATATATATATATATATATATATATATATATATATATATATATATGCTTCGGAATTTAAAAGTGAGATTATTGTTCTGAAATAAATTTAGAAAGAAACGAGCATGAACTTGCGCAAACTTGGCTTTTGAATGACACCTAGATTCTTCCTGAAACAGGCTTTTAACTGCGGGAAGTGCCCAGGGAAGTGAACTTTGCGAGCTGCTAAAAACGTCAGACTCTGCCCAGGCGGCGCTGCGAGCTGCTACGGACAGTGGAGCGAAGTCAAAGCTGCCGTTGCCTCATAATGGGCAGTTTTGGTTTGTGTGAGCCCACTACGGTACCAACTTGTCATGATCATCGGTATGTCTTGACAAGAGTGACCGCAAACACCTTTAATGTCCGTCTGGGGAGAGACGGCGCAACTCTCTCACCGTCTTCACCTCGCGGATAGCCCCTCTTGAGTGTCACTGACAGCAGAAACTTTGCATCAGCGAGTGCAGCCACCCAATGGCGCCAGTGTGTTATTGGCTGATGTAATGGTGGGTGGTGTCGTGTGTGTGATTAGTTTCAGTCAAGAACTAGGAGCCAGCCTCAACGGTTAAAGCAACGGTGCTAAGTGGAAAATGCTGTTCTGGGCCAAGGTTCGTACCGTTCGCTCATCACTAACTCTTACCTTTTGATTATGTGAATGACGGTACAGAAACTTTTAGTAAACCAGTTTGTTTTAGGGGCGAAGACACCGTGGGTGGTATTTCCCATGTCTTCGTAGTCGTTGTAGTAGCCAGATGAATTGCACTGCATGTCAATAAAAACAGTGTCACAGCATATCCACGGAGTGAATGATGATGAGGGGGGCGATGCGTCCGTCAGTTCGTTCGTGCTTCCATTCATCCATCCGTTCGTCGGTCTGTTCGTCCGTCCGTTCGAGCGTCTGCTTCGCCCCACTCCTCACCATTCACTTCGTGGACATGCTATGATTTTTCTTTCATTTTCCGAACTTGCTAATATCATTTCCTGAATCGACTCACCACGCTACCAAATGGAGTTCGGGTCCGACGCAATCCTAACATGTCGAGAATTCTTGATGCAACAATGCCAAAGAATGTGTAGGGGATGTCTTTAGAAGTAATTGTGTTGTAAATGGGAAGAAAGAAAAGTGGACGAAAAGATAGCTTGCCGCCGGCAGCTACTGAACCTGTGATATTCGAATAATGAGCCTTACGTAGAGCATCGGATGCCTTATTCGAAGGTCGCAGGTTAGGTCTCTGCCGGCGGCAAGTTAGTTACGGCGAAGGCCGTTATGAGATCACAACAAGAGCCGATCCTGGCCCCTTAGTTTGCCGCCACCGTCGTCAGTGTCTATAAAAACTAACGCTTCAAATAAAATTAAATATATAAAACACCGAGGACAATGAAAATCGAGCCCACACTCACTGTGTGGCAGCCCAGTAATCGATCCCTGAGATACGCGGGTGCTTGAAACTCCGTTTAGAACTGCCCCTACGCGGGCTTCATGTCGGATAAAAATCACGTTAACAACTGCAATAAAGCGTTTTAGAACGGTAATGTAACACCTTGGTGTCATGCAAGGCGACTTGCATAACGTGTGGTTCATTGATTGCTAAAACCCACTACAAACGCCTCAAGCATAATTCTTCATCATCCTATCAACAAATTACCCATAATGCCTTACAAGTGTGTAATGTGCACCATGCTTTTCGAATAATGACGAATAATGGCATAGTGCATGCTTTCTCACAACACAAAAAATTGCGTTGATTTATGTCGTAATGGGTAACATGCAAGTGTACTGGTAGTTTTTGCCCCAAGAGTGCTTAAAGATGTTCTAGAGAGGCCGTGTTTCCAGCTTTGGTTCTGACTGTGCTGCAGTTCGGCGCAGACCTGGCTGTCCCTGTTTTTCTGTCCACTCTTCTTTCTTCATATTTGCATTAGAATTACTGATATTATTATCCACTATACTTTATTTGGCATCAATATCTGGTAGCTCTCAACAACATTGTGTCTAACGTAAAAGGAGCCATTAAATTCACACTTTCTTTCCTTCATTCTACTTCATAAGTCAATCGGGTTAAACCACTAAATGTTATTCGCGCCGAGATAAAGCTATAGGTGGCGTCACCATCACCGCGCTAGTGTGGATAGACGGCTGGTGGCGCGCATATAAATGTACGCCACGGTGCTTTTTTGTGAGTATTGCGAGCCAATTGTCAGCAAATAAAACGCTTTGACTGCATCCTACTCGTAATATGCATGTCGTTTATTGCCGAATGGATGCACGAAGCTCGCCGTACGTTACTTTTACTTGTGAGAGAAACGCAATCGGTCATTGAAATGGACATTTGCGCTAGGCGATTGTTTGCGTTTGCGTGCCGTGTTTTTTTTTTAGTTTGTAAGCGTTGATCTTGTATCCCACCCACTATATACGCACTGCTTTAAGGCGACTGAATTCATTATTTGCTTCATGCATGCTGGTAATCATGCAAAAAAAGACAAGGAAAGAAATTCCATTTTCTCTGGGTGCTGAGAACCGCGAATACGCATCGGCAATTTTTCTTATTCAGTTCTTAATCTAATGAACGTAAAAGAGCTCATAAGTTTATTCAGGAAAGCTACACGGCTGATAGCAATTTAGCACGCTTGTTTTTATTCTGCAGTGGTACAAGAAAACTACAGCTGAGCATGCAGCGTTCTCTGATTGATTATCTGCATGACAGTGATGTTAGAAAGGCTCGATTATTTGATTGAACAAATATTTCTTTTTTTTTTGCAAGTGAACTATGCTCACTATTTCCGTCAGTCTACACAACAGCATAAAAGCGCTCAAGATTGTGCAAAAAAATGTTTTGCGTAAATTTATACTATCATATTTGTAGGACACACCATTTGGAATAATTTGTGCTTTCTGTATTGAAACAAGCTCAAATCTATTCTCATGGGTGTTTCTGTTAAATTTCTTGCAATGTTTCAAAATTCATCACCTCCACGTAATTTCAATTTCTGTTCTTTAAAAATGACCATTTATATACCAAAATGTCAAAATTTAGTATACAGAAATATTGTGCTCTAGTGAGACCCGGAAAGTACGATAAAAGTATGTCTCTAGCACAATTTAAGCTCGTGCGCCAAGTAACAGCACCGCACTAAGGCTTCTAGCAACATTGCGAAATTTCATTTACTAATGAGTCGGTAAAACACTGAATTCCCACAATATTTATTACTCCTCAAGTTTGGGACGACGCCGGCGCACTTTACGATGTGCTTCAACTAAAGAGTGGCACCGACACCGCCATGATCCTGGCGAACGGATGTTACGACCACGATACACAGCGCTCTCGGCAAGTGCCCATACTGATCTTCTTGCAGTGTATATACAGCCGAGCAAGGCTAAATGTGTTTCTAGATTGTGATAGGTAAACGTGCAAGACGTTATACTTGCGCTAATATAGTGGGACAAACCGCCCTTTGAGGGCGAGCGTGACAGGCGCACAGATGTGGCTAGCAGACGACGCAGGGCCACTGTGCTGTGTTCGACGCATGCATAGTGCAGGCCGCATGAAATTCACACCTGCGTCTTGCTCGTGTTGTCGCGTCCGGATTCCTGTGCGTTTGGCTGTTACAACTGTTACACACAAAGGGGAAAAAAAACTTTTGTCCATTCCGCGTGGAAAAAAAGAATGAAGGTCGTTGCAGTCTGGCTCCACAGTTTGTGACTTGCAAAATTTTAAATTAAAAAGGTTCTATGTCAATGGCATCGAGGTACCACTGGGGAAGGAGTGTGTTCAGAGTACAGTGGCTAGAATAGGGAAGTGTGATGAACGCGCCGGCTAACACGTAACGCCTTGGAAGGAAAACGCCAGGAGGAACTGGCACGCGTTTGCACGTCACCCAAGCCGGCAATGCACTGCGCAGAAACGGGAATCAACCACGCGCGCGGACAATGTGAAACATTTAAAATATATTTTTGTTGCTCGTGCATTGCCTAAAATGGTGACCAAGAAAATATATTAATTAGCTTCTGGAATTGCAGGATGCCTACGCGGGTGCGCGACTGAACTGAAATATCGACGGGGTGCCGAAAGTGAGCGCGTGACGGCACTTAAACTTTTTTATTGATGTGAAGTGGTAGAAGAGTGGAACGATGAACTGAGTTGTGAGCCATTGCTTGCAACATATTCTACGGCGAACCATCATTTCCTCAAGCACTAATCTGTAAATAAAGCCGCATGATTCGTAACGTCAAACTCAGAGAAGAGAATCATGAGTGGTATCTGGATGAAGATCTTCTATTTTCTGCACACTGGTCATACAACGCATTTCTGAGTAGTGACTCACTATCTGTTTACAACAATTCATTCTTTATAATTGTTCACGCATCTTTTTTTATCCCCCGCTCAAAAAGTTTTATAGCTCACAAGCGCCCCACAGAACACTGTTCTCTTTGGGCTGAGAGCCTATAGGTGACGCGCCTGAGCTTCAGGTACTTCTACTTCCTCTTTTCACGGGAAGATGCTCACTCCTTGTGGAGTGCCTTTGCGTAGAGACTCAAATGGGTGAGCAGAAAAAAAAAGAACTGCCTCGCTTGATTGGTGAGGCTCGGACCATGTTGTGTACAGCTCAGTGTGACAATTTTTCTTTCAATCATGAAACAAGCTCTTCCAAGCTTTCACTGTGAAATTCTTTGTAGCTAAACCACTTTGAAAAAGCGGTCTTTCTTAGGCGTCTGCGAATCGAAGAGCTTCTTTGAAGAGCACGAGGGGGGCAAAGAGGGCGGGTGCCTCCCCCCCCATGTCATTTGGGAGGAAGGGGGGGGGGCTAAATTTGCTTTATACATTGACTAGGCGGTGGGGCACTCTTTTAGTCACTTAAAAGGGGGGCACAAAATGGGCCTCATACACTGAATATGTAGGGAGGGGGCGCCCTGAAACAAATATTCGCCCACCCCCCCTGATCGGCAAGCACGCCTTTATGGGTCTACCCCTTTCAATGCGGACAATTTCGCCGTTCACAGTGATCTCGAAGTGCCGGGAGATGTATCTCTCGTCGAACTGCAGCTCCCACACAGCCAAGTTTTGTTGAAGCAGCTTGTCAGCGCGCCGGATCTCTCGGCCACTGCGCAAAGCTTCGTCCTTTGGAATGCCGAACAACCTGTCTTGTAGCCTGTAGTGCACCCCGGAACGAAACAATGACTTTGTATTCGCGCCTTCAGGGCACATACAGAAGCATTGGTATGAGAGTGCCACCACAATAAAAAAAAAAGCGAGGACGAACGCGTCCGACGAAACTGTCGCAAACGTGCAAACAACATATAAATGACTGCGCGTGCCCCCGCGCAGCTCCTCCTCAGAGGCTTCAGTGTGCTCCGTAGGCGCCGTTTTTCGCTCATCACACCTTCCTATTCTAGCCACTGTAGTTCAGAGAATACGCTGCTAGAAAGGGCGACATCCTATCCGAAAACTGGCGGTAATTTCGGATGGTGTAGTGACGCCGCTGCGTTCGTCGGCTCTCCACTTTCACAACGCACCAGCTTAGACGTACAGAAAAGAATAGCTTACGTGTGTAAGGGTGATCTCGATCACCTACATCGGCAGTGCTCATGAAGGCATGCGTCAAGACAATGGGTGCACACTGCGCAGTACAGGTCAAACAATGCAGAACGGCGTAATTTGTGCACACGTCATATGGGAGGTGTAAACCCGCAAAAACTCGTGAAGATGCCGTCTGCATCGGCTTCCGGTTCAAGGTATCTATGGTGCGCTGTTTGACTGGTCGCGTTTTTGGAGCTGTAGACTGGTCGTTCCTTTCGATTGTGTTGCCATTTAATCGCTCGCGCAATCATGGTTGGCTGTGCAGCTGTCGCTTGGTCGAGTTCGAGTACCAAAGAGAAAAAGACATTTAGATGCTCTTGGAACGAACACAAAAAAATTGAAGTGGGTGTTTTTTTCCTGGGTGATGGTTATGGTCTTTCATGGTGCAAGGACCATTCGATGACCGAAAAGCACCATTGCAGTAGATAAGAGGAATGGACAATGTTATGGTACATGGCTGTATAGAGGTCTGAAAATTCCTCGAGCTAGCGTGGGCAAAATCAAAGAAGTATTAAAATTATGACAGTGGCCTGAATTGTGTGCAGCAAAAATGGATGGCGAAAGGTTGTGATCATGAAAGGAGGGTGGAAATATATGGCATTAAGCACACGTGCCTCGTCAACGCCCTTGCGTCCAAGGCCGTCATGCAGGTGCTATTTTGTGGTAATAATTAAAAAAGATATAGGTGGGTGGCATGGCTTTTGAATTCCTAGCTTCAGGTGGGTGATATTTGTCGGAAATCCTGCATAAATGGTTCGTTTGCCTGACACACTCGGTATTTACGTGCAGGTACTCCCATCAAAGGTCCACGGCCCATCGATTACGTGCCGTCGACATTTTAGCCCGACAAAAAAAGAAATCAGGTGTCAAAAATGCACCATGGAAGCCTTTTGGACGAGTAGATTATCATCAGCACAACCACAATCACCCGTACGCAGCTACGACAAGCATACGGCTTTTACGCTAAAACGCACGGCCGCAGCACAACGTGAAGCCAGCTCTGACCCTGCAGATACTGAAAACAGTGTGACACAGCCCTCACAAAAATGGCTAGTAACATTGAGTAGACCACCTAGTAACTATATCTAGTAACATTGGTAACCCTCAATGAACATTTGCGCTCTAGTAACGATAGTTATTAGGCCGTATAGAGACCTCCTTCTTACTATTTTCTCAAGACTATATTATGTAGACCGTCTAAAGGCGTCCTTTCTATTTTATAAAGACTATATTATGAAGATCGTCTATAGGCCTCCTTATTACTATTCGATAAAGACTTTATTATGTTGACCGCCTGAAGGCCTCCTTCTTACTACTTTATAAAGACTGTAATATGTTGACCGTCTAAAGGCCTCCTTGTAACTACTCTATAAAGACTATATTATTTAGGCCGTCTAAAGGCGTCCTTCTTACTATTTCATTAAGAGTATACCATGTAGAGCGTCTATAAGCCTGCTTGTTACTGAGGTGTAAAGACTATTTTAAATACATGTCCTGAGGCCTCATATAAAATACGTTATTTAATTTACCTTGAAAAGATTACTAAGCTTTAGCTTAGTATAAGTGATATAACCTTCTTCCCACTTCTATAAGCCTGCTTCTTACTGACGTTTAAAGACTATTGTAAATACATGCCTGGAGGCCTCATATAAAAGTACGTTATTTAATTTACCTTGAAAATATTATTAAGCTTTGGCTGAGTATAAGTGATATAACCTTCTTCCCACTTTCTCCCACTTCTCCGGCCCCAAAACAAGCATGACATGCTATTTATACGCACACACACACATATCGAAGCTATAAATTCAATATATACTTCAGAGTATATAATTAATGACACAAATAAGTGTGCGCGCTACATAGTGCTGATGTCCTATACGTACGAGTCGAGAAGCTGATGGCGTGCCATCAACAGTTCTCACTAGCCATATGATCAAAAGCTAGTGCTCAATATAGCGCAATCGCTTTTCTGCCCAAAATGGTGTCAATCGGAAATAAATGAACTCACTCGATCGATAGTTTGTTGATAATGAGAATAGTTCCAAAAAGTGAAAATTCAATTACATCTACTTGCTATTAGCCTCATGGCGCAAACTCACCATGCTTCACTTTAGTATGCCTTTGTTTTTGCCATTGGTTGCAATCATGTTCTCACACACACACACACACACACACACACACACACACACACACACACACACACACACACACACACACACACACACACACACACACACACACCACAAATTCAGCAGGAAGCATGCGTAAGGAAGGTGAACGCGTTGTATTTTTTGTAATTCAGTCGCATGTTGCGAAATTACGTCCAATATATGTATTACTGTTGTACGCACAGATTTAGTTGAACAGGCACACATGTTTTAATTAACCAGTTGTTTACACTTGCACAACGATGCCAACAGCAAGGAATAATATCAACACTAGAAGCGTTAAGCTCATGTTTGTGCTCACGAAGATGGTGGCCCTCGACCTGGCTACATAAATTTCGTGGATGACATTCAAGTACAACTGACATTAACTCTACGAGACGGTTGTATTTTAGGAATACATATGTTATGTTCGTGTAATTGGATAACCCCAGCATTGCTACCACAATTGACGTTTTTCCAACGTTACACCAGATAGAGGTATTTCTTCAAAGCAGTGCCAAGACGTGGCGTAACTCTGTAGCAGAAGGCTTCAATTCTATGCACAAAGCTTGGGTTGCATTCCTGCGGGGACCCTGATATTCATCGGGTACGGTGCCGATGTTAGATTTTCTTGACGCTCTCGCATTTATTTTACCAATCTCTTTTGTCACCATTTCTGGGTACATATAAACTGTCAATCACGTATTGCGGTTATGTGCCCCTGTTTGGCGGAAAGTGTTTGACGATGTATGCGACGGGATTGCAACATTGTTCATGTCACGACCAGCACGTCATATTCGTCAAACCATCTTACCCTCATACCAATTCTGGTTCACCCCAAGTTAAGGGCGTGATCACGACAGCTCACAGATGTAGCCGGCTAGATAGATAGATAGATAGATAGATAGATAGATAGATAGATAGATAGATAGATAGATAGATAGATAGATAGATAGATAGATAGATAGATAGATAGATAGATAGATAGATAGATAGATAGATAGATAGACAGACAGACAGACAGACAGACAGACAGACAGACAGACAGACAGACAGACAGACAGACAGATAGATAGATAGATAGATAGATAGATAGATAGATAGATAGATAGATAGATAGATAGATAGATAGATAGATAGATAGATAGATAGATAGATAGACAGATAGACAGATAGACAGACAGACAGACAGACAGACAGACAGACAGATAGATAGATAGATAGATAGATAGATAGATAGATAGATAGATAGATAGATAGATAGATAGATAGATAGATAGATAGACAGACAGACAGACAGACAGACAGACAGACAGACAGACAGACAGACAGACAGACAGACAGACAGACAGACAGACAGACAGACAGACAGACAGACAGACAGACAGACAGATAGATAGATAGATAGATAGATAGATAGATAGATAGATAGATAGATAGATAGATAGATAGATAGATAGATAGATAGATAGATAGATAGATAGATAGATAGATAGATAGATAGATAGATAGATAGATAGATAGATAGATAGATAGATAGATAGATAGATAGATAGATAGATAGATGCTAAAAGTGCTTGCAGTATGCAAAAAAGTGCTTCTCTTTTAATATGTTCAGGACCCGGACTCACTGAAGTCTTCTCGTATGCTTTTAGCGTAAGAAGTTTTTCTGAACACACTCTGGGAGGCATAAGCAGAATACGACATATTTATAGCACTACGTATCATACATTCTTTGAAGGACTAAGTCTGTGAGGTGCGTGCTTATAAACTACACAGGTGAGTAAAATGTAATATGCGTATTGGCTAAAATGATGTCAAATGATTTTGCCTCTTGAAAGTAGGGAACAAGAGCTCGGTCCAGAACACAAAAAATATGATTCCAACAAGTGTTCGTGCTTCTTTTCTTAGGGCCTGGAACATGGAGTTGTTGTTTTTTTCATCTATGTGCATGTTATTTTCGTCTTTTTCCTCTCTCTTCTTTTTCTAATTTTTTTGAAGGAGATGCTATGGTGAGTCACTCACAAAACACCTGGAATGACTTTTTGCGGAGCAGCCGTGCTGCAGGGATACACGCACCCGATTGTCCCGAAAGTGACCTGACAGGATGTTCTCAGCTACGAATGCCGGGTCTCACAACCTGCTATGACCTGTCCATCATAGGCACTGCGCCGTGCTCCCGACCGGGCTGCAGAAATTAGGTGCCTTTTGCCTATTCTAACCACTACCACCACCACCACCTGTCCGTCTTCTCCAGGCGCTGCGCCATGTCGGTGGTGTCACCCAAGAAGCAGACATTTTCCTTCCTTCAAGGATCACTCACTCATTTTTCCCTTGTCGCCAAGTCATCGGGCAGGTCTCGAAGTTGCCGATTTCTTGATTTATCGTGTGCTTTTTAAAACATTCATTTACGTTTATGGAATTCATATTTGAACGTGACACTACGTTATTATAGACCTGTGATACCGAATTCATCGAGTGTGGTAAAGGGAAGCGCTAAGGAAGTTTTCTCGTGCGTGCCCCTCAAGGTTGTGCACTCCCCGCGACATAAGCCGCTTTTGTTGCGGCAAGAGCCAGTCTGACCATTTAGCTTGCGGACATGAGTAGCCGCAAGGTGAAGTAAAACTACCAAGTAAATGCTCCCGGCAAGAACACCGACATGTGACAAGAGTCAGCCACATTGTTCGTCACCACAACTAGCAACCAGGAGCCCCGCGCTTCGAAGTAGGCACGCCAGTCACATGCTACAGATAAGGCCACGTGTTGACTGCTCTTACGTCTCACAGAACTTTTCTTACCTCATCCAATCTTTTACGAACATTAAATATTGATCGCCCTTTCTTGTTTATTCTGCTATTATGGCGTGCTTATATTTTTTATTCGCTCTCATATTTTCATTTCCGGTTCTTTTGCGTGTCCAGTAGGTAAATTGTGTGACAATTAATGGACGTGAATATTTTTAAAGCAACTAGTGTCAAGTATTTTGAATAAAGAAAGATCTTTAGTGCAACCTTCTGTTCACGTTTTTTCTGCTAACGAACTTTCCAGATTGCATTGAATTCTGCTAGAAACTTGTTCACACATATACACATACGCATGTTGCCGAAAGGCATAGGTTGGTAAGCAGTGTTCGTAGCCGTCGTGGAGATTATGTGTTTACGATGCTTGACTGTTGATCGGAAAGACGGGGGTTCGACTTTGGACGTAGTGGTCATATTTCAGTGGAAAATAAATGCTAGAGTCGCGCCAATCGGGAGACGTTATACAGAACCCATAATTCGGCGTCCTGAATTGCTCTGGGACGCTAAACCACATTGACGTACCAACGAACCGTTTACAGGGCGTGTACAAGCATGCTTGAATAGAACGGTTGGAATCGACTGGTAACAGACTGTATTAAAATACAGGTTACTAGGTAGTTAACAGACTGCTCATGGACAGTCTTTCTATTGAGAGAGTGTTACTAGGGCGTCTATCGAACATTGTTGATAGGAAGTTACTACGCGGTGTTGTGACTCCGGGTCCTGCCGGTCTCGTTTTCGGTAGCTGGCCCCGTCGCAGGATCCATCGTCCAACAATTCAGCGAGAAGAAGCGCCCGAACGAACAACAGAGATTTATTTACATGTGGAGAAGTGGTCAACTGACCCAAAGAGAGAAGAGTGCGTGTGATACAAAACGTCTTCGGCATTTTATAGCGCCGCGCCGTTGACACTGGGCGCCTTGTCCGCATCGTCAGCCAATACGGTGTCGCCGGCACCTCGGCCACGAGGGAGGGGAAAACACCTCTCACAACACAAGGAGTGGCACAACCCTACACGAGGTCCATATATGGTCCCGGCGCGCCAAAATGTTACCAAATATGGTCACGAACGCACAGCAGACCCCGTAGCTCTCCCGGCGAGGAGGAACCCGAATGGGGAGGTGGGGGTGGACGACATCGTCAGGTCAAGAACCGGTTCTCCCCCAAACTCTCCCTGCTTGGCTCCCCAGGGCCGGTCGTAACAGTCTCTCGCGCGGGGGGGGGGGGGGGGGTGAAGATCTCGATAGGCTGAGGTTTGCAGCCACTGTCCGGAGAGATCAGCGCCGGCAGTCGGTTTGGTGACGACCGTCTTTGATGAAATAGAGGGCAACACCTGCTTCATTGAGGGCTCAACAGATGTCACATACGCACATGAAAACACAACTACTCAGCCGGTGAGCGCCGGACAATTCCGCCAAACTCCACCAGGCAATTTTCCCCTTTAACTGATATTAAAGGAAATACACAATTTATTCAAAATGTTACTCACACTTTAAGGTGACACAAAACAACAACACTGGAAGCACACCGAACCCGAAACCCTGGATAGCCGTGTCTTCAACGTTTTCAAACAAGTACACCTAAAAGAGTAAAAAAACAATCACTAGCTCTTGTCTAGGTCAGGAAAAAAAATGCCAGAGTTCTCGAGACATCCTCTCGCGTCAGGGGCATCGACTTAAGCCATCAGCGTTGCCATGGAGTACACCCTTTTTGTAGCGTATTTCAAACGTATATTGTTGCAAAACGAGGCTCCAACGCAGCAGGCGGCCGTTCTTAGAGGACATGGTCTGTAGCCAGGTGAGAGGACAGTGGTCCACTTCCACAATGAACTTGCTTCCGGCAATATAACAAGCCAGTTTCTGGACTGCCCAAACCAAGCACGCACATTCCTTTTCGCTAGCGCTGTAAACCTGCTCGCGAAGGGTGAGTTTCCGGCCAACATAGAGGACGGGATGCTCTTGATCCCCCTCATCCCTTTGACTAAGAACTGCCCCCATGCCTCTATCACTAGCGTCGCATTGGACTATGAAAGGCCTCGAGTAGTCCGGTGAACTAAGCACAGGTTGGCTCTTAACACTCGCTCCATCACGGAGTGAAGTTTTTCTATCGAGTTAGACTGCGAATGGTAGACGGAACTATGCAATAATTTCACGCCACACCGCTCTAGAAAGGTTGTCGTTAAGGCACTCGTGAAAATGGTGCCCTGGTCTGATTGTATCTCGGCAGGAAAGCCTACCCGGGCAAACACGGACAGAAGTGCGTTCGCTACTTCCACGGAACTTAGCTCTTTTAGCGGGACCGCCTCTGGAAATTTAGTAGCTGGGCAGATTAAGGTCAGGATGTGACGGTAGCCTGAAGTTGTCTTGGGCAAAGGATCTACTGTGTCAATTACCAACGGACGAAAGGGCTCAGTGATTACGGGTACCAGCTTCATTGGAAATTTCGCCTTATCTCCCGGCTTACCCACTCGCTGACACACATCGCAAGATTTTACAAACCTCTCTACATCTTTAAAGCATCCAGGCCAGTAGTATTCCTGTAAAAGACGATTTTTCGTCTTCTTTACGCCTAAGTGGCCTGACCATGATTCTCCATGCACCAAACTAAGCAAATCTTGACGATACGCCTGAGGTACGACTACCTGGTCAAACTCTACTCCTCGCCTATCTAGATATTTTCGATAGAGTATGCCGCTCCTCTCTTGAAATCTCACATTTCGTTTGGCGATTCCCTCTTTCGAACTGTCCTGGAATTGCTTAAGCGTCGGGTCCCCCTTTTGCTCGGTTATTAATGAAGTGGGACTCACCTGCAGCAGCCGACTGAAATTATCCGAAGTTGGCATGACACACAACTCTTTTGTATTTCCTAGTACCTGGAATGTGTCACCCTCTGTGCTATCCTCTGTACTACCAGGAATCGGCTTGGGAGCAACGGCATTTTCTATTTGCTCGGTCAACGAGGCGTAATTGACCCCTTCCAATTCGGGAGGAGGTTCATCGTCGCCTTTAGGAATGGTTGCCTCTGCGACTACGGCTTCTGCAGCCTGTTCTCGCACAAGTCGATTTGTTTCCGTGGTGTCCAACTCGCAACCAGGCCCGTTGTCGATTTGAGGCTTGTTTGCCTCAGTGAATGTTGCTCTCGCAGCCAGCGCACGTGCCTTTGATCTAGTCAGTGCCTGCACTATGCCTTCTCCCAACGTTAGACCTTTCTCCTTCAGCATTTGATCTGACTTATTTGAAAATAAGTAAGGATACTGAGGGGGTAGATATGGCGATACCACGGCTTCTGTTTCCAATGTTCCAAATGCGCCTTTAAGGACAACTTTAGCTACGGGAAGGCACTGACTGTTTGCTTCTACGGCTTGTCTAATCCAGGCACAGTCTCCTGAATACTGTCCGGGCTGAACAAAAGACGGATGAACTACGTCCATAGTGGCTGCGGAGTCTCTAAGAACCCGACACTGCTTGCCGTTCACGGTAAGATCGTACATATAGGGCTCTAACAACCTCATGTTCTCGTCGGCTTCATTTATAGATAAAAAGGCCACCTTTTCTTTCGGGCAGTGTTTCGCGAAGTGCCCTGTTTCGTGGCAATTGAAACAAGCAGCCGGTTTTCTCGCCTCAAATTTCCTTTTGCTTGCCTCTGCCGACGCCCCAGGGTTAGATGAATTGTTTTCCTCACCCTTTTGTGCGAGACGTGTTGGTTGTTTTCTAAACGGCGCCTTATTCGGTAGTAGGAATTTTCCCCTTTTAGGCTCGCTGTTTGCCCCGAGGGCGCGCCGCGTAACGAATTCTTCAGCGAGCTCTGCGGCTTTTGTTACGGTGTTCACGTCTGGTCTATCCTGAACCCAGAACCTCACCTTTTCTGGTAACCTCTGATAGAATTGTTCCAGACCGATACAATCGAGCACCTTGTCATGATTCCCATACGCCTTTGCCTCTTTGAGCCACTCCCCCATGTTGGCCATTAACTTGTAAGCAAACTCCGGGTATGAATCATTGTTCTCTTTTACGGCGTTGCGAAATTTTTGTCTCAAACCTTCCGCTGACAACCTGTATTTCTTGAGAAGGCTCGACTTAACCTCACTGTACTTGTCAGCCTCCTCTTTCGTGAGGCGCGCGATTACTTCTGAAGCCTCCCCCGGAAGTAGGGACAGCAAGCGTTGAGGCCACGTATCCTGGCTGAAACCTTGCCTTTCACAAGTTCTCTCAAAGTTGACGAGAAACAGCCCAATGTCCTCCCCTAGCTTGTACGATCTCATTAGGTCCGTCATTTTGAACCTGACCCGCTCTGCGGTACCGGATGCCTCGCTGCCTCCTGTTCTTCTATTATGGCTAATCTCTAGCTCGAGGCGCTTCATTTTAAGCTCGTGCTTTCGCATCTTCTCTGCCTCGGCTTCTGCCGCTTTTCTTTCGGCCTCGGCCGCGGCCGCCTTTCTTTCGGCCTCGGCCGCGGCCGCCTTTCTTTCGGCCTCTGCCGCTTGCCTCTCCTGAATCTCCTCGACACATTCTGACAGCTCGTCATCCTCCGCCCCCAATGCGAGAATCGCCTCTATCAGCTCTGGCTTTCTTTGAGAGTCCGACACCTCCAGATTTAACTCCCTTGCAAGAAGCAACAACATGGACTTTCGCAGGGATTTCAGATTCATGGCTGCCTCCAGTACCGCTGTCTCTGTTCCACAAAGATTCCTGTCCTGCAACTAATTAACCTTGACGGCAACGACAGCTCTAGATACCTGCCTTGCCTCAAGTTTTCCGTTAACTTAGTCTACAAATAAAGCTTCAAAAGCTCTTACACGGAATCCTGCCCTGTCACTGTTAACCTTGACACCACTGACAGAAAGAGCTTAACCAAGCTATCACACAATTTCTGCCTGACGCAAGTTACCTGTTAACCCAATGACCAAGACAGCCCCTCTCTACCAGCTTTTACTTAACACATAGAGTAAATGCCTGGTAAAATTTAACAGAGAAAGCCGGCACTCACCCAGCTCGCAGTCATGTCTCCGGCGTCGTGCCTCTCAGAAGTGCCGTTCGATTCCCTTTGGAAGTCGATGAGTTCGTGTCATCCTTCTCCTGTCGTCCCGTTGTTGAACTTCGGGCTCACTCCGTCCAGTGGTCGCTTTCGGGGTTATCAGCATCCCGCCGCTGCCATCCAGTTGTTGTGACTCCGGGTCCTGCCGGTCTCGTTTTCGGTAGCTGGCCCCGTCGCAGGATCCATCGTCCAACAAAATTCAGCGAGAAGAAGCGCCCGAACGAACAACAGAGATTTATTTACATGTGGAGAAGTGGTCAACTGACCCAAAGAGAGAAGAGTGCGTGTGATACAAAACGTCTTCGGCATTTTATAGCGCCGAGCCGTTGACACTGGGCGCCTTGTCCGCATCGTCAGCCAATACGGTGTCGCCGGCACCTCGGCCACGAGGGAGGGGAAAACACCTCTCACAACACAAGGAGTGGCACAACCCAACACGAGGTCCATATATGGTCCCGGCGCCCCAAAATGTTACCAAATATGGTCACGAACGCACAGCAGACCCCGTAGCTCTCCCGACGAGGAGGAACCCGAATGGGGAGGTGGGGGTGGACGACACCGTCAGGTCAAGAACCGGTTCTCCCCCAAACTCTCCCTGCTTGGCTCCCCAGGGCCGGTCGTAACAGTGGTCACCAGACTGGCTATGACTGTCTTTCGTTTGAGAGAATGTTACTAGGGCTTCTACTGAACATTGTTGATAGGGCATTACTACGTGGTCCCCAGAATGGCTATGACAGTCTTTCTTTTGAGAGAAAATTACTAGGGCATCTACTGAACATTGTTGATAGGGCGTTACTACGTGGTCACCGGACAGCCTAACAGCACGATTCTGTTCAAAGTTGGTGGCCAATTGCAGCCAGAGCGTTGGTAGATTGTTTGTAACGGAGTCTAAATACAGTTGGTAGAAACTTCTTTGATTGTCGGTGTGTTCTAGTGACAATCGTCTTTAGACAGTCAGCTTAACGTTACTAAACATTTTTGTAAGGAAGCAGCCGACGTCTGCATGACATCAGTCCAGTCGTGGTGCCATGAAATTCACAGACGCAGCATTTGTCAATCACATGAACAGCAGCTATGTATACACAATCCGCAAGTGGTTCTGAAGGTGAAGACCTCGGGCCAGTTGGAGAAAATGATGTGTCAGTAACGCTAAGTAGCCAAGAAAAAGTGTCCCACTCTTGTACTTATAGAACAGGTATACAATGTGTAGCAAGTAATTTCAAGTGCCCCTCCAAGCATTTCTTTTATAGTGAGTGAGTGAAACAACTTTAGTGGTTTATACAGAGTTTCGTAGTAGTCAATATATTCATACTTAATCTGGTGCGCACGCGAACTGAACCGGTACTACGAATAACAAACACGGCAACTATGAGGTGAGCGCCATCTCGTCGAGCCTCTTCACCCAGGCGATGCAATATGGAAATGCCACTCCAGCTCAACTTCACTAAAAAAAAAGTTACCACCGACATATTTCGCTTTCAAAGCTTTTTCAGCGCTGTATTCTAGTCAAGGTCATTCACGAACGATTGAACACTTTGGCAGGCCGTCGCCGCTGAACCCGTAGTTTTAGTAACATACCCATTGCACACGTTGAACATTTATACACTGTACTGTGTACCCAACAGTCTGAGATGGCGGTGTAACTACGAATGCAAAAGCAGCTGTGCGCACATACTGAAAGAAACACTTAAAAAAATTTACGTTAGTGGGCGATCTGTGTTAATAAACAAGTGTATATTTAGTTGAAAGGTGTGACCACCAAGGCTACGCCTCTAAATATTCCAAAAAAAAACACACAGAATCGTGCTAGCACGTACAGTTCGTTCATTGTAATTTCAAATGAAAATATTATTTAGCACTGTCAGCACATGCTCCTGTTTCGTGGTCAGTCGTAGGTGTGGCTGTGCTAACGTGTGCTAGAAGGTCGCAACATACGCCACGAAGAAAGCGAGCGACACCGACACCCACGTGCCGATACCCAAGGAGTGACGCAGCAGACGGACAGCCATTGAACCGGAAGCCAGTGGAGAGTGCGTGCATCCGATAAGCCTTTGCGAATTTACACATCACCTATTGGGCAGGTAGCTTAGAGATAACATGTGAAAAATGGTGAAATTCCAGCGAGCCCCTTCGTGGCCATTCACCTTGCTGCAGGCATAAAGGATCGAAATACTTTAAGCACACGCGAAATATTCCTGCCGAAACGGCGGGGCCTGACAGTGAATCTTATAGCTGCCATTTCAATATTTCTTTCCGGAACAATAAATAGCATGACTTATTTACAGAATTTCTTTTAGGCCTTGTCTGAATAAACCAAGTTAGGACATCCGCGTCAGAAACACAAGGAACCATGCACTCCGAAAGAAAGTGTAAACGATGTGCAATGCGCCACAAACAGTTTCATGTTTAAGACTACGTGAAGGATAGCGGGAGTAAAAGCTGTATTAAAGCAGCTTGACTAGCTCCCGCTACCTAAAATGAATGGGTCGGAAGCATTAGCATACAATTGAAAAAACATACTATACAGAAATATGGTAATGTCAATATATATAATTACATAATCGAAACGGACACAGACACAGCAGTTCTTACGAAAAGGCTGTGTATGCGTGTGTTTTAGAGTGCAAAAGAGGGCAAACTGGTACGAAGAGATAAACGACATCATGAATATTTATACGACCAATAATGCAACATTATTTGTGCTCATTTTTTCTGTGTTCGCATCAATGTTGCTTAAATAATTCAACATTCTGGGAATAACATTGCGCACCATTTGGTCACCATATTTTGTGCGTGACCGTGGTATTAGCCAGAAGTTATGCTCACGGGTATCATATTTATTCTCCGAAAGTTGTAGGTTGGCTAAATCAGACAGCACGGTTTTTCGCTTCAGCACTTACTCCTACAAATGTTGTAACTGTAAAGATTTTGAAAACTGATTAGTTCATTAAGGAAATCACATAATGAGCACACACGCATTCACTGAAAAAATCAACGCTGAAATTAAGGGTGAATGATTACGCACTGCCGTATGCGAGGCATGGCAAATGGCGACGGTGACGCGCAACCGCGGCCCGATATCTTCACGCGTTCATGTGTAGAGGGCCCGGAGCGCAGCTGCCACGAGTTTGGTTTTGGTTTTGTTTGGGATGATTTTATTCTGAAAGTCCGAAGACGTGTTCCCTATAGTACACGGTGCGCCACACCCACGACAGAACAGTAAGGCCGAGACTTACCGCCGCATCGTGGGCCCTCTGGACAGCCCAAAGTTGTCATGTGACGTCCGGACTCCACAGAGCGGATTCCCACTTGCTGGACGATCCTGTACCGGTGTGGCGCACTGAAAGGCACTTCTAGAGCATGTGGTGTAAGGTGGCTGAACCACCACATTTCGTACAACAGTTAGTTAAATAAACCTCAGGAGAAAGCGTGTGGAGAAAGGCAGGGTTAGGGTACGTTTCCGTTTGAAGTATCCGCAATGTCGTGACCTATTTAGCCTCCTATGTGGAGGTGGAAAGTTGTTCCTATTTATAGCAAAATGCTGGGTAATTTCAGCGTATGTAGTTAGCGGTTCCTGTTTACCAAACCTCCAGGTCGACCCACAGGTCCTCCACGGCCGCGGACAGCTAACCCTCGTGCCCTGGAGTAGGCCAACTCATTGAGATTGATAATTCCTCCGTCCTTGCTTACCATATATATGAGCCGGAGCCATGTACG
Organism: Rhipicephalus microplus; assembly: GCF_043290135.1. NCBI lineage: Eukaryota > Metazoa > Arthropoda > Arachnida > Ixodida > Ixodidae > Rhipicephalus > Rhipicephalus microplus. The sequence continues at coordinate 425,287,517 of NC_134710.1, read as the reverse complement.
GGTAAGGGCTGTAAGCGATTTCTCGCGGAGTATGTTTTTGGCTTCTTTGAACACATCTCCAATACTGAGAGCACCAATGGCAGCTCGAGAATCGCTTCACGTATTTGCAAGACGGTGATCTAAGAGAGCCAAGACAAGGGCACCCGTTTGGCTACATTGGCAGTTTTGGGGCTTACCGACGGTGCATTAACGGTAACCTCTTTGTGGTTGATCACCCTGACCGTAAATCAGCCCCTATGGTCGTCATATTACGCTGAGTGTACGAAACTGGCACGCCTGTCGATATCCGCAGCTTGGCAGAGAAGAACCAGAGTGCTCGCTCTCCTCCTTTCCACATTTCGTTTGGAATGCACGTACCGCGGGGCAGGCGACACAATAATATTCTCCTTTTGGCCCCTCGTCAACCCTTGGTACAGAGCCTCAACCTGAGCTGGTGGGGTATAACCATATCCGCTAGGGTCAACCTCCCCACTTTTGAGTCAGAGATCCTAATTACTTGTGTTCTTTCTTGCGCTTCAGCGATCGCTTCTAATATATAGGGAATTCCTAACTGTTGCGAGTAAAAAAAAAGAAGAAAAAACAAGCGGGAAACCGACACGAGCCAGAGAGGGGTTCGGAAAATAGAGGTAATGAAGGAGGGCTTTGCTTTTTTGTATTTTTTTCTCCCTTTCAACAACATCTCTATCTTCCGTTGCTTCGATGTGCACCTTGAAGGGCCTCGCGTTCAAATTAATAAATCAATTGTGAGTTAAGCGCTGTGTATGTGTCCCATCTTAACTGTTCCGTCTTTCTGCGCTGGTGAGAGAGAGAGAATAAACTTTCATTGACTAGTGTATATATGCAGAGAGCCTTCGTTGGCTGGGACCCTCAGTCCAAGGCTTCATTGCCTCGCGCCACCCTGCGAGTCCACTGGACCAGCTGTTGCTTATCCTGCCGGCGTAAGCATAGCGGTGCAGACTCCCAAGAAGAATGGATGGGGTTGGGGATGTGAGGAAGTTTGTCCAAGGTAAGTAGAGTAGCTGAATAAACAGGAATTATGTGTTCATTCTCATTGTACTCGCATTAGTGCGTCTTAACAAGGTGATAAAAAGCATGCTGCTTAACTGACGTCCGGTAAATGCCCCCTAAGTTATATTTCTACTCTTACTGAGTTATTGCTTTTATGCTCCCTGCGTAGACACACCCAGATGCCTTTGGATATTTGCAGTGCATTTATCATGCAACAACAGTGAAGAAGCGGCGACCTGTGTTTCTCTTGCAACGAAGGCCCCAACGAGCAGTCGGCGACAGAAGAGTCGGTTCGCGCGATGTGCACACTTCACCCGGAGTGCTTTGGGAATCGTTAAAAAGGTCTATCAAGTGCATTTAGTGGTTCAATTGCTCATGGTCGTCCCGAAAAGTTAGTGCAGGTATAAAAGAGAAGACACCACGCACATAGCGACCGTGCATGACTACAGACACTCTATGCGCATCTTTTTTGAGGAACAGGTGTCTTTTCAGTCGGGTGGTAGCTTCTGCCTATATAAACCGAATTCACGCGTAGCAGAGCCATGATGCGTTAAGGCCTGATCACAAGTACGCGTTGCGACGAGTCAGCGGGTTTTTTTTTTTTTTTTTACGTGGCACCGCACCATCTTCCTATGAAGTGAGCTAGCATGAAGCTTCGCGCCAACGTGCGTCCTGTCTCAATGGAAAGAGGACTGTGTGGCAGCTCGGGCTAGTTGGTATGACGTGATGACAGCTATAGCGCGAGAACAGAACGAACACACAGAGACAAGGACTTGCGCCCGTGTCCTTCATGTCCTTCTTGTCTCTGTGTGTTCGTTCTGTTCTCGCGCTATCGCTGTCATCATGGAAACAGGACGCGTCAAAAAGTCACGCACTGGCGCGCTGCAACGCATTCGTGTGCTCAGAACTTTTAGGGCCCGCTCAAAGCCACTTCGAAGAAAGTGTTGGGATGATGTGTAGCAGAGTTCATCGTATGAATTATTGTTTATTGAGGCTTAAAAGTACGTCCGGGCCTTGGTATTCTGTGTACATATGCCCTGTGCCTTACGAGCGCCGGTCGCCCCCAGTACAAGCGGTCGCACCGATTGCACTTGAGCGGCTTGACACGATTGTGGATGTCAATGTGTCGACGCAGCCACTCGATAGAAAAGTAGCGGTAGTGGCAAACGGGACAAGCGTAAGGCCTGTCCGTACGGCTACAACAGCCAATTTGCTTTGCCTGGGCATCTCTGGTGGAATGGGCATTGGCAGAAGTGTCTTCCACTTGCATCAGCGCAGCTGGCGGTGCCCCCGTGATGCGCATGCCTGCAATGGTCAACGCCAACATATACATTTTTTTTCTATTTTTATCATTCAAGCATACTTGGGCGCAACCTTCAGCGTGTTCTGTTATAGAACTGATTGCAACGTCGCACGACAACAGAGGGAACAAACAGCCAATGGGTGAGCTCAGGGAATTCCGAATGATGTTCGACGCATGAAGAAATAGAGTATTATAAGTCGACACTGAGAAGAATTGTTTCGCAAAGCTTGGCATTGAAGAGCGTGATCACATTACCAATTTACTTGTCCTCATATCTTGACTGGACGCTAGGCGGAGTACGTCGCAATTTCATACACGTTCAGCGCGCGGGGGTGGGGGAAGTGCATTTTGCAAACTATCGGCTCAGAGTTGGCATAAGAAAAGCAGGCTAATCCAACTATGCGGCCTGAGCGCTTAAGTTTCAATTCATTCCAAGTAATCTGGTTGCCATTCCTTATTTGTTTTCTCCGATGGAACGACACCTCTCCCGTTCCGCGCGAGTTCCTTGCCTAACAAACTACGAAATGATTGACAGCACTGCAATTTATTGTTGCCGTTCTCACTGCTGACCGTTATATGAGCTTCGCACTCCGTGCGGCTCTATAGAACCTTCTAACACAGAACGTGCCCAAGATTGCGCTTGTTTCGAGATATTCAATCGCGAAATGTGCAACAAGGGTGCCGGTGGACCAGTCTTCAAAGAAGACAAAAATGAAGCGGAATGTAGCAAATATACCTATGTCATTCTCTAAGTGTCAGCGTGATAGCCCGGTAGAACAGGTGCAGTATTATGAATACACTTTGCTGTTATCGAGCCCTAAATAGTATAATCCTGATTCCTGAATAAGAATAAGCATTACATAAAGAAGAAATATTTTCTCTCGCTTGCACCTCTGCCTTACGGTAAGATGTTAATAAATAATTAAATAACTGTTAGTTCAGTGTGCTTATATATAGCTATCAGTTTTGACCAGAATAACTTTGGCCCATTCAAGTAAAAAAAAAACTTCCATAACGCTTGAGCCTGACCTTCAGAAGGGTCATCAATAAAGTTCAACAAGGCAATTGCACCATGGACGAAAATTTGCATTAGTGTTGAAATATAAAACGCTTGGTTATTGCAAAAAAAACTGGGAGGATGCTTAAGCTTCACCTTAAGTGTGATCGGGCCTCATCCTCCCCACCTCATGAACTGGTTGCGTATAATTATAACTTTACTTCTGGGCGGCCACTTTAACCATCCGCAATGAAAAGAGCATCTGCGTGCGTAACAGTGGCCGTTGTCAACTTAGGTGTAATTCCCAATGCAAGTACACTTGCCAAGTACCCACTGCGTTAGATAACTTTTTTTTTGAGAATTGGCGAAGTGCCCAGTATGAATACGCAAAGCTGCACACGCACCTGCACAGCTGCTCAATTTGCTGGGGCTGTAGCTTGAAATGATGACTAGTCATGCCTGGGCGTTTTGTAATCGGCACTTTTTTAAACCAACTACTCGCTTCGCAGTTCACATGTTTTGACTTCTCCACCATTCTGTAAATAAACATTTCTCTCTCTCTCTTTTTCTTTCTTGCTCTTGTAGTGTTCAATTGTACGCTTCTATGTTACATGCTTCCGTGTTACATTCTATGTTACATGCGTGAAGGAGACTCCTGGCAATACATGAAATTCGTATAGACTTTCTTTCAGAAGCAGTTTCATGGCCTTGCGTATAGCTCTGTCGTATAACTTATGCTTGTCGCGCAGAACTCTTGGGTTTGATACCCTTTCTGACCCAAGATTTTTTATTGCTTACTCACTGGTATCTATCTCAAATTTTCGCTCACAACTAGTGACCCAGGCGCCCACATTAAAATTTCTGCGACACGTGCCCTTTGTTACGAAGGCGAGACACCAACATGGGCCCGAAGGCGCCACTGCTCCGAACTCCACCGCCAAGGTCACCAGCCATTCGGTAGCGTGTGTTACTCAGCTCGCGACTGCTTATGAGCAGAGCTGATAGACGAGCGGATGAGACGACGGTGAGTTAAGGCAAGGTTTATGTACAGCATAGAAATAGAGGCGTTATAAATTCGGCACTGGGGCCGACACAGCTTAGGGACTCGAAGAGCCGAGATGTCTTCTCTCGCATGCATCCGTCGGCTTCTCTCTCTCTGTTACGGAGCGCACCGCCGAAGAGGTTACGAAGGGCGCCACGAAACTCGCCGCTGTCCAGGACACCGGGCGCGCCGACTGCGAAAGGGGCTCGACGCAACGAGAGGCTTCTCTGATACAAAGCTCTACTGCTGGCGACGCACCGCAGGGCTTTTTTTTATAGGCACCGGGTGGATCCTTTGAGTCACCAAACGTCTAACCAGAAGCGCCGCTTGCCGTGATGTCAGAATCCTCCAATGGGGCGCGCCACTGGGCAGCGTCATGCTCATCAAGGACTCGCTAGCTGGATTCCGTGCCGACCAGTTGTGCCCTCACGATCTCCGACGTCAGCGTAGCTCTGGCCGACTGGGCTCGCCCTACGTAATCTCCTGACGCCGACGACCTTCAACGACAGTGTAGCTCTGACCGACTGGACTTGCTCTACGCCATCTACTCACGCCGACAAGAGCTCTCACAAGTGGTGCCCCGTCCTCGGACTCCTGTGACCGTGTTTCCATCTTTCCTATCTCTTCTATCCCCTCGATATGTCATCGCGCTCGCTCTCTGGCATACTGTTTCTCTCTCTCTCTCTCTACACTTTTATTCCTATCCCTTTAATTCCTCCTCCCCCCATCCCTTGTGAGCTACTGTTGAGGTGTAGCTCCCTGAAGCAGACAGTTACGGGGCTCACTTTTCTCTTCCTTCCTCTCTTAGAACCACTAAGAGATGCTCATGAAATCTGGAGCCGCTGCGCGTGATTGCAGTCAAGGACGAGTGACGTCGCCACGCATTGCATAAGACTCGCCAGACTGGAAGGCGCCGATTGCTTCAACGGGCTCGTGGGCTGAGGGAGCTTGTTGTGCGTTGCGTGACAGACCGGCACCGCCGCTTGATGACGTCGTTGAGTTGATTGCGTCAGGTGGGCTCGAGCGCTGGCCTTGACACAAATTGCCTTTGCAGAGGCATTGACGTTCAGTGTGGACACCCAGTCGTAACACCTTCAACTATAGTGCTTTAAAACTCTATAGAAATAATAAACATTGAAACGTTTTAAACAGAGGAGCTGTTCCAGGGGCAGTGACGTATCCAGGATGTGGCATACCGGGCCTGTGCTTCCCCCACCCAATTTTTTTGCCATGGCTTACAAAGCGAAAAATTACAATTTCAAAGAGGGTGTCCCCTCCCTCAAAAAATAGGGTGCCCTCCTCCCTCCACAACATATTTCTGCCTCAGCCCTGTTAACGAGGCATCGTGTGCCAAGTAGGTTATCCTGGTTTAAGATTTATATCTCTGGAACTGCACCATATCTTTACTTGGACATTGGCATGCTTAATAAGAGTATTGTTGATCTTCAGTCTATTAAAATGTGACCCTGTAGCTCTTCCAACTTTCTTCTGGTGGAGCACCTATTGTCTGATTAGAGCACAAAATTTATTCTGCCTTTTCTCAAAAACCACGAAGAGTATGACCATGATATTCGGCATGCATATTCAACATAATAGTGGCACTAATGTGATCTAATAAAAACAAGCTCTCATTTTTCTCTCACAAGGAAAAAAATATTGTTCTCATTTGTCAAGTGTCATTAGGGAGACTTTCCATTTCATCTTTTTTATTGTAACATACATGCTTGCAAAACTTTAAGGTTCAGGATTTTTGAAGGAATCAAGGTATAATCTGAGAAAAAACTTGAAGCAGTGCCTAGCACCATCTGTAACATATTTTCCCAAGTAATTCTGTAACCGGCTGCAGAGATAAAAGACTACAAAGAATACACTTGGAGTGCAACGAAGAAGGGGCTCAAAACTGAGAGAAATTAAAGGTGTACATTTCACCTCATGGGTGATTGTTGTAGCATGCAACACGCACCGAGGGAGAGAAGATGACATAATGTTGATTTGCACTGTTCATTCCACTAGGCCCCTGGGATGTTAGGCAAGCCGACGGTCGCACGGCAACTTTCATATCTCGTGCAACTGTACAAGTATGTTGATAGGCACACGTGAAGAATACAGAAGAACCTGTTTAGTGAAAAAAAGGTGGATTCCTGCAGTTGATCTGGGCCAGGTGTGGACCCAGTGTGACCTTGCCCTATCGTGCGCAAGGCAGATACCCCGACCCACTGCCCCAAGCTCGACAAGTGCAAGCCTCTGCCTCAACCTCAATCTATGTGTGTTATTGTTGCCAACATGCTTCACACCCGCCGCCAGGCCTTCGACTCCTCCTTGGTGCCTGACTCAGGCTAACATCAGGCTAACTATACCTGGCATCCAGAAAAATGCCGATATGCCGTCAGCTGCTCTTAGGCAGCTTGCTCTACTTTTGTTATACGAGACGTATCAAGGCTGTTTACACGTATACACTGATGGCTCTGTTTTGCAGAAGAGTTCAACGACATAATTTGTTTACCAATAAAAGACACAAGAAAATTCAAGACCTCCCACCTTACGACATCAACAGGAGCAGAGCTCACAGCTCTTTGTGCGCATTGCAATTCATCGGCGATCAACAGCCATAAAAATGGACAATTTTCAGTGACTCAAAGGCGGCACTGCAATCCCTTCTATCACCTTTACGCCACGGCCCGTACGAACAGCTGGTGTTCGAGATTGCAAAAAAGACTCACCAATTCATTGATAAAGGACATGAAATAGCCTTTCAATGGCTTCCAAGTCATTGTTGAATAATTGGCAATGAACGGGCCAATCGCCCGTTCTGCCCATACTGAAAGCGATCAAATATCGATTCCGCTCTCCAGAACTGACGCTCCACGAAAACTCCGCATGCTTGATCGCAAGCGCACCACGTCACAATGGAACGAGTCGTATTTCATCCATGCACGGTTATGTACCTTAGACCCATCTCTCAGTCTTCGAATTCCTTCAGAATTACACCGACGAGACGCTACTATGCTGTGCAGATTATGGTTGGGCATCGCATTTACCAATGCGTACGCATTCCGCATAAGAATGGCTGACACTGCTGCATGCGACCATTGCGGCAGTGACGAAACAACTTGTTACATTCTGTGTGAATGCCCGCAATACTGCACGCAAAGACAGTCACTCTGCAATGTATTAAATGAACTGGACAACCAGACTCTTTCGGAAGAATCCTGCGCTACCGACAGGACTTGATGCCGCAGAAGAAGGCTGTGAAAGCGCTCCTGCGCTTCTTGCATTCAACCGGCCTGTCCAAACGACTGTGATCAGAACTGCCTGAATGGGTGCGCATGTGAATTTTTATTCTCATTTACTTTATATCTATCTTTATCCTCTTTCCGACCCTTTTCCCCACCCCTGTACAGGGTAGCAAACCCGTTATTCTAGGTTAATCTCCCTGTCTCTTCTTTTTTGTTTATTTCTCTCTCTCTTTCTTGGACAAGTAATTTACCTTTGTCGTACATTCCCGCTACGTTATACCAAATTTGATATATGTGAAGCTAGCAAAACGGCCGTGAGCGCATCATGAGTGTGGCATGTAGTCACGTTGTTACATGACACGCATGTCATGATTCTCATGTTTGGACGTGTCACTAGTGTTCACCATGTATTTACGTCACACCATACCAGTTTTGCAACATGTCATGTGGCCAAAAGCACCACAAGAGCAGTAAGAAAATGAAACGTAAATCACGACATTCATGACATACATGTCATGACTTTCATGTTACAACTAGTCACTTATGCTCATCATACAGTCATGTGATGCCATTATGGAAACAGCCAGGAGAGCTAAAAGCAGTAGGTGACAGACAGACAGACAGACAGACAGACAGACAGACAGACAGACAGACAGACAGACAGACAGACAGACAGACAGATAGACAGACAGACAGACAGACAGACAGACAGACAGACAGACAGACAGACAGACAGACAGATAGATAGATAGATAGATAGATAGATAGATAGATAGATAGATAGATAGGTAGATAGATAGATAGATAGATAGATAGATAGATAGATAGATAGATAGATAGATAGATAGATAGATAGATAGATAGATAGATAGATAGATAGATAGATAGATAGATAGATAGATAGATAGATAGATAGATAGATAGATAGATAGATAGATAGATAGATAGATAGATAGATAGATAGATAGATAGATAGATAGATAGATAGATAGATAGATAGATAGATAGATAGATAGATAGATAGATAGATAGATAGATAGATAGATAGATAGATAGATAGATAGATAGATAGATAGATAGATAGATAGATAGATAGATAGATAGATAGATAGATAGATAGATAGATAGATAGATAGATAGATAGATAGATAGATAGATAGATAGATAGATAGATAGATAGATAGATACGCTCAAAGTCACCAAAGTTCGCTGTGGAATGCTTCGCATTAAAAAAAAGGACCAATGTGACTATCCATCGATCCACAAGTGCTCAAAGCTCTACAGAGAGCATGTCACGCACTGTCCACTGTTGATGATGTGCCAAAGACAATGAATTCCAAGGAGTGCAGTGCTTCTCAGCTAAAATGAACGACCTCTCCAGATTTCTAGTTAAACAGTCATGCATATTGGGGCTTTTGAGGAAACTCACTGCCGAAAATGCACCATAACAGACGGGGAAGCAGCAGGAGGAGGCATTCGAAAAGGCATAAGTTCGTGAGAGGAGCCCCATTTCTAGCCTTTGTTTGAATAATGAAAGTAGGTGGAAATCCAATGTGATGTGAGCGATTTCGGGCTCAGAGCAGCTCTTCTTTGAAATTGACAGCAAGTCTCTTTTGTCAGCAGAGCACTGACAACAATGGAAGTTTGTTATACACAAAGAGAAAAGAATATTCTGGCCATTGTCTTTGCCTTAAAAAGTTTGATCAGTATACATTCGGAAAAGAAACAAAGATGTTGAGCAATCGTGAGCCACTGATGCAAGCAATCCTGAAGAAATGATTGGATCAAGTTCGAAGATGACTGCAAAGCATGATCCTTCAGATACAAAGACAACATTGCATTATAAAACAGACCAGGAAATGAATTAGTCTTGGCTGACATGATATCTAGGGCTTTCATTCCCAACTAAAGCAATGAAGAGGAACTTGAGAACATCCATGCCGTGCAATACGTCCCTGTGAGAAAGAAAACCTTGGAAAAGATGAAACGGAGTGTGACGAATTACTGCAAACGCTAAAGTGAATCTTTCGTTAAGGATAGCCACAACAAAACTATCCAAAGGGACGCACTTATACTTAACACACAGAAATAAAGCTTTCTGAAAAAGTCACTTCCGAGAGTTAAGGCCTGTTGAGAATCGCCAGATTTCGAAAAAATTACACCAATTATTATAATGTTTATGTGAAATGAAAGCAAAGTGAAACTCCAGACAACGCATCTTGGAATTGAGAGCTGTCTTCAATGCGCTCGTGAGTGTGTCTTCTGGCCAGGAATGAACACAGAATTGAAACACTTGATCATGAGGTGTGAAACATGCTAAAGGTACGCACAAGTCCAGTTAACAGAAACTCCTTCACCCCATACAGAACCAAGCTATCCATGTGAACGGGTTAGATGCGGCATGCTCTAACTATAGGGAAAGAACGTTTTGGTTACAGTCAATTATTATAGCAACTTTTGGAAAGTGGACAAAGTCAAATTGATGATTTCGAACCAAGTGATACTAAAACTAAGGACTCACTTTGAAGTGTACTGGGTGCCGAGAATTCTGTTAAGCGACAATGACCTGCCATTCACCGACAAAGAATTCAAAAAGGCCACGAAGAGCTGGAACTTCGAATACAAAACGAGAAGCTCAGTTCACCCGTGTGCAAACAGAAGGGCTGAATCAGCCGTAATGAGAGCGAAAATGATCCCTAAAATAAGGACATGGAAGCCACCCAGACCCACAAATGACATTTTTTATTGACAAAACACATCACTTCAAGAAAAAAATGGTACTCCAGCACAAGTGTCAATGAGTTGCCACACTAAATTGAGTGTGCCAACAGCTTCACAGTTACTGAAATCCGAAACAATTGATGAGAGAGAAAAAAGAATGTAGAAAAAGGCGGGAAAGCACGAGCTACCATCACAGACAAGCGAAGGATTCACCAAGCCTTAAAAAGGGTCAGTGGATGTCCCAGTTCAACTAACGAAAACAGGAACGTGGGTCAAAGACAATAATTAGGAGAATTTATGACAGTTCGTATGAAGTTCAGATGGAACACAGCATCCTGAGAAGGAACTGAGTACTCAACAGGGCAAGCCCTTCCTCAGACAAACACATTGAAGTCAGTGAGCCAGAGACAGATCAACCGAAGAAGACTGGAATTTCTGCCGGACCTCGAAGAACCATACAGCATCCAAAGAGGCTCCAGGATTTTACAGTTGGTTGAAGGATTGACTTCGGAAAGGGATGAATGTAACAAAAGAGATCCACAAATGCAGGGGCGTACCGACTCTTTCGCGAGGTGGGGTGGCAAGCGTACCCCCCTCACACACACACACACACACACATATATATATATATATATATATATATATATATATATATATATATATATATATATATATATATATATATATATATATATATATATATATATATATATATATATATATATATATATATATATATATATATATATATATATTGTAGCGAAGCCTCCGAACTCTGAAATGGGTCGAACTCTTGAGTACCTTCTAGTGGGGCTACCCAACAAGGACGCCGCTCGCGCTGAGAGCCCGTGCTTGGCTGTGACTGTCGCCATTATATATTCTCGCTCGTTGCCGGCTAATAAACGCCTTAACAATTTGGTGGAGAGTGCTGCGATCCCTGTCTATGCCTTTGGAGCTACGATCACGTACCCTGCCATCTACTATGTACCACGACGCTTCTCAGCAAACGCCTCCTCCAATGCCACCCCCTTGTCCCGGTGTCCCCAGAATCCGCGATCCACCCATCTTCACTGGCGCTGATGGCACTGACGTGGAGGACTGGCTCACCATTTACGAGCGCGTGAGCGTCCCCAACAAATGGGACGAGGACGGCAAGCTGACCAACTTGGTGTTTTACCTTGCCGGTGTCGCCAGTTTGTGGTACAACAACCACGCGTCCGATTTTGCCACCTGGTCCGATTTCAAGACCGCAATCGTGAACGTCTTCGGCCGCCCTGCTGTTCGCAAGCTGCAAGCCGAGCACCGTTTGCGTGAACGTGCTCAGGAGGCTGGTGGGTCATTCACCAGCTATATTGAAGATGTCCTGGACCTATGTAACAAATCCAATCACACCATGTGCGAGTCTGACAAGATCCGAAACATCATGAAAGGCATTGACGATGATGCCTTCACGATGCTGCTCGCCAAAAACCCCGGCACGGTGGCTGAGGTCATCACACTGTGCCAGAGCTACGAGGAGCTCCGCCGGCAGCGTTCGATGACCCGACGCTCCCCACCACGAGCTGCAACGCTTGCTGGCTTGGAGGCAAGTTGTGGCCAAGTGGCGTTGATGACAGACCTGAAGTCCTTTATCCGCGAGGAAATCGCGCGTCAGTTCTCGCTCCTGCCCTTTGCCCACCAACCTGCTGTTCAACAATCGGCTACTACCGTTCTCCCTCCCATCCGCCGAGCGATTGAACAGGAAATAGCGGAGGTAATGCCTGCGTACCACCCTCCACAGCCTCCGGCTCCTGCGCCCCTGAGTTACGCGCAAGTGGTCGCCAGGCCACCCCAAGTCGTTCCAGCAACCACCCCTCTGACTTACGCCGAAGCTGCCACTCGACCTCCGTCCTTTGCAGCGGGCGTGCCCGCTACGTATGTTGACGTAACCCCTCAGCCTCAGCTTCAGTCCACCATGCAGCCACCGTTCCGTCCACCAGCCCTTGCGACATGGGTGAGACCTACCCCGGTGAACAGATGGCGCACACCCGACAACCGGCCCATCTGCTTTGCCTGCGGTTACGCCGGTCACGTGGCCCGTTATTGCCATCGCGTACAGCCGGCTCCAATTTCTTCACCTGTTGCTGGCCAACTCAGCCGTCCTTATCGCGAAGAACCCCCGTCTATGCCACCTCGATCTCGCCCAGGTCCATCTCGAAGATCACCGTCTCCACGACGCCGTTCCCTGTCTCCCATGCAGCCAAGTGCGGCAGCTCATGAGCGGGAAAACTAGTCGTCGCAGTCCCTGAGGCAAGGACTGCGACGCTATCGCAATGTGAAAGCCCTCAGAGCAGCCCCTCGAATGTCATTGACGTGCTTGTGGACGGTGTTTGTGCATCGGCTGTTATTGACACTGGAGCTGCCGTATCAGTTATGGACGAAAAACTCTGCCGCTTACTTCGAAAAGTGACGACGCCACTTTCTGGGTTATCCCTCCGTACTGCAAGTTTGCACCGGATTCATTTTACAGCAGGGTGCACAGCTCGCGTTGTCATCCAGGACGTTCTGTATGTCGCCCAGTTCATCATCATTCAGACATGCTCTCATGACGTCATCCTGGGATGGGACTTTCTCTCCCGCCATGACGCCGTCATCTATTGTGCCGCCGCCGAAATTGAGCTCTCACCCTTCTCGCATTTGACGCCAGAAGACAGTCCCCCGACACTGAGCAAGATTCTAACGAAAGACGATACAACAGTGCCTCCAAACTCGACGACGGCTGTGTCTGTCTACTGCGCTGGTCTCTCCGACACCATTGGACTTGTTTCGCCATCTGACCGCGCTTGCAGCAGGAAAGGGTTGCTAGTACCTTTCGCGACCGTGCAGGTCAACCAGGGCAACACTGCTATTTTTGTAACCAACCCGTCCCCGTACGCTGTTACCTTGCTTCGAGGGGAATGTCTCGGCAGAGTGGAACCAGTCGACGACGCACAAGTCCTGGACGTACCCGATGACACGCGCGCTCCCAGGTCGTGTACCATCAATGCTGTTTCCACTTCTGATTCGTCGTCTGCTGATGTATTTGGCCCCTCCATCGCTGACAACCTTACGGCCGTACAGCGTTCCCAACTTCTGGACCTGTTACAAGAATATCGTTCTTCTTTCGATGTCGGGCGAAGTTCTCTCGGTCGCACGTCCGTTGTTACGCATCGCATCGACACTGGTGCCCATCCACCTTCACGGCAACGTCCATATCGCGTGTCGCCTGCTGAACGTCGAGTAATTAATGATCAGGTTGACGATATGCTCCGACGCGACGTTATTCGGCCCTCGGACAGTCCATGGGCGTCTCCTGTTGTTCTTGTTGCGAAGAAAGACGGTTCTGTGCGGTTCTGTGTGGACTACAGACGGCTCAATAAGATCACTCGCAAGGATGTTTATCCACTGCCACGCATCGATGACGCGATTGACAGCCTTCATAGAGCCGATTTTTTTTCTTCTCTCGATCTGCGCTCGGGGTACTGGCAAGTACCCATGGCTGACGACGCTCGACCAAAGACCGCCTTCGTCACGCCAGACGGCTTGTACGAGTTCAACGTCATGCTGTTTGGTCTATGTAATGCACCTGCGACCTTTGAGCGCATGATGGACACCGTTCTGCGCAACTTGAAATGGTACACGTGCTTGTGTTACCTCGACGATGTCATTGTCTTTGCTCCGGATTTCTCCACGCATCTCCAACGTCTGAAAGAAGTTTTCGCACGTGTGAGCAATGCCGGCTTACAACTAAATCTGAAAAAGTGCCGCTTTGCAGCACGGCAACTCACCATACTGGGGTACGTCGTGTCCAAAGACGGCATTCTTCCTGATCCTGCCAAGCTTCAGGCCGTGGCCGAATTCCCCAAACCTGCATCTGTCAAAGAACTGCGTAGTTTTTTGGGCCTGTGCTCATACTTCCGACGCTTCATACGAAATTTCGCCACGATCATATCACCGCTGACGAAGCTCCTTGGAAGCAACGGGCCCTTCAATTCGTGGTCATCCGAGTGCGACGACGCGTTCGCGAAGCTCCGCCATTTGTTGACGTCGCCTCCCATTCTACGCCACTACGACCCTACAGCCCCAACGAAGGTGCACACGGACGCCAGCGGAGTAGGCCTCGGCGCTGTCCTGGCGCAGCGAAAACCCGGATTCCCTGAATATGTCGTAGCATATGCAAGCCGTACGCTCACGAGAGCCGAGAAAAACTACACCGTCACGGAGAAAGAGTGCCTGGCGATCGTCTGGGCTCTTACAAAGTTTCGACCTTATTTGTATGGTCGCCCATTCGATGTCGTCACCGACCATCATGCACTATGCTGGCTTTCATCATTGAAGGATCCCTCAGGCCGTCTCGCCCGTTGGGCTCTTCGCTTACAAGACTACGATATCCGCGTGCTGTACCGCAACGGACGCCAGCATGGTGACGCCGACGCCCTCTCGCGCTCCCCTCTGCCTGACGGTGATGTGCTCTGCTCAGTATCCTCCGCTGCTGTTTCTACCATTGATGTTGACATCATCGCTACCGAACAGCGAAAGGATAATTGGATCGGCCCGCTCATCGACATGCTCTCTGATCCATCCGCAACGCCATCCACGCGTGCCTTGCGTCGTCAAGCTCGCCATTTCGCCATTCGTGACGGCCTCCTACACCGACGCAATTACGACGCCGATGGCCGGCAGTGGTTACTCGTGATACCCCGCAGTCTGCGGTCAGAGATATGTGAATCCTTCCATTTCGATCCGCAATGCGCGCACTCTGGGGTATTCAAAACCGATTATCGCATTCGATAACGCTACTTCTGGCGCAGGATGTACCGCTATGTGCAGCAGTTCGTTCGCTCTTGCCTCACTTGCCAACGCCGTAAACCGTCAGCCCACATGTCGCACGCCAGTCTACAACCGTTACCTTGCCCTGACCGTCCCTTTGGGCGCGTAGGTATCGATTTGTATGGACCACTTCCTCTGACGTCGGCTGGTAACCGCTGGGCCATCGTTGCCGTTGACCATTTAACGCGATACGCCGAAACCGCCGCTCTCCCTGCGGCTGCTGCGCGCGATGTTGCGTCCTTCCTGCTGCATCGATTTATACTGCGCCACGGACCACCCCAAGAGCTTCTCAGCGATCGAGGCCGTGTCTTCTTGTCGGAAGTCGTCGAAGCCATTCTGACGGAGTGCCATTCTGTCCACCGCAAAACTACTGCTTACCACCCACAGACGAATGGCCTCACCGAACGCTTTAACCGCACCCTCGGCGACATGCTTTCTATGTACGTCGCTGCCAACCACACTAATTGGGATAATATACTGCCCTTCGTCACCTACGCCTAAAACACCGCCCCTCAGAGCACGACTGGTTTTTCACCTTTCTACTTGCTGTACGGAAGGCACCCGTCGCACACCATGGACACGATCCTCCCGTACACGCCGGATCCATCTGAGTGTGCACCTATTTCCGAGACAGCCAGGCTTGCTGAAGAGTGTCGCGAGCTTGCCAAGACTTTTACGACGCAAGAGCAAGAGCGGCAGAAGAGTATTCGTGATGGCTCCACCACTTCTGAGCCCACGTTCCTTCCTGGTGCGCTTGTGTGGCTCTCGATCCCGACCTCTGCAGCTGGCCTCTCTTCCAAACTACGTCCCAAATACGAAGGCCCCTACCGTGTCATCGAGCGCACCTCACCCGTCAACTATCTGATCGAACCCGTTGAACAATCTTCGGACATGCGCCGCCGTGGGCGAGACATCGTCAACGTGGAGCGCCTGAAGGCTTATTATGACCCGCTCATAATAACAAGCTGTTAGGTCGCCAGGCGGCTCCCTCTTCGACCCCGGGGTAATTGTAGCGAAGCCTCCGAACTCTGAAATGGGTCGAACTCTTGAGTACCTTCTAGTGGGGCTACCCAACAAGGACGCCGCTCGCGCTGAGAGCCCGTGCTTGGCTGTGACTGTCGCCATTATATATTCTCGCTCGTTGCCGGCTAATAAACGCCTTAACAATATATATATATATATATATATATATATATATATATATATATATATATCGCGTAGGGGTCACTTATAAACGACAATGAAAAAAGTAAGAGAATAAACTTTTTTCCATACGGCAGCATATTGTTTGCCATTGGTTCTTCGGCATTTAAAATTGTCTGTGTGCCATAAAATCGCCTGCCTCTTACATGACGTCAGGAATCTGCGAAATATCGCGGTGTTCGTTACAGCGCATGCACATTAAACAGGGCATTCACGCACTGAACAATACCTAAAACTTTTGGGGGTAGTCGGAGAGCATATTCTTTTAAATAATATTCAAATAAAGTAGCCCTTGAGACTTAATCTACCGGCCCAATGTGTTTGTACAAAATTACCAAAACCGTTCCAGGTTCCTTTTAACAAAAGCCCAGCGTTTTGTCGGCCACTAATATAAGACATAGCAAGACAAACCATTAAAAAGTGCCCAGCTATAATTCATCGTCATCAACAACCACAGCATTTAAAGATTCACTGCTACACAGGAGCGCGATTTGCTTAACAGACACGTAGTAGGTATTTTGTGGTCGCAAACGCAATTGGCACCCTGGCAGAGTTTACAATGACCAATATTCTACAATGTGCACAAGTTTTCCATCCTTCACAGTATGGTTCGCGTGTTCATAAAGAAATGAAGAATGGCAAGCAAATGTGAATACGGTATGTAAAGTAAATGTGAATACAGTATGTATACAAATGGGTGCTGCCAATGCTATCGCACTGCACTCGAGTATTCTCAATGTTCTTGACAGCAAGGCTATGAATGGCTTGTACTGCTGGCCCTAAAATAGCCATGTTGCAGTGCCAACACGGTGGGATGCGAACTCTGATGTTACGTCAGTGCTATCAGTACATTACGTGCTGGTTCCTTTGTTATTCATGCACAGAGACGCAACAACATTCCAGCGATGTCGTTGTCTCGTCAAAACAGGCTAATCTCTAAATGATTAGACTGCCTCGAAGTTACCTAAGTCGCGATGTTGGAATCATGTCTTACATTCATGATGCAGGCTACCAATATACAACAAAATGTCGATACGTTTCTGAAAAAAAAATGCGCAGAATAAATGCAGGATCTGAGAATACTTATGATCCGAATTGGTTTAATTTATTTTCATGATTGCGAGCATTGCAGCCTGAAAATCATTGCCCTGTCGCAGTGGTCTAGTGACTATAAGGTACTCGGCTGCTGAGTGACAGGTCGGGGGATCGAATCCGGGCTGGGGCGGCTGCATTTTCGGTGGAGGCGAAAATGCTGCAGGCCCGTGTGCTCAGATTTGCGTGCAGGTTAAAAAATCGCAGGTGGTCAAAATGTCCAGATCCCTCCACTACGACGTCTCTCATAATCATACCGTGGCTCTGGTATGTTAAACCACACATAACAATCAGCTGGGAAATTGTATTAAGCTAGAATGTATCAGTGAGGTTCTACTGTATAGGTCCACACAACTCCGCGTTCTTACATATTCAACGGAAAACTATGGTAATCTAGATTCAAATTTTGAATTAAGAAACAGTGTGCGTCCAGACTGAGTTCAATTGGCAGCTGACGCACTAGGTAAATTGACTGACGTCAGTGCAACCATGAGAGTAATAAGTATGGTTGTACTGCGACACCGCAAACGCATACCTAATCTACAGAAAGCTCCTAGTGGGTATGCACCGCAGAAATGGGGCAAACACTACCACTCACTACTGGTGCATAAAAATTAGACAGAAAAAAGGTGAATGAAAAAAATAATTTGCAAAGAAATAAATGTATACATAAATACATAACCTGCTTGTTGCACTTCTAGGCCACATAAACTGAGTTGGAACTGCTTTAAAAAGCATACGCTAAAATTTTAAAAGTCCTAATAAATGTATAAATATAAAAAGTAAGCAAACAAAATTCTTTTGCGACACAGCTTGGCTGGTCACCCACCTTCACAGAGTGGAATAGCTCCAGCTTTTTTCAGAAATCTTTGCAACACCTCCCCCGCAAAAACATGCACATATAGACGGATTTATACATTATAGCCCACTTGGAAGATTATGCTGATTTCATTTACCTAAAAAGCCTCAACACTGCCAATCACAGGTGATCAGTGCGCAGGATTGCCCACAATTTCCTTCGGCTACTTTGTACCAATTGCAAAATATCTACTACCGACAAGAATGATGAATTATCATCGTATTCATGTAATTCATTGATAAAATATTTTAGCTGATTGAGAGACGGCATCCTTCTTTGGAGACAAGGCGTACATTTTTCATTTTCTGTGCACTATTGGGAAGGAACAGACATGCAACACTGAGCTAATGATAATAAGCAGTTTTGTTCTTTAAAGTTTTTTTTTACCTGACATGTGCTTCAAATATTTGGCTACACACTTGATGATGACAGATGCATGTTTAACAAGACAGACATGGGCATTTCGGTAGATATTGAAAATATTGTTTAACTATTCCTCAAATGCTTGATGCAAGCAGATAACCATCGCATATTATATCAGTTGTCATGGTGTTCAAGTAATGCAGCATGATTGCCTGCAATCTTCACAAAATGATTGATACTGTATTAGCAGCTACTGTCGAACATCTCACAATTTATTGCAATACTAACACTTGCTTTAAACTTGGTCTACAATAACTTATTTCACGCACTCATGGACAATCGATCCTAATGCGTACCTTAAATATTGGGGGGGGGGGGGGGGGAGCTACATGCACAAAAATGTCTTGCATGCAAGCTCCTCTTCAGGGCACGTGCACGCAACTACACAAACCGGAAACACAGCTGTACACGCCTAAATATTTCACGGTTTCCATTTCATGAACACACGTCACAACACTGTACAAAATCGCTCAAATGTGACACGGTCCACAGAACTTGAAGTTCTGTGGACCGTGTCACAGTGTGTAGCGTGTCACCGTGTGTTGTGTGTAGCGCTGTGGTGGTCACCACAGCGCTACATACAACAGCACTCGTACGGCGTTGCGCATTACGAGTGACAACGATGACGGGCAATAAAACTTGCCCATCCTTATCGTAGCAGAAGCTAACACTCGCAAGCGTTCAAAATTTATGCATAGTATTCGCTGCGACGAAAGGCACACACAGAACACACCAGATGCTAACACTTGTTGCGATCATTACAAACTTTTCACTTCGGCGCGCACTAAACGCATATCCTGCTTTAGAAAGGTGGCGGATTACATCACGGAAATCTTCGAAGTTCTTTGCGATTACACTTGAAAGATGGACGCTACAACCCAGGAAACACACGAAACGACGACACTCGCATCCGCAAACACACTTTCTACACTGTGCTCGTTTCTTCGTTTCCGCTGTCGATCGCACGTGCTGACGGGGCAGTGAACACTGGCTGGCTAGCGACATCTGCCCGGGAGTCTCACAGCGCTTACGATGGTCACAATGATAAAATCAGCTGTTCCTTTTCTTTTTCCACGTCGCTGCAGCGCCCGCTTCAGCAAGCGCCATGTTTGATGAACGAGCCGACGGGGCGGCCGTCCAGGTCGTTTTTCGCAGTAGCCAATGGGAGGCGAGCCACGCGAGCCGGCTTGCTAAAGTTGAGAGCCGCTCTGCCGGACGTCACAGAGACGGCCGCTCTCGCCCATTAGTGCGGTGCGGGTGTGGGGAGCGGCTGTGCGGCTAGTGCGTGTAACGGCCCTACCTAAACTTGTTCGGTGGCATATTGCCGCACAGTGGAGGCAAACGACGGCCTGAACGAAGCTCTAGGGAGTCGAACGAGGTGGAAGAGGACCGAGGACCGAAAATCCACCTCCACCACGTATGACGTCTGGGTTGAGAGAGCGTTTATTCAGCCCAAGGGCCCAGCAGCGATCGGGCAGTTTGAGAAAGAGCGCGCACACGCCCGATGATGATTGTGGTCACACCCAGAGAAGATGAGGACAGAGACCCAGAAGGATGATGATGATTATGATAATGCGTGTATGAAAAGAAGCGCATATATAACGAATACCCACAATATGTATATATACATACATATATGAGTCGTTCCATGACAAGTGTCCCCCAGGCGTGGCTCAACCATCGCAGATTCTGTTGATAAAATTTACACATTTTTCATATACCCATGAAGTATTGCATCCAAACATTTTTGCTCGAAAAAATTTTCCAGGACGATGTCCCCCTTGAAAGTTTGCTTGCGTTTGCCAAAGTGCGCACAATAGAAAAATGTATGAAAAACTGATATTTCTTTGTGGAACTTCGAAACAGAGCTTGAGCTACTCAAGCGCTTTTGTTTAGTTGTGCCAATAAGTCATTCAGAAATTTTTGCATTTACCTAGCAGTTAGACCTTTCCAAAACCACAAAAATCTTCAAAGTCCACCATTTTTTCCAACGCTAGCTAGAACTCTGTTTAACGAATTTTAATAATATTGTGGTTTTAAGAAAAGCTTACTTCTGTACAAAAAATTTTCGGAGCGAAACAGACTTCAAATATTTCCGGAAAAAGTTTGAAAATGGCAGAAATATGCGATTTGTCCCATGTTTGACCATACTATTCGTACCAATGCGTTCCAAGAAAAAATTCTCGCGATGAGGCATCTGGTAGACCGCTTCATGAATAAATAATAAAGAAAGTGACATGAAATCATTTTTTTTGTTTTAAGAAATAAAAAAGGTTTTGAAATAGGCCTTCAGAATGCTCCCTGCGATCCTTCATGGCCAGTTCACCTGAATGCACCTGGTTGCCGTTTCGGCTGACACTCATAACTGGAAGCGACAAGGTGCGAGATGTGCGTGAGCGGCCTGTGAGTGGTCGAAAGTCTTGTTGCTTTGATGTCAAGGCCACGAGTATTGAGTTCACTTTACGATGTGAGCTTGCTTGGCGTGCCCATTGCGAAGTATGGAAGCTGTACAGCACCTTGCAGTATCGTTGGCACATTGTGTTACAGAGCTGTCTGCACTACACAGAGACCGAGGCAAATAAAGCACATTGTAGACACTTTCTCTTACGTAAACCGGGACTACATTTATCAGCGGCTGAATGCTCTCGATTTGGCTCTGTAGCCTTTGCTGCACTGCCAAAGAATAAGAGATGCAAGTTAGAGCAAGTTGGTTGAGAGTAAGGTTTAGAAATGCGCTTTGCCATACCTCTCGCCGCTTTTGCCGGCACGGCCGGTGGCTCTTTCGGCTCGACCAGAGCATGACCCTTGCTGCTCGTGTCCTCCGACGACGCAGACTCGGACTTGGGACCCGCGATGGGGCTGTACTCGGGCGGCGGAGTCGACTTCGCTTCCGAGGTATTCGCCATTCGGGCACCGTCTCGACTGATCGGTATAGGTGCTTGTTCGTCGCCGACGGCACACGTACTGCGTAAGCAAGTCACTGCGCGCGAGGCATGCGTGGGAAGAAAGGCTCTAGCCAGTGCGGGCTCATTTGATCGGATCACGTGTGCTCCACCGGATGCCCATGCCACGCGATGCGTCCCAGACGCCAGCCAGCATCGTGCACGCATGGCGTTGGAACGGTGCCGCTCTGACGGAGGGAGCAGATCCTCAGGTGTCAGTTCTGTCTGCGTCACGAAGAGCTGGTAACGTTCCCACAAGCTGCCATGGAGCCTACTGTAGTACTACTGGCGGGTATGCAGGGTGTCCCACGTAACTTAAGCCAGAGTTTCAAAATATGTTGCAATACGTAATTACGACGCGACCAAATGCATGTTGCTCCCTGTTGCCTGGAGTTAGACAATTTTTTGTGTTATGAAATATTGTTTAATTATATCTGCTTTATCAACATACTTTTGAAGGAACAAAGATGGATAAATAATTTCAATGAGAAAGTTGTAAATCGTTTCGCAAAACGACGTCCGATTACATAGTTTTGAACTTTATATCTGTTAGGTACTAGCGTTTTTCTGCTAATTACAAACGCCCGCGCAATACAAAAAATATCACGTGACAAACCCGCTCGTGCGCCAGTGCGCACGATGATTCTAGTGCTCCCTAACGTTCCGCGTACGAACAACCATAACATTTGCCCTATTGTGCTGTCTCAGCAGGCCCACAATAATAGTGGTGGCCCTACGATGAACTCGTTTTGCTATCGGCCACAAAAACGATGACCGCTGTGGCTGCTTATGAATGTTATAAACCGGTACGAGGGAAGCGTGTCGTTCGTACACGGAACATTAGGAAGCACTAGAATAGTTGTGCACACTGGCGCACGAGCGGTTTTGTCACGCGGTATTTTTTTTTTGTAATTCGCGGGCATTTGTAATTTGCCGAAAAACACCGATACTTAACGTATATAAAGTTGAAGACGCTATTTGGACGTTTTAAAAACCGATCTACAACATTCTTATTAAAATATTTTATCTATCTTTGTTCCTTCAAAAGTTTGTTAATTAAACATGTGTAATTAAACAATATTTGAGAACACAAAAATAGTCTGACTAACTCCAGGCAACGGGGAGCAACATGCATTTGGTCCCATCGTAATGACGTGTTCCGGCATATTTTTAAACTCTGGCTGAATGCACATGGGACACCCTGTATATACATACTTCTTTCATACATCACTTTCGTGATAGTGGTGCGGATATTAAACCTCGTGACACGGGCTAGCTGGCACCCAGACATTAAACTGTTTGTGCGAACGTTGAGTGACCTGTGTCTCCCGACGCCAAGAGCCATGTGTCGAGCTAAGTTTGCATTCGCAATAAAGAGAAAAAGAGATGTAAAAACATGTGGAGCATTTCAGTACGATTTCACTGCGATGCATTTTGAAAACGCGCAGCCGTTGATGCTAGAACCTTTATGCGCTTGCAGCAACCATTTATTATCGTATTGTTTAAGACGTACTATATAGTTGGCTGTGTCATGATGTGATGATTTTTGTTTAATGTCCGCACAGTAATAATAATATCTACAGTTTTACGTCTGAATATCACAATATGATTATGAAGGATGCCGTTGTGAAGGCTCTGTAAATTACGACTATCTTGTGTTGGTTGATTCGCACTGACATTGCACAGTACACGGGCCTCAACTATTTCGTCTAACTTCCGCACAGTTAAATAGAGATAAACGAAAGAATGAAGTACGTAAAGCAAATGCATTAGCTCTGAAATAATTGAAACATGTGCAACCACCACAGCAATTGTCGTGTTCTCATAAAAAAAAACCATCGGGCACCAGAAGCGTAGCCGGAAACTTTTTCCGGGTTGGGGGGTGGGGACAAGAGATCTGTTTGAAAAGGACATTTCTCTCCGAGTCCATGGCAGACAAAATTTCAGCAAGATGGCGGGGGGGGGGGGGGGGGTGTGTAGGCGCCGGTCCTGTGTGCCACCCGCTGGCAGCGCCACTGTAGACACAGAAACAAAACGCATGATGCACTGTGAGTCCTTGTGTTTCCATCTGCTTCTGTTGCTTTGTGGCCGCTGTTATGGCAAGCTCAGAAACCAGAGTGGGCAGTCGTGATGCCCCTTTCACATGGGCACACGCTAACTTCGTTTAACGTCCTCGTCGTTATGTCGACATAGATGAGGTCCTTGTGATACGGTCTCCCTTACGGCAAGAAAGATAGACGGAGCGTTTTGCAAATGGAGCTTAGTGTTCTCCGTTAGCTGCGGAACGACGTTATTATTTGCAGCTCCAGAAAACGCTTCATGTACGGGCAACAGTCATCGAAAAAACAAAGATGACTGCGCCTAACAGGGTCAACGTGGTACTTTCGTTTGGCGCTCTGCTGAAGTTTCTTGACATTTGTGCCCGATTACGACAATTTAATTGATTCGTCAAAGGCAAAAAATGCTGGCCGTGGACCCCCTAATTTACGTCGGCATAAAGGATTGCACTGGCGAAACAGCGGAAACAGCTCTGCTGTGCGCTGAAACATTGAGCCTATTCAATGAAACGTATCAAATTCAATTCAAGCTATGAACCTGTCTAGCGACGCAAAGGTTGAAGAAGGCACCTGCACATGTGTAACGGGCCGCTCCGAAAGGTTCGAGCACTTCTGCGTTGCGTTGCTACAGTGCTGCAGGCAAGGCCTCACCAGGTTTCGAGATAATTGCACTGCGACTCTTACAGCCAATTGCATGTGTCCCATGGAGTTCCGTTCTCCCGTAAAACTGTGAATACGCATGCCGTTCACTTTATTACAGAACGGCGCTATGTCTGGGCCAGTGTATATTCAGATATCACAAATGGCAGTTTTGATTCTAAGGGGAGTGCTCCTTTTTTTTTTTGTTCCCCGATCCATGTTATTGGGTATTTAATGAATAAGGTCATGTGCTTTCGAGCACTCGCTCGTTCCTGTTAGCAGTAGTTGTATTCAAAGCAGATACATTCACATAACGCTCCAACATACATGTTCGTGCGTTACATATTCGGGAGAAATTATTACAACAGCTTAAATTTGAGAATGGGTAGCACTACGAGTTTCGCCGCAAACAAGCATATGCTAAAAATACAGTCCCACACGCAACCCATGAAATTTCCCGAAGCGCTTGCTTATATAAACAAAACTGTGTGTACTCCGCCCTCAGAGGTGCCAGAATACTGATAATAATGCGCACGCGCTAAGTATTGGTGTACTCACCGAGAAGAATTACGTCGTGGCGAGCGAGTTAATTGGAACAAGCTACCATAGTGCCCGTCATCTTTTTACGAATGCATAACTTTCTGATTCGCGCCGTTGTTGGTCGCACGTCGTCAGCATTCTGTGGAAAGTGATAGAAAGATACATTAATTTTCATTTTTCCACCGTGATGCCACGCATTTTGGCACACAGCAATTTTCCTTGGAAATCGCTTTCCGTTGTCTGAATCACGTGTGAGGCATCGTGAAAATAAAGCAAATGTGTGACCGCTTCTCAACGCGCGCAACGTGGTAACATATCTCCTTGCAAGGTTGACCCTGTTTGTCTCGTTTCCAGGCGCAGCCACTAGATGGCAAGCGCTCAGTTGAAAATGCCAATACCGTCGTCCCCAGTGGCCTGTTGGTGAGAAAAAAAATATACCAAAACAAAATTACCGTAGTGATAAGAGTAATACATTTTGGCAATATGCAACGTACTTTCGTTTCGGGGCTCATTCGTATGACGTGCTTACCGGAACCATGGTGATAACGCGAGGAAAGTACTCGAAGTAAATGACGACTGCTGTTGTGTGGCGGAAACACTCTCCGAATACTAGATTTTTTATAGTGTAGGGCTAAGGGGACCAAAGTGGCTGGCTGTCTGCATTGCTACGTTAAGTGTGTGCGTTTTTATTTAAAAGATATTTTCATGCTTGTTCGCTTCAGACCTATATCCTAATAACTTTTCGTTATAAAAACCGCTCAACGAATATTCACACACAAAAAAGAACTAGAGGTGAAATCATAATACTTCTGCTTAAATCGAACAGCACAGACTGAGCCTCTCGCGACAAATGTTACAACCTTGTCATTGCCATGTGACACTGCCTCAATACGTCACCGTCAAACTTCCTAACCAAGTTCATCATCCACAGAGATTAGCATAGTTCGCGGGTGCCCATGTGACAGGGATATAAAAAGCGCTCCTTCACCAGAGCTTCTGTAAGGTAGTTGGGAACATATCACATGACCTCAATTTGTGTTTGTGCCTGCCAGCTATAGCATACCCTAAATATGGAGAGCCGCTATAGTTGACCGGACAAGAACACACCAACATAGGCGCAGTATAGCTGTATACCCTGAAACGCTTTTCTCTCGCCGACAATCTTGCACTTACTTAGCGTTTAAGATAGTAACAGACAAGCACTACGCGCCAAACGCAAGTAATAGACTCTGCGCTTGTGTATTTCAGAACACCTGCCGTTTTTCTTTACAAGATTCTGCTCGCACTTTCTTTGAAGGTTGGCTCCGTGAACATTTCGGTCTGACGTAACACAGCCAGTGGTGTAACTAGGCCGCCCCTACAGGTTGAAAACCTGTGGTGGCATGCCACCACACTCTAGCAACACTCCCTTCCTTCACTTTCTTCTCCCCTTGTGCCGTCCCTGAGGCTAGAGACTCCTTTTATTAGTTAAATATTGCCCCTTTCCTTCAGCAAACTATAGCACAATCTTCTGAGAGCATGGGGCTCCTAGGAAACACATATAAACAAGCAGCCCGTAGCTCCTTGCTCTTATTCAAGCCTATGAAAACTAATAAGATAAATGGGTCGATGTATAAGCCTGTTTCCAGCTAAGCACTGTTTTGATCATGAACGTATACGTATCCAGAGTCGTACACAAACCCTTGCTTTTTTTGTCTTCGTTTTATTTGTGGACTGGCATCTGTTTGTATGTGTGCGCATATATACACTCTTACAAATAATATAATATCGGCGCGGTGGGAGGTTGGACCTTTCTAACTTCTTTCTAGCTTCGACACTGAACTTATTGCTTGAAATGGCCGTTTTCTTCTGGTTCGGCTCAAACCAATTTTGTTCTTGAACACGTATTTGAAAATTTCAAAAGAAAGTGTTGTCCGCGGTCTTGTCGCTGAATGGTTGCGATCGAGAAGCTTTTTACGAAATCATCGAACACGTTAGTCTCTATGTTTACAGCGAGCTTTCATGCGCCAACGTAGATGACGAAATGAAAAAAAAAAGCTAAGTATAGACTTTGCTGCCATGATTCATTCTTATTTTTTTTTTGAAAGCAGAAACTTGCTCACATACTAAAAATATTATCCGGAGTCTGCGATATGATTATGAGAAATGCCACAGTGGAAGGCCCCGGAAATTTCGACCACCTGGAGTTTTTTAACGAGCACCTTAATCTAAGTACACGCGTCTCAAACATTTTTGTCTCCATCGAAAATGCAGGATTTGATCCGGCGGCCTTCGGGTTAGCAGTCGAGTGCCATAACTAGTGGACCACTGCGGCGGGGTGATACCGCTTTCTTCCATCAAATTGTGTCACCTCTTCTCATTTTTCTCTATGCACCGGTACTTCCCCCATGGCAGTTGTACCGGTCAGCATTCGTAGGATGGGCTTGACTATATAATAAATGCTGTACCCAAGTAGTTTTGAGAAGGCTTCGAGGTGTTTGCGTCTTTCCTTAGAGAAGAAGGTGTAACGTGTGAACTGTTGTCGTTCCCCAAACTAACATTTGCGTTCCTAGTCTGGCGAGTAGATCGCCTTCTCGGAAATTCTTGGATCACGTGATCATTATGTAGTAGCATATGTCGATTTTCTCGTGCGTGTATCCAGTGGTGGGCTTCGCGCACAATACAAGAAGTAGAACTGCAATGGCAATGTGTCCTATTGTGATCACATCCATGCCATTATTGCTGTGAACTGAGTTTCAAGAAAACAGCAAATTGCGATAAACTAAAGGATATGCAATATTGATTGATATGATTGATAAGTGGGGTTTCACGTCCCAAAGCCACTACATGATTATGAGAGACGCCGTAGCAGTGGGAATCCAGCAAGCGATCGACTTTGCTTTCACTGATTGTTACTCCTGCTATTTCTTCCTCCAGGGCCTCCTTTATCTGCCTTAAAGTAAATGTATAGTTTTCGCCGACAATTCGTCTTGAAGTACTCACAACGTCATCTCCAAGCTTCTTTTTCGAACCGCCACCATGCTTTGATGCTTCTCTGTCGGTAGCGGCAATCCATATTGCTGTTTTATGCTGATGTCTAGAGTTTCGGCCAGTTGCTTCAGGTCACCGCCACGCCTGTAGACGTCCACAATCCTAACCCTGTCAACCACCGATACTCGGCTGTTTTTTTTTTTTTTTTCAACGAAGTTTGTCTGAGTTGTTAAAGTTTGGTCCTCGTTTGCGTCCAGCGGTGACTTCAAGCAAAGCTTTCTTGTCGTCTGCAAATATGCCCCTACAAAAACACACGTGTTACAAGCAAACACGCTTCAGCAACACTAAGCGTCGTACGTTACATGAAAACCGTAGTATCTCCTTTCATGCTTTTATGAAAACTTAATTCCACATGAACCTAATTAAATGCAAGTTTAGTTTTTTTAAAGTGGTTATTTCTGATTAAAAAAAATAATGTCATCTGTCGGTCACTGTTTTTCTCACTAGGCTGATCAGATGACTTCAATGGATATAGTGTACATACATGATTAGCCGGAATAATGCAGTAGCGATGAAGCATAGACTAAAATTGACTTTATGATCAAATACGTTTAGTACCCGTAAATGTAATTCCTACACACTGGTTTTCTATTTCGAAGCTATGACACCAAAACGTTAGTGGAAAATAGCACTGCGCTCTTCATTTCATAAGCGCTAGCATGATATAGGTGAGAGAAAAGTTCCTCTTGTAACTTCATGTTTACATTATTCTGATATTTATACTATATAAAGTGGCGGACTATGTATTTATGGTGCATGGATTAAATTGACTGACTCCTGACTTAAACTCATTGGCAATTGAATTAAACATGGTGGCACTTGAACTAAACTCACTGGCACGCGGCCTGATTGAGTTGGCGCTTGAAATAAATATGTTGGCGCTTGGATTAAATGGTTGGCACAAGAATTAAAAGCGCGGCACTCAAAGTATTTCTGTGGCGTGCAGATGATTTAAGCTGGCACTTGAATTAAAGTTAGCGGGAAAACCTCAAAATCATTGCTAATGGTTGTCGCTGTTCGTGTCGCATTTCATGCCCATAGTACCAACATATCTTGACGTTTCTCGTAACGATCGCAAACGCAGTCCAGCCATGCTTTGCGAAGAGTTAATCATCTTGATATTTTTCTCCTTCATTTTGTTTTGTTTTCTTGCTTCTACCGGAAAGCACGTTCGCAACAACAGCATCCAGGTGTACAGTCTGACTACAGTGACGTTGACATCGTTTATATGAGCCAGCCCCGCAACGATTGTGTGTCGGATTTCACACAGGCTCTGCCACTGTGCTGCAGTGTGTTATGAGGCGATGGTTTTGATCTCAGTTACATTTCTTCACTGGTTCCCTCCCACCTGCTCTTCGAATGCGTCCAGCATTTCAGAGGCAGACTGAACCGCTCTGCACGGATCTGCTCTCACCGCTCTGCCACGACACGCTTCACGGCAGGGCGCCTCTGCTCGAGTTCTCTAAAGCGAAGGCGTCATTGATAAAAATAAATAAATACGCATGTGCATAAACAGTATTCGGCAGTCGGACACCTCGCGTATGCCGTCGACGAAACGACGGAGTCGGGCTTCGTTCGCAGAAAGAGCTGCTGCCGCCGCGAGTGTTCGAGGGATCGATGCAGACTCACGAAATGCGATCCCGCATCCATGTTGAAATCTTCGCTGCGAGGTTCAAAGTCTGCAACCACATCCATCGCAGCATTAATGAAAGCCATGACTTCAGTGCATCACGCGTCCAAGCAGCGGCCCATTGCACGTGTTGTGACGTGGTGGCGCTTTCTATTTCGCTGCGAGAAATCAAACTCGCGACAACATGCCTTCAGCGCGGATTCTGAGGCGAGACACGTTGAGATATTCGGCCTCTTTTTTATTTTATTTGTTAACTTATCTTTTCACACCCAACCAAACCTGCACGCATTGTTCAATGCCCCTGCTCGTTCCACGTGAACTTGACCGTTCTCGTTAGCGTAGCTTTAAGTTCCCTAATGACTGGGCTTATCGAATGCCCAAGCAGGAAAGTTACACCAGAAAAGATCTGTACGCTAATGTTTTACATACTACCTTGGGGGACAAGGCGATCGGGAACATTGATTTCAGCTGTCGGTTTCAATGAAGCTGAGAGCTTCAGTGACATTTTAGTTTCTGCTAATACAGCTCAAGTTTTTGCGTTTGATGACTCATGTAAACGGGTTTTAGTGACTGGCCACATGAGATAATATCAGTGTCACCCGGTCGATATAGTATACGGCACAAAACACACAGAAAACAGGTTTCAAATTTCTACCATCTACATTTTAAATACATTTCCCTATTCCATATATGGGCTCTTTCTGAAGGCGATTTGGCATCGGGATTTCAACAACATATATCTACTTAGAAAATGACTAATGTACAGTTATAGTTTACCGTTAGCGTTTGTTGTGGAGAGAGCCTTACACTATAACGGGACAGTGTTTACATGCTACGGCTTGGACGGTGGCACCGCCTATAGGAGGGTGAATAAGTGAAAGAACAGTGAAAAGGAAACAAAACGAGAGTGTTTGCCTGAGTTACCGGTCGAAGCAGTCTTACAAGCTTTTTTATTAGTAATAAAAGTGAATAAATTTGGACCACGCTCCAAATGTGAAAACACTCATGTTGATAATTCGTTTACATCTATCTTCTAGTTATGCCTAGAGACGTTCGAAATGGGAAGTTATAACGAAAATTACGCTAACTTATCCGTAATACTAGGTCCTCGAAGCTAACTGGAGACAAGCGAAGCCCTTTCAAGCAGTCGCTTCCTACGAAGTGGATCTTTACACAACTATGCCAAATCATTTCGAAGCGGGCGTCCGAAACCACCGCCATATTTCACGTACACTACGTAAACCACGCTAACACGGTAACGTTAAGTCAGAAAAATAGCCTGCTTACGGTGAGTGGTACGGATCAAGTACGCTACTGCGCATGCGCACTTCGATCCCGCAATCCTAGTAAGCTCGTTATCCCACTACGCCCGGTAAACTATAACTGTTTATTACCTGGACGATGTGACTGAAATGCAGTGTTTTGTTTTTTAGTTATGTGTCAACCCATGGTGACTGCAAGAGTCCCCTCAAAGGTAAAAAAAAGGGCTATAGACGAGTCATACTGTGCAGCCCATCACCGCACCTATTTATGGAAAAAAGAAGAAAACTGTGACGAAGACAGCCACGTGTGGGTCACGGTTCATCGGCGAGAGGTTGGCGGGCCACGGGTATGAGAACCCTCCTCTATACAGGGCCGCCAAGGGCGGAAATGCATGACCCGAGAGCAGCAGAATCTCTCGTAATGCACCTGCGCCATCTTATTTGTCATGTATAAGGAACGTGTTTTCTTAACAACCATTCGTAACCACCAAAATTCGCACTGGCGTCGCACAATAGATGTGACAACACGATTTCCCGGACTAATTTTTGGTCACAACGATAGCATTCATGAAAAAAAGTAGGCACAGTATGCAGATTTGATTTAAGTAATACACGGTTTGAAAAAAAAAATAGATTTACAGAGATCTATCAAAAACAATAAAAACAATTTCTTTGACTACTTCATCGTTCTCTTTTGTTCAGATGTAGGCGATTCTCGGCTGCTGACCCGCAGGTCGCGGGTTTGGGTCCCGGCTGCGGCGGCTGCATTTCCGAGGGAGGCGGAAATATTGTAGGCCCGCTCAGATTTGGGTGCACGTTAAAGAGCCCCAGGTGGTCGAAATTTCCGGAGCCCTCCACTACGGCGTCTCTCATAATCATATGGTGGTTTTGGAACGTTAAACCCCACATATCAATCAATCAATCAGGTGTAGGCGATTTAAAAATTTGGTATGTTTCGCGTAAAGCTACACGAGAAGGTCGCGACAAGGTCAATTAATTCTGTCGCATTTTTCCTATAGTCTTGTCGACTTTTGATATGTAATATGATGCGTGGACGTCCAAGATGGCTTTAGTCCACTCTAGTAAACAATCTATCAATCAATCAATCAATTTTTCAATTATTTAATTGATCAAACAATTACCAACCAATCAATAAAAAATCACTCATTCACTTGCCCAAAACAGCCAGATTGGTTTTCTGCATAAAACAACAATATTGACGAGAAAAAAATCAGCAGGTGAAACGGACACTGAAAATCGATGATATGCGAAGCACGAATGACTAAGGTTGATATGTCACTTTAAAATCAGCACAGCGTTACCAGGCGGACGTAAACTATGCCACACCTCACTTCCATGCCATGATTGTCATGTTTGCGCCTGGCATTTGGTTTCGTCGTCTGTTCACATCACGATTGATAGATATGTGGGGTTTAACGTCCCAAAACCACTATATGATTATGAGAGACGCCGTAGTGGAGGGCTCCGGAAATTTAGACAACCTGGGGTTCCTTAACGTGCACCCAAATCTGAGTACACGGGCCTACATTTCCGCCTCCATGGGAAATGCAGCCGCCGCAGCCGGGATTCGAACCCGTGCCCTGCGGGTCAGCAGCCGAGTACCTTAGCCACTAGACCACCGCGGCGGGGCATTCTCTGTTCACATCACGTAATAGCAAACTTTGTATTTGTTAAGGCAGCGAAACGGCCGCGAGCACGCTATGAGCGTAGTATGTAGTCATGTTTCACACGACATGCATGTCCTAATTATCACCATTTCATCAGTAATATACCTTTTTCATTCATTGACGTCTCGTAATACCATATTTGGTATACGTGATGCTTGCGAAATGGCCGCAAGTGCATCACGAGGGTGGCATGTAGTCATGTTCTTACATGACACGCATCTCATGATTATCATGTTTCCACCAGTCACATACCTTCTGCATCCATTCAAGTGACGTAATACCAAATTTAGTAAATGTGAAGCGTAAAAAACGGCCACGAGTGCATCATGAGTGTGGCATGTAGTCGTGTTGTAACATGACACGCTTGCCATGATTATCATGTTCGGGCGTGTTATTTACCTTCGTCACTCATTCCCACCACGTAATGCCCAATTTTGTATACGTGAAGCTAGCAAAACGACCGCGAGCGCACCAAGAGCGTGGCATATGTATTCATGTTTTTACGTCACATGTATCTCATGAATATTATGTTTGCACCAGTCCCCCGCCTTTAACTCATTCACGTCCCGCGATACGAAATTTGATATATGTGATGCTAGCACAATGGCCGCGAGTGCAGCTTGAGTGTGACATGTAGTCATGTTCTTAATTGGCGCGCATGTAATGATTATCATGCTTGCACCAGTCACGTACCTTCGTCATCCATTTACGTGACGTAATAACAAATTTGGTATATGTGAAGCTTAGGAAACGGCCGCGAGTGCATCATGAATTTGGCATGTACTCATGTTCTTGCATTACACGTATTTCATGAATATCAAGTTTGGACGTGTCATTTACCTTCGCCGTCCGTTCCCGTCACGTAATACCAAATTTGGTATATGTGAAGCTAACGAAACGGCCGTAAGCGCATCATAAGCGTGAAAACATTTGAAACTTGAAACACTTGAAACAGTGCAAAACCGGGCGGCAAGATTAATCTTTTCAGATTATTCATATCAGTCATGCCAAACCGAAGATAAATCTCGTGCTAACCTTGCCACCCTTTCGTCACTCCGCTGTGTTGCTCCTCGGTGCCTGTTTTTCAAGTTCTATCATGGATCACCTCGTACTCCCATCATCAAAACAGCCGATCGTCATTCAGACAGAATAAATCACGGGAAACTGTTTACCCGCCAAGTGCTGACACCACTGCGCAAACTTTCATCCTTTTTTGTCAAGAGAGCAAAAGATTGTAATTGCCTTCCTCCTCACGGTGTACACCACTCGAGTATCGCAAACTTCGAAGCAGCGATCGAACATCTACCCCTTTAATCTATTTTTATTGCCAACCCGCTCACGTAAAACCCCTTCATTGGTGCCTTTGAGGTTTTGTAAATAAATAAATAACTAAACAAATAAATCAATGTAGTCATGTTGTTACATGACACGCATCTTAACATTATCATCTTTGCACCAGTCACATACATTCGCCATTCATTCAGGTCACGTAACACAAAATTTGGCATATGTGAAGCTTCGGAAATGACCACGAGTGCATCATGAGTTTGGCACGTAGTCATGTTCTTAAGTGACACGCATCTAGAGATTATCATGTTTGGGCATGTCACTTATCTTCGTCGTCCGTTCCCGTCACATAATACCACATTTCGTATATGTGAAGCTAGCGAAACGGCCGTAAGCGCATCATGAGCGTGGCATGTAGTCTTGTGGTTACATGACACGCATCTCATGATTATCATGTTTGCACATATCTTCGCCATTTATTCACGTCACGTAATACTGAATTTCATATATGTGAAGCTTAGAAAACTACCATGAGCGCACCATCAGTGCGGCATGTTGTCATGTTCTCACTTGACACGCATCTCTTGATTATCATGTTTGGACGTGTCATTCACCTTCGCTATCCATTCACGTCACGTAATACCAAATATGGTATATGTGAAACCTCGGAATCGACCAAGAGCACATCATGAATTTGGCACGTAGTCATGTTCTTGGATGACACACATCTCAAGATTATCATGTTTGGACGTGTCATTTATCTTCGTCGTCCATTCCAGTCACCTATTACCGAATTTGGTATAGGTGAAGCTAGCGAAACGGCCGTAACGGCTTCATGGTCGTGGCGTGTAGTCATGAGATGACACGCATCTTATGATTATTATGTTTGCACCAGTCGCATACCTTCGTCATTCCTTTACGTCAGGTAATACCAAATTTGTTATATGTGAACTTACGGAACGACCACGAGCGCATCAAGATTGTGGCATGTAGTCATGTATTTACATGACAAGCATCTCTTGATTATCATCTTTGGATGTGTCACTTACCTTTGTCGTCCGTTCCCGTCACGTAATACCAAATTTGGTAAAGGTGAAGCTAGAAAAAAATGGCACCATATCCACGGAGTGAATGATGGAGAGTGCACAGTAAAAATTTTTACACCCAGAAGGGTGTAAATGAGCTTGTCGCATGGACGACACCCTAAGGGTGTTAATTCAGCACCTTCCAAAAAGGATGCTTTACCATGCACCCTTAGAATAGGGTGTACATGTAAAAAAACTGTAGGGTGTTACAAAAACACCCTTAAGGAAGGGTGCCTTCGATGTCCATCACTTTTTTAGCACCCACTGAGGAGGGTGCGAGAAGGGTGCACAAGGGTGTTGAGTGCCCATGGCAGGGGTGGCAGTATTCTTTTATACTGCACTTATAGATATCAGCATGCACTGATTAAACACTACTTGAAGAAAGTGGTCGTGATTATCGATGGTGCGCCACCTGTCGAGCTCCATTCATTGCGTGTGGGCGAAAATATAAACGCGTACAATCGTGTATGAACTTGTGCTGGATCTATATATACTTCACAGTATATGCATAATGCGTGTTACAGAAAATGAAGCCTTGCTGCCCTTGCATATTGCGTTTATTTAATAGGCAAATAAAACAAACTTTTCTTCTGCCGCACAACTTTTTCACCAGATATACGTTCACGCATATGTACACTACACATGCAACACCTCAAATGTTTATTAAATTTTTTCAGTTTCACTTTATTGACAATTCTTTGCAACATACAATTACACTGGTTTCAGTTTAGTATACTGCTTCAAGTACATAGAGACTACAAATGAAATACACGCTAATGTATCCCTATGATTCTTTCAAGTATCTACAATCCCAGTGGTTTCCAGTTTAATACTCCTTCGTGTACACAATCCGTTAATAGGAATGAAATACAGGCAAATATATACTTATGATTCTTTCAAATATATACAATCACCATGATTTCACTATATACGCCTTCATGTACACAATTGTTCCCAAGAAGTGATGCACACAAAAATATATATGGATGGTGTTTTCAAATGTATACAATCACAGTGGTTTAAGCTTTGTATTCCTGGATGTATAACAATTGGTTATGCGAAATGATGTACATGCAAACATATACGGGTTTTCGCACATATAACTTTAGCGAATACTTAAGAAACCAATACAATGATCAGAAACACAATAAGCTAAAAACGAACACAAAACTGAGTCAGGACACACAAAAAACAAAAGAGGTAATGCATAATTATGGCTAATGACACAGCTGGGTCACTTTATGCCAATGTCCCAGCCATTTTGGCAACCATCTCAAATGTATTCGAAAAACTCGTGCTGCATTGAAAATAGTGAACTTCTCGAATATTTCGGAGAGGAAAAATACTTGGTCACGTGGCTGCCTTCTGAACTTCCTGGAATGCCGTCTAGGTGTTGTATGTGAAAAATTTTATTTTAAAAGCACCGCTGCTTTCCATACGAAACACGGTCTACGTGTTACGTAACAAGAGCTAAATTTGGGAGAGTTGGTTCATCGTGGTTGTGAGCTAGTCACAGCGCGACAACTTTAGGAAGAGCCAGAAAGGACAGGAAAGAGCACCGACTGTCAACTGAATTTAATGAATGTGCTACGAGCGCTTTTATACGGAGTACAAGAACCGTGTTCATGCGCGACGACACGTGTGAGCACTACAAAATAATCTTAATTGTGAAAAGAATACTTTCTCTCGGAAAGGATAAGTGAACGTGTAGTGATGCACTGATCATTGGTTTACCTGATAAAAAATACTTCTACAAACGTTAAATTGGCATTAAGTAAACCTATTATCGTGACGAATGGGGCGTGATTGACTATTCCTGTTGCTGTTTAGTACACACACTTTTGAAAGCTTGCAAGGGGTGGAAAACAACACGCTAATATCATATCTGCTGGCTATTTTTTTAATTGTGAGACACGTGGTGTGGTATAACATGCAAAGGTTTTGGTAATTGTTTTTTGTTGGTCCTGTCTTCTTTAACTTTACTTTCTGCAGGAGGGTTTTGCAAACGGGTGTGATGATTCTGTTGGGATACCCAGCATGTTTTAGTCTTTTAATCTGATTTTTAAGCCTGACCTCACCCTTGTGCTAACATGACTTCTGAAGGGTGGCCTGAATACATGTGGAATCAATTCCTCTTTCTACTAATTTTGAATGCCCACTATCAAAAGGCAGAACATTCTTAGCACTCCTGGGCTGATAGCACCAGCCAATACCCCAACAGCATTATCACACCTGTTTGCGAAACCCTCCTGCAGAAAGTAAAGTTAAAGGAAACGAGACCAAAAGAAAAAGAGAATGACCAATCACCTTTGCATGTCACACGGTACTACGTACATAAGGTGTCTCACAATTTTAGAAAAAGAGCCAGCAGATATGACATAGTTGTTTTCCACCCCTTGCAAGCTTTCAAAAGTGCATGTACTTACAGCAACAGGAATAGACAATCTTGCACCATTCGTCACTAGAATAGGTTTACTGAATGCCAATCTAATGTGTATGAGATACCGCTAACACGTGGAAAAGTAAACATAGGACAAACTGGTCAATGCTTCAATGATCAAGCAAGACAGCATGCTTTAAATGTTAAGAAGGGCTATAGTAGTCTCATGGCCGGACGCCGTAAAAAATGTAAGTGTAGTCCTAGGTTTCATAAATCACGGTTTTTGAAAAAAAAAGCAAGCAGAAAAATGAGAGATTTCAGAACTCTTTATCAGAAAGGCCAAGGATCAATGCATCAGTACACCTTCACTTATCTTTTCCGAAAAAAAGTATTCTTTTCTCGGTTAAAATTATTTTGTCATGGTCACACATGTGTTGTTGCAGATGAGCCCTGGTCTTGTGCTCAGTATAAAAACGCTCGTAATACCTTCAATAAAATTCAGTTGACAGCGCTCTTCCCTGTCCTTTTTGCGATAAGATTTTTATTACAGAAAGAATTTCATTTTCTTACAGTTTAGGTATAATGATGAGTTTTCATTGTATCACAACATGGAGCAAATTGCAACTCAATACGGACAAAAATCACGATTTTGTGAAATTCGTGATATTTTCTCGTATATTTCAGCAGCTTGAGAGGTATAAAGATATTTTTTCCTCAAAATATACCTTCTGTGGAGTAAGTATTCACTGCTCAGATATTCATACAAAGTGCAATATTGCAATAAAAAATGCAAACATAACACATTTTGGCTCTATTCTTAGAAGCAAATGAGGCAAAAAAATTTCACTATTATTATTGAGCTTCAAATACCTTACAGAAGCACATTTACTTAACAGGTAGACCGAATTCGCTTTAGAAAAAATAAGCGGTAGTTTTAAAACGAAATTTTCCACAAACAGCACACAAACGGCATTATGCCAGGAAGTTATAAGCCAGCCACATGAACAAAACTTTTTTTTCTCGCTGAAATATTCTAGCAGTTCACTGTTTTCAACGCAGTAAGTCAGCACATTTTTTTTTTCAAATACAATTCAGATGGTCGCCAAAGTGGCTGGGACATTTGGCATGGAATGGTCCAGCTATATTTAAGCAAAATAACTTACACAAATAACAATATTTGTTCATCCATCATGACCACACTAGAAAAAGTTGTTCAGGCATTGTGACACTAAAATTTTCAGCGTTGTACTGCCTGAACAACTTCTTTGATAAACTCCAAACTCACGCCGAGAAAAAGCCGCTCAATCACGGTGGTTGTTAAAGGCCTTGCGGCCGTAGACAATGTTGAAAATAAAAAAAATCAACTCATCAGTGCTGTTACTCCTTCTTCGTCATTACTGAGACGGAAGATTTTTCGGTTATCCATGTGGAGGTTCAGGAAGTAGGCTTGCTCTAGGCTGGGTCCGGGGTAGACTACGCAGGACGTCAGCGGCAGCCTCTCATCCTGTAATAAGAGCAAATATGACTTCTCATAAAAGGATGTTCGTGCTGTTCTGGCAGCACCATATATGAAGAAAGTGTAGTGTGTATCCCTCGAAATGGCGCGTAATTGACATTACACTGAACTCGAAGCATACAACCCATACATTCCAATAATTTCGTATGATAATGATAAGAGTTTTCCAGCATACAGCAAATTGCCGAAATGAGGTGAAGTGTAAGACTACAGCGCAAAAATGGCACTTACGAAAGCCTGAACTCACCTAAGAATTGAATTCCTTCTAGGGTAGTGAGCCAGTGTGAAAAACAATTCTTAAAGTACAACGTTCAGAACATGTAGCATTCATCAAAACGCACAAGAAACTTACCTCTTCATGTACAAACAGTGAAGACATCTCTGCTTTCTCTTTTACATGAGAACAAATGATCTTGGGCGTGGCACTAGCGAAGAGGTCTGCAAAAAAAAGTAAAAGATTTACTGACTTTAATCACGCCTCTAACAATCTGAGGAATTGTTACAAGTCACCAATCAGTGCAATTCTGACTGCCTCTATAAGGGCATCAAAAATGAACATTTTTCTCGTTCTTTCTACCCTCACAAGACGCTCCGTCAATGGAATCTAATCCAAATTTGACGCTGTGCTTCCTATTTGCCTGCTTTCTAGACGTAGGGCTGCGAACATGTGTTTTGTGCACCTAATCTAGCACACAAATTCGTCATCTATTATTCAATCATCTTAATTCATTGTAATTTGATAAAAGATGTGATAGCTCGTCCAGTGTTTAAAGAGTTGCGGGCCTGCAATAGGCACTGCATAGCACGTATGAAAGTATTTCTTTAAAATTTTTTTAAAAGCTTGCTTTCAGAAAAAGTGTCTGGAATATTTCGACAACCAAGCCCATCCTCTGATGGCAATCAGGGGCACGCTATTAGCTATTATTGACCACGGGATTTACAAACGTAACCCGTGCCTAAATACTCAGTTAAACACAATCAAGCAAGTAGGAGCGCTCGAACGACACCAACGCGCGCGGACGCCGTCTACGTTGCAGCAGCCATGGCTTATGCTAGAGCTACCGCACATAGCTCCCACAGTCACGTATACTCTCTCGATTCTGTTATAACGCCGAACGTTATCGCAGATGAAGGCAAAGCACGAAAACAGCAAACAGAAACGAGGGAAAACAACGCACGGCGATGGCCACAACAACGCGCCTTTGGGAATGTGCTAGATCTTTCGCTGTTGTTGGTGACACTTGTCCTAAATAGCTTAAAAGACCGAGGCGCACGTGCTGGGAGCATCGCGGAATATCAGCACCTCCAACTATACCGTCTTTAAGAAAAAAAAAAGCCATTTCGTACAGTGCGCCTCTGTACGTATTTTTTTTCTTTCTTTTTTTTACGCTTACACCTACAGAAGCACGTTGCACATTTGAGTATTAATAGAAATGTTATTACGATGTAGCCCAAAGCACATCTTAAAACAATATCAATCACTTTGTGCAGTGTAGAGACAATGTGCGATCAGCAACTAATCCCGCCCTTGTTAAGTGATCACATCACTCACTGTATGAGTGTTGCAGGCACTTACACAACATCGCGCATAGCAGTGTGAACTCGTTAAGTCACACGTTTAATCGGGCATCTGCAACAGGCCCGCGAACGCATGCTGTTGTAAATGGCTGGCAGCCTACTTCGGCAGAGCTGCTGCAGGCGCCCAGCTAGCGCTGTACGATTACTACCTAGGAAAGCAGTACACTCACTACTAACAGGCCCACGTTGTCCATGTCCGCCACTCCATGAATATTCCTTAATCCGAGCGTCACTTCGAACACGGTGTCATGCGTGACCACCATTGAATGCGCCTGTTCGCTAGAACTCGCACAGCGACCAAGACCCCAGACCAACGCAACGCATTTGGAAGACCGATGAGACAGAGAGAGCGACGTTGAGAGAGAGAAGGAGGAGGCACTGGCGGCGGCCGGCGCCGCAGCTGTCGACGCAGGTGCTCGGTGACGCAACTATTCGCTTATCTACGCCGCTGTTGAGGGGGCAACGCTGGCCGGGCTGAGCGGGGGGGGGGGGGGGGTGAGCTGGAAACCCGTCAAGACGGCGCCGAAAGGCAAACGCTATGGCGCATACGGCGGACGGCCGTTCGACGCGGAATGACTCCTTGTAAACGGCGACTCTCCTTCCAGCCAGTCGCACAGCCTCGCAGGTTATTTACCGGCCTCGGGTTCTTTGAGTATTTTGATGGAATGCGATTGCAGTGGGCGAAAAATAGTGAAGCAAAACTTGCGGAAAACGAAGTGCACCATGGAATGGCCAGAAACAATAATTATTTCGTCCTCGGTGGCATTAGCGGGAGAGCATCGCTACACCTTTTTCCAGAGGAATTTCTTTTCGCATTGTCTGTGTCTGGCAATTCCGCGTATGGTGCCGCAAACACTGAATGCGTAGTCGAAGCTGGAACAAATTAATCCACAGTCGCGGATGTTTAGAAGGCTTGTCACGCACCACGAAACGTGCCGAGGTTGTTATAACAAACTTTTTGCGGACCACATGATCAGCACATATTTCCATATGGTTGCCCAATGAGCTAGCTAAGCCCCTGAAACAAAGGCAGGGCACGTTCTTGTTAAACGTTGTTAATATAAACGATGGTTGTGCATAAGTACAGTGACAGCTTTCCGTGCGAATTGGTCATAACCCACGTTTTCGAGCGTAGAAGCGCCTCAGCGGACCTAATCAGCTACCACAGCAAGTTCGTAAGCAATGATGAGGTACGAAAATGTGCAGCTGTTTTCCATGTACTAAATAGTCCGTGTACAGTGCGTTGACCAGCGCCATACCTAAAGCCACCTCCCATATAGACTCCCAGTCTGAACAGGTGTGGGACCTTAAACACTGAGAAGCAGTGCCCCCCCCCCCCGCACACACACACACGAAATTTGAGGGCGCACGGGCTGATACACACGCATACTTATTCACAGGCGCACACACATACACGTATACACACATACGGCAACACACACACGCGACCGTAAACGCACGCATGCATGGGCGTACACATGTGCACAGGCACGCTTAACACAAGCACGGACTCGCACATACACGCGCACGCACACATGCACGGGTGTACACACAATCGCGCTTACACGCGAACACATGCGCAGGCTCACGCACACGCACCCATACTCGGGCGAACATTATGTTCCTGTATATAATCCACAGCAAACATGTAGCTTATAACCAACGCTAAGGTGAGCTTTCGTAACGTGGATTGCAGTTAATTGCCATTATAGATGAAACGCGATTTGCTCCTGCTGGCATTCTGCTGTATTCGGAGAGCACATTCACACATTCTAAAGTCTAGGCCGTCATTTAACGCAAGGTCCACATATTCGTGCAGTAGCTACGTTGCTCAGCCGCCAATCCGAAGGTCGTGGGTTCAATGCCGGCCGTGGCAGTCGAATTCAGATGGAGGCGAAAAGGTAGAAGCCTGTGCACTGTGCGATGTCAGCGCCCATTAAAGAACACCAAATGGTCAAAATCTCTAGAGCTTTCCACTACGACGACCCTCATAATCATATCGAGGTTTTTGAGACGTAAAATCCCAAATATTATAATTATGTGTTCTTCTTATGCTGCATATTCCATCTGATGAATCGTCACCTACACCCTTCTCAGGCACAAAAGCACCCTTAGAGCCTATTTTAGGGTGCTATCGAGGCAAGCCCCCAAACAAATGGGTGCTTTTTTTTTCAATCGACCATTTATGGGTGTTAAAGGGTGTTGCAAAGGGTGCTTTCTCGTAAAAGCACCCTTTTTACACCCTTTTGGGTGTAAAAAGTTTTATTGTGTGGGACGAAGCATCCGTCCGTCCATTCGTTCTTGCTTCCATCCATCCATGCGTGCGTCTGTGTGGCCGCCCGTGCGTCCATCCGCCCGTCCGTGCGTGTGTCTGTTCATGCGTCCGCACGTCAACCTGTACGTCCGTCCCTGCGCACGTCTATGCATCCGCTCCTGCATCCGTTCATGCGTCCATCCGTCCGTGCAGCCATCCGTGCGTCCGTCTATGCATCTGTCTGTGTGTTCGTTCGTCCACCTATTCAACACTCCCTACCTTCTCGCATGTTTTCATCATATATTCCT
Source organism: Rhipicephalus microplus (assembly GCF_043290135.1). NCBI lineage: Eukaryota > Metazoa > Arthropoda > Arachnida > Ixodida > Ixodidae > Rhipicephalus > Rhipicephalus microplus. Next base: position 425,244,589 of record NC_134710.1, on the reverse strand, counting down.
CATATAGAAGCACCGTCATCCAGCGGACATTCCAAGGACTGAACGAGAGGAGGCACACGCACACTTTCTTATGGCTTGCGCTTCGTGTCTACTTCCGACCTTTAACCACCTCGAGTTCATGGTATATACTAGTTCACAGTATTTATGGCGCTGTGGCCCAACGCTCGCTAAACCTTTCTAAATCTAAGGAGGTTACACCCAGCGAGAATAACGTAGCAACCCTTTCTTGTCAGATAGTGCTCAATGTACATGCCAACGGCTGCTAAGGAGTAATGAGAGACATGAGAGTTTACTTTTTAGTTAACGTGCACGCTGCGATTATTTTATTGTTCAACAACACACAGAAGCAATCTCCCACTAGGACCACCTTTGAGGTCAAAATCCAAGACTGGTTATACACTACTACGAGGAACAAACGGATGCCGCTTTAAGGAGTTTCGCCCCTAAAATGGACGTAAGCGCATCATCAGCGTGACATGTAGTCACTTTGTTAAATGACACGCATCTCATGATTACCATATCTGCACCAGTAACACACCTTCGCAATCCAATCACGTCACGCAATAACAAATTTGGTATATGTGAAGCTTAGGAAACCTCCACGAGTTCATCAGGAATGTGGCATGTAGTCATGTTCTTACGTGACACTCATCTCTTCATATCATGTTTGGACGTGTTATTTATCTCCGTCGTCGGTTCCCGCCCCCTAATAGCAAATTTGGTATCAGTGAAGCTAGAAAAACGGCTGTAAGCACGTCGTGAGCGTGCCATGTTGTCACTTTGTTAAATGACACGCATCTCATGATTACCATATCTGCACCAGTAGCATACTTTCCCAATCCAGTCACGTCACGTAATAACAAATTTGGCATATGTGAAGCTTAGGAAACGACCACGAGTGCGCCAGGAATGTGGCATGTAGTCATGTTCTTACATGACACTCATTTCTTCATGTCATGTTTGGACGTGTTATTTATCTCCGTCGTTGGTTCCCGCCCCCTAATAGCAAATTTGGTATCAGTGAAGCTAAAAAAACGGCTGTAAGCACGTCGTGAGCATGACATGTAGTCACTTAGTTAAATGACACGCATGTCATGATTACCATATCTGCACCAGTAACATACCTTCGCAATCCAATCACGTCACGTAATAACAAATTTGGTATATGTGAAGCTTAGGAAACGACCACGAGCACATCATGAGTGTGGCATCTAGTCATGTGGTTGTTACATGACATGCATGTCTTGATCATCATGTCTGGACGTGCGATTTACCTTCGTCGTCCGTTCCCGCCGCGTAATACCAACTTTGGTATATGTGAAGCTAGAAAAATGGCCGCAAGCGCATCATCAGCGTGACATGTAGTCACTTTGTTACATCCAAGCATCTCATGATTACCATTTCTTACCAATCACATACCTTCGCCATTCATTAACGTCCCGTAATACCAAATTATCACACGTGAAGCTTAAAAAACGACCATGAGCGCATCATGAGTGTGGCATCTAGTCATGATGTTGTTACATGACATGGATATCTTAATTATCATGTCTGGACGTTTGATTTACCTTCGTCGTCCGTACCCGCCACGTAATACCGAATTTTGTATATGTGAAGCTAGAAAAACGGCCGTAAGTTCATCATGAGCGTGACACGTAGTCATGTTCTTACATGACACGCATCTCTTGATTATCATCTTTGGACGTGTCATTCCGCTTCGGTATTCATTCACGTAACGTAATACCAAATTTGGTATATGTGAAGTCTATGAAACGACCATGAGTGCACCAGGAGTGTGGCGTACGTCATGTTCTTACATGACACGAATCTCTTCATTATCATGTTTAGACGTGTTATATATCTTCGCCGTCGGTTCCGCCCCCTAATACCAAATTTGGTATAAGTGAAGCTAGAAAAGCGGCTGTAAGCGCATCATGAGCGTGGCGTGTAGTCATGTTATATGATACGCATCTCATGTTTATCATGTTTGCGCCAGTTGCATACCTCCTCCATTCATTCACGTCGCCTAAAAACAAATTTGGTATATGTGAAGCTTAGGAAACGACCGTGAGCGCATCGTGAGTGTGGCATCTATTCATGTTGTTGTTACATGACATGCATATCTTGATTTATATGTGGGGTTTAACATCCCAAAAGCACCATATGATTATGAGAGACACCGTAGTGGAAGGCTCCGGAAATTTCGACCACCTGGGGTTCTTTAACGTGCACCCAAATCTGAGCACACGGGCCTACAACATTTCCACCTCCATCGGAAATGCAGCCGCCGCAGCCGGGATTCGAACCCATGACCTGCGGGTCAGCAGTCGAATACCTTAGCCACTAGACCAACGCGGCGGGGCAGCCAGCCACAGGTGGTCCAAGGGATACAAGGCAGCCCCGTTTCCAATCCAGCCCAGATAACACTCCTTCGGTCATTTGTATACCTGATCGCTTCAGTGGTGCCCCGCATGAAGATGTTGAAGATTGGCTTGAGCATTACGAACGCGTTGCCGACATCAAGCACTGATTTGCTCAGCAGAAGCTCGCCCGCTCGTACTTCACTCTCAATGACAGTGCTCACACGTGGCTTGAGAATCGAGAAGGCCGTATATCGACATGGGATGAACTTCGTCAGCAGCTGATTGACACCTTTGCTAGCGTCGACTGTCGAGAGCGGGCTCAGAAGTTGCTCGAGTTAAGGCTTCAAAAACCTAACGAAACATTGGCAATGTTTGCTGAAGACGTGACGCACCTATGTCGTCGTGCTCATTTCAATATGTCCGAGGAAAAGAAGTTGCGCTACCTTATGCGCGGCGTGAAAGAACAACTGGTCGCCAAACTTGTGCGCAATGCCCCAACTACCGTGGCGGATTTTATAAGAGAAGCCACTGCCATTGAGCGTGCTCTGCCCCAAACATCGAGGCAGTATGATCGCTCGTCCACTACCACCGCAATCAACGCCGCTTCAGTGACTCTGGACAATCAGGGCTCCCTACGTGACCTGATCAGAGATAATGTCCGAGAAGAAATTCAGAAGCTTTGGACTCCTTCAGTGGATACACTAGTGACCGCCGTTGCCGTAGTCTTTGTGATGAACTTAGGCACGCGTTTTCAGCAGCTGATCTCGGTTGCGAGCAGCGTCAAATGAGTTACGCTGACGCTGTCCACTGTCCACCACCTGTCTCGCCTATTACGTCATACTACCAGCCACCTGCAGCCACACCTTCGTCGCAACCTTTGCAGGAGGCTTTCAGACGTCGCCCCATGTCTTCGATGTCTTCCTTCCCCCACTTACCGCGCCTTACTCACCACCACAAGAGGACATGGGACGCCCACAATATCGCAGAACGGACGCTTGGCGCACTGTCCATCGGCGTCCTCTCTGCGCTTCAACTGTGGTGGTACCAGCCATATAGCTCGCTATTCTTGGTACCGCGACACATCGCTTCGCCCGTCTCGGCCAGGGTACAGCGGTCACCGTGCCAATGCCGACTACATTGTTCGCCATGAAGACCCTGACTTTCGAGGACCTCCAACAACGTGGTCACCCTATCACGAGTCGCTTCCCAACCGCCAGCCCAACTCTGCCCACAGGTCACGCTCTCCATCCCCTGCTCAGACATCGTCACCAAATCGGCGTACTTTTGCTGACCTTCGGGGAACAAGGTCGCCCAGTCCTAGCCGGGGAAACTAAAGGCGGTGACCTCTCGGGGTAAGCTCGCAGCCTGACCACGAGACGATAAATAGTCCCCAGTACTGCCACTACAGAATGATTCGACGCCGACGAATATTAACAACAAAGAAATGGTGCGTGCCGACCTCAATGTAATTATTGGTGGAGAGCAAGTGACGGCCTTAGTTGATACGGGTGATGATTTTTCCATAATAAGTCACAAGCTGGTCGATCATCTTAGAAAAGTAAAAACGCCATGGACGGGACCACATATAAGAAAAGCGGGTGGTCAATTGCTGCTCCCTACTGAAAGATAAGATGCACAGCAAGAATCAGCATAGCAGCTTCCTCTTTCGTCGCGACTTTCATCGTTCTCCCAGAGTGCTGCAAAGATTTAATTATAGAAATGGACTTTCTCAGGGAGCATGGCACAATAGTCAACATCCCGGACCACGTGGTTTCATTTTACGAGACTACTCGTTTGACTGATTCTTCATCACCAGAGCACAAATCCTTTCGTCTCAAAGATCACAATATAGTCGTGCCGCCTCGATCATGTATCCTTGTTTCAGTAGCATGTGACGTACCGTTCGACGGTGAAAGAGTCGCCGACCAACTAACCTCACTACTTTTCACTCATGGGATTTCCGTAGCACAAGGAATAGTATAGCCGAACGAACTTGCTGTTGACCAATTTCTCCTCCGAGCGACTGTACCTTCCAAAAGGCACAACATTGGCACATTTAGACGAGATCGCAGATGTTTGTGACTGTTTTTCAGCACTCGAAGCAACACCTGCACAAGACCCACATGATCTAGCGCCTAACCTAGACGTAAGCCCTACTTTAACTCAGCAACAGCGGGAACGCCTGCTTGGGCTGCTAACCGAGTTTCACGACTGTTTTGCGTCGACCTCGAAAACTCGCCGGACCTCCTTGACCAAGCACCGAATCATCACAGAGGACACGGCTAGATCAATATATCAAAATCCGTACCGTGTGGCTTCAAAGAACGAGAAGCGATAGAACAGCAGTGTCACACACTTCGGGTGAGGCCCCGCCGATCCAACATCGACGTGCGGCAGACTCGCAGGCTTCCACTTTACGCTTCGGCCTGCGACGCCTGAAAGGCCTCGAAGTGGCACATTTCGAATTTATTTGCGGGTTGGTCGACCCGTGCGGGGTTGCACGTGTGGTGATGTGTGGGCCTGACCGACGCACTCATAGAGCAGACACGGAGTATGATTACACATAAACAAGCATTTAATTGAAACAAGGGCAAAGGCAGGAGTTAACGAAAATAACAGAGAGGAATAACACTGATGCGCGATGGAAAGAACAGCTATGCAACGAACTATGCTCTAAAAGAACACTTCAAGAGGTACAACAAAAGACAAACACGTGGAATATTAATAAAATAACAACAAGATGGAAATCAAAGGAGAGAGATACAAGAAATTAATTACAGAATGCTCATGGTGGCGCTTTTGAATTTCAACGTGCGATGCAGCGCACCCTACAAATATTTAAAAAAAAGCTGGTTAAAATAAATTAACAGTTTAAAAAAAGTCACAATAAAAAGTTCCATACGGACCAGGCCAGCTCTTGGTGCACGTAGGGGAGTTGACGGGTGCCGCTGAAGGTCTCGCCGGCTTGGTAGACGACGAGGGTGCCCGGAATTGCAGCCGTCTCAATACGTTGCGCGGGTCACTCCATGCTCGCCGCCTACGCGAGACTCGCGACACCGACGACCGCACTTGTTGCTGGCTGTACGTCAACTGCTCTTCCGATGCAGTTCAAACCACCTCAGGGGCGTACACGTGCTCCCGTCTCATCTGGGAGTAATTTTCCTTGTTTAGATCGCTGGTGCCCCTTCCGGTACCGGTGCAGGGAAGACGAGCCGCCGCCACGCTGGGTCGTTATAGTCGCCGGATGTCGTCCCCCAACACAAAAGCGCCCTTCCTTGGAAGATGTGGCCCACGGACGATCCGAAAATTGAAGTCGTTTGTGACATAGCCCCCTTCTTAAGAATATTACTGCGTAATGTTCAAGAAAATCACAAACGCGCAATGTTCGAGAGCTTGCAGAGTTCCGGTTGTCCACCAATGCGTTTTCTTTTTCGCGCAGCATTTCACTGACGTGGACGACATCGCAGAGTACACCTGACACACTACGCTTCACGGTCACCATAAGATAAAAGTCATAACTCGCGCACAACGTCATGGCCACACACATTCGAAAAGAAAATCACAAAAATACTGCACAATTTAAGGACAAGGCACATAGGCATTCTTTCGTGCCACATATTAAAACAATACACGCTTTAAGTGGTATTGAAAAGTCACTTATTGACACGCAGCTTTCAGAAAACATGAATGAGTAATAAATCGGCATGATCATTTGTGCACAGTTCTTGAACATGCTCCACACTAAAGCGCTCCCTTTCAAAACAATAATAGAAAGAAAAGTCTTGAATAACATAGCGCCATGTTTATCACGCATGCATACCGTGATACACTTCGATTGTATGACCAACCAGTCTCTTAAAACAAAAAGCCCAACTAATGAAATAACAATATCCCTAAAACAAGGCTTCCCTAACTGAACGGGTAATAGGTTGAAGCAACAGAACATCGTCTATAAACACACAGATGACAAAAGCAAACCAAAAGATTAACTAAGCTATTAGTCCCCCCATTCATGGAATGCTCCTAAATCAAAAAACAGAAATGAACATTATTTCAAACAACAAGTCATTTGCCTTTAAGGTTACCTTTGAGTTCCTATGTACCTAACCCTTATCCGTGCTCGAGGTGGCCGCGCTCTTGGGGGAGCCGTTCGAAGCAACCAGGGCAGACAAAAGAGTGTACGGCTGCTACACGGACACCTGTTTCCCTTTAGTCTACACCTCGGAGGCATGCCTTCATCGACACCGCGTTCTACGGAAACGGGTCTCCGAACCACGTCGTGTCGCACCGCCGAAAGGCGCTGCCTCGCAAGGCGCCCCGCGTTTCGAGCAGGACAATAGAGCAAAGGGGGTTGGCTCTTCCGAGCTCCACGAACAAATGTCTGCCTCACCCCCCTATCAGTCGGGTGGTTTGGAGCATGGCAACCCACTCTACTGGCGAATGCCATAAAACGCAATCGAAGCTTTCGTTGCGTTGATTGCCGTTTGGCAATTCTTGATTTCATTTGTGGATTTACACCCTTCGCTTCTTTCTTGTTCTTGCTTTTGCGGCGTCTTTTTCCTGTTTCACGTTGCTCAGTGCTCACTTTCGAAAAGTTCGCTTGCAACATTTGCAGAGCAGAACTTGTCTCGCTTGTCTCTGCGGCTATAATGTCTCTACAGTCGGGATTTTCCGTTAACTTGTGGACACCCTGACTTGCGGGAAGCTTGACTGACGGCTGAGCAATGCAAGCGTCTTCCTCGGGGCTGCGCCGCTCGCACCTTGAAGAACTACTTGCCCCAACATTGCCCAGCTCGCAGTGTGCGTCAGCACCCGACTGTGCCTCGCTCTCTGTACAGGGGTCCTCACCTACCGGGCCGGAGGAACTGCGAACTTCACATTTAGCTGCTAAGGCGTCGCACAAACAGGGTGGCTGTGCAGAGTCCATTACAGATGGCATTTCTGTATTAACAAGACTCTCCAGGCACAGCGCCTCGTCACCATCACTGTGGCCTTCATTGGCCTTTGTGGCCACAACGGCACTTTCAGCAGCTAACTCAGTAGGTTCACTCGTGAACCCGATGTTCTCCCCAACAGTACTATTACCTTGGCCGGCTCTCAGTGGTCTGGCACCTACGGGCTCTTTGCTCCTTTTGTGCCTTGCATCCCAGGTCTCAAACATGCGCCGTCTATCTTCCATTTTCTGGCACAGTAGCTGAACATGATCCTGGTAAGACTGCTTGTTCGGGACACGGTCGGTCACGCTACTGGGCGTTCTAGCGGCTAAGCTGAGACCCGAATGCGTGGCACACAGTCTCAAGCGCTCTTTTTCCTTCTGAATTCTAAGCCTTGAATTTTCTCGCTCCAGTTACATCAAAAATTCCAGATGTTGCCTTACCTAATGCGTTCGGCATCGCGCTCCTCTTTAAGTCTATTTCGTTCTTTTTCGACGAAGTTATATAACTCCTTGCCTACTGTCACACATGTCCCGTTTATTAGGGAGGCGATCGCCGGGCTAATTCTAAGAGCCGAAGTATCGGCCCCCCGAACCGCACCACGAAAGCGTGGACAATTTAGAAGTGGTCCTTATTGGCGCGCCAGCAGACGCCGGCTGTGGCCCCAAAGAACAAGTCAGAGCCGAGAGTTGATAAACAAACAAAATTATGTTCTCAATAATGGCAAATCGAAAACAATATACAAGAATGCACACTCCACAATAGTTGCATACAATATGTCACCAATTAAACCAATCAAACAACGTACTACACAGTACAATCAGCCACTCTCGAAACAACGGACACAGACAACAATACGCACTACAATGCAGTCGCATGCATTTAACAACCGAGACACTTAAGGACTAAAGAGATAGAAAACCTATTCAGTCCAAAGTCCTTGGAACAAAAGTCTGAATGATACTCTTCCGAGAATCACTCACTCAAAGTCCAGCGTTGTTGTCGTTCCGCAGCCCTCGAAGTTTCTCTTCCAGGAAACCTCGCCGTCTTCAATTGGCCACTCTCCAAGCTTCAAACTTCTTCGCCGGAAACACGTCGGCTTCACACTCGCAGCTGTTGCCACGCGTCTTCGCTCGATAGCGGTAAACTCACGCTCTTGCCTGTAGCTCGAGCCTTCACCCCTCAGGTGGAAATCCTCTTCATTTCCTGCTTCGTCCCTACGGACAAAACCTTCGTCGACTACACGGCGGAATCCCTACGCACTCTGGCGCTACTTCCGTCTTCTCCTCATCTCTCATCTCGGCTGCTCAGTTAAATACCTTGCGCGCGACATTCCAGACGGTTTTCGTCATTTCGTGGGCGCGATACGTAGCGAAGGCTGGGAAGAGGGCGAGACGGTTGGAATGCCCTCTGCGGCCGATGACTCAACTCGGTATGACCACGCCCCTTTCGTTCCAGAACTTTCTCCGGCTATCTCGGCCGCCGATGTGGGGTGAGGAGGTTCGTCGGCGAAGCCACGCTTCCAAGGGGAGAGCGCGCGCCCGGGGAGCCTTGGATGTTTGTTTTCTTTTTTTTTTCTTTTGACCTCCCGGCGTCTCTTCCGCGCGTTACCGCAAGAATTTGGCGGCGCGCCCATTTTTAGCGCTCGTTCTGTGACACCTACAAAGTCAAAGGCTTTGCCCTGTTCAATAAGCCTGTCAAACTGCGTGCCGTCCATTGTTATACCATTGTACACCAACAAAGCAATAACAGACCGGCTACATACTGAACGCTCAGAGTTACGTCAGTCTCTCAGACACCACCACGTGGTCGGCGAGTCCTGTCGCGCGTACGCCAGATAATGTCACGCACTTCGGGTGAGGCCCCGCCGATCCAACATCGACGTGCGGCAGACTCGCAGGCTTCCACTTTACGCTTCGGCCTGCGACGCCTGAAAGGCCTCGAAGTGGCACATTTCGAATTTATTTGCGGGTTGGTCGACCCGTGCGGGGTTGCACGTGTGGTGATGTGTGGGCCTGACCGACGCACTCATAGAGCAGACACGGAGTATGATTACACATAAACAAGCATTTAATTGAAACAAGGGCAAAGGCAGGAGTTAACGAAAATAACAGAGAGGAATAACACTGATGCGCGATGGAAAGAACAGCTATGTAACGAACTATGCTCTAAAAGAACACTTCAAGAGGTACAACAAAAGACAAACACGTGGAATATTAATAAAATAACAACAAGATGGAAATCAAAGGAGAGAGATACAAGAAATTAATTACAGAATGCTCATGGTGGCGCTTTTGAATTTCAACGTGCGACGCAGCGCACCCTACAAATATTTAAAAAAAAGCTGGTTAAAAGAAATTAACAGTTTAAAAAAAAGTCACAATAAAAAGTTCCACACGGACCAGGCCAGCTCTTGGTGCGCGTAGGGGAGTTGACGGGTGCCGCTGAAGGTCTCGCCGGCTTGGTAGACGACGAGGGTGTCCGGAATTGCAGCCGTCTCAATACGTTGCGCGGGTCACTCCATGCTCGCCGCCTACGCGAGACTCGCGACACCGACGACCGCACTTGTTGCTGGCTGTACGTCAACTGCTCTTCCGATGCAGTTCAAACCACCTCAGGGGCGTACACGTGCTCCCGTCTCATCTGGGAGTGATTTTCCTTGTTTAGATAGCCGGTGCCCCTTCCGGTACCGGTGCAGGGAAGAAGAGCCGGCGCCACGCTGGGTCGTTATAGTCGCCGGATGTCGTCCCCCCAACACAAAAGCGCCCTTCCTTGGAAGATGTGGCCCATGGACGATCCGAAAATTGAAGTCGTTTGTGACAAGCAGGTAACAAATCCTTGAAGACGACGTGATTCAACCGCCGAAAAGCCCTTGGGCATCACCTGTTGTTCTAGTCAAGAAGAAGGATGGCAGCCTGCGTTTCTGTCGAAAGCTCAATCAGGTTACGAAAAAAGACGTATACCCGCTTCCCCGCATACATGATTCAATCGAAAGGCTTCGAAACGCACGTTACTTCTCTTTCATGGAATTAAAGAGTGGATAATGGCAAATTAAAGTAGACCCCAGGGATCGTGAAAAAACCGCTTTCATGACGCTGGACGGATTGTAAGAATTTAAGGTCTTACCATTTGGCTTATGCTCCGCACCTGCTACTTTCCAGCGTCTCATGGATACCGTGCTCCTTGGGCCTAAATGGGGAGCCTGCCTAGTATACCTTGACGACGTCATTGTGTTTTCTACGACGTCTGACGAACACCTTGAACGATTGCAAATGGTCTTGCAGGCCATACGGGCTGCAGGCCTGACGCTCAAGCCGGAGAAATGACACTTCTGTTTTGCGGAGCTACAGTTTCTTGGTCATGTCATCAGTTACGCAGGAGTTTGTCCAGATCTAGAGAAAGTTGCCGCCATCGCACAGTTTCCAAAACTATCGGATAAAAAGGCACTCAGGCGTTTTCTGGGTCTCTGTGCATATTATCGGTGGTTTATTCTAGATTTTGCGTGCATTGCGTCGCCCTTAACTCGTCTCACGAGGGATGGCGTTGCATTTGTTTGGGCCGATGAACAGGAAGCTCCTTTCAATGACTTGCAGCAACGTCTACACACGACCCCCGTGCTTGCCCATTTTGATAAGACAGGTCCTACAGTGCTCCATACTGACGCCAGGAATGTTGGCCTCGGAGCTGTGCTTGTGCAGCGCCAGGACGACGAGGAAAGAGTGGTCGCTTACGCAAGCAGAACTCTGTCACGCACAGAAGCATATTACTCCACCATTGAAAAGGAATGCCTCGCCATGGTGTGGGCAGCTATGAAGTTTCATACATACTTGTACGGCCGCCCACTCAAGGTTATCAGTGACCACCGTTCGTTGTGTTGGTTAACAAGTCTGAAAGATCCTTCAGGGCGATTGCCACGCCGGAGCCTTAGGCTACAGGAATTTGATATAACGATGGTGTACAAGTCGGGAAAACGACATACGGACACCGACTACCTGTCTCGATCACCAATAGAGTCGGTAGCTTCCCTTGATGAAGAGAGAGTGTTCCTTGGAATCCTCGACACGTCAACCATCGCAGATCACCAGTATAACAATCCTGAGCTACGGCTTGATTATTAATTTAGAAGGACGAAGCCAGAACACTCCCAAAGCCTTTCCAAGAGGACTATCCTCGGTCTGTCTGCGAAACAATGTCATTTACAAAATGACCTTCTCGTCTGACGGGTCCACCTACCTGCTTGTCGTCCCGACCACTTTTCGTTCTGGGGTATTGCAAGCGTGCCACAACGAGGTCACATCTGGACATTTAGGCTACACGCACACACTGGGCAGAGTTCGAAAGAGGTATTACTGGTCTAGACTCACCGCTGCCGTGAAGCATCATGTTTGTACATGCCTAGATTGCCAGCGGCGCAAGTTACCTCCGACAAAACCAGTCGGTTTGCTACACCGCGTCCACATCCTGGCAACGCCATTTGACCAGATCGGAATGCACCGTTTGAGCCCACTTCCAACCTCTAGTGCTGGTAACCGCTGGGTTATAGTAGCGACCGACACCCTTACTTGCTATGCCGAGACAAAAGCCATCCAGAGAGGCACAGCTGAGGAGGTGGCCCGATTCCTCATAGAGAACATTGTGCTGAGGCACGGTGCGCCGTCGATCATTATAAAAGATCGCGGAACCGTATTCACGGACGCGCTTTTAGATCATGTGTTAGTGCTCAGCGGTACTATTAATGACAGCTTGCCATCCACAAACCAACGGGTTGACTGAACGGCTCAACAAAACTCTGGAAGACATGCTTTTATTGTATGTGGACATCGAACACAAAAACTGGGACAAGATTCTCCCTTACATAACGTTTGCATACAATACTGCTAAACATAAAACCACACGGATGACTTCATTCAGCCTTGTTCACGGACGAGAAGTGAGGACGATGCTGGACGCGATGCTGCCACACGAATGCGATGACAACGAAACGTGTGCTGACGCGTTTACTCAACGTGCAGAGGAAGCCAGGCAGCTCGCACGTCTGCTAATATACCAACAGCAAGAGTACGACGCAGGCTGCTATAACCTACGTCATACACCCGTAACGTACGAAACCGGGGACAGGGTATGGGTGTGGACGCCTGTACGAAGACGGGGACTACCCGAAAAATTGCTCAGAAGGTACTTCGGACCTTATCGAGTGCTACGACGACTAAGTGACGTTACCTACGAAGTCGTCCTGGATAGTCCAAACTGTACAAGGCGTCGCCAGCACCGACCTGAACTTGTGCACGTAGTATGCGTTAAGCCATACGTCAGCGAGTGACTCTGCGAAGCACCGTCGCTTGTACAAAGTGACTTTATGCACGAATGACTGGCTCAGCTATAGCATCGGGGCGATGCTCTTTTAAGGGGCGGCAAATACCACACTCGAAATAGAGAACGAAGACGATGTTCGCGCCAACAGTCTCGTAAAAAGGCACACTGAAGAAGGCGACGTGCTTTTGTTTATGTCTCTTGCTCTTGGCTCCTGCATAAAAACCCTCGCCGTTGGTTCTCAGACTCAACGTCTTGGTGATGTGCTTACGGTGAACCGCGACTATATATATATATATATATATATATATATATATATATATATATATATATATATATATATATATATATATATATATATATATATATATATATATATATATATATATATATATATATATAAAGAACACAAGCGAGTACACGTACGAAAGAGCAATACTTTTATGCCAACGTTTCAGCCGTGGCACGGCCTTCGTCAGGGAAGAGTACGACGCAGGCTGCTATAACCTACGTCATACACCCGTAACGTACGAAACCCTGACGAAGGCCGTGCCACGGCTGAAACGTTGGCATAAAAGTATTGCTCTTTCGTACGTGTACTCGCTTGTGTTCTTTATACGTACCAGACCCCTTGAACTTCCTGCTGAATATATATATATATATATATATATATATATATATATGTGTGTGTGTGTGTGTGTGTGTGCGTGCGTGCGTGCGTGTGTGTGTGTGTGTGTGTGTGTGTGTGTGTGTGTGTGTGTGTGTGTGTGTGTGTGTGTGTGTGTGTGTGTGTGTGTGTGTGTGTGTGTGTGTGTGTGTGTGTGTGTGTGTGAAAGTAGATGCGCTTTTACATAACTGTTTAGTCTGCCGACGTTTCGACGGGAACCCCGTCTCTTTCAAGGCATAATAATATTTAGACATGTTCCGTGTCTTCTTATAGGCTGTCGAGAAGGAGGGAAGGGGTCAAAAGAAAATTAAAAAAAGAAAAAAAAAGAAACAGTGAAACAGGAGGAGAAATGTTAAATAATTATAGAAAATCTAGGAGAAGAAGCAAGACCAACATGGCGTAATTAGAAAGGGGCAGGATCTCAACAGAGTAGGGCAGAGGTAGATGAGCAATGCCATCATTGTCAACAATACCTCCCCCGCACCCACTCTTCTCCAAGTGGGCAGAATGCCGCTGTTCTTGTATTTCACCTTCCCGTGTAATCCGCTGGCGGCTCGTTCCTCTTTGAAGTTTAAGACAAGTTAATGGGGAGAGCTTAAGCGCTTCGAGTGCGTGCTGGTGGCGTCGGGAGGAATGACAAAGCCGGTGTTGAGGCGCCGCGATTGATATTCATTATATGCAATGACTCCTTGTCAGTGAAGGAACAGCATGTGCGTTAAAAATTGAAGAAGAAGAAAAAAGAAAAAAAAGGGGGGGGGGGACTGTATGACATCCGGTACAATCACCACACAGTTGCGGCTCACAGGGAAGACATGCGCGCACGTATGATAAAGTTAACAAAACCACCTAGCTGTCAGCTCCTTGTCATTGAAGGAACAGAATGTGCGTTAAAACTTAAAGAAGAAAAAAGATAAAAAAGAAAAGAAAAGGGGGAGGGGTTATACGACATCCGGGACCACTTATCTGTGCGTTCCAGCTGTGCATGATGAGGCAAACCATTTCTATTTTGTCAGATGCATAGGCTAAAAGCTTTGTTAGCGGGTAATAGTATTGTCGTAATGAGACCGGACTGATTAGAGAGAAGCGTTTGCGTCTTTTAGCGGTTGTAACGCTGACAGAGTGCCTGGGTGTTCATTTATTCCGTATTTTATCGTGTTAAATTTGTAGATAAAATAAGAATCCCGTTGTTCTCGTTCTCTGATTGTTCGAAAGTTGTTTTTTAATAGTGCAACCCTGATGTCGTCAAAGCTGTGGTCTTTTGATGTGTTGTGTTTTGCAAGTGGAAGGCCTGGCAGAGATCGTACATGTGCCCGATGGTTGTTGAGTCTAATTCTAAACGGAGTGTCTGTCTGGCCCACGTATTGCTTCTTACATACCCCACATTCCAGGAGGTATATGACGTAGTCTGAGTCACAGTCTAGTGCACCTCTTATCCTGTGCTTAAAATCCGAGTGGGTGCTTTTCGCCACTGTCGTTGTCTGCATGTGTTTGTATACCTTGCATCTGCTTTTTCTGCAAGGGTGACACCCAATTTGAGATTTCACACCTATTTTTGAATTTATTAAATGATCCTTTATATTTTTCGGCCATCTGTATACCACACAAGGAGGAAAAGTGAAAATTTTGGACAGTCACACGCTCTGTTACAATATGTTAAAGTGTTTCCTTAGGACCTTGTTTATGTTCGGCGGGTTGCTCGTGAAAGTTAATAGCAAGTTTTTGTTGCGGTCTTGGTCGGCGTTTTTCTGGTGGTTGAGAAGAATCTGGTGGTCCAGATTTTCAGCTTTTTTGATGGTGTCATCGATGATAGCTGGCGGGTATTCTTGATTAAGGAGTACTTCGCGCATATGTGTGCTGTTTTTGTGGAAGTTCTCGGTGCGGGAGCAGATATATATATATATATATATATATATATATGTTACGCTATGATGAATGGGAGACGTGGCCTGGCTCACACTCCATGTTTATTCTATCTCACTTCTTCTTTCTCGGCTTTTACCAATCATCGCTTCATACGTCACACGATTCCCCCGCCCCCCGAAAAAAGGCATGGATTACGAACAAGGAAAAGTACACAAGGAGAGGTTGAGAAGTCACAAATGTCAAATTGCACAATTGGTTTCATGGCCCCGTGGTGTTCCGTAACCTCGCAAAACTTCAGGAAAGAGTGCAGCAGTCCAGTTAACGCGGGAGTTCTGGTGGGCGAGGCTGATGGTTGCGTCCTGGATAACACAAGAATGCTTTGGACGTGGAGATAGCGGAAATCGCAGCTGGCATTCTTGTGAAGAACAAACGAGGTTCGAACGCCTTGCAGAATGGATAGTTCGGATATCGTAGGCATGGAATTCTTCGTCGTGGCACAGGTCGTGCAGGCAGCTTGCGTGCGCTGTTGCGAGTCGCGGCGACCGCAGTCTGCGGGTAGCGGGGCCGATCGCCGTCGCTCCGTCGAGCCAAGGACTAGGGGAGAGCTTTGAGCAAACTTAACGGATTTATTTACATCTTTACAGGGAGTTGTCGAGATGACAGAAGAGGAGAGAAGAACGTTGGGCGAGGCACTCCACGCCCTTTTTGTTGAACCCCGTTCCCTAGGTCCCTAGGTTGGGGATCACTATATAAAACAATGCTGACCAATGGTGATGTGGCAGTTCCTCTCAATGAAGTACCGCCCATCATGTCTGTTCATAAAGGCACAACACAGGCTTGCACATACACACACACTCTTGCCACTAGTCGCAGCGCTGCCGTAGAACAGGGAGGGGGAGGGCGGAAGACGCACGGGCGCCTCGACCCCTTTGATGCCGGCCGCGGGCTGCGTTCCCACGAGGAGATCTTAGAGCGACCTTTTGAGAGGAGCCAGGTTCGTGGAATTCTCTGGGGAGAGCCCTTTGACCAGCGCCGTCGTCGTCTGCCGGTTAACGCGCTAACGATGCGTGACTGGCCCAGGCGGGAGATAGAGGGGCGGCTTCAAAAGCCTCTTTGGCGACATTCCACTCCGCTGGCGCCGCTGTCAATCAGCAGGCGACGTCTCGTGGGGCCGGCCTCTGTTGCTTCCTCCGTCCAGACGTGGCGAGACTGTCCTTTTTGCACTAATCCGGCGTGGCAAATGACTCGCTGGGTCAAGGCATAGCCCGATCGCTACAGCTCCTCCGCCGACGGGAAGATCTCGGACGTCGGGTAGTATCAGCTGCTCGACGGGAGAGATCACAGTAACCGCAGTCTCCCAACACCATTTAAACCACAAAGACCCACCGCTAGAACAAGCAAGCGCCGGCAATGAGTTTTCGGCAACCAGGCCGGTCTTTCAAATGCGCCACATTGCACCTACGCTTTTTTTTTTGGCAACCACACTAATACACTTGCCCATAGCTAAAAAATTTCGATTTCTCCAATTACCCCTTAAATCATTATGGAAAAACGCCCCTAAACTGAACACAAAAGAAAGCAAAAGCAAAAGAAAAGCTAAAAAGCTCGGCTTAATGTGTCAACATTGGCGTTTGCGGAACCCTTCTTATACTTCACAGTGAAGTTAAGCTCCTGAAGCGCAAGGCTCCAACGTAGTAGTCGTGGATTCTTTCCCGACATTTGCGATAGCCATGTCAGTGGGCAGTGGTCAGTGACGAAGACAAAAGAAGTTCCGTAGAGGTAGCAGGCTAATTTTTGGGTAGCCCACACAATGCAGGCACATTCTTTTTCCGAAGCACTGTAGGCCTCCTCACGAACAGAGAGTTTCCTGCTGGCGTACAACACAGGGTGCTCGTTCCCGTTCTCATCCTCCTGGCACAGTATTACTCCTAAGCCTCTGTTGCTGGCATCGCACTGCACAATAAAGGGACGATCATAGTTCGGTGCATGCAGTACGGGTGAGCTAACAAGAGCCGCTTTGAGTCCCTGGAAGGCGCCCTCCATTTCCGCACTCCAAACTACCTTTTCGGGAGCATTCTTGCGCAGTGCATCCGTTAACGGAGCGGCTACCTCCGAGTAATGAGGGATGTAGCGCTGATAATACCCTGTCAGGCCTAAAAAGGAGCGGATAGCCGTCTTGCTTTCTGGTTGCGGGAACTCGCTAACCGCCTCTACTTTCAACTCATCAGGTCGCCTCCTGCCCTGCCCTACCACGTGCCCTAGGTACCGTACTTCGGCGCGAGCTAGCTGGCACTTAGCAGGCTTCACCGTCAGTCCAGCGTGCGTCAAACGTCTAAGGACATTGCTAAGATGGTACAGGTGATCTTCCCATGTGTTGAAATAAATAGCGATGTCGTCTAAGTAGGGAACAGCATAGCCTTCAGCGCCCTGCAGAACTCGGTCCGTTAGCCTTGAAAAGCAAAAGGGGGCGTTCTTAAGGCCAAAGCTCAGAACTAGGGGCCTAAATGTGCCCGTCGGCGCCACAAAGGCCGCATATTCACTAGCTCGTTTAGTCATTGGAACTTGCCAATAGCCTCTCACTAAGTCCAAAGTCGAGACGTATTTAGCGGCGCTCACTTTTTCCACCAGCTCCTCTACGTTGGGTATAGGATAGGTTTGGTCCTTCGTGATCGCGTTAAGTTTGCGGTAATCCACGCAAGGCCGTGGATCCTTTCCCGTAACCTCAACGAGAATCATAGGGGACGTGCAGGTGCTTTCGCAAGGTTCGATAAGCTTAAGCTCGAGCATTCGATCTACTTCTTTTTTCAAGATCTCCTGCTGTCGCGGGGCTAGTCTATACGGCCTCGACTTCACAGTGGTGTCAGAAGTTAGCTCAATGTCATGAGTGATAACCTCAGTTCGCCCTGGCCTTTCCGAGAAAACAGTGATGTGTTCTGACAATAAGTTGCGTAAGTCGACTTTCTGCTTCTCAGTCAAGCCCTCGGCCGGTGCTACGGCTTTCATGACATCGGTAACATCCATTGATCTTTCAACCCCCACCAAGCCTGGAATTTCAGGTGCTAGCTCCTCCGTGCTGTTAAGAGCCAAGTTCACTTTCTGCACTTCTCCCACATAGCTCTTCATTAAATTGTGGTGGTAAATGACAACATCTCGGCGTCTTCCTTTACGTTCCAGTGCGTAATTTGTGTCCGAGAGCTTTTTCACAACCCGAAGGGGCCCCTCCCATTGAATCTCCAGCTTATTTGCTCGTGAGGGGCGCAAGACCATTACCTGATCGCCTTCCTGATAAGCTCTCAGTTTCGCGTTTCGATCGTAGTAGCTCTTGGCTCTACTTTGCGCCTCTCTCATGTTCGCCTCAGCAATGTCGCGAGCACACCACAGCCTTTCCAGCAATTCCAGAATGTACTCGACCACCGTAGGGTCGGCACTCTTCGACTCCCAGGTTTCGCGCAAAAGTCGCAGTGGAGACCTGAGCGTCCGTCCGTAAACCAGCTCCGCGGGGCTGAAACCCGTCGCTTCATGAGTGACCGATCTCAGCGCAAACAGCATTGCCGGAAGACAAGCATCCCACTGACACTTCCTTTCAAAGATAAGGGCTCGCAGAACTCGTTTCATCACGGAATGACACCGCTCTACACTATTGGACTGCGGGTGGTACACGGAACTGTGGATTATTTTCATTCCACACTTTTCCAGGAATCCCGTAGTGAGAACGCTGGTGAATACTGAGCCCTGGTCGCACTGTATCTCCTGAGGAAAGCCCACTCTCGAAAAAATAGACAGTAGGGCGTTGACTACCTCTACGGAGCTTTGCTCCTTCATTGGGATCGCCTCAGGAAATTTGGTTGCTGGACAAATGGCGGTAAGCAAATACCGGTAGCCTGACTTTGTCACTGGGAGTGGTCCCACACTGTAAACAGAAATAAGCCGAGATGGGAGTAAATGACCTTGTCCTCTAGCGCGCACCCAGAGGGGAGTTTTAAAAAACCGTCCGGAGGGAGTAAAAAATTTACTCCCCATCAGTAGGGGGGTTTTGCATGGTGCCAGGGGAGTTTTTATTTACATCCATTGGGGAACTTTTTCAGGTCAGTATGGGAGTTTTTATTTACATCCATTGGGGAACTTTTTCAGGTCAGTATGGGAGTAAATTTTTTGCATCGACAAAGAAAAAAAATTACGTCAGCAGCCGTACCATGCGCAAGCGTAACATTAATTACATAACATTTAATGCGCACAACAATGATTACAGTACACAAACATTATCAGAACGTTTACGTTATATCACAACACTCGCACTCACTACAGCTTGCCACATGCAGTACACACCTACCATATTGTCACCGGGTATATATATGCACCACATTTTTACCTCCCATGTAGCCCTGGTGAAAGCCTTTTTTCGCTATTAATTAGGCAATAAATACGCACGGCGTAAGTATGAACTTGCGGTGGTCTGATGTAAGCACTTCAACACACATGCCTTTTAATCTAAGCCTGCCTAATATTTATTACTTTTTTACTATAGCGAAAAAGTTTCATCAGTTGACGCTCTGTCGTACGGGCTGAATTTGCATTAGCAGTACTGTTTGTGGACCCGTAAAATGCACGGAATCATACACAAAGTTCGTGCGGCCTTGAATGAACACATTAACGAGGCACATTTAGCAGCTCCAGCGATGAACCGAGGTAGACCGCCGCTACCGCGTTCGACGACTAGGCCTCACTCACGAGTACGGCACGGTGATTCGATGAATGGCAGCTGGCGATCACAAAATGCTTGCTGATGTGCAGTTTACGTCTCGTTTTTCCCATGCACAGAAATAGGTGTCCGCTATCCACGCAGTTTAAGCTACGGAGCGATAGACTTAAACGAATGAGACGGTTCGCAGTCGCTGTTCCCGTTGCTCGCATGCATTGCATGTATAGCTCGCAGAGCTCGCCACGGCGGCCGGTGCACAGTGCGAGCTCGATACGATGCCGGCTTGATACCGACGCCATAGCGAGGCCTTCCTACCGCTTAGATGTTGCAGCCGGTGAAATACCGGTGACACTCCGAGAGAAGCCACTATCGGCGGAGACGGGGCAAGCGCGTCGCCGGCGCAACTCTCAGACCGGTTGCCGGCCAGCCTGCCGTAGTCGAGCGAAGCCTACTTCGAACCGCTTCGAAGTTTTACGGTGCAATCGCTGACGATCGTACTCCGCCTCGTTCGGCGCTCGCCTTGTAGTTAGTCATTGACAGCTGCGGTCGCAAGGCGCAGAAGACTGTTATACATCCCAGCAGCCTTCATTTTTTGTGAAACACATTCTTTGCATCGCCGGTGGTCGGTGCTAGCTCGTAGCGCTTGCCGC
Source organism: Rhipicephalus microplus (assembly GCF_043290135.1). NCBI lineage: Eukaryota > Metazoa > Arthropoda > Arachnida > Ixodida > Ixodidae > Rhipicephalus > Rhipicephalus microplus. The sequence goes on along the minus strand of NC_134710.1, from coordinate 425,224,103 downwards.
GGTGGCCGGCGCGCAGTGCGAGTTCGATACGATGCCGGCTTGATACCGACGGCATAGCGAGGCCTTCTTACCACTTAGATGTTACAGCCGCGATGAAATACCGGTGACACTGCGAGAAGCCACTATCGGCGGAGACGGGGCGAGCGCATCGCCGGCGCAACTCTCAGACCGGTTGCCGGCCAGCCTGCCGTAGTCGAGCGAAGCCTACTTCAGACCACTTTGAAGTTTCTGATGGTGAAACTCCAGGAGCAGCCGCTGACGATCGTAACAGCTTACTTTTGCTACCATTAATTTATTCTTCGAAGTTTTTTGTTACTCGGCCCTTTGAAGCACGGCATTCACGACGTTTCGTTGAGGAATCAGACCGGTGTGCAGCGTGGTTTAACGGTGCGAAATATATTGAAATGTTCCCAGTAAATACCAACCAGTCGTTGCTATTCTTCGGTGCACTTATAATATCGTTGCCTGTTGACAGATGCTTACACGGTTAGCCACACAAAGCACATGTGTTTCACACTGACGTGCAAACGTATGCCCGTACACACACCTACACACACACACAAACACACGCACACACACACACACACGTCACGCCCAAACAGGGTTTTTAAAGCTCCTATAGGGAGTTTGTAACCACGTGACCTGAAACTCCCTGGGGAGTTTAACAAGGTCATGTCGTTCATAAACTCTGTGATTAAGGAGGGGGCGTTTTACGATGACATGTGCCGAGTTCACTCCCTACCAGGGAGTAAATAATTGAGGCAGGGGAGTTTTGTGGGCTTATGTGCTGGAGAAACTCCCATCTCGGCTAACTTTTGCTTACAGTGCACAACGTCTATTACCAGCCGGCGAAATGGCTCCGAAATGAGCGGAACGAGCTTAAGTGGTGCCTTTCCCTTCTCGTGCGGTTTTCCCACTCTCTGGCAGGTGTCACACGCTCTTACGTGCTTCTCAACTTCTTTGAAGCATCCTGGCCAATAAAACTCCGTTAGGAGCCTATTTTTGGTCTTCCGAGCTCCTAAATGCCCCGACCAACCAACTCCGTGACAGAGATCCACAATGTCAGACCAATACTTAGCCGGCACTACAATCTGGTCGAACGTGCGACCTTTTGCAGTCCGGTAGTGGCGGTACAAGATGCCATCTTTGACAGGAAAACTGACATTCTTCCTCGCCACCCCTTCCCTGACGATGTTCCAAATCTCCTTAAGGCTAGGATCGCTTTTTTGCTGCTCGATGAGCTCGTCTCTTGTCACTTTCCCCAGTACATTGCTTAGTGCTTTTGATACCGGCAACGCGAGCAGCCCCTCCTCCGATTCCCTTTCCGCTGTATCAGTGCTAGTCTGCTTCTCTGACCCCTCTCTTTCTTTTTCAGTAGGCGACGGGATAGCAGGCTCAACTGCGCTGACTATAGCTGGTGTTGCGGGACTTCCGGTAAAACTCGGTTCCTGCCGCTCTAGTTCGGCTGCTAACGCTCGTGCTTTAGCTCGTGTCAAGGCTTGTACTGTTCCCTCGTGAAAACTTTTCCCTTGTTCTTTCAGCAGACGGTCGGTCCGATTCGAGAACAAATAGGGGTACTGCGGGGGCAGCTTGTCTGACACCGCCGCTTCCGTCTCCACTTCTCCGAACGGTCCTGTCAGAATTACTCGAGCTACCGGAAGACAAATGCTTCCATCCTCCAAAACTGGTTTAATCCATGCACACTTGCCGTTGTAGTCTGCTTGTGCCACATAGTCCGGGTGCACCAGATCCATGGTTGCCCCACTGTCTCGTAAGACGCGGCACGGCTTTCCGTTCACCGTTAGGTTAAAAAGGTACGGACTAAGAAGCTCCTCGCTAGTGGCTGAGTCAGAAGTGTACGAAAAGGCTGGCCTGGGCCTACGACAACCAACGGCAATATGCCCTTCCTCCATACATTTGTAGCAAGTAGGTGGTTTCCGAGCCTCAAAAGGACTCTTTTTGGAAGAATCCCCCGAAACCTTTCCCCCCTGTTTGTTTTGTGATCCTTGACCACTTGCAGCGAAGTCTGTCTTTTTCTGTGCAGTCGTACCTGCGCCAGCTCCCTGCTTCGCCGTCCAAGGTTTCCCTTTATCTCCCGCTTTTGTTGGAGGAACCTCGTCTCTTTCTCCCCGGCGTGACGCGTACTCGTCAGCAAAGTCGGCCGCTGCCTGTATTGTTTTTACGCCGGTTCTATCTTGGATCCAGAGCTTCATTGGCTCGGAAAGTTTTGAAAAAAACTGTTCGAGAGCCACTTCTTCAAGAGCCATTTCGAAGTTCCCAAAAGCGTTGGCTCCTTTCATCCATTCTATTAAGTTGACCTTCAACTCGTAGGCAAAATCAGAATACGTGCTGCCCTGCTTCTTTGTCAGATTGCGAAACCGCTGGCGGAACGCGTCTGGCGAAAGTCGGAACCTCTTTAGAAGGCTATCCTTCACTTTGTCGTAGTTGTCCGCATCCTCCACCGGAAGCCGCGCGATTACATCCGCTGCTTCACATGGCAGCAAACTTAACAAATGTCGAGCCCATGTGCTACGACCAAGCTTTGATTGTTCGCAGGTTCTCTCAAAGTTCACAAGAAAGAGGCCCACATCTTGCCCTGTTTTGAAGGGTTGCAGTTGTTTAGATAAATCACAAAGATTTTGTCTGCCTTCTACCTCCACTCCTTGGACCCCTGCCATCTTCCTCATTTCCACTTCGAGTCGCAACTGTTCTATATCCATTTCTTTTTGCCTTAGCTGACGCTCCTGTTCCTCACGCCTTTCTTGGCGTTCCTGTTCCTCACGCTTTTGAATCTCGCTCCACATTTCTTTAATATCTTCACTGCTCAGATTCAAGCCATCGATAGCGCTAACAATTGCGTCTTTCTTCATCCCCGCATTTACTTCTGCTCCCAGCTCCTCCCCCAGAATCAGGAGCTGATTCTTCAACAAACGCCTCAAATCCATGACAGAGAACTAGTGTGGTGCAGCTCACTCTCTACCCAGAAGTTCCGTAAACAACTGCTTCTGTAGTAGCCTCTACCGGCGAAAAGATTGCACTTCTATCTTATCAGCCTGGCAACCAAAAAACCAAAGCCAGCACTCACCAGTCCACAGCTGCCAGTCTCCATGATCTCGGCGTGTTGTTCATTCTCCGTCCTCCAGGCTCACATCCAACCGCTTGCCATCCAGTTGTTGCGAGTCGCGGCGACCGCAGTCTGCGAGTAGCGGGGCCGATCGCCGTCGCTCCGTCGAGCCAAGGACTAGGGGAGAGCTTTGAGCAAACTTAACGGATTTATTTACATCTTTACAGGGAGTTGTCGAGATGACAGAAGAGAAGAGAAGAACGTTGGGCGAGGCACTCCACGCCCTTTTTGTTGACCCCCGTTCCCTAGGTCCCTAGGTTGGGGATCACTATATAAAACAATGCTGACCAATGGTGATGTGGCAGTTCCTCTCAATGAAGTACCGCCCATCATGTCTGTTCATAAAGGCACAACACAGGCTTGCACATACACACACACTCTTGCCACTAGTCGCAGCGCTGCCGTAGAACAGGGAGGGGGAGGGCGGAAGACGCACGGGCGCCTCGACCCCTTTGATGCCGGCCGCGGGCTGCGTTCCCACGAGGAGATCTTAGAGCGACCTTTTGAGAGGAGCCAGGTTCGTGGAATTCTCTGGGGAGAGCCCTTTGACCAGCGCCGTCGTCGTCTGCCGGTTAACGCGCTAACGATGCGTGACTGGCCCAGGCGGGAGATAGAGGGGCGGCTTCAAAAGCCTCTTTGGCGACATTCCACTCCGCTGGCGCCGCTGTCAATCAGCAGGCGACGTCTCGTGGGGCCGGCCTCTGTTGCTTCCTCCGTCCAGACGTGGCGAGACTGTCCTTTTTGCACTAATCCGGCGTGGCAAATGACTCGCTGGGTCAAGGCATAGCCCGATCGCTACAGCGCGTTGATCGAGGTTGATTGGGTGCTGCCTGTGTTTCTGCCGAGTACAAGGGGTGCTTTTGTGGCTTTTGGAGATTTTCCTATGGCGATGTCGCAGATGGTTTGATGAAAAGCACATTCTTGATCTTTGGTGGAGAATGTATCCACGACGATGGGTCTTTTTGCAATGTTCTTTGAGCCTTAAAAGTGGTTTCGATGAGGTTTCCTTTCGTCATTGACAATGTTGAAGTATACGTTGGCGTTGCAGTTTCTTTGTTTCGTCGACTTGCTTGTGGTGTGACATTGATCGTGTTGTTTCAGGATTCTTAGCAAGCCCTTCGCAGGCTTCTACGACGTGAACCAATGCAGATGTTTCCGGCACAAAACAATGTGCGGGGTTTCGTGCCCTTGAATCTTCTGTATTCATAAATCGTTCATTGTTGGTGGTTGCCTGAAGATTACTTGTGTCATCAGAAGTCGCACCTGTGCTTTTGTTTTCATTGTTGGCAGTGAGGTTGCATACTGGATTCACGTCACTTCGATCTTGTAATTCATTAACACTAGACGCTTCTGCAGAAGACTTTCCTTCACAAGATGCTGATTGTGAATGCTTCTGTCTTTGTGGTACTGCTGAGCCGAATGCCAAGTCAGTTTGCAAAGTACGCATGTGGCATGAAGTATTAAATGCATCTCGGTCATTGATAGCGGATTCAATTCTTTTATGCAGCGGTGAGTTGAGCATTGGTGATATATCCGCGGATGAGGAACCAGGTGGAAGGTTGGGAACACGACCACGTGGCTTTTCCGTGAGCATGTGGCTAACTTCACCTGACGGGAATTGTAAATTCATGCTCTGTACTCGAGTGCGTGAAGGCTGCTTATGACTGCGATGACTGAGTTTGAATGCACTGAGAGTGCGTGGGCTAATCGAATCTTCATTATAGTCTTGAAACCAGATGATCATTTCTTCTTTTATCTTTTGCCAAGACTCGTCGTTGTCGAATATGTGGGTGACGTAAAACTTAAATGCCTCACCGGTGACATAGTCGCTGAAGTTCGTAACCATCTCCCGTTCCGACCAAGATGCAGCGGTAGCGTGGAGCTCGAACAGGTCAAACCAGTCCTGTACAGGTCCATCGTCCGCTGCTCCGGTGTACTTGGGGATGGGAAGGTCGGTCGATGGTTCTGCCATGATGCCGGTAACTGCTTGCGCTTGAGATCGCCTCTTCTGTGGTCGATATTCAGTTGAGGCGTACTGCCGGTGGCTTCGTGAATAATGTGTGGCTGACGAGCGGTGGCCAGGTCTTCATCCTGTCGGCTTGTGTGACGCTATGATGAATGGGAGACGTGGCCTGGCTCACACTCCATGTTTATTCTATCTCACTTCTTCTTTCTCGGCTTTTACCAATCATCGCTTCATACGTCACATATATATATATATATATATATATATATATATATATATATATATATATATATATATATATATATATATTCGCATTCACGGTGCCTCGCTGAGCAACCAGCCTGATGAACAAATGCTCCATCAACCTGCGCGTCGCGATGTTTTTCTATTTCTCCATTTTTTTCGTGATCTGACCTTCTGTTTTCTGTTTTTGTCGACATTGCTATTATATCTCAGTTGAGCAGTTTTCATAAAACAGCTTCGCTAACTTGAAGCCTGCTGAACTGTGAAGCAACGGTGTTTTTTTTTTTTTTTTAGAAACACGTCAATAGCAGTTGATAGCGTTGCAGGCAGCGTCCATCGCAGAAAAAGAGCTTTTTTTCAGTGAACACAAAGGTTTCTTTGGCACTTGCTTTATCGTGACAGGCTACGACGACAGCAGACGCCGAGAGCCCGAGCACATAAGATGTTTCGCACCTAAAAGTAAAGAGAAACAAGGAAAGTCGTCCAGCTCCACGTTGTTTCTTCAGGCTCGGAGCCATCAATGCGAAGCGGCCTTTATTTTTGCGACTGCTTTCGCACGACTGCTAAACCAAGCAGCGAGCGATTGATCCGAAGCCGCCGCATCGCGCTCATTTGCCATTGGCTTAAATGCGCACCCAGTCGGAAGTATTAACGAGCCTTTATTGTTGCCACTTGCCCACTACTCCATTGTTTTCTGTGACATGCAAGAGAGGGGTGGTGGCGCGCACAGGACTTGGAGCAGCCGATCGAGGAGCCGGTACCGAACAGGCTTCACTCGTGCGTGGAAATCCTGTGCTCAAGGTTTGCTCGCTACCGCATGCACGCCTGGCCGGCATGCGGCCATCACTGGTGCCTCTCTCTTACCACGCCGACCTGAATGAGGACCCGCGTAGTAAGTCTGCGCTGTCTTTGTATATCAACTGCCACTGCAAGCCTCCGCATGAAAATAACGCAACGTTTCGTACTCGGATAGTTAAATGGGCAATTACATTTATTCATTTTACAGCAGTGCTCTTTAAAAGAAACATTCACATGAAAAAAACCTAATGAAACCATAACGTAACACTTAGGCCTCTCTGAGTGGCATTAGCACCGGTTAACTTATGAAAGAATGTGGCTTCAACGTGCCAGATATTCGCTGTGTTTGGGCGTCTTCAACCCAGTCCGATAAATTTCTGAAATGCGATTGCTAGTTATTCTACTAATTTCTACTATTTTATGACTCGTATTTCAACTTATGACGCACCTTAATGCCATTCTAGTACATATGACCCTTACCTTAACTTCTCCCATGCCTTCTATATACGTTTTATTTTGATTAGGACTTTGAAACAACTCAAACCAGCGCTAGACAGGGTGATCTGAAAGATGGCAAAGAGTGTCACTTAGGGCTCCTGAAACGAAGAAAAAAAAGTAAGGCCACAGACCAAGCGCCCGTTGTATATTTATATGACTCTGAAGCTTGAGTGTCGTTTTGTCAGTCGCACAATAATAACTTCAAATAGCTGGTGCCGCATTCACAGAAAACCTATAGAACCTTCCAGTCGAGTGGTTCTCAGTCATGAATGTTCCGGGGACCCCTCGTGAACTGGGGAAAGTGATGACGGGCCTCTTGCAGTGAGAGAAGGGGAGCAAGAGCTCATAAATTAGCCCTATTTATGCAGCGTGAAATAGTTGCCTTTTATTACAGTGAAAGCTGTTATGAGATCGCAAGGGTAGCGTTCGCCGTAGTCGTCCGCCATCACCACCACCACTAAGATTCTCCAGGTACTTACGAAAAGGCAGATGTGTGTGCTGCGTACATGGCGGGCAATGCTGGCTTAAGTTGTTGTAAAACTGAAAACAGCACTGGAGTGTGTGTCTTTTACCTTATAGATGTTTTTCGTGGTTAGCTGCGGCTGCCAAAAACAGTCGTCTCCTAATTGTATGCCTGGAATAAAAAAATATGTAGCTGGGGGGGGGGTGGATTGTGAGCAACAATGAATGCAGGCGGGATGTTGTCACTGTTCTATATGCAGAGAAAGTAGAAAAGTTACATGGGCATAGCGAGGGAGGGGGGAATCAAGATGCTCGTGAATTTTTTCAGTTTTGCTTGCCTATACACACACACACACACACTCGCACACACTTACAACTGCATGCTAAGGGCAACAACCCTAGTATTGTTACCACAAAATTGTTTAGTTTTTCTAAGATAGGAGATTGGGCTTGAATGTACAACACTCAAAATAATTACTTCATTAAGGGAACAGAGACAGAAGGTTTAGTTATATCTTCCTCATAACGAAAGTTCCCCACAATCTATCTATCTATCTATCTATCTATCTATCTATCTATCTATCTATCTATCTATCTATCTATCTATCTATCTATCTATCTATCTGTCTGTCTGTCTGTCTGTCTGTCTGTCTGTCTGTCTGTCTGTCTGTCTGTCTGTCTGTCTGTCTGTCTGTCTGTCTGTCTGTCTGTCTGTCAAACATTCTGCGTGGCAATTTAGTGAAACCCCAATTACGGTTGCAATGCTAGCTATAGAATTTTATAAGCATTACGCATGAACTCCTATAATGCAGCCGCCTCGACCAGTCCACGTCAATTGTAGTTAAGCCCCACACACTGCTGTTGTTTTATTTTTTTATTTATTTATTTTTATTTATTTATAAATACTGCGATCCTTCAGCTGAAAGATCATGGCAGGGTGGGAAAAAAATGTTCGAGAATCGGTACATACAAAAAAATAATGAAAACACAATAAATCGTACGATTTGAATATACAAGGCGAAGGTTCACAAACGCTTATTTCAACAAATTTTTCGAGTAACATAACACATAATAACGTAACACGTAGAATACGGGTTATAGACTAACACAATAATTACAATAAAACAAATAATACAATGCAATGTGTAGTGATGGTTTAGGCGATGCTGTTTTCAAACAATGACAGTTTCTTCTGTAAAACGACATCATTTGTCAGGCTATTCCAGTCATTAATAGTTCTAGGGAAGAACGAATACTTGTGGCAGTTAATCCGTGAAGGTAAAGGAGTTATCGTTTTACTATGTCGCTTGCGAGTTGCGTAACCGGAAGAATACCGAAGAATGCCTGCATTGTCAACATTTAAATGACCATTTATTAATTGATAGAAAAACTTAAGCCGGCAAGTGCGGTTTCTGTCCACAACGGGTTGCAGACCGCTTTTTTCCAATAATTCAGATACGAATGTTCTACCGTAGGAGTTATAAATAAAACGTAAGCCCTTGTTCTGCACTTTTTCTAATTGATTAATGTTACGTTTAGTGAATGGATCCCATATTATTACAGCATATTCCAACATTGGACGAATGAGTGTTTTATATGCCAACATGCGTACAGACGGGGTAGAATATTTTAAGGATCGCTTTAGAAAAAAAAGTTTCCGTAGACATTTACCTGTAGTTATATCGACGTGTTTGTTCCAGTTTAGATCATTAGTTATCCATACTCCAAGGTACTTGTATTCTGCAACTTCTGTAAGATTGACGCTATTTGTGCCGTACTGATAACATAAAGGATTTTTCTTTAGTGTTATTTTCATATAAACAGTTTTGTTGTAATTAATTGACATTTGCCATTCCTGGCACCAAGAGACGACCTTGTTGAATTGATTATTGAGCCTTATCTGATCTCCAGCAGTTGATACCTTCGTGTATAATACACAATCATCAGCATAAAGCTTTACACTTACAGAAAGGTCATTCATTATATCATTTATATATAATAGAAAAAAAAAAGGTCCGAGGACCGAGCCCTGAGGTACGCCGGAATCCACAGGTAGTTTGCTGGAACAACTGTCATTAAATGAAACAAATTGTTGCCTGTTTTCAAGATACGCTCGTATCCATACTATAAGTTTCGGATTTTTCAAGATATATTGCAATTTATGAAGTAATTTTTTATGTGAAACTTTATCAAAGGCCTTTTGGAAGTCCATAAAAATGGCATCTAGCTGTTCACCTTCATTTAGTGCGGTAGCAAAATCATGGATGGTTTCAACCAGCTGTGTAGTGGTAGAATATCCACGTCTAAATCCATGCTGCGCTTTTGTTAGTACTTTGTGTTCATCAAGAAATGTAACAATCTGTTTGTGAATTATGTTCTCGAGAATTTTACAAGCTGTAGAGGTTAACGAAACTGGTCGATAATTCTTTATTTGAGTTTTATCACCTGCTTTGTGTAGAGGCTTAATTCGGGCAATCTTCCAGTCCTCAGGGAGTACACCTTCGTTCAAAGACCTAGTATATAACACACACAAATATTTCGCGCACCACTCTGCGTACCGTTTTAAGAAGGCATTCGGTATCTCATCTGGTCCAACAGATTTCTTAACATCCAGATTTAGCAATAAATTAAAGATACCCTCTTCAGAAATAATGACATCTGATATTGGTGGTAGGTTCGCATCGAAAGGTGGGAGATGATTATTATCTTTTGTATAGACGCTGTTGAAATAGTTATTAAAGGCCGTACAGACAGCTTTTTCATCACTCTCTAATTTTCCATCTAAAAGAAATACATCGGTAGAGCACGTGCCCGGAGTGACCTCTTTCCAAAATTTTCTTGGACACGTTTTAATAAATGACGGCAATTTTTCGTTAAAATACTTTTCTTTGTCACGAAAAGATTTTTCTTTAATTTCTTCACGTATATTGCAAATAGTTGTTTTTAAATTGGGACTGTTAGCCTTGTTCGACCTTTTTTTTAACCGTTTCAACTTTCGCTTCAGCTGTAACGTCTCTCTTGTTATCCAGGGATTGTGATTCTCTACTTTCTTTGTAATTAAAGGGATAAAACGCTGCACACAATCTTCAATCATTCTCTTAAAGCAAAGCCACAGATCTTCAACGCTACGATTACTTACATTGAAATGATCATATTCAAAGGCCAGAACATCAATTATAGATTCATCATCTGCTTTTGAAAAATTGGGAAATTTCTTCACCATCCTCTGCTGACTAAGTTCAACTCCCTTTAGCTTTAGTACCACAGCCTTGTGATCCGATATGCCATTTGTGACGCTGCACAACATGCTTTCTTTTATATTGCCACTTACAAGATATATATCTAGGATAGATTTCGTCCCCTGATCTATTCTGGTAGGGTCGGTGACTATTTGCGTCAAATCATATTGAAACATGATATCGGATATTTGAGTATCCGCAGCTTGACATGGGTCTGATATAAACGTTTCCCAATTCATATTTGGCATATTAAAATCTCCCGCTATGATTAATTTATCTTCGGTTTTTACGTGACAATGAAGGTAATCCTTAAGCTTTGCGATAACATCAAGGGAAGCATTTGGTGGCCTGTAAACGACACCAAGAAGATATTTAATATTGCCAATATACACTTTACAGAAGATGCTTTCTATGTCTTGAACGTCTGGCATTTTTACAACACGTGTATTATTTATGTAGCAGTGTTCAGGGCTACCATCGCTATGGGAACAAGCAATACATATCAGCTTACCGCATCTGATGCTAACACTCCTATTGTTGCTGGAATCATTATGCAAATTATACAACTGGTTATATAAAACATATGCGGCTGTTGAACATATTGTCACGGGGGTGAGGGAATGAATGAAATAAATATATTTACAAAATATACAGGGAGAGTCAGAGGCAGCTGCGGCCAAGATGGAGGTACAACAGCAACAACAACACGAGCGCCATCGCATCCATCGTCTTCGTCGTCTACCCGAGGCTCTCTCGTTGCCGATTTCGTGTAACATGTAACCTCCCGCCGCTGGTAGCGCCGTCTCGGCGCCTAAAAAAGTGTAGCATCATATGCGGAGATGTATGGTTTCAGACGGGACACGTGGACGATGTCAGTGGCGGGTGCGGACGACGACAACTGACTGTCCAACTGCGCGATCTCATATGTGACATCAGTAAGCCGGCGTAAAACCTTGTAAGGCCCCGAGTAGTGAGATAGGGGCTTCGAAGAGAGGCCAACGTGGCGGCATGGTGTCCAATGATCCTGGAGAGTAGGAAACTACTCTGTGATGGCTATCATAGCGAGCCTTCTGAGAGAGCTGCGAGCCAAGAAGGCGTTCCCGTGCGATTTGGCGGGCCACTTGAGCCCGAGCAGTGGCATCCCGGACGTACTCTGTAACCGTTGGCGAAGTTGATGGAAGAAGAGTCTCGAAGGGTAACGCTGGATGGTGGCCGAACAATAAATAGAAGGGGGAGAAGCCAGCGGGGTCGTGGCGTGACGAATTGTATGTGAATGTCACATAAGGCAAAGTACTATCCCAATCACAGTGATCTTTGGAAACGTACATGGAGAGCATGGTTGTCAAGGTTCGATTTAGGCACTCGGTAAGACCATTTGTTTGTGAGTGCTAGGCCGTAGTGGGCTTGTGACGCGTCGAACACGAGTGAAGGATGTCACTTACTACTTTTGAAAGAAATGAGTGACCGTGATCGGTCAGCAGCTGTCGAGGAGCGCCATGGTGAAGAATTACGTTATGAAGCAAGAAATCTGCGACGTCAGTGGCACAGCCTTTCGGTAGCGCTTGTGTGATAGCGCATCTTGTGGTGTAGTCAGTGGCTACGGCTATCCACTTGTTTCCAGTGAGAGAAGTAGCAAATGGTCCAACGAGATCAAGACCGACGCGGTAGAAGGGAACGGTGAGTATCTCTATTGGTTGGAGCGGTCCAGCTGGTGGTAAGGTGGAATGTTTCGAGCGCTGGCGGGACTCACAGGCAGCAACGTATCGGTGCACAGAACGGTAAAGGCCTGGCCAGAAGGATCTACGCCGCGCGTGATCGTACGTGCGCGTGACCCCAAGATGTCCCGCGGTTGGGGCGTCGTGAAGCTGTTCAAGTACAGCGGAACAGAGTGTCGCAGGAACTACGAGTAGTAGCTCTGGTACCTCGATGCTGGTGTTGCGTCGGTAAAGAATGCCATCGCGTAGAACGAACAAGTGTAGCGACGGGTCTACGTGGGGCAAACGTAGACTCTACATGATAGACTGCAAAGGAACATCGCTGAGCTTTTCCTTGCGTATGTCGGTGAAAGCAGACATGGTGAAGACACAAGGGTCAGAATCATGTGCTGAAAGGTCGGGTGGGTCCACGGAGTGACCAGATAGACAGTCGGCATCGTGGTGCATTTGGCCAGATTTGTATGCCACATCAAAGCTGTATTCTTGGAGTTTTAAGGCCGAACGGCCAAGTCATCCAGTTGGATCTTTAAGGGATGACAGCCAGCACAAGGCATGGTGATCCGTAATTACCGAAAATGTGCCGCCAAACAAGTATGGTCAAAATTTTCCGACTGCCCAGACTAGTGCGAGGCACTCACGCTCTGTGATGGAAAACTTGCTCTTCGAAGGAGAAGGGAGGCGAATGGCATAAGCGAAGACGTGATCCTGTCCTTGTTGCCGCTGGGCGAGAACAGCACCGATTCCGTGTTCGCTGGCATCGGTAGGAACTTCAGTATGGGCTGACGGGTCGAAATGGGCCAAGATGGGTGGGTCAGTAAGTAATGTTTTAAGGGTGCTGAAAGCAGTCGCTTGGTCAGTACCCCGATATAAAGGCCTGTCCTTCTTCAGTGGTTTCATAAGTGGTAGGGCAATGTCAGCGAAATTCTTCACAAAATGTAGAAAGTAAGAACAGAGGCCGATAAAACTGCTTACATCTTTTGCGGAACGTGGTACGCGAAAATCTTTCACAACTCTAATTTTCTCAAGATCAGGTTGCACGCCTCGAGCACTGACAAGTTGACCCAGTACAGGGATTTCCCGACGGCCAAAGCAACATTTGGAAGAGTTGGGCTGAAGTCCTGCTGTCCGAAAACCTCGAGAACAGCCGATAGGTGGCTAAGGTGGCTTTCAAATGTAGGTGAAAATACGATGACGTCATCGAGATAGCACAGGCATGTGGACCATTTCTATCCACGCAGGGAGAGAGTCCATCATCCTTTCAATTGTAGGTAGGGCATTACACAATCACAATGGCATAACCTTGAACTGGAAAAGTCCATCCAGTGTAATTAATGCATGCGGTTTTCTCACGGTCTCGATGATCGACAGAAATCTGCCAGTATCCTGATTGTATATTGCCATTATCCTGATTGTATATTGTGGTCAATATTAGTTGAGGTACATGTGGAGTTCATTCCGATATCATTAAAGTTATACATTATTGTTCTACGTGTAGGTACTTTAACTTATTTCATTGTTGATGCTATGCAATGAATGTTCACGTTTGTTAGTTATATATAAGTGATGTCATACAAGCCAAATTCTGTGCAATATTATGCGTACATATCATGATATTCTGAGCTTTTAAGAGTATAAAGATGTGTTCCGTGAGTATAAAGATGTATAAAAATGCCCAAGAGTAAGATGTATAAAAATGCCCAAGAGTTTTGTTCTGTGTTTTATTCCACTGATTTGTAAGTTAAGTTTGCTGGAAACTTTTTTGTTCAGTGATCATGATGTTAATCTCGGGTTGATCTGTTAATCACTTCTGTTAAAATCCCAAGCCTGTATCAATAGACATTTATGAAAATGTTTATTTTCAGAAACGAGGACAATAAAACGAGGCCAAACACTTTTTGTTTTGAGTGCAATTCATTCTTTGGTGTCCTGGCGCGTACTGCTGGCTGCATGTTGAATACATGCGTACATTCAAATGCGTATAGAGCACACGGTGTCGCGCGAGCGAGCGGATGCATTAAAAAAATACCTTGCAGTTCTGCGTCCGAATACAACCGATGAGCGAGGCTGCTTAGAAACGGGACGCGAACGAATATGCGCCTGATCCCACAGCTGGTTTTCGTGTATGGTGTGGTGGGGAAACGTCTGCGGGGCTCGGCAACGACTGAGCGAGAATTGTAGAGGGCGGAAATGATGGATGGCGCAGACCTGTGATTGGAAAAATGTAACCTAAGATGTAATCGCGGCATTGTCTTAAAATATGGATTACTGTTAGGTTTCCTTTTTTTAGAAGTTTCTCACTCAACGCGGAAGACTGAAGCCGTCCGACTTTTTCAGCTTGAAAACTCCGGAGGAAACGCGCCGGGAACACTCCGGGTCATTGTTTGAAGGAAGGGGAAATAAACGTAAGAGCATCCGCAGTCATAGCAAGAAGGGTCAGTAAAACTACAAAATATTATGCAAGCGATCGCGAACGACCTCGTTTTGCAAGTGCGGTTCACTCTTCAAGCCCCACAATATCTGTAACCATCGCAACGGCGTCCACAATACGTTGGAAATAACGGGCACTATGGCATGCAAGCTTCCTGTACGTAAAAACCTTCAGTTAGTTTGGAAACTGGAGGAGCCATCCTACATCAGATGGGGGCGGGGGTGAGGTGACCGCGCAAAAATAGAGTTGAGGGTAGCTATCTATTTTATGGTAATTTGAATTTTCTAGGCTGAATAACTTTGAACTGCCTGTCCCTATGATACCATTCTTGCTGCACTTACCTCTTGTGTATGTGTGTTTGTGCTTCTCTTCCTCCCTTTCCCCTTACCCTTTCCCCAGTGCAGGGTAGCAAACCGGATATGTTTTCTGGTTAACCTCCCTGCCTTTCCGCATTAAATTTTCTCTCTCTCTCTCTACCTCTTGCGCCTTCAGTCTACTCAACGCGCTGATAATACATGTAAAACCACAATGTCTTGAGAAGCCCGTTAACAAAAATCGCCGCGCGAGCTAGTTCACAAAAAAGAAATGCACTGCGCATGCTACAAAAAAAAAAACGCTGAAACGGCCCGCGAGAGAAAGCACATTGTGTATGCGACGCACATAATGGGTAGCGATTTTGCAGTTTCTATCTCTGCGTTGTCCCTCAAGTGAAGGTTGCATTGAACGAAAACCTAAAGTGATCTCATGACCTCTCAAGCGCGAAGCGGTGTGCAAACTTCGCCTTCTCAGTGCCCCATTAAGAAAAAAAAGGAAAGCTTGGAGGACGGTTGAGCTTCGCCGTCAATAGTGTAGTATGCGATAGCGTAATCGAACCCTGTTCGCATCACCGTTTCAATCTCTACCCTCCCTTCAATTTTCGGCAGACACTTTGCCGAAAGGAAATGAAATATGAGGCGCAAAGAAGATTATAGCGAGCTAGTTTGCCTTTTTTTTTTCTGTTTTCCAATCATCCTTGACGTCTGTGCGAAGTATACGTAGACCTACTAAAAGAGTGCTGAATGTATCAGTCTTTTTTGATGTAGTTATGGTATTTTACTTCTAGTTTAGATTATGACACGAAATTGCATTGTTTACCGCTTTTTGCTTTTCAATAACTTTGTCAAATGACCACTGCCGTGCTCAAGTTGAATTTTATGTGCGTTTATCTATACGAATCTTATACACTCATATACTTTATTTTTATGTACGCTGTGTATGATGCTGCCATAAAGGGCTTTGTCGCACTCTCAAGGTGCTTCAACATCTTTTCACCTGAAGCACCCTCCAACAAAAAATAAACAAATTGTCAAAAAAACTGTTGGAAAAGAACGTGTGTAAAGAGAGATAAATGAAAAAAACTAGGTGTCCTGATTGACAAGCAATTACCCAATTGAAACCGATCGATACCTAGCCAATACTACAGATTTACAATGTTACCACGTGAATACTTCGCGCGTAGGCGCAATGCACGTGAGCCTATCGTCAAGCCAGTACTATAGCGAACTGCCTACTGGCTCTCCTTTTGAGGCTCTGCTCCGAGTCCCGATTTTGCGCGACTCGGTTCAAGATGCGCAAACTTTCAGTCATGCATTGACTGGTCACTTAGTTTTTGAATTATTTGCTTTCAACTGCAATAAAACGTTTTGGGATGAGTATGAAACTATTGGGAAAGAAGCAAACTTAACGGCGAGCCCAAATTCTACCGACTGCGAACTGGCACACACAGGTTGTCCCATGATGTTTTCTGGCTTTTATTTTTCGCTATTTGTTATTCATCTTGCGTCAGCAGAGGCTCCCAGACTTCAGCATCACCCTAGAGAATAGTTGTGGTTTTCAAGTTATCACAATTTACGATGTTTTAATCTCATCAGCCAAAAGCGCGCAACTTCGCAGCGTTCTGGCATTTGCTGTAGTCCTCACGCCCGAAAGTTGTTCAAATGTTGCTTTTCTAGTATACTATCGTATGCTTGGCGCACTACAGCTAGACTGAAATGTTAAGCGGTAATGAAACTAAACACACGCTCAACCATTCTGCAAGCCGTTTTCATTCATGTAAACGCGCAATGGGCGTACCCAGTAAAGAATCATTATGGTCATCGATTAGAAGAACCCTTTTATCGTAGCTATGAACATCGCTGCCAAGAAATCGTTGAAGGCTCATTTAAAAACAAACACGCACCAAAGCGCGTATAGATTGGCGTATTCCAATTGATCATCTTCGGTGACATTTTCATTCACTCACTATGAATATATGAAAAAAAAAACTATGAGCTGTTCTTCGGCGCACAGTTACATTGAATTGGATATACCGGTGTCAGAAATCACAAAACCACAAGTGCGTCAGAAATCACAAATAAAAGTGTATGTTTTCTACATCCTCTTCCACCGAGGAATTGTAAGGGGGTCAGAGGATAACAAACGCAGCAATGAAGTTAACAGAACGAAAGCAGCAGTCTTATGCAACACAATGTAGTGTACTAGAAATGAAAAAGATGAACTAAATCAAAAACGAATTCACACTATACAATGTTCGCAGCGAAGTTCGAAGTTAAAATAAATATTGCAAAGGGAGGAAACAAAACGAACTATTGCGAGGCATGAGAAAGAATCGTGACAACACACGCACTTTGAGGACGTGAAAACACTATCGGAATTGCACACACTGGAGTCACGAGATTGACTAGAACATGTGTACAGCTATGCTTCTTATTTATTGAGAATAACTGTGCTCATCGTCATTTTACTTCAGTTAGGAACAAAATACTTTCTTTTTCCATTTAATACAAAACTAGCAACGTACGTCCTACCAACCGATGGTACCACAGTGATGTTCAGCGTTCATGTTACGATGTATGACGTTTATGTTCTGCCACTATTTTAAAATAGAATAATTCGGCACATCCGGGCTTCAGACTCGAGAGATTTGGACGGCTTTCAGAATTGAGAACATCAGTTACCTGCGCTGTTTTTTAACATGCTCAGAATTGAGAACATCAGTTACCTACGCTATCTTTTTTAACATGCTCAGATACAAGCACTAACCGTTCTACAGTGCGTGCGGATAGCGAAGCTCTTCTAGTCCTTTGCAGTGTTCCTGCTGTTGAGAAGAGTCATTTTACTGCGCCAGATGATGTGGGCGCTCCTAAGCACACTACTGCGAGTTTTGCGAGGCGTGGGAAAGTTTTCTCGTGCTTTTGCCAGTAGGTCAACACATCGTCAGCGGTCGATGTGCTGCTTAAGTAGCTGCGGAGTTCCGATTGCTCTCGATCTTCTGTTGGACAGATGAGGTCCAAGAGAGCGTAAGGGTCACTTGCGCGGCTAATCCCTTCGCTGATTCCTTCGCGGCTCACGTCAAACTGTGAAGGTTGAGACGATGCTTCCTTGTCCGTGTTGGTGGCCGAGCCCTGTTGAAGACGAGTAAAAATACGACGTGTAGTAAAAATACGACGTGTAGTAAAAATACGACGTGTAGAACATGCTAAGGCTGCAAGACTTGCCATACGGTATTTTAATTCCAAATTACCCGAAAACATCATTACATCCAATACTGCGAGAAAGTCACATCAGCATATTTTACCAATACCCCAACTACACTTTTGTCGCTTTTTCACAGCTTTCAAACTATGTAAAAAAAGGAACTTTCTGATCAGACCGCTTAGCCATTACGGCGACGCGTTTTGTCCATGATGCACATTTTAGAAGCATGATACTTTGAACCAATTATAGAACGCGAACGAGAAGACAAGCTTTGTGAGCTAACTCGCTCCTCGAAAGCTCAGCCGGAATACCAATAAAGTTGTAACCGACCAACCTCTTCTGGGGGCTTTCGGACGTTGCAGGTCTAATAAGTTGGACGAGCTGAGTGGTTGCAAAATATCATGGTAATGCTTTGGTGATGTTTTTTTGCGCCAGTGTGCTCTGCGGCATAAATTAAGCCAAAATGACTACAAATTCGTTCCCTAAATTAAGATGGTAAGCGGTTTATCATTTTTCGTGATGCATCTGAAAAACATTACCACCGAACAGCACAAACTGCGATATCAAATGAATATGCGAGATGGTCACATCAAACGGTTAGGATACTTGACCTGAATGTCACGAGTTAGATCCCGGCTGCGGCGGTCACATTTCGATGAGAGAGAAAGGGCGGAAGCCAGTGCACGCTGTCAGTGTACGCTAAAAGATCTAAACTTCCGGAGGCTTTCTCAACGGCGTCTCTCATATTAATATTGTGGTTATGGGACGTTAATCCCCACGTAATATTATGTCGGCATTTAGTAATTAATGTAGAGAGCATGCGCTGTCTTACCCAATTAAACTGTTTTCCCGCTAGTCACTGGATGTCAGGTCAGGCGGGCTCTGGTAAAAGCGGGCCGCGGTAGGTGGAAGGCTCTACACAATTACTGCAGAACAGCTTTCCACACTAATGAGCACGGACGAACGTGAAGGGGAGGAGGCTCCTTTCCAAGAGGAGCGAAATTTGCCCCATACATAGAATAAGTTTCAGTTTTTTTTTTTTTTTTTTTGCAATGAGCGTATACAATGATCGGCTCATGAGGATATGCAATCGAAGTTTCTAAAGTAAATCCCGGTAGCATCGGGGGTCTGCGTCGAACTCCCCACATTCGGAGTTCTGCGCACGCCTATGCTGCTTTAGATCAAGTGATCATGATGTCCGTATATAAATGGTGTACAAATTCCATAAGCCTTATATTTAAAGGCCTATTAGTTGGTAGTAGGGAAATGCTGCGGAAGCGTTTTGTATATCCATCTGTTATGGATAATAACAGATGGATATACAAAATCCATCTGTTATTAATAATTTCATCTGTTTTCGTAAGATTCTCAACAAAACATAGGGCACATATATAGAAAATATGTAGATTCATCGATTGAAAACAAGTTAATTACCGTATTGTCTTATGGAACGTTTCA
Source organism: Rhipicephalus microplus (assembly GCF_043290135.1). Lineage (NCBI taxonomy): Eukaryota > Metazoa > Arthropoda > Arachnida > Ixodida > Ixodidae > Rhipicephalus > Rhipicephalus microplus. The sequence continues at coordinate 425,204,656 of NC_134710.1, read as the reverse complement.
CAAGAGAGGAGAGTTCACAAATTCATAAATGTAACACGTGCATGCATTTAGCTTTGGAGATGTGCAAGTGTGCGAGAAAATTTAAATTTAGGCTCCAGTGTGCAAATGTTCGATTCTTTATTCCACACATGGCAGATATATACAGGCACACCAATTGCGTTCAGGAAATTTAAAGTTGGAACACAAATTTTGGTCTGTTTAATTAGTGATCATGATGTCCGTATATAAATGGTGTACAAATTCCATAAGCCTTATATTTAAAGGCCTATTAGTTGGTAGTAGGGAAATGCTGCGGAAGCGTTTTGTATATCCATCTGTTATGGATAATAACAGATGGATATACAAAATCCATCTGTTATTAATAATTTCATCTGTTTTCGTAAGATTCTCAACAAAACATAGGGCACATATATAGAAAATATGTAGATTCATCGATTGAAAACAAGTTAATTACCGTATTGTCTTATGGAACGTTTCACAAGAGAGGAGAGTTCACAAATTCATAAATGTAACACGTGCATGCATTTAGCTTTGGAGATGTGCAAGTGTGCGAGAAAATTTAAATTTAGGCTCCAGTGTGCAAATGTTCGATTCTTTATTCCACACATGGCAGATATATACAGGCACACCAATTGCGTTCAGGAAATTCAAAGTTGGAACACAAATTTTGGTCTGTTTAATTAGACAATAAAAAGCCAGTGTGGTCACTATACCAAGGCATGAACGTAAGTACTCATGCCGGTTCGTTGCAACATTTATATATAACTTCGTCAGTCATTGGGGCAAATTAGCGATTTCTGACTCTCACGTACGCAAAGTATTATATTAGCGGAAATACCGGCATACCTGCGCGTGGTTCTCAAGAAGTCTTTCAACCGCTGCCATTGCTTCCTTTTCTGTGGGCTTTGATATGCCAGGGGCAAGAGATGCATTAAGAACACGCAGTTTTTGCCGTGGGTGCTGTACGCTTGATGCGACGAAGAGGTCATCACGGAGCGCATATTCAAAGCGCTCATTCAATTCTTTGAGAATTTTCCCTTTTAGGCATACAAATCTGGAAATGAACATGTGTAACGGCACAAGAGTATCGCCTGACATACAAGACACGAAAGCAATTACTAAATATTACTATTATTATTATAAAAATAAAACACGGGTAATGTTACTCTGCACTCTTTAAAAAAAGTTAGTAAAAAAGTAGCAACTGCAAGCAAATAGGTAGTAACTGCAGCGCTTACTACCTTTCTTCGGCCGTTACTAACCTTTTGCTACCTGTTTACTACCTACCTTAGTAAACAGTTAGTAACTGGGATGAAAGAGGTAGTAACTGCAGTCATTACTGCCTTTCTTGTCCCGTTACTACCTCTTTGCTACCCGGCTTTTGACTATCTATTCAAAAATAGTGTGTGAATGTGATTCTGATAATTTATGAGAGGAATTGTCTCGACGTATTATAATTAAACGGAAAGATGACGCAGAAGGTATCCATAGATCAAGAAAATAATTTTTGTTTTAAATTACGCAACCTAGATATGTAAACGTCATTCTGATATTGCCGAAACGGAGAAGTACAAGTTAACGAACCATAAGCAAGTGCTACACGCGTTGTAATAGACAATTACAACAAACTTAGTAAATTACAGCACATACTAACAAGACTGGCAGATCAAAACAACCAGACGGTCAGAATCAGCCCCGAGGATAGTCACAGTTATTCAACTGCGGCGTGTCTCCAAATATCATCATTGTTTTGGCGCGTCAAAGCTGAAAAACGATTACTACCTTTTAAACGCAGATATATTAGCCGTGTGAAGCATTCAAACGCACCGAGATTGAATTCGGTACCTTGTTCCGGCCACTGTAAATAATGCCTTTTTGTGGCTCTTTTATGATAAATTATTATAACATATAATTTTCCATAAAAAATTCATCGCTGTTAACCACGATGAATTTTCCATAAGTAATGTTGATTGAAATTTTTGTGCTACGTCATCAAACACATGTAACCATGTAGTATATTCTAGTGCTATAAGTTTAAATTAGTTATAATTCATCCTGAAACACACATGCTCCCTTGTGCCAAACATGCCCCTGCAAAGTAGGGACTATATATACCCCATGCTTACTTCTTACTACGTGTACACGTAAAACAGTAGAGAACTTGTTCGGTCTATTCCTCCTTCGCATTCATTGCACACTACTCTTCCTTACCAGAAATTGTCTGGTAATGATACAATGATTGCCCAACATTGCCAGTAAAAGAATAGTCAAAATGAACAAATTAATACCCTTACTACTTTTTTTTCTTAAAACCTTTAAAAGCTACTATCCATTGGTGGTAACGGCTAGGGTAGCAACAGTTACTAAATGCTGGTCGTAACAGCAAAGGTGGTAACCATTACCTCCCTCGTCGTTACTAACTGCGCTTACTGCATATGTGACAACATATGTGACAAACTATTACTACCCCAAAGTTAGCAGGTACTACCACCTTTTTTCTAAGAGTGTGTACGCCACTGACTGAGCTCGTGTTTGTAGTGTTCAATGTTCTATCTATGGAATTGCAAACATGTGCCATATCGCTTGATGACTACCATGATATTTTATTTTTACTATAGCATTATTTGATCGAATATTAAAGCTATTACGATAATATTGTGTCTTAATGTGCCCTTACAGGAAGAGTACGAAACGAGGATCGAATGTCAGCGAGTCGCCTTGCGTGGGTTTAGGAAATTAGTCGCCGGCTGCACGAATATCAAGGAAACCCGCTTTCCAAATCACATTTTAAACAATTTTATTTTAAAAACTAGTGCTTTTTTTTTCTTTAACAGGCCTCCAATTGTGTACTTACTCAGGAGTCCTGCAATCGCTGACTTGCGCGTAGCACGAACTGATCGTGACGTGTAAATCACATGAAGTCACGCTGTCAGATTTCAGTCTGTCAGTGGCATCTCCAAGTGGTTTGAGCAACATCAGGAGCTGTTGAAAGCGAGCAGCATTAATTTCCAGCTGACCGACGCTGATGCGCTTTGGTGGGTGATTCTCATTGAACTCTTTCAGCACTGCTATTACGGAGTTGAACACGTCCGTCTGAAATAAAACCGAACTTTATTAGGCAGCAGTACTTGGCCTCACGTGCGCTCATGAGCGAGCTGTCTGTTAGTTGGAGATCAGCTGAATAACGAGAAAGTAACGGGATTGCTTGCGTTTGAGAAGGAACAACGTTATTCTGTAATTATACAAAACTAAATCACTGCTGATACACATATAAAAATTCCTATCAGATGCAAGAGAAACACTAACGAGAGGCACTTGATATTGTAGTTTGTGGCCACGCCCAAAGTAAGACCACTAATTGCCAAAATAACCAAGAAACAATTTTAGGCTGTAGTTGCTCGTATTGAACTTGCCCCGAATAAAGGCTGCAGCGATCCCTGCCAAGCAGCTCCCGTCACGTCCGCAGTTACCTTTTATGTGCATTACGTCCATAAGAAGCCTAGCTGGACTCGCAAGCCTGGCATACTATCCCTTGGCTACGCCCCTGGCGTTGTGCAAACAAACATTTCTACACTTTAAATGTTGCCGGCAGTTCGTTTTCTGCTATACTTTTCTATAACACATGTTCGCCCAGGAGAGCGCCTCAATCGCTCGTAGGAGACAATTAAATAGTCCCATCGCACTGGCAAGGCACGACCAACTTTAAAAGTGATAGTCAAGTATATTTTAGCTGAAAACCGCCTCGATGGACCATAGAAGACGAATAAATGCTCTCGTCGAACTGGCAAACCTTGCACAACTTTTCAAAGTGATACAATCAAGTATAATTAGCTGGAATAAGTATCCCGAAATCCCGGCCAGAGTTTTGAAGCATTGGTTGCTGCTGACCACTACTTTTACGAACAACGTTAGCTGTCGCTGTAGCTCTGCACGTTTTTCCTGTGGTGAAGAGTAAAAAAAAACAAAAAATGCAGACGTATTGTGATTAATAAAGTTAAGACGTTACCTCTGTCAGGCGTTTGAGTGCCGCGACCAAGGGATTCCACCTTGTCCCTGCTGGGGGAATCAAGTCCTTTCCACAAAGTGCTTTCAGATGCTCAGTCCAGATGGACGAGCGTCTGAAGACATTTACAGTGACATTAATTAGCTCCAAAACTTCCTTCGGACGTTCGTCTTCGCGCAGTCCTGCGTTCACTGCGAGCTGAAGCGTGTGAGCGGCACATCTCACTCTGTGAAACGAGGTCATTGTCATTTCCTCACTAGACCCTTGAAAAGGTGCTTCATATTGGGTGGCCTCGTCACACTCGTCTTCATCAGCCGGCACCTCTTGCCAATCTCCATCGAAGTGGTCCTCCATATTAAAGGCTTTGGTCATGTTTGCGGCATTATCACAGACTGCGGTTCCCACCTGCGCTTCTCTAATACCGCGAGACCGCAATTCCGCCAAAAACGTCTCCCTTATGTTTCCACCAATATGGCAACCTTCAATGTGTCTAAACTACACCGTGTGCAGTTACAGTTTCTAGTTCTGAATGAACTGTACTCTTATGCCAATAATGGACTCGCGAATGCGGCTAGTCCAGATGTACACGATGAAGTGCAAGCTTTCATTAGGGGCTTTCGACAGCGTTTCATTCAGCTGCGGCAGCGCGAATTTCGTTGCACACTGCAAATCATTTCACACCCTTAAGGGTGGATTTTTGAATAAATCACCCATCTTACACCTATTATTTCTGCCAAACTTATCCGCATGAATGTAAGTTCTGCAATTCCACCTTTTGTACGCCCATTTCTCATTTTTAGGTGTATTATAGGTATATGTTAGCAAATTACACCCAAGGGTGTTTCCTTGAACGTTACACCTATCATATATGTATATAGTTTAGGGCATCAATACATATCACATCTCAACGGATGCAATCAAACCGCATGCCAAAAGTCTGGTGAAAAGATCGATGTTGCGGCATTCGTTTTCATTTCCCATAATTCATTCGCCAAAATATATCGTGCTATGTATTATATTTATTAAACCACCCCCTATTTATTATATTCAGAAGATTCCTCACATGTTCAATGACTTAATTCATGAGTTAACTTTTTGGGATTCCTACTAAAAATATTTTGCTGCCGCTTATGTCCATTCTTCCCTAATTCTCACAGAGACATAAGTAAAAGAGATTATGTTGCACTTAAACATAACATGAAACGATTACACACGGTTTTCGACAGGCTATCGGGCGCGCTTTCTCAATTGAAATCACACTAAGTTTTTTGTACCAGAGGTCCTGATTTATTAAAGACGATAGTCTTTTTTGGGGGCCTTCAACGCAAAAATTTTGGTCTGTCTGTCTGTCTGTCTGTCTGTCTGTCTGTCTGTACATTTGTCGGTTTGTCCACTCTATATCATCTGGTACTTGAAATGGCCGACCTCATCCGCAGCGCCCACCAGTGTTGCTCAAGATTGAGCGTTCATGCTTGTGCAATCGTCAATTTAAAAGCCATGATTGCGCATGTCTGTGGCACCATAACAACACGTATATATTCTGCATGTGCGTCTTTTACTAGAAAAAGCATACATTAGTAATATTAAGGGCCGTAGCGCTTATCACGCTGCGCTGACCATGCAATGCTTGCACGGAACAGGGAGTGTTTCCAACGCTTTGCTAAGGTGGTGGAATCTACCCGTCACCTTGCGTTCTACACCTTATCACCTCTGAGATGGGCGGGCACACCCCTATCAAAGCCACACGCTTTGTTTTCTAGGAAGACTGGCAGATGGCGCTCATGTCTCACGTGCGACATGATTTGATGTTCTTTTTCGCCTTAGCTGTACGCTCGAGGCACTCAAACGCAGTGCCTACAGAATACCACTCACCGACTTTCTTGCGCAGAACACCAAATAAATGTCCTGTTCACTCTCTCCACACGCAAGACTATCGTCTTTTGACGACATTTGCAGAAACATGGAGATACGGGGCCCATTTTTTACATGGGGGTCAATATATTTCCTCACACTGAAGTATTTCGCATCAATACACGGGTCCCTGATTTATTCAGTGAGTTATATTTAGATCTATGAACATGGGTCAGTTCAAATTGAATGTTTGTAGTATTCGCATTGCCACAGAACTAGGCATGTTTGCAATTAACAGGCTAAGCTTACTCTGATGCAGCTGCTGTGCACGCATGCTGCGCCGCAGGACAAGCTTGGCGCACATACGCTAAGCACGGGTGAACTCTTCCAATGGGTCGCACCACTCTCTGGGCACTTAGTGCTCTTTTTATATTTACTTGGAATGCACGCTTGCGCGTCGTATAATATAAACGTGAACGATCGTAGACAACACTAGCGCAATGTACCCGTGCCACAAAGATGGAGAGTAGTTGACTAATTGCAGCATTGTAATTGACAGTTGTTACTGTCACGTTACAATGCACTGATAATCGCACATTGGTATGCTCACACAAAATTTAAGACTTGAAATAAAAGCAAGCGTCCTTCATACTTTGTCGGTAAAAAAAGCAAAGCCCCCGGTTCTTGCTGATTGGCAGAGTGTTATTTAAAAGAAGCTAATAGCGCAGCAGGCGTGTTGCTAGGATTTATGCGTGCAAGGGAACAGAAAGAGGAAAAAAGGGGGCCTGGCGCAATTTGTATGTAAATTTTTGCCTGTAGTTGCATATGTGTGGATCCGAATCGCAAGCTTTCTTTTTTTTTTTTTTTGCGAAATGGGCCAAATCCTGACCCGAAAGTAGCTCAAATGACACTCAATTGGCTCATACATACGTTCACGTTTCCTCTAAAACAGTAATATTAAAACATTATTTATAAATATTACTGTTCTAGAAGAACGTTGATACTATGTATATGTCAAGGCAGCGTTAGTAGAGCTTGTTTCGGTTCTAGATTTGCCCCATTTTGAATTAAAAAATATCTCCTCAAACGAACATAAAAAAGGGTGGGAGATGTGTCAAATATGGAACAACCTCCTTACCACCCTTCCCTAACCTTTTATTTATATCAATGTTCCGCAAGTAACAAATTTTGACTCCGAAATGTCGAAACAACGCCGCAATAACACCTCACCCGGGGAAAAAAAATGTACATTACGAAGGCTACGCATTTGCCACCTGCACACGTCAGTGACAAAAAAAAGACTTTGAAGCTCTGCTAGCAAATAAATATGTTGTCAAGCATGAAATATTACACTATATCTTGGAGGCTTGACATAGCTCGGAAATTATATCATAAAACGGTACTGCTATGTGTTTCGGTTTCGGTTTTGAGGTTTTGGGTACTGTATCTCGGGGCAACTGCGCATCGCCATCGTCAACAGGCAGACTTTGAATTGGGTGGTGACATGTCGTGTGCGTGTTTGCTGCAGGCTGACGGTGGTTTATTATTTTACTATTCACTTGCTTTGTCAGGGACGCGTACTTATACGGCTTGCACAGTTTAACTTGTGCTTACAGTAGATACAGTACGTGTCACTGCAATCTGTGGCGTGTCGGCTAGTACAGAACAACTTCGGTGCGGCGGAGTGTGTGTCCTCTGTCAACGGCTTTCGTTGAAGCTTGTGCCCGCCGCAAGAGAGTGTTTCCGATCATGTCCGATCGTGTCCCTCCGATCGTGTCCCTCAGGGGAGCGTTATTGGCCCTTTGTTATTTTTAATTTTTATCAATGATCTTCCCTCAGAAATCACGTCATCAATTCGCCTCTTCGCGGACGACTGCATAATCTATCGCAAAATCACTTCACCATCAGATCATACAGCTCTGCAGCAAGACCTTGATCGTGTAACCACATGGTGCTCAGATTGGCAAATGTCATTAAACGTTGATAAGTGCAATCAAATGACCTTCACTCGAAAGCGCTCACTCTCAACATTTCAGTATTTCCTTGATGGTAGCCCTCTAAGACCTACTTCATCTTATAAGTATCTAGGCATCCATCTGGCATCGAACCTTTCTTGGGCCAGTCATATCAACAAGATTACTGCTGACGCGTCACGAACGCTTGGTTACCTAAAACGCAACCTTCGTGATGCACCTCCTACCACACGCAAGCTCGCTTACCAAACACTCGTGCGCCCTAAACTCGAATACGCTTCTTCTATATGGTCACCTGACCAAGATTATCTATCCCGAAGCCTGGAATCGGTTCAAAACCGCGCTGCTCGCTTTATCACCGGTAACTACAGCAGGCATTCTAGTGTAACTAAAATCAAGCAGTCGCTCTCTCTTTCCTCTCTCGCCTCCCGCAGAAACATTTCTCTTTTATGTCTGTTGCACAGAATCATCAACAGCAAGCACAGTTTTTCCTTGCCACTTCTCAAACCTCATCGATATTCCCGTCGTTTGCAGCATAACCTCAGTTTTCAGCGTCTATACGGGCACACTAACGCCTATAATTCATCTTCATTACCACGTGCCATTGTACTCTGGAACAATCTTCCTGAAAATATAGCAAACGTGAAAGAAACCGAGATCTTTAGAGGCTTGCTTGAAAAACTGCCTCTTGAACTCTAGTTGTGTGCGCCTTACCTATTGTACTCCTGCTAGTTTCTGATTCTTAACGCGGTCGCCTCTAACACTGTAACGCTTCTTGTATTATATAGTTATGTAGTATCGTTTGGAATTGTATAACGTTATTGTTTGCTATTTTCTTTCATCTGTATCTTTTTTGCGTAGCCAAGTGCTTTTTGGCTTTTATAGAAAAATATTTCACAATTTTGAATTGTATACTTGCGTATTATCGTTCCGAATTATATAATGTTATTGTTTGCTGCTTCTTTCGTTCTTTTCTATTTTTACGCAGCCAGACTTTTGCATATGTATATATTTTCATCGCTCTTTGAAAATCAAAATGTACCCCCCCCCTCACGCAATGTTCCCTCGTGGAACCCGTGAGGTACTTGTATAAATAAATAAAGCAATCAACGGACTGTACGCTGGGAGCTACATGGAGAACGCTTTTGGATTTCGTGCTATTGCTGAAAAGGTAAGCTTTCGTGTATGCGAACAACGAAGTGCAGAAGTGCGTGCCTGCCTGCCAACTCCCGATTTGCCCGCGATACTCGTAATTGCAGGAAGCAACCGTCTCATGGCGTCGGTAGCTTCGTGACCTTCGCTCGCTGTGTGCTTATCAGCTGCGATGTCTCAACAGTCGCAGTGTTCGTGAACCTCGCTTTGGGGCATGGTTAAAGAAAACGGGGGGATGTGCCCCGCGCAGATAAACCTTACGGCATTCGGCAGCGGGTGAGAAAACAAAGGGGGGGGGGGGGGGGGGGCTGAGCGAGCCGAGGTGGGCGAAAGAAATGGCATAATAATAATAATAAAAACGAAGCAGATCAACGGTAAAAGAGGCACCAGTTGTCAGTTAGCGGGACTGCAGTGGACAAATGGGGCGCGTTTATTACGCGGGAGAAAAAAAAATCCAGATTTCAATAACTGAAGATGGGGGTGCGTTTTTAATGCGAGTAAATACGCTATTTAAAGCAACAATAGAAAAATACTTAAACTTTGTATCAGTACCCCTTTGATGCCTGCGCTTTGCAGTGGCGTGACGTGTTTTGTTAAAAATCGTGCAGCTAACCAAAGAATTCATATGTACCTTGTTTAATCAGTGATTCGCGCTTTTTATGCCTTGCTAGGTTTGTTTATATTTATACTAGTATATTGTAAATAATCAGGATATAGAAATATTGATCTGCTTTAATAAAAGATTGAACAGCCACACTCAATTGCACACATCTTTTTGCATTTTTGCACCATTGTACTGCGGCACATAGAATATTGTAGAATAGAATATTTCTGTATATTTTGGTGTAGGGTTTTGCGATGTGGTTACATATGAAAGCTTAGCCAAAATGTACCAACAAACACGCAAACAAAACTTTCAGTTAGACTGATACAGCACAGATGATAATGGTGTAGGCATAATTAGCCACTAAAGAACACGCTCGCGAAAAACAAAATGAGGATGGCGACACAGGTGGCTGTAAATGAAAGCAGGCAGACCTAACAGCTCTTGTCTGTTTCATGCATTTTGTCTGTGCAGGTTTCATCCTTACGAATGTAAGGACACTGATCCAACTAATAAGCCCTCCATGCATATATTCCTGTTAGCTACTTCTCCAATATGTCGTGCATTTTTCAAATTACACATATTTATGGTCCAACAGTTCAGAGCTTATTAGCATATATTTAACTTACTTGTGATACATTATCTGTTGCATGGCTGTTTCTATGAATTAAAAAAATTCAACTGCGAATGAGCTGCTTATGCATGCACTCGAAGAATAGGGTTAGCACGTCTTATTTATTCTTGAGAGTAGTCAGGTTTACTCGTGGCCTAAAGTAATCATTTTGTTGACCAATAAGCAACCTGTGAAAGACATAAAATTATCGAGTACACCAAATTTATGTAACTGGAGAAGAAATTTAGAGGTGAGCTTCCACAAATACACAGTGCTGTTTTTCCAGCAATAGTTGTCATATTGTAAGTGCTGTTGATCCTTCCATATTGGGGCTTGCTCGATGTTTTACACTATTTTCGCACAGTAGATTGTACATCTGTGATGTGTACATGTCTAAACAACGATCCCTCAAAGTAAATGATAAATATTGCTACTTTTCTGTCTGAATGGGTTTATATAATTTTTTGTGTCAACCATTGTAGTGCCCTATTGGTTAGGGTATTCTAGCTTAGCAAGAAAACTTGGTATAAACGCTGAAATTTGAGCTTCCCAGTATATTTCAAGCTTCTTGGTAGGTGCATGATTCAAGAGAGAAGCACTTTTTCACCACCACCACGGTGGTGAAAAAACCATACTCAAACATGGCACTTGCATTCGTACACTAATATGCACAGATGCTTGTAAACGTAAAAGTGAATAGTGGTAAAGCTGAAAGTGGAGAAGCTGGAGCTTTTTATTATATGACACATCATAATGAGGTTCTGATTGTTCCCAGTATTTTTTAAATGCTAAGTTGAATGTTGTTTATCTCTTACATGCAGAATGTTGAAAGTAAAGCACACTACGTCTTCTACGATGGACTGGGTGCTGACAATGCAGTACACTCTTCATCACAACCTGAAAGCAGCTGTTCCGGGCTCACGACCTCACTCAAAGGGTCGCAGCAGTGGTGGACGCTACTCATAGGGTGCACCAAATATCTTGTACATTTTAGGAACATTCCTCTGATGGGAAAGGCTTCATCTCAAGCTATGTGTCCTATATACCTATTTATATTTTCAATACAAGTATCAGTTTGCCATCAGATCAACAGCAGTGCGTGTAGAAAACTGTGTACAATGCATAATGTTACAGTTGTATGAAAAACTGTAGATAGCCTACATGTCGCCAGATAAAAGGTTGATCCACTAATGGGTCAATCCACGCCAAACATCCCAGCTAATATAGCGACGATCTGAAATGTATTCGAAAAAATTGTGATGATTTACTGCATTGAAAACAGTGAAACAGTAAAGTATTTCTGAAAGAAAAAATTTTTGGTCATGTAGTTGCCTTATGAACTTACTGGAATGTCGTTTTAATCTTGTTTGTGCAAATTTTATTTTAAAAGTACTGCTCCTTGCTTCAATACCAAAATTAGTTTACATGTTAAGTACAAGTTCATGTGTAAAGTGTTTGAAGCGCAGTAATATTAGTGCAATTTCACTGACACATACGCCTCCAAGACTAACAAAGTGCTCGATACGGCTGGTTGGTGCTGTATGGTAGACAAAGAAAGTGCTTAACAGCGCAAACGACAAGAACGGGAAGAAGAGACGAGCTGAGCCCGGAACAAACAACCAAAGTTTATTGCAAACCAACTGCAATAGTTAGAAAACATAATCTTCGCATAAGGACGCACCATAAGCAGAATCGCACATACATGCACCATACAGCCTACCTTATCAACAACCGGTCATATAAGTGGACCCCAGATAACTAACTTCACAGCAGTTAAGAAAAATTGAGGGTACGCTAACACAGTAAGCACAAGTTGTTGAATGTGGAAGGCTTCACTAATCTCGTGATCACGCCGATTTTTATATCCCCCATGATCAAACACTTGTCGAGAATCGGCTGACAAGACCTATTACAATGGTCTGCCAAGTGGCTGGGAAGGAAACTTTTTAGAGAGTTAGCGTACCCCCTCAACCGATCATTCATGGATCGCCCTGTTTGGCCAATGTAACCATGCCCAAAAGTAAAAAAATATCTTGTAGAGAATCGCTAAAACACATTCAAGATGGCAGGTAGCGTGTTTCTTAGTGCATTCTTCTTTCTTAGGTCCTTCGCTGTTGACCCTGTGACATAGCCCAGCGAGTTTATCGCGTGCGCAGAACACAACTCTTACACCTATTTTGCCAGTGACCTTCTTTAGCCTTTGGGAAACTTCGTGTATGTAGGGAATAACAGCCTTGCTAGAATGAGGCTTGTTGAGTTAGCTGTTGCCTTGTCTCTTATCAACCACTCTTAGTGACGTTCGGAGAGTCTCGGCAATGGAAGTTAGCTCGGGATTAGAAAAGCCTCCTTGTTGAAGGCAGTGAACTTGGAGCGAGAAACTGCACTCTATCTGTCGGTGACAAGAGCCAGTTAAAATTGCCTTTAAGCAGGAAAAAGCGATGCTTCACTTGACCAGCTTAGAATGGGCGGACGTAAAAAGAAGGTCTTTCTTGAGAATGACTCGTACCGCCAACATACATGATGAACAAAAAAAAGCATTTCTAATTCTAAACATCGTAGCTTGTCGTCAGAAATAAACTCCGACGTTATTTCTAGTTTCTTCATTTCACACCCAAAAACTTCAAATATCTCATCGGTGGTTCGCCTAGGGTCAGATTGATCGATGCGGTAAAGCACTAAAAAGTCGTCAACATAGTTGAACACTTTAACTGTACTCGTGTGATCAAAGTTAGCTATGAGACTTCTTTCATACCGCGCGAGTAAAAAGTCACAAAGAACCGGTGCTAAACTTGAGCCATTGCACACATCTGCACCGGTGAGATATTTGACATTTTTTGGCGTGAAATGATGCAAATGGAATTAAAGTCTGAGTTCGATTCATAACGACAAGTTACGATGCCTTGACTTGGAAATGGTTTTTTGGTTGACCATGTATATTGGCGGTACGAACCTTTCTCAAGGAAAAGCCTTCTTTTTACGTCCACTAATTCTAAGCTAGTCAAGCGAAGCATCGCTTTTTCCTGCCTAAAGGCAATTCTAACTGACTCTTGTCACCGCCAGATAGTGTGCAGTTTCTCGTTCTAAGTTCACTGCCTTCAACAAGCAGGCTTCTCTAATACCCTGCTAACTTCTATTGCCGAGACTCTCCTAACGTCACTAAGATTGCCTGATGAGACACAAAGCAAGAGCTAACTCAACAAGCCTCATTCTAGCAAGGCTGTTATTCCCTACGTACACGAAGTTTCCCATAGGCTAAAGAAGGTCGCTGGAAAAATAGGTGTAAGAGTTGCGTTGTGCGCACGCGACAAGCTCGCTGGCCTATGTCGCAGGGTAAACAGCGAAGGACCCGAGACTAAGAACTAAGACTAAGCCTAAGCACTAAGAAACACGCTATGCACCATGTTGAAGGTGTTTTAGCTATTCTCTACAAGATATTATTTACCTGTGGACATCGGCCAAACAGGGCGATGCATGAATGATCGGTTGAGGGAGCACGCTAACTCTCTAAAAGGTTTCCTTCCCAGCCACTTGGTAGACCATTGTAATAAGTCTTGTTGGCAGCCAATTCTTGACAAGTGTTTGATTACGGGGGATATAAAAATCGGCGCGAGCACGAGATTAGTGAAGCTTTCTATATTCAAGAACTTGGTGCTTCCTGTCTTAGCGCACCCTCAATTTTTTTAACTGCTGTGAAGTTAGTTATCTGGGGTCCCCTTATATGACCGGTTGTCGATAAGGTAGGCCGTATGGTGCATGTATGTGCTATTCTGCTTATAATGTGTGGTTATGCGCAGATTCTGTTTTTTGTATATTGCAGTTGGTTTGCAATAAGCTTTGGTTGTTTGTTCAGGGCTCTGTTCTCGTCTCATCTTTTCTTTCTTGTCATTTGCGCTGTTAAGCACTTTCTTCGTCTACTACGCCTACAAGAACTTAGCCAACATTTGTTATGAATGTCTGACTAATGAATACTAACTACACAAAAGGTATATTTTGAGGAAATAATATTATGAGACTTCTTAAGCTCCTAAACATTACGAGAAAGAATTACGAGTTTCGCAGAATCATCATTTTCGTTTATATTGAGACCCGATTTGCTCTGTGGAGTGGTCTAAATAAATATTACCTTCAAACCTGAATCGAAAGGAAAAAAAAGGTGTTTTCATGTGCCAATTGTTATTATTACATTTTTTTGTTTTAAGGAAGAAAATAAGTTTTGAACTTTCCCTTTGATGAAAATAGGAAATTTCAAGGTGGCAGCGGTCGTATGACGAAATGGGAAGGTAGGCACCAATGGGAATGCTAAAAAAATATTTTCTTCCTTAAAACAAAAAATTCAATGATAGTATATGAAAAGAAGTGTTCATTTGCTTTCAATTTATGTATAAAGGTAATTTTTAGTTAAGCCACCACATGGCATAAATCGCATCTGAATATGATCAAAAATTACGATTTTGTAGAATATATGATTTTTTCTCATAAAGTTTACCAGCTTGATAAGTCTCAAATATTTTTTTCTCAAAATATACCTTGCGTGGAGTAGGTATTCACTACACAGACATTCATACAAACTGCAGTATTGCAATAAAGAAATTGCAAACATAGCACATTTTGGATAAATTCTTAGAAGCATATCTGCCAGTATGGTTGCAATAATATTACTGAGCTTCAAACACTTTACACAAGAACCTTTACTCAACATGTAGACCAAGTTTGGTATAGAACGTACTTTTAAAATAAATTTTTTCACACACACCTAAACGACATCCCGGAAAGTTCCGACGGCAACCTTGCGACCAAACATTTTTTCTCTCCGAAATATTCTACCGTTTCACTGCTTTCAATACAATTAATCAGCACAATATTTTTCGAATGCATTTGAGATGGTCGCCAAAACGGCTGGGCGTTTAGCATGAAATCACCCTAACAGTGTGTCATGAACACAGAAAAAGGTCCTACGCTTATTAAGCCCTTTATTTCCCAAAAAATATACTGAAAGTGCCTCCTCTGAGGCACTGTATAGTTCCGCTTTTTTCACAGTTCTAAGGGAACTACCTGCACGTGCTATTGTTGTTTACATGTGCAGCAGTAGCATCAATATGTAGTAGAACTTGCTGTTGGGATAGTTGGTGCATGTTTGCATTAAATATTAGTCAATTTTGCGCCAAAATGATGACCACACAAACGAAGAAAACACATCAACAGATTGGGCACTCATTTGCAATTGTTGATTTCTTGAGGAAATAGGCTGATATAAACCCACTTTTTGTCAACGCTTGCGCAACCTACTCGGGCCGTCCCTTACCTAATCACGCTATAGGACACATGATCGCTAGATACCGTGCTTCCAGCTCATACATGATGAGTGAAGTTTTGCTAACGTAATTGATACCCCTTTTCTTTTGTGAAAGCCCATCAAAATGGCTCTTGGTGTGAATCCACATGAAGTGACTTGTGCTCTTGAACGGGCACCGTCGTTATTCTTTGCCGTAAGGGCATGTTCCCTCGCTCGATCATTGACGCAGCGCCTCGTCGTCTGGCTAACATGTGTCTTTCTGCACGATAGGGGTATTTTGTAAACCACTTCAGTGGCAGACTTCGTGAATGGCCACGCATGCTTCTTTTTACAGCCTTTCAGCTGCTCAGCATGATTTTCAGCGATGCACCGGCGCAATTTTGCTAGTTTGTTAGGGGCACGAACACAATCAGTACTTCATGCCGGCTCGCCACCTTTTTAAGGTTGTACGTATGAATATATAGTATATTATGAATATAAGGTACAAACAACTGCTAGTGAGCACCCGTCCTGTTCATGTGTTTTCTTTGTGCGGTCGTGGTTTTGACGTGAAATTGACTATTCAATTCAGGCATTCATGTCTATTCACAGCACATGTTTAATCTCTGTAGCAAGATATTACATGATATTTTCGTATTCATATTTGCATGTTCAAGAGAACAGCAGCCGTGCCAATTGTGTCAATTGGATACAATTTCCTAATTTTGCACAAAACCATTATGAAATGCCCAACCAGCCTCAATTATTTCTCAGTATTGTTAATTTTATCAAAATACATAAGATCCATTATTCAACTTAAGTTTGCGCATCACCATCCAATTGATTTATGTGTGCAGTTTAATGTCCTAAAGCCACCATTTGATTATGAGACGCTTTAGGGGAGGGCTCCAGAAATTTTGGCCGCCTAGGGTTCTTGTGCACCCAAATCTAAGGAAATGGGCCTACAGCATTTCCGCCTGCATGAAAAATGCAGCTGAGTACTTGGGCGACTAAACCATCGAGGCGGGGTCATCATCATCCAATCTAATACAGATGTGCCAACCGTAATTATAACTTTTAATTGACTATATTCTAACCTCAAAGCAAAAGAAAAAGAGTAGAACGGTTTAAAAGAAATTTCTACCCCCCCCCCCCTCTTTCTATGACGTCCATAACGCTTTTTAAGTCACTTTTGCCAGAATACGCTTTCGCTCTGCGGAAAAGTGCTTTTTGATTTACAGGACACAAAATATTTTTGTCCCTATATTACTCTGCCATGCAGATGCCATTCAATAACGAGTACTAGTATAAGTGCTGGCCGTCTTTTAGAGTGATTTATGAGGTTTTTGCAGCCTTAAGCGCCGATAAAGAAAATCGTATACCACTTTTTTTCTTTTCGCCACCCCCTTGAGCTCCTCCTTTACGAATATCTGGAATTTCTGGGTCGCCTGTCAAACAGTTGGACAAGCTCACCAAATGCTACTGCGAGTTTTACACCCGTATTTTAGAACGTCCCTTCACTAAATGCTTCACCTTGACTTGAGAAAATTGATTCCAGCGCAGTCTCTAGGCAGAGCAAGTCTCTCAATATCAGGGATAATCTGCTGCGATTCTCAAGAAACGCAGCGTCATTTTTAGACAAGCGGTGACACTGTGCTCAGCTAGTACAAGTGAAGGATGAGATTCGAGTCGAGGAGCATTTGTATATAGGGAGGATAGCATTGTTTACACTGTGGGACAGTTCAAGAGTGCTTTTGTTGAAATAGCTGCACTCTCGTGTATTTTGAATGAATTAGCGTATGTCAAATCATTTCTACATATACTTTTTTGTGTGTGTGATTCAGTATAATTTGTTGTACTACTGTAAATTTGGAGCCCCACCGCGGTGGTCTAGGGGCTATGGTACTCGGCTGCTGACCCCCAGGTCGTGGGATCGAATCATGGCTGCGGTGTCTGCACTTCCGATGGAGGCAGAAACGCATTAGGCCCGTGTGCTCAGATTTGGGTGCACGTTAAAGAACCCCAGGTGTTTAAAATTTCCGGAGCCCTCCACTACGACGTTTCTCATAACCATATGGTGGTTTGGGGACGTTAAACTGCACATATCAATCAATGCTGTAATTTAAAAATTTCAAGCTCAAAAATGCTGTGTTTGTTTTTCCTGAAACCTGCTCCAAATTTAGATTTTCTCCCTAGAAAAGCAAGATATGATGCTCCAAAATATTGCTCCAGATGATAGCTTGGCTACTCCACCTCTGCTAGCTGTAAGTGGTTACTCTTTCACCCTGCTTTTGTGTGCCCATTTTATGTTCTTTGATGTTGCATTGTTTCAGGGGGACATATTATGTGATGCGCTTGATATTTTACATCTTTAAATCAATTCTGCGTGGTTAGTATCTAGTGACACTGTTAAGCTATTGTAATTTTGCCTATTGTTTTCACTCCTGTATTATTGTTTCCCCAGTATTCTGAATGTCTGAACACACAAGGGTTATTGTGAAATGAAAATGCCATTTTAAGACTGTTTTGTCATTACATTCATTAGAATACCACTAGCCTTGCATAATATGCATAAGGCATGCCACAACACATGTAAACTGTGGCGTATCATTGTGGTAATTGTAGTGTGCATTGATATATTATTTTTTAAGTGCAAATAAAGGCTCTTTTGTTGTATTTGATATGCATGCATTGGTCATTAGAGCTCCATGCCGTACCATTGACGTCTGATTTCCGGTCTTCTTTTGTAGCAAATGGCATTCTGCTTTGCACAATTGAAAAAGGCTTTTGATTAAGGTACAATTTGTCTCTGAATCCTGTATGTTCTCTGTGTCTAATAAAATAAAGCTTGATTTCGTTTTGCACAATGGCATGACTTTGTGAACGTTGTGTTGTGTGTGGCAGCTCATTTTGAGTGATGCCTTTGCATTAAGCGTGCTTCATATATGCACCATAAAAGCTGTGCTAAGGCCAGGATTACCACACTGTGGCAGGAGCCACTACAATAGGACATCTGCACATGAAAGGTATAGCTAAAGGGTAAGCTTTCACGTGCTTCCACAGGGGGTTACTGGAAAGGGGTAACTTTCGAATTATGGTATTTTTTGCATGGGTGTTGGGGCATTATTCAGCATGAACACCCTCGCACCCTTTTTGCTGTTTGTGCAATTACACCCCTACACTACTTTTGTTTTTAAGGGTGTTAGGGCGTCAGCAATATTACACCCTTACGCCCTTAAGATTACTTGGGTACATTCGCTTTTACACCCTCACTCCCTTAAGGCCACTTGGGTGTACATTTGTCTTTCCACCCGAAGAAATGTTTGTGCCATAGGGTGTAAATTCGGAAATCCGCCCCACGATATAGGTGTAGCCCTGCTTTATACACCCATTTCGTGGGGTGTTGGGGTGTGAGTTATAGACACTATAAAACACCTATATGGGTGTAATTTGGTTTACAGTGCAAGGGACTCGAGCGTTCGTGGGACTGTCCTTGGCGATGGCAGGGTCCATTCGGGATTCAAGAATTCAATAAGGCGTTTAAACCCGGCACCTTTCATCAAGGAAAGTGGAAGACCATCTAGGGCTACCATTTGAGCGACGCAGCGTGTAAAGGATTTCTGGATATTGTGGGAAGCTGTAGTTTCTTGCTGGTTGCGATGAATTTACCGACGGCGGCATCCAAAGTCATCTGGTGTTTCGTTTCAGCCTCATGATATGCCTTCTTGTGGACCAACTGGAAAAATATCGTAAATTATGAAGAATTGATGAGCACATAATATATCAAAAGAATGAAAAAACAAGCACGGTGCACCATCACACTACAACCTGGTACTACACATCGTGCACATGGCTTGAGCGGCTAACTTCAATGTCACGCCAATTGACAGATAACCAAAAGGACTAGTTTAGTACATCACTTGCTAATTATATGCATCGAATAAACACTGAGTTCAATATGGATTCTTAAATACACATCTTAAGATTCCCAGGAAAGCGCATTGTTATTCCAGTTAAATTTTATAACCGTCGTTTTACGTACTGGGGCACAGAAAAACACAAAACTCACGTATTTCTGAAGTGCACTTTGGAGAGGGATATCTGGAAATTGTGTCACGATAACATTGTTCAATTCAGTGTGTATAGTTGCAGCATTCTAATATGTTTCAGCTAATAAGCATCAAGCCATAAAATGAAAAAAATTAAAAATTAAACATACGCACAGCACTTCTCCAATCGGCGCAGTATTGTTCTCAGGCATATAGAGTGCGTCAGAATATTTTTTTTTCCGATCCGCCAAGTTCGACAATGAGCGAAGATTAAACATTATAGAGTACTAGTCCGAGGCAGACAACTCCGGCGAAACACGAGATTTCTTGAAATTCGCGACCCAACGAGCTATAGAAGGCACAAATAAGACGCTTGCGGCCTGCTAGGACGCATGCGCAGAACGCAAGCTACTCTCGGACTCTTGCACTCGCGTTGTCCCAAGATCCAAGGTTAAAACCCTGTAGCACCCTTCTTTCGGCCACGAACAAAACAGCAGGACGCAAAAGCTCAAGAGGAAATATGAAAATGGCACTTGGCATTGGCACGTGATGCCACAGTGGGTTGCGCCAGGGTTAAGGAACAACCAACCAACCAACCACGATAAAGCATTCTCTGCTGGCGTCGATTCTGGACAAGGTTGTGATTCTGATTAAGCCGTCTTGTTTTTTCCCTCCTGTGGTATAAGTTTTCCCCAAGTTACCAAATGTCTCGCAACACCTGGGCCGCGGAACATTACTTTTCCCTGGCCAACTATTAGGGGCATCGGCGAGGCGCTAAAACCTAAACATCGAAAACTATAGCGAGGGTAGTCCACAATATGAAGCAAACGCAGCACGGGCGACGATATTGAGTGGATGTAGCATGGCCCATGTCTCGCATAATTTAAATTTCGACATGTGGCGTCTCATTCGTTTCACCCAACGCCGTGTGCGTTTGTATTCTGCCGTTAGTATCCTCGAGATCGCATTGCTAAGTCAGTGCGCTCCGGATTCCTCGCAGATTCCGATTCCTCAGTCATGCGCTTCGAAAAATGTTTTGTATGAACTATGCTTATTTTGACTTGTGTATATACATGCGTATACATATATAAGAACACGACGGCGACGGAAATGGCAACGCGTGGAGTTTCCACAGTATTGCCACGGCCACTGGATAAAAAATAAAGGAAGCCGTGGTATTGCTATCGCGTGCTCTATGTGGCTCAAAAAAAAAAAAAGGCTGCGCTAACTGTAGACGCGTAGCAATTATATTTATTTTTAACATTTCACTGATTCTTAGCTGAAACACTCTGTATGAGGCAATGTAGCAACGTGAAACAGTTAATCGACGTTAGTCAATCAAGCTTCTGCAAACGTTCGTGAGCCGACAGAAGAAACATCCCAGCGTGAAATCAAGGAGGCCATGTCGCAACTATAATGCCGTAGGATTTTTAAAGATAGGCGCAGTGGTGCGCAAAGCAAACCTACAAAATGTTTCCGGTTATCTCGTGTAGCAACTACGTTGAATATTTAATCAGGAAATGATGTTAATTATGCAATATTCACTCAATATCTCGACAAGCACGCTCGTCATTATCAAATTTCCAGAAACATACGTAGGCATGATAAAATTACTTCTAACTGCGCCATTTTCAACAACGTACCTATTGCGTACTCATTTTTCCGGCTGAGTGCGCAAGTAACACGTTGCTGAAAACTGCGCAATTCTTAATTGAATACTACTCATTTTTCCGACAGCTATCTTTTTTTTTCTGAATCTCTGCCCTCCTCTCAAGAAAGAGAAGGTAGGCGTTGTAGCAGTTGCTAGCTTGCTCTCTCCCTCTTTTCTCAGAGTCTTGTGTATCTCTGGTTAACCTCCCTGCCTTCTCCCTTTTTGTTGCTTCCTCCTTCCTGTGTATCTCTGCATGCAAGTAAGTAAATAAATTTTCTGGTTGATGAAAACAGCCCGCGCAACATAAATAATAGCACGTAACTGCGCTCCCTCCCGGAAAAGAAATGAAGGAGCTCCCTCTAATAAAACTACTGCAAGCAACCACTCCAACTCTTTTCTGTTGAAGTAGCAAATGTTCCACACTTTGGCAACGGTGTATATAAAGGGTGGCCGCAAACAACATGCGTAGAAATATTCCGCTCGGCATCATCATGATACGTATCTCGCTGCCAACTATTCTCGTCCATAATGCGACTGGAGCAGTTATGATTACGGTTTGACTCTGCGAGATCAAAGTGATGCGCGTTCCTTCCGCTGGGGAAAGCGCGGAAGAGGTGATCCGTATTGTTTCTTTCTGATTTTTTTTCCTTGGTTCTGGCTGTTGCACAGTGATCCTGTGTGAGAGCGCCCCTTCCTGATGCGTGTGGAAGTCCAGTTACGCGTCACTTCTCAATATTTCGCAGGGTTTTTATTAACAAAAAAGCAGAAAAATTGGCTAAGATTGCGCTATTCCACGCGAGGACGCTCCTGAAGCCTAATATGGGTGCTGATAGGTTGTTTTTATGTTTTATCTAACTTTTTTCTGCATCAATTCTCAGTGCAGAGAGGCTCAAGTTAAAGGGACACTAAAAAGCGAAATGATGTTTGCGTACTAAGTACAAATTCACAATCCCAAAATACCACAATAACACCTACACGACGCGGATCAACGCACAAAGAGGTGGCTGATATAAGAACTGGGCAACGACGCTCGCGTCGGCAACGAAAATCTAGGGAAACTGCTGCCCTACCTGAATGGATAACGCGATCTCCTCCTCCGACAGTCTATGAGCCTTCCCTTAAAGCAACAGTTACTACCAATGCCGCCATCGCCCAAATACATCACTGTCAGAGAGCCAAAAAGGTACAGAGGCTTCGAAAATGGCAGCGGATGTCGCGTAGCACTCACTACCACCACTGCGCACTCATAAAGAGCCGGTGCAGAATGCCACACAGTGTGCATCATCGTCCACAGATAACCTCCACGACGAAAACCGACTGAGTCATCGCTTTGTTGTGGTCTCATGACCATGATGCGTACTCTCCTCAGTGGTACGATAACTCTAGCGCAATGCGCACTGAAAATTTTATTTGTATTCCTTGCAGCCAGTTCTTGCAAGCCTTTTGTGAACATCTTGAATTCTAGTCTTCTGCAGAGGAACTGGTCTCAAAACGCACCCCAGTTGTGACTGTCGATGTGTATATGTGCGCGCATATCACTTTTTCTCTATTTCCTTCTTGCTTTCTTTCCTTCCCTTTCCCCTTCCCCCAGTGTAGGTAGCAAACCGGGTACAACCGGTTAATTTCCCTGCCTTTGCCTATTTCTCTTTCTTGGCACAAGCGAGAAAAGGCACGAAAAAAAATGCGGGTTGCGACGTCACCTTGAGATTTCCGCACCCTACACCCGTGATGTAAGAAATTTCGAAGGCGTCTATACTGGATCGTATACGTAGCTTCCAATCGATAAAGATGGAGCACATTATTATTGGTGCGTGCAAGAGACATGGAATACGAAACTTTCGAAAATTTCATACAGCCAATGCCCCGAAAATGCCGAAAATACATTTATCTCTTACCTCACAGACGGAGATTATGGGGCTAAATTTAAGAATCATACTTTAACCTTGATTTTTTTCTGCTAATAGTGAGCTTATGATAGTGAAACGTGCGGTACTAGAGTTTTCATAGTGAAGTTTGTCAATCTATACCAAGCCATTGTTCCTCTTAATGTTCCTTTAAACTACGGACAGTCAGCCACAGACAAAACACGGATGTTGAAACTCCAAAAATAAACTCACGCTGAAACCAAGCGTTCGCACTCCTCCTGAATAAACGAACTCGTCGTCTATCGCTTCGGGGCCTTCTCGCAGCCGCTGTTTCTTTTCCCGTTTCCCTAGTATTCTCTCTCACTCGAGGCCTTGTCTCAGCTATTTGTTCGTATAACTATCGGCTTCTTCATTGTGGAGTACCGCTGCTGAGTGGAGGGATTTGCCGAATTTCCGTGGTGCGCACACCTTCACGGTGACACTTTTCTCGCACCAACCACAGCTAGATTAAAATCTTCGCTTGTTAAAATGAGCAATAATCAGTGCGTTGTTCAAAGTAGCGCGCCATTTTTTCTTGACAACATGCTGCAATGACATTTTGTTAGGCGAATGCTTATGAAGTTATGAATAATGAATTATTTCTCAGTAAAGAACAAAATTATAGGCTGCTCATGTGTACCAGGAACAAAATATTTACCAGGATTGCTTCGTGTAACGCCGATCCTCTTTAAAATGGTGCTGTCTGATAGCTGCAACACCCTTCATATGTTTACATGCATGACCTCATGTCTATATATGGTAAAACAGTGTGCGTAGCAACGAATCCGCGCAGCTGGAAAACCGCTTAGAGGGTGTAATATTCTTTGCTCTATAATCATAACGTGCTTCATGCATATTTCTCATAGTCTTGGAATTTGTATAAATATCGTCTCAAACTTTAAATTCAGTTTAAAGCACACGTCCAGTCACCTTTCCATTCCCGATTCCCTTGTTTTCAGCGCTGTGGCATCGTTTATTGCACAGAACCAACCAGCCCAATAATATGCATTCCCGCACAAGAATGTCCACTTAACGCGAATAATTATCGTCAATAATTATCTCCCACACACGCCCGACGGCAGGGCTCTATTTCGATAGGCAATAGCGTAGCCCGTCTTAACTGTCTTGGCGTGCTACGAGCTTCTGCCCCCGCGCTCCCGCCGTTTGCATGGAATCAGCGCTCTTCAAGTGGCTTGAAGAATGAACTTTTATTCACTGCAGTATGCAAGCAAGCTTATACAAAAATCCCCTTCCCAAAGTATGGTAGTGCTCTAAAATAATCTGCTGAAAACAATTTCTGTTCACGTAACTACGCACGCATGACAGTAATGATCAGAGCGAAGCACTCTGCTGCGACGCGGTTACGGCACGCGGCGTTTAGCCTGATAATGCGCACAGTATTAAGCTCCCACGCACTCAGATGGTGAAATTGAGGGACTGTGCTTTAAGACTTACTGCCTAATTTAAAGAAATACTAATTAAACAAAGGTTACAAAGCGTAAGCGTGTATCATTATGAACATGTCAAGCATGAATTGCATTAAACAACGCATAAAAAATGAATACGTACCTGTGAATGTCGTCTGAAGTTTCTTTAGTTCGCTTTGCTGCTGGATTTGGTCATCTTACAGTGCTTGCACTTGTACACGTTCTTCCTTTCGTCTTGCGTGCTCCCAACATACTCGTAATGTTCTTTCAAATCTTCATATATGCGATAGCGCGGAGAACAAACCCGATTGACAGTTTCTTCAGAGCTGCCTTCAGCCATGCCATTCACCTTTTTAACTGCTTGCCTTCAAAGGCCTTACAAGGGGCACGAGGTTATAGTTCAGTTTTCAGAGGGTCCACACAGACACAACTCAGCGGTCGACTTCGTCTGTGACCAAGAGCGTTTTGTCCACAGGCACTCACCGGTCGACTCTTTTTGTTGCGATGATTGGCCCGACGGGACTCACACAACTAAACGCAGCGCACACAGATGCTTTGGTATACATGACATCTTAGCCCCGCCGCTGTGGTCTAGTGGCTAAGGTACTCGGCTGCTGACCCGCAGGTCGCGAAATCAAATCCCGGCTGCGGCGGCTGCATTTCCTATGGAGGCGGAAATGTCGTAGGCCCGTGTGCTCAGATTTGGGTGCACGTTAAATATCCCCAGGTGGTCAAAATTTCCGGAGTCCTCCACTACGGCGTCTCTCATAATCATATGGTGGTTTTGGGACGTTAAACCCCACAAATCAATCAATCAAATCAACATGACATCTTGCATCGACTTTCCGAATGGTGCCCGCACGGAGACCCACACACACACACACACACACACACACACACACACACACACACACACACACACACACACACACACACACACACACACACACACACGCGCCAAAGCAGCATGCGCCCGGCGTTCTGCGCCATTCGTGTGGGCTGCATGTCCTGGCGCCACGGCGCACCGTCGCGTCGGCGCCAGTCTCGGTTCAGCCATGGCGCCTCCTCTCTGTTTCTCGTCACTCGGAGAGCGCAGCTTGTTTGCTAGTATTGCGTTCGAGAAAGAGTTTTAGCAAATTGCGGAAACATGTAATGCAAATACGGTACGGGACTGCAGTCTACCGCACCTCCTCATAATGGTCAGCATTTTAAGAACCCGTCATCACCGTTCCATTTCCTCGCCACGTTATTACGTCCCCTTCTTCAGATACTGTTTTTTATAGCTGCTCACGGTGAACAAGTATGGCAACATACCATAATAGAGCGGTTGACTGGGCTAGTTGGTATGGCATACTTGGGTTTTAGCAGCGCGAAAAATGCACAAAAGACAAGAAAGGGACGAGACAAGCACTGACTTCCAACTAAAATTTTATTGACGGGAAGACCGTTAATATGCAATGGAGCACAAAGAGTGAAAAAATGACGTATTTTAAGATACAAATTATCAACTAACGCCATGCCTGCTGCGCCTACCCTCGCATCTCAAGAAACATATCTCTTTATCTGAAAGGGCAACTGAAGGCTTGCTTACACATGCGCTGCTTTCAAGCTCCATTTGAGCAGCCTCATAAATTATACGCACGTTTTCCTCTTTAATCTTGCATAGAACTGTTGTTTTTTCAAACAGCGGAGTGCACCCACACGTGCTCACGTGTTGCGCTAAGAAGCCATCTTTTCCGCCACGAACATTATTGGCATGTTCCCGTAAGCGATCGTTAAGGCATCTGCCCGTCTGGCCCACATAACATGCACCGCAAGAAAAAGGGGTCCTGTAAACGACGCCTAACGCGCAGTCCACAAACTGCGTTCTGTGCCTCACCATACACCGTTTTCTCATACTCTTTACGGGGCAGGTCCTGTTTGTCAACTGGGACAACTTATCAGGGGCGCTGAAGACCACTTTCACATTGAGGCGCTGTCTCGTCCCTTTCTTGTCTTTTGTGCATTTTTCGCGCTGCTAAAACCCAAGGCAACATACCATGTCACAAGCCTGATCCTGTCAGCCATAACTACGTTATTATCTATCCATATTGATCAGAAATAAATATGGGAACTTCATGCCATTTTCTTCAGTGTCCTTCGCAGCGTATGACACAATACGCAACGCATTCGCACTATTTAGTTCGGTATGTATGTATGTATGTATGTATGTATGTATGTATGTATGTATGTGCGTATGTATGTGCGTATGTATGTATGTATGTATGTATGTATGTATGTATGTATGCATGTATGTATGTATGTATGTATGTGCGTATGTATGTATGTATGTATGTATGTATGTATAAGCGAGGCCTGTTTTAACTGCTTAATTCGAAATCACGGACAATCTTTTCACAGTTCTTATTTTACTCTGCCCAAATAGCTCGGTAAGTTATGGGGACGAGTTGTATTAAAACAATGCTAAATTTGAATTCCATCCCTTTTTTGTTGCTGTGTCTAGGCAGAGTCGCAAAGGTTATCGGAATTGCTCAAAATAAATACTTGAAGCCCAAACCTCATAAGCGCGAAAATGCACGCGACAGCGACGAGCGACGCGACGTAGATCGTCTTCGCGCGATCAGTCGCTAGCGCAGGCAAACCTCATACACGCGACGGCTTCGGCGAGCGAACTCCACTGTTGCTGGCATGAGGCCATCTGCTCGCACCAAAACAAAACCGCGTAGTGAGCGGCATGCAATTTAAAAATAAGATATATTGTTGTGTAATGGAACGGAAAGCGTTTATGAATGCCTCGCTGCACATTTTTATATGCACATGCGTAAACATTGCGTTATTTTTCACAACGCAACGAGGTGGAATTTCAATCTCACAACGCAACGAGGTGGAATTCGCAGCTTCGAATCATGAGAAAGCTTGTTACCACTCTCTCCAGTGATCCGGGCCTGACAGAAACCCTGCACGCGTGCAAGAAGGTTAAACCACAGAAGTTAAACTGTATAAATATGAACTGATGCTGGCGACAGACTTGATTGAGCTTCTCTCCCCAGTAGAGGAAGCTACGGAGTTGCTGCAGAAAATGCATGAGACAGGCGGGCTTTTACTTCCCGCGTAGCGAAATATCGAATTTTGCCTCGCGGAAACCTGAAACAAAGGCACAGGCGCACTTCTTAGCGAATCATCAGCTAAAGGCCTACAACGTAGCCTGGAAAAGCGGTTCGCAAGCACGTGGGCTGACAGTTTTTTTTTTTTTATAAGAGCCCTCCTAGACCCACGATTCAAGTGTTCGTGGTGTAGTGGCGGTAGTGGTTAGAAGAGGAAAAAGGCACCTAATTTCTGAAGCCCGGTAGGGAGCACGGCGCAGTGCCTGTTCGTGGTGTTCATCTGCAACAGCCGAGCAGATGCGTTCCGCTGTTCTGGAGAGGGGACACCTTTATTTAGGGCAGGACAGCACCAGCATCGTCGCGAATGCAGACACTGAAGCAGAGCCAAGCAGGTTGATGTTCAAAAAAATATCAGGCAAAGTGATAGTGCCCACCAAGACAATATGCCTGGATCCATTCCAGGAAAAATTTCGCTTTATCTTGCAAAGGGAACTTGTGCAGACACGGTAAAGCCCCTGTGCTATTGAAAAGCGAACAAAAGCCGCTTTTTTCTGCTGACTTTCAGCGTGACTGACGTGAGTTTTCAGCGTGACTGACGTGCAACACGTTTTTTTCTAAGGCATCCCTGATGATTACAGCGAAGCGAAACCGGCTGTCAGGCACTTCTTTCGAGCAGCTCATGTTTGTGAAGCTAAACTCACAGCCATAGGTATACGCAATATCATCGCATTTTTTTTTCTCTTTCTTTAAAGACTTAGCAGCCGTCATTCAGATTTCTGGTTTTAGAAAACTGAATGGTGAAACGCCCATTGAGCTCATAAAGTTTGCTTGGAAAGAGATGAAAACCAAAATAAAGCTTTTTTTTTTCCAATTGCACTGCTTGTCATTGCAGCCTTTCAAAATCACGGGGACACCTAAGCACGTTTTACGACGTAGTGGTTACCAAAGAACTAGTGACCTATTGCCTGATGTGTTAGTCTTGTAAAAAGATTTTTGAGCCGCTGAAATTGAATTAAATTGTGGGTGGCCTGTTTTAAACTCGGAAAGCTGCGAGCGACCAATACTGCTCTTAGGCAGGATTGATGTTGGGAGAGAAATTGTTTTAATGAGTAATAAAGCATTTTGGAACATCGAACGAACAACCAGGCGTTACACAATGTGAATTGCGTAACGAGTGGGTCGTCCAATGCTCCAACAAATTAGAAAACGTGTTCTTGATCACCTATTACTGTGGCACATACCAAGTTCAGGCATAATTGTTCATCATCAGCTACTGCTTAAAGACATTGAACAAAATCTTAGCAAGTGTGTAGCGGATACCACGCTTCTCCGAAGAACGACGGAGGATAGCATGTGAATGCTGGCCTACAACGCGACTGGTAAAACAATTCGATTTCACAAATCAAGTACCGTTCGTTTCATGGCCGACCCACCGTGGTGGGTTGCGCCAGAACTCTGGAGAACAACCAACCAACCAACCACAAAAATTATGATTATTTATGGCGTAGTTGGTACCCAGCAATTGGTGGCATTTACCCGAAGAGTGTTTAGAAAAGGCTTTTAAGGCTGCATGCTCTCCCAGCTTTTACTGTGACTGTGCTGCGCGTTCCACGCAGGCCTGGCGTTTTTTTTTCTTTAGGCTTTTCAAGTATTAAATATTCTTAAAAATAAAGAACGTACTTGAAAACAGTGAGTGCAATACTTGTTTTTACCATTCATATAGGACAGTATAGTCTTTATATTGAATATAAACTACAGTAATACAAAAAATTGAAAATTATCGTTATCCTTTTTCCTCGCATCTGCTCCTCACTTGGTTAGGCTCGGAGCATACTCATGTGCACATCGCGAAGCAGGAATCATTAAAGAGGAACGTATTTTGGTATACGCTTAATTGCTACTACGTAATATCATGCTAAAACTAGTCGTGTAGGCCTGTGTACATGTTTCGATGAAATCGAAGGTTGGCCTGCCACGGTGGTTTAGTGGCTAAGGCACTCGGCTGCTCACCCGCAGGTCACGGGATGGAATCCCGGCCGCAACGGCCGCAGTTTCTCGATGGAGGTGAAAACACTTGAGGGCTGTGTGCTTAGATTCCAATGCATGTTAAAGAACCTCAGGTGTTCGAAATTTCCAGAGTCCTCCACTACGCCGTCACCCATAGTCATATGGTGGCTTTGGGACGTTAAACGCGAATAATTATTGTTAAAGTCGAAGGTCACTACGCATTCTCTAGCTGCGCTTTCAGTTAGCAAGAGCCAAGCCAGAGCCAAGGGTAGGCATGATGTAAATGTATATATCAACGATCTGTGTATTTGTAAAAGAGAAACCGAGGGGAAGTTAGTGTATACACAAGTGCGGCAGGCATTGAAGGGAGAAACAAGTTATCCGTGCGCGTCGGCCTAAGGATACACCCACACGAAAGTGGCAAATACTCTCGGTACAGCCTCAATTTTAGCAGTTTAGTACCCGACAGACATTTGCGACAAACGAAGAGATTGCATACCTGCGCACAGGCGAACACAAGTTCTCACCCCATTCATGCTTGCGAGGTGCGCTTGACAAGCGTGACTACTGCAGTCCAGTGCTGCATATAATCGATGCAAAGGCACAAGGTGCCCGAACGGTGCCCTGTTCCAACTGATACAAGCAGATCTTGGGGGTCTGGCTCCGGTTTAAGCATATCTCAGTTTCCTCCATATTCACGACCACTCCACCCATCTGGCAAAATTGCTTAGTCTTCCCACACACTAATTTGGTCGGCAGAAAAATATGCAATGTTTTCACTTTTGCAGTGATATATTCAAGCCTAAACGATATTAATGCATCACCATTCGTTTAAATATGCTGATCATGCAAATACTAGGGGTAGCGATAGAACTGCCCCTACGGTAATCAGCAGGGTGAGCTATTGCACGAGATTTGTCATCAAGCTACTAGCCCTAGACCTTGGTAACGTGTTTTGCGTGCTTATGCAAACTCTAACTATAGACCCGGGCGCGGATTCGCGATATCCTTCCCCTTCCAAGGCGTATATATTTGTTCACACGAAATAAACGCCCGAAAACATATGGAGCGCTAACAAACAACGTAAGGCAGACTACAAAGCAATATGCTCAATATGTTAGCTCTCAATGTGTTTTCGAGTTCCGTTTACCAACACGCCCAAAAAATGGCAATGCTTAATTTTTTTGCAGTTTTTGTTTCATCGGTTAACGTCAGCTTTATGGGGCATTCATTCTTAACTCAATAAAACTGTCAATATGCCTTTCGGACGTTAAGGAATTACAGGAATGGAATTGAACAGCCTGGTCATTCCCGGAGTGGGAATGGGCAAAGTTTTTTTAGTTCCGAGGAATTTAAAGGAATGGAATTGCGACAAGTTTTAATTCCCCGGAACGGAATTGGAGTGGAATGGAGGCACCCATTCTGCAACACTGGCATGTGGAATACGACAAAGATCACGCGGCTGGTGGCATGCTTTTGGTTCGTTGTTCGTCACGGTACGCTGTGCCTGTGTGTCCTGGCGCCACTGCACACGATTGCGTCGGCGCCTGTCTCGGCGCGGCGGCGACGGCACCTCCTCTCTGTCTCTGGAGTGCGCTGCTTCTTTGGTAGTACTGCGTTCGAGAAATAGTCGTGGAAACTAGAAAGTTAGGGAGGTACGGAACGTAAATACGGTACGGGACTCGGTAAATTAGAGTCGGTACACCCCTCCTCTCTCGTTCGTTGTGCTTTCGGCGCTCCTAACTCCAGTAAAAGCATCCAAACATCACGAAGGCCTTTACAAAAACTACTATGCAAGGTGTCACACCGTATTGTTGCCTTTCAGCCTACGCATTGTTTACAATACACCTAATGATTGATATGTGGGGTTTAACGTCCCAAAACCACCATATGATTATGAGAGACGCCGTAGTGGAGGGCTCCGGAAATTTCGACCACCTGGGGTTCTTTAACGTGCATGCACCCAAATCTGAGTACACGGCCCTACAACATTTCCGCCTCCATCGGAAATGCAGCCGCCGCAGCCGGGAATCGAACTCGCCACATGCGGGGTTTACGATACACCTGCCGATCGGGATAGGTACTTTAGTGAAATAATAGAAGAGCGCTCGTATAGTCATCGTCTCGCATATCTAGTTCATTTGCCCTCAGACCTATTCCAGGACGCACTTTAAGCAGAACAAGCAGGAGAGGAGGAGTGCTACCACAGACCCGTGCCGTATTTACTTATCGTATTAGCGTAACGTGCAGTGGCGTAGCAAAGGTGTAGCAAACTGGGCTCGTCCCCCCCCTCCCCCCGCAGAAATGTCCGCCTGCATTCCTGGTAACGTGATTTAACTCTTTATTGTGAGCATATTTATTGTAGATGGAGGCTCCCTGACACGGACAACGTGCGCCTAGAAATCATCTATACGTGCGCCTGCTAATCCAATGGCAGCCTGCGCACGCATGGCTGTTGAGCTAAAGCTGTCTATCGACGAGTTGAAACCGCTTTGCGCGTCATTTTACAGTGCTGTCGTAATATGAGTGATATAATCATTCATCAAGGGCGTTTGTTTGCTGATTTCAGATTTCGGCTGCACTGCTGAACGTACAATATGTCGCTTTGAAGTGCGGTTATTGTCAGCCCTAATAACATTCGCTGCGATATATTCAAGGCGCAGCGTGCGTCCTCTCACTCAAACGTTGAAAAAATTCCGTAAGCGTGCACAACACCCTGACATTCTAAATAAATTTAATAAATTTTTTTATAAAAGCTAATTTGAGGCGCAGATATAGTACGGCGCTTAAGGGACGGCGCGTCACTTGTCAGTTCTCTTTCCATTGGCGCACAACGTGTGCCTACTACAAGACGGGGTTACGGTCTTTTTTGTTAACATGTATGTTCCGAGAGAAAGTATTGAGCGGGATTGTGAGGATAACATAGCTATTTTCGAAAAAAAAAACATGCACGATCGAATTTTAGTTGGTTTCGATTGCTTTTTCATTGAAGAAGATGGTCACCGAGCTTGGTTGTTGTCTGTGCAGCGTAACTCATTCTTTCACGAGACGGTGGCGTGCATTTGTTGCTGAAAACGTACCTAAAACCACTGTGCTAAAACTTATGTTGAACAAGATGCTCCTATATAAGAGGGAAAACAGGCCTAACGCGAAGTGTATGCCCGTGTTGGTTTTCACGCCTTTTAGCAGCGGAACACTTTCTGTGGATACTGAACTATAGATGACGAAAGAAATAATTTATTAAGGCATATTTCTAGCCTCAGAGGCTGCGGAATCACTGGGAAATTGGAACAGGAGCTCGAATTGGCGGAAACTATTCTCGTAAGAAATCTATACACCCCATGTAATTATTGACCTGGGTCACACACTTCAGGTGAGGCCCCGCCGATCCAACATCGACGTGCGGCAGACTCGCTGGCTTCCACTTTACGCTTCGGCCTGCGACGCCTGAAAGGCCTCGAAGTGGCGCATTTCGAATTTATTTGCGGGTTGGTCGACCCGTGCGGGGTTGCACGTGTGGTGATGTGTGGGCCTGACCGACGCACTCATAGAGCAGACACGGAGTTTGATTACACACAAACAAGCATTTAATTGAAACAGGGGCAAAGACAGGAGATTACAAAAATAACAAAGGAGGAAAAAACTGATACGCGCGATAGAAACAACAGCTATATAACAAAATGTGCTAAAAACACTACAAAAGATACAGGCTAAAGACAAATATGCGGAATGTTAACAAACTAATGACATGAATCAAAGGAGATACAAGAAAAGTTACATGAAAAAGATTATGGTAGCGCTTTTGAATTTCTATGTGCGTCGCAGCGCACACAACTACACAGATTTTTAAATAAAGGCTGGTTTAACAATTTAACAGTTTAAAAAAGAAGTCACAATAAAAAGTTCCATACGGACCAGGCCAGCTCTTGGTGCACGTAGGGGAGTTGACGGGTGCCGCTGAAGGTCTCGCCGGCTTGGTAGACGACGAGGGTGCCCGGAATTGCAGCCGTCTCAATACGTTGCGCGGGTCACTCCATGCTCGTCGCCCACGCGAGACTCGCGACACCGACGACCGCACTTGTTGCTGGCTGTACGTCAACTGCTCCTGCGATGCAGTTCAAACCGCCTCAGGGGCGTACACGTGCTCCCATCTTATCTGGGAGTAATTTTCCTTGTTGAGACCGCCGATTCCCCTACCGGTCAGGGGCAGGGAAGACGAGCCGGCGCCACGCTGGGTCATTATAGTGGTGGTGGTAGTGGTTCATGTGGAAAAGGAAGAAGGCACCTAATTTCTGTCTGCCTACAGGCGACACGGCGCAGTGCCTTTGGTAGGGGTAGAGGGGGATGAAAGAAGATAGGAGAAATAGTGGTGGAGTGTAGAGAGGGATGTCCGGGCCGCTTCAGCGCGAGCAGCAGGCCGTCGGCAAGGGCAAGGGCAGCATGGCTCCTGGGATCAGTGGTAGGCGGCAATTCCCGACTCCTCCACGAACTCCGCCAGGCTGCGGAGTGCTGCTGGATGTGGACGAGACGGGAACAGCAGGTGTTTCATGGTGGAGACGGGCAGACCCTGTCTCCTGTAGGCCGCGTAGGCCCTCAAGCGTTCCTGTGCTAAGCCAGGGCAGGCACAGAGGAGGTGTTCGAGGGTCTCTGGTTCTCCGCAGCGGCTGCAGGCCGGGGAGGGACAGAGGCCCTTGGCGTGGCGGTGGGCCGCCGTCCATACGCAGCCAGTCCGCAGTCGTAATAGGGAGGCCCGTTCTCTCCTGGTGAGGCCCGTCTCTGGGAGAGGCTTTGGTCCTCGCCCGCCGGCCACCCTCGGGTTTGGGTGGACTGTGATGAGGAGCCTCTTGAGACGGGCCTGTGAATAGTCCCTAGCCGCCACGGCACAGGAGTAGGGAGTACCAGGCTGGTGGGCAGCCTTGGCGAAGGTGTCCGCCTTCTCGTTTCCAGCGATGCCCACGTGGGAGGGCAGCCAGTGGAAGGAGACGGACACCCCGGCGTCGGTGAGGGCACGAACCTTGGCTCTCAGGAGGCAGGCCGTCGCCAGATGTCGCCTCCCAACACAAAGACGCCCTTCCTTGGAAGATGGGACCCGCAGATGCTCCGAAAATTGGAGTCGCTTGTGACATAGCCCCCTTCTTAAGAATATTACTTCGTAATGTTCAAGAAAATCACAAACGCTCAATGTTCGAGAGCCTGCCGTGTTCCGGTTGTCCACTAATGCGTTTTCTTTTTCGCGCGCACCATTTCGCTGACGTGGACGACACCGCAGAGAACACTTGACACACTACGCTTTCACGGTCACTATACGATGAATGTCATAACCCGCGCACCACGACACGGACACACACATGAAATACGAAATAACACACACTGCTAGAATCGAGGGAGCTGTATTCGAAGCACCCCTTCTGGCGATCATGACACGGATCACAAGATAATCACTACACATAATTCTTCCAAATCCACAAGAAGAAAAACAATTACCGAGCAATTCGAAGTCAAAGTGATACAGAAAAGTTTCAGACAAAATTAAGAAGGTACGAAGGATCCATGTATGCAAAAAAAAATTTAGAAATGTGGCCTCTATGCGCGAAGCGCTCATCCGCGTTTCACTGAACCCAAGTACACGCAGGCCTCTTCATCGCCGACTCGGCTCATGTAATCTGCCCCTACATTTTCTGAACCCTTTATGTGCTTCACAATCGAATGACAACGATGAATATTATTTCAGACAACATCTCATTAGCCTTGAAGGTCACGTTTACGTTTCTATGTACATATACATAACTTTTATCCGCGCTCGAGGTGGCCGCGCTCTTGGGGGAGCCGTTCGAAGCCACCAGGGCAGACAAAACAGTGGACGGCCGCTACCCCGACGTCTGTTTCCCGCTAGTTTGCCCCGTGGCAGCAAGCCATCGTCGACACCGCGTTCTACGGAAATGCGCTTCGCAACCGCATCGCGTCGCCTAGGCATGCGCTCCTTCCCCATGCATTCCGCTCCTCGAACACAAGAATGGAGTGGTGGGGCTTGGCTCCTCCGAGCAGCAGGTACAATCGCCTGTCTCACCGCCCTACTCTTCGGATGGTTTGGGGCATGGGGACGTGCTCGCCTCGCGAATGTCACAAACTGCCAACGAAGCCTTCGTTGCCTTGATTGCTGTTTGGCAATTAGCGATTTTCCGGGTTGCTTTGCACCCTTGGTTTTCCTTCTGCTTGTGCGGCGTCTTTTTCTTTTTGGACGTTGCCCAGTGCTCACTTTAGAGAAGTCCGCTTGCAACATTTGCAGAGCAGAACTGGTCTCGCCTGTCTCTTCGGCTATAATGCCTATACAGTCGGGATTTTTCGTTAACTTGTGGACACCCTGACTTGCGGGAAGCTTGACTGACGGCTGAGCAATGCAAGCGTCTTCATCAGGGCTGCGCCGCTCGCACCTGGAAGAACTACTTGCCCCAACATTGCCCAGCTCGCAGTGCGCGTCAGCACCCGACTGTGCCCTGCTCTCTGTACAGGGGTCCTCACCTACCGGGCCGGAGGTACTGCGAACTTCACATTTAGCTGCTATGGCGACGCACAAACAGGGTGGCTGTGCCAAGTTCATTACAGATGGCATTTCTGTATTAAAAAAACTCTCCAGGCACAGCGCCTCCTCGCCATCACTGTGGCCTTCAGTGGCCTTTGTGGTCACAATGGGACTTTCAGCAGCTAACTCCTTAGATTCACTCGTGAACCCGATGTTCGCCTCATCAGTACTGCTATTTTGGCCGGCTCTCAGCGGTTTGGCACCTACGGGCTCTTTGCCCTTTTCGTGCCTTGCATCCCAGGTCTCAAACATGCGCCGTCTACTTTCCATTTTCTGGCGCAGTAGCTGAACATGATCCTGGTAAGACTGCTTGTTCAGGCCACGGTAGGTCACGCTACTGGGCGTTCCAGCGGCTAAGCTGGGACCCGACTGTGTGGCACACAGTCCCAAGCGCTCTTTTTCTCTCTGAATTCTTAGTCTTGAACTTTGTCGCTCCTGTTCCATCAAATATTCCAGATGTTGCCTGTACCTAATGCGTTCGGCATCGCGCTCTTCTTTAAGCCTATTTCGTTCTTTTTCAACGAAATTATATAACTCCTTGCCTACAAAGCCAAAGGCTTTGCCCTGTTCAATAAGCCTGTCAAACTGCGTGCCGTCCATTGTTACCAACAGTTGACCACCAACAAAACAATAAAAGGACGTCTACATACTGCACGCTCAGAGTTACGTCAGTCTACCAGACACCACCACGTGGTCGGCCAGTCCTGTCGCGGACGCCAGATAATGTCACACACTTCGGGTGAGGCCCCGCCGATCCAACATCGACGTGCGGCAGACTCGCAGGCTTCCACTTTACGCTTCGGCCTGCGACGCCTGAAAGGCCTCGAAGTGGCGCATTTCGAATTTATTTGCGGGTTGGTCGACCCGTGCGGGGTTGCACGTGTGGTGATGTGTGGGCCTGACCGACGCACTCATAGAGCAGACACGGAGTTTGATTACACACAAACAAGCATTTAATTGAAACAGGGGCAAAGACAGGAGATTACAAAAATAACAAAGGAGGAAAAAACTGATACGCGCGATAGAAACAACAGCTATATAACAAAATGTGCTAAAAACACTACAAAAGATACAGGCTAAAGACAAATATGCGGAATGTTAACAAACTAATGACATGAATCAAAGGAGATACAAGAAAAGTTACATGAAAAAGATTATGGTAGCGCTTTTGAATTTCTATGTGCGTCGCAGCGCACACAACTACACGGATTTTTAAAAAAAAAGGCTGGTTAAACAATTTAACAGTTTAAAAAAAGTCACAATAAAAAGTTCCATACGGACCAGGCCAGCTCTTGGTGCACGTAGGGGAGTTGACGGATGCCGCTGAAGGTCTCGCCGGCTTGGTAGACGACGAGGGTGCCCGGAATTGCAGCCGTCTCAATACGTTGCGCGGGTCACTCCATGCTCGTCGCCCACGCGAGACTCGCGACACCAACGACCGCACTTGTTGCTGGCTGTACGTCAACTGCTCCTGCGATGCAGTTCAAACCGCCTCAGGGGCGTACACGTGCTCCCATCTCATCTAGGAGTAATTTTCCTTGTTGAGACCGCCGGTTCCCCTACCGGTCAGGGGCAGGGAAGACGAGCCGGCGCCACGCTGGGTCATTATAGTCGCCGGATGTCGCCTCCCAACACAAAAACGCCCTTCCTTGGAAGATGGGACCCGCAGATGCTCCGAAAATTGGAGTCGCTTGTGACAACCTGCTTTCGAACCAATTCTGTAGAGTTCACGAACCCTTATCTGAAAGGTCGTGTTACCACTGCTTATAGAGTCAGAATACTTGCCAGTAACTGTGCTGAGTGCGTCAAATGACACACGCTAAGTAGCAAGTGGTTCTACAACTGTTTCAAGCTATTCAACTGACTCATGCGCTAGCTTTGCGTGAGTACTGTTAAAAATATTGAAATATCTGTTGTGAGCAAGTCCGATAACAATTGCCGTGCTGCCTATAGTTACTGCAAAAAGAGCGACATATAGAGAAAGAGCTCAATTTTGGCATTATATTAACAAAGCACATCCAAATAACTCACCGAGCTATTCGACAGAGTAAAATGCGAAGTGTGAAAAGATTTTGTGCGATTTTAAATTAAGCAGTCAAGGTATGTCTCGCTTTTATACGCGTGTGTCAGCATAGCCAAATATAAAGTGCGACTGCGATGTGCATGTCAAATGCTGTGAAATACATGGCAGAAATCTGCATGAAGTTTCCATATTTATTTATGGTCATTATGTATAAATGATAACGTGGTGTTCGCTGGAGGCGTTAGACTTGCGACTTGATCTGTTGTCTTTCCTACTCACTGAAAGCAACCATGAAGAATGAAGTGTGTAGAACAGGATGTAACAATTTGGTTGGGAAACAAAACTGTAGCAATAGTTTTAAAAATATTTCACGATAAGAACTTTACTTAGACACAGTAAAAAGACAAAACAAAACAACAAACAGGCATTGCCAGCAACTATGTATTGTCATGAGGCATGACTCCTATACCGGGTGACACACAACCTGAAAATTGTAGTTTTGGAACACGCCAACCGGCAACAAATTTGCAGGACAAGTTGATGTGGGTTTGTTTTGAATAACAAACGATCGCTTGTTAAGGCTCCTCACCAACCGTTTTTCTTCTTCCACCGTATTTTCCAACCAAGGAAAGTGTAGTGCCTGAATGACAGGGGGGATGGCCCTTTGTGGCTTTCCCCGCGCGAGTTACCAGACGGCAGAGCACGGCGTACACTACGCGGACTTACTCCAACCTTAAAACAGCTCCCCTGTTAAAAGTGAATTTATCTGTTTTAGCAATATATGCCTTTCCTTCCGCCATTCTGCCACCCCCTTTCCCGTCACGCTTTAGAGCCCTTGGTAAACCATCACTTTATGTACGCTATAGAATCACTGTGCATACCATGCACAGATCCAGGTTAACTCACTCTATTCCATTACTAAGCAGAAAGTCACCACAGATGCCGACAAAGCACCAAAACATCAACCACAAAGGAGGGTAAAAACGTGCATGGCGGCGGCCCCGTCACCACGCACCGCCGTTAATGCATAATTGCATAATCAAAGTTCTTTTCTTTTCCTGCGAGGCATGTTCACTTTATTCAGTTTCCCACATACTTACTATGCCCTACTAGGCCTTCACCTGGAGCTATACCACCTATATTAATAAAATCATTATATTTATTTAGTACGTCGATGTTTTCTCCACAAGGTCTATATTTTTTCCACGTTTGCGCGAATGGACGCACGCTGCACCATGATTATTGACGCAAAATTTATTAAAGGTTAGACGAAACCGCATCTGAAGGCGGTCTATTATTCCTTCAACAGAGCAGACACAATGTGCAATAAGCGCCCAATCGCCTTTAATAATTTATTCTGTCATTGACATAAAGCGGGCTAGTACAAAAACACACATAACGCAGCTCGTTAATTACCGTTTTATTCGGCTGTCCGCGATAACCCTGTGTATGCACACTGCCAATGAACGTTAACCGCGTCCGCAGATCCATAAATAAGGCCCCCTGCAATCGTCCGTGCCGGCACGGCGCCAACGAAGTCTCCGCGTGAGTGTGACCCAAAGAGGAAGGAAAACCTCTCCGAAAATGCTCACAATTTCTCGAATGCAAAACTGCCGTACGCAACGCATTCCATCTGAAGGCGAGGCAGAGAGGGGAGGCGCCGTCTCGACGGTCGCGCCGGGCCACAGAACACCTACCAGTGGCCGGGCAGCAGGGCTGGCCATGGCGCCGACGTGGCGGCGAAGCCCCGGCGCCCGCCTGTCCCGCTAGTGCAGTCATGAGGGGCTAGGGGCAGTAAAACGAACGAAGCGGCCGAGCCGGATGGCATGGCAACGTCTAGGGTTCTGGCGGGTAATCAGCGGCGGCCGTGTAGTATACTGAAGCTGTCGAGAGCGTCTCTATTTCGCGCGCGCGTGCGTCGTAGCCTACGAAAGCGCGTTTTGAGTGCTTGTAACACATTACTGAGATTCTAAACGATGTCTCAGCGTCTCCTACGCGTCATGGCACACAAATGAATGTGCAGGTGCGTCGTAATTGCGCTGAGGCATTGCCTGTTTGTGGAGCCTACCGACCCTCAAAAGAAAGCGACAATTGTTCAGCTCGATTGTTTCTTGAGTAACCTCAGTACACGTAACACTACATTAATGTTAATATTCATCATACACTATTAGAAAAAAGGTGGTAGTACTTGCTAACTTTGGGGTAGTTATGGTTTGTCACATATGTTACAACCCTGGTAGTAAGCGCAGTTAGTAACGGTGAGGGTGGTAACAGTTACTACCGATGCTGTTACTACCAGCATTGGGTGACTGTTACTATCCTAGCCATTACCACCCATGGGTAGTAACTCCTAAATGTTTCAAGAAAAAAAAGTAATGATTAAATACTACTTTGTATATTCATTTTGGCATATTATTTATCCACTGCTAATGTTCGCCAATTAATGTCTCATTACTAGACAAATTTGAGTAATGAAGTGAAGAATACACAGACCTGACAAGTTCACTATTTTTTACGCATACATGTAGTATGAATTACGCATGGGGTATATACAGCCCCTACTTTCCAGGGAATGTCTGGTACAGGGGAGCACTTTAGTTTCAGGATGAATAATAACAAATTTGAACCTATAACACTATATTATACTACCTGGTTGCATATGTTTGGGGACGTAGCACAAGTCTTTTAATTAGCCTTACATATAAAAAATGTATGTCATATTTATTTATTATAAAAAGGTCACAAAAATACATTACGGACAGTAGCCCAAACAAGGTTATGAACTTTTTCTCAGTGCGTTGGAATGCTTCACATGGCTAATATATCAGCGTTTACAACGTAATATTTGTTTTTGAAGTTTGACGCAGCAAAACAATGATAATGTTTAGAGACACGCCGCAGTGGATTGATTGTGACCATTTTCAAGGCTAATTGCGACCGTCTGGTTATTTTGATCCGCCGGTCTTGTTAATATGCGCTGTAATTTACTAAGTTTGTTGTAATTGTCTATTGCAACGCGTGTACACTTGCCTATGGTTCATTAACTTGTACTTCTCCGTTTAGACAATATCAGAACCAAGCTTACATATCTCAGTTGCGTAATTTAAAACTAAATGTATTTTCTTGATCTATAGATATCTTCTGCGCTATTTTTTCGTTTAATTATAATACTTCGACACGATTCCTCTCATAAATATTCAGAACCGGAATCACACTATTTCATGTTAAGTAGTCAACAGCCGTGCAGCAAAAAGGTAGCAAAGGGACAAGAAAGGTAGTAACGGCTGCAGTTACTACCTCTTTCATTCCAGTTACTAACTGTTTACAACGTAGGTAGTTAACAGGTCGCAAAATTTAGTAACGGTAGCAGCTAGTAACTGTTTACTAACGTAGGTAGTAAACAGGTAGCAAAAGTGTAGTAATGGTCCAAGTAAGGTAGTAACCACTGCAGTTACTACCTATTTGCTTGCAGTTGCTACATCTTTACTAACTTTTTTTTAACAGTGTAGGCCTGACAACGTCCACTGCAGGACAAAGGCCTCTCCCATGATCCACCACTCAACTCGGTCCTGTGCTTGCTGCTGCAATTATGTACCCGCGGACTTCCTAATCTCATCTGCCCGCCTAACTTACTGTCTCTCCCTAACTTGTTTGCTTTCTCTGGAAATCCGGTCAGTTACCCTTAATGACCAGCGGTTATCCCGTCTACGCGCTACATGCCCGGCCCATGTCCATTTCTTCTTCTTGATTTCAACTATGATATCCTTAACCCCGGTTTGTTCCCTGATCCACTCTGCTCTCTTCCTGACTCTTTAGGTTACAACTACTATTTTCCTTTCCATCGCTCTCTGCGTCGTCCTCAGTTTAAGCTGAACCCTCTTTGTAAGTGTCACAAACGACTCCAATTTTCGGAGCATCCGCGGGCCCCACCTACCAAGGAAGGGCGCTTTTGTGTTGGGGGACGACATCCGGCGACTATAACGACCCAACGTGGCGCCGGCTTGCCTTCCCTGCACCGGTACCGGAAGGGGCACCGGCGATCTAAACAGGGAATATTACTCCCAGATGAGACGGGAGCACGTGTACGCCCCTGAGGCGGTTTGAACTGCATCGGAAGAGCAGTTGACGTACAACCAGCAACAAGTGCGGTCGTCGGTGTCGCGAGTCTCGCGTAGGCGGCGAGCACGGAGTGACCCGCGCAACGTATTGAGACGGCTGCAATTCCGGGCACCCTCGTCGTCTACCAAGCCGGCGAGACCTTCAGCGGCACCCGTCAACTCCCCTACGTGCACCAAGGGCTGGTCCAGATAATGTCACGCCCTTCGGGTGAGGCCCCGCCGATCCAACATCGACGTGCGGCAGACTCGCAGGCTTCCACTTTACGCTTCGGCCTGCGACGCCTGAAAGGCCTCGAAGTGGCACATTTCAAATTTATTTGCGGGTTGGTCGACCCGTGCGGGGTTGCACGTGTGGTGATGTGTGGGCCTGACCGACGCACTCATAGAGCAGACACGGAGTATGAGTACACATAAACAAGCATTTAATTGAAACAAGGGCAAAGGCAGGAGTTAACGAAAATAACAGAGAGGAATAACACTGATGCGCGATGGAAGGAACAGCTATGTAACAAAATATGCTAAAAAAACACTACAAAAGATACAGACTAAAGACAAATATGCGGAACACTAATAAAATAACAACAAGATGGAAATCAAAGGAGAGAGACACTAGAAATTAATTACAGAATGATCATGCTGGCGCTTTTGAATTTGAGCGTGCGACGCAGCGCACACTACAAATATTTAAAAAAAGGCTGGTTAAAACAAGTTTACGGTTTAACAAAAAAAGTCACAATAAAAAGTTCCATACGGACCAAACCAGCCCTTGGTGCACGTAGGGGAGTTGACGGGTGCCGCCGAAGGTCTCGCCGGCTTGGTAGACGACGAGGGTGCCCGGAATTGCAGCCGTCTCAATACGTTGCGCGGGTCACTCCGTGCTCGCCGCCTACGCGAGACTCGCGACACCGACGACCGCACTTGTTGCTGGTTGTACGTCAACTGCTCTTCCGATGCAGTTCAAACCGCCTCAGGGGCGTACACGTGCTCCCGTCTCATCTGGGAGTAATATTCCCTGTTTAGATCGCCGGTGCCCCTTCCGGTACCGGTGCAGGGAAGGCAAGCCGGCGCCACGTTGGGTCGTTATAGTCGCCGGATGTCGTCCCCCAACACAAAAGCGCCCTTCCTTGGTAGGTGGGGCCCGCGGATGCTCCGAAAATTGGAGTCGTTTGTGACATAGCCCCCTTCTTAAGAATATTACTCCGTAATATTCAGGAAAATCACAAACGCACAATGTTCGGCAGCTTTCAGTGTTCCGGTCGTCCACCAACGCGTTTCTTTTTTTTCGCGCACCATTTCGCTGACGTGGACGACACCGCAGAGAACACCTGACACACCACACTTTCACGGTCACTATACGATGAAAGTCAGAACTCGCGCACAACGTCATGTCCACACACATTCGAAAAGAAAACACAAAAATACTTCACGATTTAAGGAAAAGGCACGGAGGCATTCTTTCATGCCACATAATAAAAACAATACACGCTTTAAGTGGTATTGAAAAGTCACTTATTGACACACAGCTTTCGAAAAAGATGAATGAGTAATAAATCGGCATGATCGCCTGTACACAGTTCCGGTACTTGCTGCACACTAAAGCGTTTCATTTCGAAGTAATAATAAAAAGTAAAGCTTTCAAAAACAAAGCGTCATGCTTATCACACAAGCTTACCTCGTCATACTTCGATTATTGGCCAACCAGTCTTAAAGAAAAACTCAAGTTATTAAAATAACAATATCCCTAAAACAAGGCTTCCCTAACAGAACAGGTAATAGGTTGAAACAAGAAACATCGTCTACAAACACACAGTCGACAAAAGCAAACCAAAAGATTAACTAAGCTATTTGTCCTCCCATTCATGGAATGCTCCTAAATCTAAAAACATAAATGAACATTGTTTCAAACAACAAGTCATTTGCCCTTAAGGTCACCTTTGAGTTCCTATGTACGTAACCTTTATCCGTGCTCGAGGTGGTCGCGCTCTTGGGGGAGCCGTTCGAAGCAACCGGGGCAGACAAAAGCGTGTACGGCCGCTACACGGGCGCCTGTTTCCCGTTAGTCTACACCTCGGAGGCATGCCTTCATCGACACCGCGTTCTACGGAAACGGGTCTCCGAACCACGTCGGGTCGCTCGGCCGAAAGGCGCTGCCTCGCAAGGCGCCCCACGTTTCGAGCAGGACAATGGAGCGAAGGGGGTTGGCTTTTCCGAGCTCCACGAACAAATGTCTGCCTCACCCCCCTATCTGTCGGGCGGTTTGAAGCATAGGAACCCACTCGACTGGCGAATGCCACAAAATGCAAACGAAGCTTTCGTTGCCTCGATTGCTGTTTGGCAATTAGCGATTTTTCGGGTTGCTTTGCACCCTTGGTTTTCCTTCTGCTTGTGCGGCGTCTTTTTCTTTTTGGACGTTGCCCAGTGCTCACTTTTGAGAAGTC
The DNA here is from genome assembly GCF_043290135.1 of Rhipicephalus microplus. Lineage (NCBI taxonomy): Eukaryota > Metazoa > Arthropoda > Arachnida > Ixodida > Ixodidae > Rhipicephalus > Rhipicephalus microplus. The sequence continues at coordinate 425,159,887 of NC_134710.1, read as the reverse complement.
CACTTGCAACATTAGCAGAGCAGAACTTGTCTCGCTGTTCTCTTCGGCTATAATGCCTCTACAGTCGGGATTTTTCGTTAACTTGTGGACACCCTGACTTGCGGGAAGCTTGACTGACGGCTGAGCAATGCAAGCGTCTTCCTCGGGGCTGCGCCGCTCGCACCTGGAAGAACTACTTGCCCCAACATTGCCCAGCTCGCAGTGCGCGTCAGCACCCGACTGTGCCCCGCTCTCTGTACAGGGGTCCTCACCTACCGGGCCGGAGGTACTGCGAACTTCACATTTAGCTGCTATGGCGACGCACAAACAGGGCGGCTGTGCCAAGTCCATTACAGATGGCATTTCTGCATTAACAAGACTCTCCAGGCACAGCGCCTCGTCACCATCACTGTGGCCTTCAGTGGCCTTTGTGGCCACAACGGGACTTTCAGCAGCTAACTTTTTAGGTTCACTCGTGAACCCGATGTTCGCCTCATCAGTACTGCTATTTTGGCCGGCTCTCAGCGGTTTGGCACCTACGGGCTCTTTGCATCTTTTATGCATTACATCAAAAGCCTCAAACTCGCGCCGCCTGCTTTGAATCTTCAGGCGCAGTTTTTCAACGTACTCATGGTACGACTGTGCCAACTTGTTCGGGGCATGGACGGTCGCGCTATTAGAAATTTCAGAGCCTGAGCAGGGGTCCGCCTGCGTAGCACACAGTCCCAAGCGCTCTTTTTCCTTCTGAATTCTAAGCCTTGAATTTTCTCGCTCCTGTTCCATCAAAAATTCCAGATGTTGCCTGTACCTAATGCGTTCGGCATCGCGCTCCTCTTTAAGTCTATTTCGTTCTTTTTCGACGAAATTATATAACTCCTTGCCTACAAAGCCAAAGGCTTTGCCCTGTTCAATAAGCCTGTCAAACACCGTGTCGTTCATTGCTATACACAGTTGTCAACCAACAAAGCAATAACAGACCGGCTACACACTGAACGCTCAGAGTTACGTCAGTCTCCCAGACATCACCACGTGGTCGGCCAGTCCTGTCGCGCGGACGCCAGATAATGTCACGCCCTTCGGGTGAGGCCCCGCCGATCCAACATCGACGTGCGGCAGACTCGCAGGCTTCCACTTTACGCTTCGGCCTGCGACGCCTGAAAGGCCTCGAAGTGGCACATTTCAAATTTATTTGCGGGTTGGTCGACCCGTGCGGGGTTGCACGTGTGGTGATGTGTGGGCCTGACCGACGCACTCATAGAGCAGACACGGAGTATGAGTACACATAAACAAGCATTTAATTGAAACAAGGGCAAAGGCAGGAGTTAACGAAAATAACAGAGAGGAATAACACTGATGCGCGATGGAAGGAACAGCTATGTAACAAAATATGCTAAAAAAACACTACAAAAGATACAGACTAAAGACAAATATGCGGAACACTAATAAAATAACAACAAGATGGAAATCAAAGGAGAGAGACACTAGAAATTAATTACAGAATGATCATGCTGGCGCTTTTGAATTTGAGCGTGCGACGCAGCGCACACTACAAATATTTAAAAAAAGGCTGGTTAAAACAAGTTTACGGTTTAACAAAAAAAGTCACAATAAAAAGTTCCATACGGACCAAACCAGCCCTTGGTGCACGTAGGGGAGTTGACGGGTGCCGCCGAAGGTCTCGCCGGCTTGGTAGACGACGAGGGTGCCCGGAATTGCAGCCGTCTCAATACGTTGCGCGGGTCACTCCGTGCTCGCCGCCTACGCGAGACTCGCGACACCGACGACCGCACTTGTTGCTGGTTGTACGTCAACTGCTCTTCCGATGCAGTTCAAACCGCCTCAGGGGCGTACACGTGCTCCCGTCTCATCTGGGAGTAATATTCCCTGTTTAGATCGCCGGTGCCCCTTCCGGTACCGGTGCAGGGAAGGCAAGCCGGCGCCACGTTGGGTCGTTATAGTCGCCGGATGTCGTCCCCCAACACAAAAGCGCCCTTCCTTGGTAGGTGGGGCCCGCGGATGCTCCGAAAATTGGAGTCGTTTGTGACAGTAAGCCTCCAGGTTTCTGCTCAGTAGGGAAGTACCGGCAAGATGCAGCTGTTATATCCCTTCGTCTTGAGGGGATAGTGACAATCTACCAGCCATGAGCTGAGAATGCTTGCCGAATCTTCTCCACCCCACTCTTATTCTTCTAGTTACTTCAGTCTCGTGGCTTGGATCCGCAGGTACTACCTGTCCTAAGTAGACGTATATACCTTTTCCAACTTCAAGTGCACTGCCACCTATCGCGAAGCACTGTTTTCTTTCGAGGTTGTTGTTCATTACTTTCGTTTTCTGCCGGTTATTTTGTAGATTCCAAGAGAAGGAGAGCGGGAAAAGGGGAGACAACGTTTGGTGGGCAGATGAGATTAGGAAGTTTGCGGGTATGAAGTGGCAACAGGAAGCAAAGGACCGAGTTGACTGGCAGAACAGGGGAGAGGCTTTTGTCCTGCTATGATGATGATGAGTATGTAATGTAAAAGTACGTGAGTGCGCCTGAGTATGGGTAGGCGTAAGTATGAAGGTGAATTCTTATGTGAGTGCGGAGGTGAGTGGGGGCCTATGATATTGAGCAGGCGTGAGTATGAAGGTAACGTGAGTAACTATGAGTCCTAATTGAGGTGCACGAAAAATTGAAGTACAAAAAGGAGACACCTGGACACGGCGCGCTGTCTCGAGCTGTCTTCCTTTTGTACTTCAATTTTTCGCGCACCTCAGTTAAAATGAATTACCAACTCGCCCAGCAGCCCGTGTTTCTCTAAGAGTGTGAGTAGTCGTGAGTACGAACGTGAGTGAGGGCCTATGAGTGCTAGCTGGCGTGAGTATGAACGTGAGTAAGTATTCACAAGTGTGAGTAGTCGTGAGTATGAAATGAGTGAGTACTCATCAGTGTGAGTAGTCGTGAGTATGAACGTGAGTGAGGGCCTAGAGTGTGAGTTGGCGTAAGTTTGAACGTGAGGGAGTACTCATGAGTGTGAGTAGGAGTGAGTATGAACGTGAGTGAGTACTCTGAGTATGAGTATAAGTGAGTATGAATGTGAGTGAGTACTCATGAGTATGAGTAAGAGTGAGTATGAACGTGGATGAGTACTTTCAGTGTGAGTAGAAGTAAGTTTGAACGTGAGGGAGTACTCATGAGTGTGAGTAGGAGTGAGTATGAACGTGAGTGGGTACTCTGAGTATGAGTATAAGTGAGTATGAACGTGTGTGAGTACTCATGAGTATGAGTAAGAGTGAGTATGAACGTGAATGAGTACTTTCAGTGTGAGTAGAAGTAAGTTTGAATGTGAGTGAGTACCCATGAGTGTGAGTAGGAGTGAGTATGAACGTGAGTAAGTACTCTGAGTGTGAGAAGGAGTGAATATGAAAGTGAGTGAGTAGGAGTGAGTGTGAGTATGAACGTGAGTGAGGGCTTATGAGTGGGAGTAGACGTGAGTATGAACGTGAGGGAGGGTGAAGGCTGAAAAAATTGTGGTGAATGAGTATGAGTGAGTAGTCTCTCAAAGTGCCTACCTATGTTTTTGGGCGAACATGTCTAACCCTGCGTTCCGAGCGTAGCTCTGAAGAACATGAAGGGCTTTCTGAAGCTGTTATGCTTGTCTTGAGACGACTTTATGCACAGATCATAAAGTTACATCATCAGCGTATGTCAGAAATCTCACGCCTCTCATTTACATTACAATTGGCCTAATACCTTCCCATATACCTTCCTTGCATTATTGTCTGTTAGATCTCATTATAATATTGTGTGAGCACGAAAAACGAGCCCTTAAGTATACACTTGTTCCCCTTATTCATTAACGAGGGTCCCGTACTGGCAGACGTGGTGCCTTTAGGTTGTATACGAGGGAGTAGTTGTCAGCTGCCAGTTAGTAATAAGTTCACGTGCTACGTGACGCCAAACAGGCTCATAAAGAGTGTGCCACACTCGCCGCCATGGCTACTACTGGTGCTGACTGACACTCCCACGTTTAAATTGACATAGATACTCAATAAAGTGGCTGGGGGGATAGCTGTCGTGGTAGCTCAAGTGGTAGAACATCGAACGCGTTATTCGAAGGTCGCAGGTACGGATCCTGCCCACGGCAAGTTATCTTTTCACCCACTTTTCTTTTTTCTCATTTACATTGCAATTGGCCTAATATAGATCCTCCGTGAGCGGTCACAACGTGGTTTATTTCGACGTTTCGGCCAAGAGTCTGGCCTTCATCAGGATTACAGGTACAGTTTGCTGGTGCTCAGCTTTATACAATCTCAAATCAGAGGGAAAGGAAAAAGTCAGAAAAAAAGAAGAAAAGGAAAAGAAAAGAAAAAGGAAAAAGAAAAAAAGTGAAAAAGAATATAAGGTGGACTCCCCTCGGGCGCCACCCTTCCACTCTTCCTTCCACATCCCCCTTCATCTCTCTCCCCTTTCTCCCCTTCACCTTTCTGATGTCAGTGGTCTGTGTATGCTTCCTTTCACTAACGCATTCTTCCCGACCAGACGGCGCCTCCTGGCTCTGGCGGTTTGGTGAAAAAAAAAAAAAGAGCTTTTTTAGGAAGTTGTAAGCCTTTAACTACTCGTAGCCCCGTCAACATTTCGTCGAAGAAAGAGGGGTGCTGCGTATTGCGGCAGAGGCTGGTAAGCGGGCGCAATGCGAATTCCTTGCCCGCTTATGGATTACGCGTGCATATATATATATATATATATATATATATATATATATATATATATATATATATATATATATATATATATATATATATATATATATATATATATATATATATATATATATATATATAGTCTAGTAGATCCTCCGTGAGCGGTCACAACGTGGTTTATTTCGACGTTTCGGCCTAGAGTCTGGCCTTCATCAGGAATAAAGATACAGTTTGTCGGTGCTCAGCTTTATACAATCTCAAATCAGAGGGCAAGGTAAGAGGGAAAGAAAAAAAAAGAAAAGAAAAAAGAAAAAAAAAGAAAAGAAAAAAAGGACAGAAAGGTGAAGGGGGGGGAGAGAGAGATGGGGGGGGGGAGTGGAGGGAAAAGTGGAAGGGGGGCACCCGAGGGGCGTTCACCGTATATTATTTTTCTCCTTTTTTTCTGTCCTTTTTTTCTTTTCTTTTTTTTCTTTTTTTCTTTTCTTTTTTTTCTTTCCCTCTTACCTTGCCCTCTGATTTGAGATTGTATAAAGCTGAGCACCGACAAACTGTATCTTTATTCCTGATGAAGGCCAGACTCTAGGCCGAAACGGCGAAATAAACCACGTTGTGACCGCTCACGGAGGATCTACTAGACTATATGCAACGCTACGGCCACTCAACCACCATGCCTGCCTATATATATATATATATATATATATATATATATATATATATATATATATATATATATATATATATATATATATATATATATATATATATATACTTCGAGAATAGTGCAGTATAGGAAACAAAACAATACAATATTTATTTAATCCTAACAGTTTCGTCTGGTGGACCAGCCTTCTTCGCAGGGTCTAAGCGAAATGATACAAGCTCGTGTTGCAGAGGGCCACCCTCACAGTTTAAAGACCACCAAAACAAAAAAAAAAATAAAGAAAAAAAGAAAAAAAAACGAGACAAACCGGCGAACGAGGTAGCAACAGACAACAACAAGAAGAAAGAGAGGAAGAAGAAAGGAGCGACGGAGAGCCGCCGGATGCGGGCGGGTAATCCCTGAGGCACAGCGCCGTGTCGCCTACAGGCAGACAGAAATTAGGTGCCTTCTTCCTTTTCCTCATGAACCACTAACAACAACATAATCCCTGCATTGGTGGTGGTGGTGGTTAGAAGATGAGAAAAGGCACCTAATATCTGCAACCCGGTCGGGAGCACGGCGCTGTGCCTAAGGGTAGATAAGACGTGCCGCCAGCGGAGGCGACCGAGGAAAATGGAAAAAGTGAAACATATTTCCGCTTACTCGCAACCCACACATGGATATCGAGTTAAAATTCACGTGGTTCGGCGGCTGTCTCGTGGCATCGGGCCACACACACACAAAAGAAGCATACGACCCGCTCCAGTTCTAGCAAAATATAGACCAAGATGGAAAGCTAATGTGCCCTCTCCCCCATCTGCCCTCTCTCGCAAGTAAAAGTGTACAACGAGTCATACTCAAAATGAATGAGTGGATATTCTTTAAAGGATGAACAAACCAGAACGTAAACAAAGATAATGAAAAATAATGAAATAATAATAATAATAATAATAATAATAATAATAATAATAAAGTACCTAAAATAAAAATAAAACTAACACATGTCGGTTGTTGCACGTAGCATCAAATTCGTTTATTTTCATGCGCTATATATCCTATGTGTGCGACTTCACGTCTGTATAAATAAATTAATTGAGTAATTCACTTTCTGTGTTTCACGAAACTTCGCGGAGGCGCGTAGTCGCCCAGGAATCTCGTTGATTACGTGGGTAAGTGATCTGAATTTATTTATGAAATATGACTCCCGTTGTTCGTGCTCCCGTGTGTTCTGGAAGCCGGATTGTAGGAGTATGACACTTACGCTTTCGAAAGAGTGTCCAGGAAGGTTGATATGTTTGGAGAATGGGAAATTGGGGAGGCCCTTTACGTGTGCCCTGTGGTTTTTGAAACGCAAACGGAACGTGGTTTCCGTGTGTCCAATATATTCCTGTTTGCACACCTCACAGCGAATTTTGTATACCACTTTGGCTGAGTCACAGTTAAGGTCGTCTTTAATTTTGTACACATAGTCTGAACAGGAGGCTTCGGCCGTATCTGTGGTCACCATGTGTGTGCACACCCTGCAGCGAGGTTTCCCGCATGGTCTACAGCCCTGATGGTGGTCGGATTTGTGTGTTTTCGCCCTGACCAGTAAGTCTCTCAGGTTTTTATTTCTTCAGTAAACCACCTTGGCCGGAGTCTGAAAAATGGCAGAGAGGCGACTACTCTGTTTAAGTATGTTGAAGTGGCGGGTTAGTATACAATTCATCCGAGGGGCGGCGGCGGAGTATGTGAGGATATAATTTGCCCCTGAAGTTATATCTATATTTCCGCCTTTTTCTTCCATTGTTGATTCTCTGTCCAAAAAGCGAGCGTGCTCAATTGCATTGTCAATTATTTTTTCGGGGTACTTTTGGCGCAAGAAGGCTGTTCTCAATTCCTGTGCGTGGGTGTCAAATTGCGTGATTTCAGAGCAAATTCTTCTGTATCTGTGGGCTTGAGAGTAAGGAATACCTGCTTTGCAGTAATGGGGGTGGCTGCTATGGAAACGCAGATACTGTTGGCGGTCAATTGTTTTTTTTTTTATACAAGGAAGTAGATATGGTGGTGCCACTGAGTGATACCGTGACATCCAAGAAGTGAACACTCTTCTGCGAATACGTGTGCGTGAATGTTATCGAAGGATGCAGGGAGTTGAAATCGCAAATGAATTTGGAAAGATTATGTTCTCCATCAGCTCACACGAAGAATATATAATCGAGGAAGCGTCAGTAGAATATCGGTTTGAATGGAGAATTTTCGAGGAAAGGAATCTGCAAAGAGGCCATAAAAATATTTGCGTAATTTGGGGCCATTTTGGTTCCCATGGAAGTTCCGTTTACTTGTAGGTAATGTTTTTGGTCGAATTCAAAGTTGTTATGTTTAAGTGCAAGATTTAAGTAGATGTTTAAGTACAAGAAGTACAAGTACTCGTATCGCGCACGCGCGTAAGAAACAAACGCGGGAAGCGCGATATACAGAAAGGCCCGCCGATAAGCCGGGGGAGAGGAGATGCGCCCGTCAAAGGTAAAAATAACGCTTTCGATGCTTTACCACTGAGCTACCACGGCAGCTATCCCCTCAGCCACTTCTTTGGGCGTTATTCGAAGGTCGCAGGTTCGGTTCCTGACCACAGCAAGTTGTCTTTTCACCCACCTTTCTTGCTACACATTTACATTACCGTTTGGTCTAATAACTTCCCCAATACTTCCCTTGGTATTCTTGTCTGTTAGATCTCATTGATATATAGATTGTTGCATTTGGCGGGCCACCCTTTTGCCGCGGCCGCCAGAACGGAAGAAAGGCAGCCGCCTCATTTTGTGGAGATAAGGAGCAGCGACAAGACGCCCTACTGTGTTTATGTGCTGGGCGCTGCGTGGCTGAAATCACTCTACGGAGCACCGCTGTCCTTCGGGTCCACGCAGAGATGCGACACGTGGCGTCTTCGTGCACGGGTAAAAGCCACATTGCCGAGCTTCCGCCGATTACGGACGTCGAACCACCGCGCTGTGCGTCTCTGAGTGATGAGCCGCCGACGCTCACATCAGTAACAGATGTCCAGATATGGCCACTCGGAGGTGCCTAGACCACGATTGCCGTTCGACAAAGCTGGGGTGGTCGGCGCGAGCGGCGAGATGACCAACAACCACCACCACCAATGAAGGGATTACCCGCCTGCTTCCAGCGGCTCTCCGTCGCTCCTTTCTTCTTCCTCTCCTTCTTCTTGTTGTTGTCAGTTGCTGCCTCGTCCGCCGGTTTGTCTCGGTTTTTTCTGTTTTTTCTTTATTTTTTTTTTCGTTTTGGGGGTCTTCAAACTGTGAGGGTGGCCCTCTGCGACGGGAACTTGCATCATTTCGCTTAGATCCTCCGAAGAAGGCTGGTCCACCAGCCGAAATTGTTAGGAAAAAATAAATATTTCATTTTTTTGTTTCCTATACTGCACTATTCTCAAAGTTTATTACTTTTATTACGGTAGCTGGAAGAAAGAAACTAATCACCTAATATATATATATATAGTCTAGTAGATCCTCCGTGAGCGGTCACAACGTGGTTTATTTCGACGTTTCGGCCTAGAGTCTGGCCTTCACCATCGGCCTAGAGTCTGGCGTTCATCCTGATGAAGGCCAGACTCTAGGCCGAAACGTCGAAATAAACCACGTTGTGACCGCTCACGGAGGATCTACTGGACTATATGCAACGCTACGGCCACTCAACCACCATGCCTGCCTATATATATGTGATAGCTCAGTGGTTAAAGCATCGAACGCGTTATTCGAAGGTCGTGGGTTCGTTTCCTGCTCACAGCTGGTAATTTTTTCATCCACTTTTCTTTCTTCTTATTTACATTCCATTTGGTTCTAATAACTTCCCCTGTACATTCCTTGGCATTACTGTCTGTTATATCTCATTTATATTGTGTTAAAACACGGAAATACGAGCCCTTAGGTATACACTTCTCTCTCTCTTATATATATATATATATATATATATATATATATATATATATATATATATATATATATATATATATATATATATATATATATATGAGATCTAGCAGGCAATAATGCCAAGGAAAGTATAGAGGAAGATATTAGACCAAATTGCAATGTAAATATGAAGAAAAGTGGGTGAAAAGATAACTTGCCACGGGCAGGATGCGAACCTGCCACCTTCGAATGACGCGTTCGATGCTCTACCGCTGAGCTACCACGACAGCTATCCACCCAGCCACTTTATAGGGTTTATATGTGAATGCCAAGTTAACTTTTCACCCACCTTTCTTCGTATTTACATTACAATTTGGCCTAATAACTTCCCTTGTAGATTCCTTGAAATTACTTTCTGTTAGATCTCATTAATATTGTGTCAAAACACGGAAAAACGAGCTCTTAGGTATACACTCCTTGGCATTACTGTCTGTTAGATCTCTGTTACAAGCTGCCACTCTAGCGTCGCCAGCGCGAAGTCGGCGACGGGAATGACAGCAGGTTGGTTCGTTCCGCACGCAAGCAGAGACAGTGAAGAGATCACAGACGTGGGAAAACAAAACAAACTTTACTCTAGTGATATGGCAGCACACGGGATCTAATACAACACTTCTATACAACTAACAAAATACAACGACACTTGATACAATTAAAGAAATATATAACAGAAACAATAAATCAGCTTACGAGAGAGAACTATTACAAACTACACAAACTAACAAGAATGCAACGACGGAGGAGAAAGTTCGAAGATATAAACAGGTGAAGGCATACGTGTGATGACCGGCAGCGTTGTGTCCCCGACGATCGGAAGCGAGAAGTCGAAGAGAGTTCTGGCACGACTGCGATGTCGGCGGTGTTGCAACGCTGGTGGCTCCGGGAGGCTAGTGCTTGCAGGTGACTTCGAGCAGGTTGAGCTAACTCGAGGCGAAGTCCCGATGTCTACGTTGCAGACGTTAATATCGCGTCACAACTAGACGAACGGCTAAGTTTAGGTGGCCAGCCGATACAGAGCCACACTAAAAACTTCTAGAAGAGATGCTTGTTGATCTGTTTCTACACCATCTTGGTCAGCGACTAGTCTGCCTAGCAGGGCAAAATCCTGCGCTTAAATCCCCCTCGTGTCTCCTCGCTCTCTTCCTTGGGGACAAGAGACCTCTACCTGGGTCCAATCATGCGCGTTTAATTGAGGGGAAACTCCGCCCCAAAAATATTTTGACCCCACCCCTTTTTAATAGGGAGAGGGCCCGCAACTAGCGAGAGTGACAACCTGTCGGGTTGTTGTCATACGGCTTGGTCACCAGAGCGTTTCCCACGCTTTTCTCCGTGGGAACGGTCAACCACTTAGCTCTCAGCCGGGCGTCTTGTAGTCTAATCCTTGTACGGGGTATACCGCGGCCTTCTACGACCTTGCAGACGTCGCCACGGTTACAAAAGGATTAACTGTCGGCGGCGACGTTCTAAGGAGAGCACCCCAATTTTGCACTTATCGGTTCCCTTTCATGTGCCGCCGTTTCTGACGGTCCGTCGGGAAGTACGGCGCCAGTTAATTGCCGTGACGCGGTGTCGCCGAAAATAGCCGTCCGTGACAATCTCATTAATATTGTGTGCTCAGAGTATAACCAACCACTATACATAGCCTTCATAGATTACGAGAAGGCGTTTGATTCAGTAGAAATATCAGCCGTCATGCAGACACTGCGGAATCAGGGCGTAGATGAAGTATCTTTAAACATTCTGGAAGAAATCTACAGGGGATCAACTGCTACCATAGTGATTCATAAAGAAAGCAACAGAATACCAATCAAGAAGGGTGTAAGGCAGGGGGACACATCTCCCCAATGCTATTTACCGCGTGCTTACAGGAGGTTTTCAGAAGCCTAGAATGGGAACAGTTAGGGATAAGAGTTAATGGGGAATACCTTAGTAACCTGCGCTTTGCCGATGACATTGCATTGCTGAGTAACTCAGGGGACGAATTGCAACTCATGATTACGGAGTTAGACAAGGAGTGCAGAAAGGTGGGTCTTAACATTAATCTGCAGAAAACGAAAGTAATGTACAACAACCTCGGAAAGGAGCAGCGCTTCGAGATAGGTAATAGTGCACTTGAATTTATAAAAGACTATGTCTACTTAGGGCAGGTAATAACCGCAGAGCCTAACCACGAGATTGAAGTAACTAGAAGAATAAGAATGGGGTGGAGCACATTCGGCAAGCACTCTCAAATTATGACAGGTAGATTGCCACTATCCATCAAGAGGAAGGTATATAACAGCTGTATCTTGCCGGTACTTAGCTACGGAGCAGAAACCTTGAGACTTACAAAGAGGGTTCAGCTTAAATTGAGGACGACACAGCGAGCAATGGAAAGAAAAATGGTAGGTGTAACCTGAAGAGACAAGAAGCGAGCAGAGTGGATTAGGGGACAAACGGGGGTTAAGGATATCATAGTTGAAATAAAGAAAAGGAAATGGACATGGGCCGGGCATGTAGCGCGTAGACAGGATAACCGCTGGTAATTAAGGGTACTAACTGGATTCCCAGAGAAGGGAAGCGGGTTAGGGGGAGACAGAAGGTTAGGTGGCCAGACGAGATTAAGAAGTTTGCGGGTATAAATTGGCAGCAGCAAGCACAGGACCGGGTTAACTGGCGGAACAGGGGAGAGGCCTTTGTCCTGCAGTGGACGTAGTCAGGCTGATGATGATGATGAATATTGTGTAAAAACACAGAAAAACGAGCCCTTAGGTATACACTTCTCTCTCTCTCTCTCTCTCTCTCTCTCTCTCTATATATATATATATATATATATATATATATATATATATATATATATATATATAAAACGAGCCCTTAGGAGTATACACTTCTTTCCCTTATTTCATTAAACGAGGGTCTCGTACTGGCAGACTTGGTGTATATAGAAGTGTATACCTGAGAGCTAGTTTTTCCGTGTTTTGACACAATAATAATGAGATCTAACAGACAGTAATGCCTAGGAATGTACAGGGGAAGTTATTAGAACCAATGGAATGTAAATAAGAAGAAAGAAAAGCGGATGAAAAAATAACCAGCGATGAGCAGGAATTGAACCTACGACCGTCGAATAACGCGTTCGATGCTCTAACCACTAAACTACCACAGCGGCCTTCCCTCCTTCCACTTTTTTTTTGGTTTATATGTGAATTTAGAAGTAGGAGTGTCAGTCAGCGCCATCTATAAGCCAAGCGACGAGTGTGAAACACTGTTTTATGCGCATGTTTGGCGTCACGTAGCACGTAAACGTATTACGAGTGATTGATTGATATGTGGGGTTTAACGTCCCAAAACCACTATATGATTATGAGAGACGCCGTAGTGGAGGGGTCCGGAAATTTCGACCACCTGGGGTTCTTTAACGTGCACCCAAATCTGAGTACACGGGCCTACAACATTTCCGCCTCAATCGGAAATGCAGCCGCCACAGCCGGGAATCGAACCCGCGACCTGCGGGTCAGCAGCCGAGTACCTTAGCCACTAGACCACCGCGGCGGGGCTATATTTTATGCCCTTAGCACAGTTACTATTTTTAGGCGGTGCTTTTCTCGTCCGACTACGTTAGACTCGAACTAGTTTTGCGACCTCATACTTGAAAATGTGAAATCTACAGTGCGCATTTGTAAAGACACGCTATGTTCCGCTTTGCCAGCTATAAACTAGTGACGCAGGGCTACCCAGAATTTCTTTTATTTTTTGGGGGGCGCGTGTGGTGTGCAGCAGAACGCCTAGCTTTGGCAATTGGTGGTCGCTGTGAATGCCTGTAACTATTTTAGTATACCCTAAAAAGTTAAATTAGCAAAACATTTCATGGTGTAGGGGGTTCAGATTCCTTTCCTCTCCCCTCTTTTCTTGTAGCTCTCTGGTTCTGCGTGCGTGTGTCACAGTATTTGTTTTTTAATCTCACAGCTTTTTGAGCACAGCATTTTGAGAATAACTGAGCATAAATCAGCTCAGTTATTCTGAATATTGTAGACCCCTAACCAACGAAGAAAGAGTTAGGAGAGAAGAAATCAGTATAAGACACACCCTTTCTGAATTATATCTCTCGCAACAACTTTTATGGAGCTCCAATTCAGGAGATGGGCGTGTCATACTCTAAGGGCTAATGCATCATGCGCTATACATGAATGATGGGCAGGTGCGGAGAAATCTGCATCAAGAAACCGCGACGGAGGAGCCGAAGCGCACAGCAGTTCCTGCACGCGGCGCGTGGTTCTTTCAGTACTGATCGACTGCAGCGCCGCCGCTGTGGGCACCGCGGAAGGGAATAGGCGGCGAGGCACGGTCACGCCACTCAACATTCCTAGTACACTCAACCAACACTACCTTCCTATATTAATAGAAGTACTGAAGATGTTTTTCTCATCCAGTTATTTAACTGCAACCAGCAGATGAATCAATTGCGATGCGTTTACAAGAGGGCAGAATTAAGAAAGGACCCACAATTTACTGGTGACAGAATGAACTGCCAAAGAAACCGGCAGACGAATGAATTGCGATGCGTTTACAAGAGGGCAGAATTAAGAAAGGACTCACAATTTACTGGTGGCAGAATTAACTGCCAAAGAAAGCCAGGTTAAAAAAATTCAATCGTAAAAAATTGACACGCCCGAAAAAAAAAATACACTGGCGGCGGCGCGCCGATCGGTTGGCGTTGGTGGTGAAGTGAAAACTTTTGGCGGCAACGCGCCGAAGTCTCGGTGCACACCTCTACTCAGCAGTCACCTGAAACTGAGGGTCATTTAGTAACAAAACTTTCAAAATAAACTTTTTTCGTTTTATTTTTTTGTATAATTGATTTTTTTAGTATTTTTAACTGGCATTTTTAGGTTTCAAAGTTTTTTTTTGTCTTAGTCTACGTTTAGTCTCACAGCTTCTGTTCATCTGGCAACGTTGCTATTTTCGCGCCTTTTACACTGGTAGTACAGTGGCTGTACTGGTAGGTGTTCTGTGCCTTGCTTTTCCTTCATTACTCCGTGTGCACCCGTTGGAGTAAGTGGTTGTGCGTAGTGCTTGCAGTCCCTTGGTAAGTTTCTCGTTTGCGTCGAGAGCCGTGTGTGGATGTAGGGCTTGGTGTGTAAAACATTTTTCATTCGAATAATACGGCTCATTGTCCTCAGCATATAAGCGATTAACGGTCAGACAACCAAAATGATGCGTTGGTTATCTGTCGCGTTCCGCGCACGCCTTTGTTCATCGAGTTGCAATGTCGGTTTGTTGGTGATGCATTTGAAAGCGTGCTTTGTAGCGCGAGCTCGCGCTACAAAACATTGTTTCATTTGCCTTTGTTCGACATTCCACAAACGCACCTTTGCATGGGCAGTTCTGTTAGTATTATTAGAGGTTTTTAGTTTGACGTTTTTGTTGTCCGCCCCGCTCCGGGAGCACCCGCGAAACCGCAGCGGAGCGGCGGCTGATTTTTCTTCGTTATTCGTTGCCGGCAGCGTAGCGGACCTTTCACAGTTGCAGCGCCCTGTGGTCGTTTTCATTGTCGATAAACAAAATAAGAAACATTTTTTTCACGTATACAATACAATGACGTATAGATTATCTTTTCACGAAGTATTTAAAAATCCACTTTCAATGTACTAACCGTCTATTTTTTTTTTTTTTTACAAAGAAGCAAGCTCTGACTTGATAGTAACCACTCAAAAGCCAACAAGGTTCCGTTCCAGATCCATTGCAAGCATTCTCTGTATGTTGTTTGCGCCTTTGACGCGTGTCTGGTGGCGGCGTTTTTATTTTTCACCGTTGAAATTGTTTATAACCATGCAAGCACTCGCGGAAAGCGCGCCATCTCCGGAGGCAGCCATCTTGAAATGAGCAAAGTTGCTGCACGCACGAGAGGGCGCGCGCGTTGTCCCCCTTCCGCTTGCAAAAACGGCAGCAACGCACCGCGCTCCGCTTAGGCTGCTCGTAAGCGGACCGTATTCCCCGCTTCGGTAACCCGCTTAAGGCCTTAGTGGAGGGCGCATGCGCACCGCTTAGCTGCTAAGCGGAGCGTAAAAACGTCAAACTAAAAACCTTTATTGTACTCGGTTGCTTAAAAGAATTGTTAGGACCGTGGCTCCGGCAAGGTTCTGTTTGGCGTTGCATAAGTCAGTTGCCAGACTTTGGGGTGGTTGTTGCCAGACTGCTACCAATTTTGGCAAAGAAATTTGCCCCCTTAGTAGTGGCTTCTCCGTGAGGGTGTGGTGTCGTCCGCTGTGCATTTTGCAAGTACATGATCGACGCTCGCCGTTTTAATTAACAGAATGAACCGCGCCTTGCAGACGTTGGGGTGCGTTCTCTTGCTGTGTGCGCTGCTGTGCAATTAAGAGATCGTGTCTCAGAGTTAGGGAATCAACGACGCGTGGTCCGCCGTGCATTTCGCGAGTGCAATGAACTTGTCCGCGAGTGTGTGCGACGTAATTAACGCAATGAATCGCGCGTTCTCTTGCTGTGCGCGCAACTGTGCAATTCAGAGATTGTGGCTCAGTATTAGGGACGACAGGGAAAACAATAGAGTCGCAGCAGGCGGTGCGCTGCCCCCCCCCCCCTCTCCCCCTTTTTTTTTTCATAGCTAATCATGCCGCGTCGACCGCGTGCCACGACGGGGACGCGTAGCTGTGTCAGCACAAGCTATATCGTTCGGACTCGTGTACGTCGGATATGCTACAGCTATATACGCCTGGAAGGCTGCTTTATCGACGCAGTTGGAGCGAATTAAGTGCGACTCGCGTGTACCTGTAAATGGGACCCCACATAAGCATTCGTTATTTGGAGTTTCGGTCGTTTGTGCTTATTGTGGGTGGGGCCCTGCAAGTGACGGTGACTCTCGTAGGCGGGGTCCTAATTACAGGTAGGCGCGAGTCGCGCTTAATTCGCTCCAACTGCGTCGATAAAGCAGCCTTCCAGGCGTATATAGCAGAAGCATATCTGACGTACCCCGATTAGCCAGCCTTGGGACGTTTATTCGTCACATTACACGAGTCCCAACGATATGTCTTGCGCTGACACAACTAGGGGAAGTGTATCGTCCCCGTCGTGGCACGCGGTCGACGCGGCACGATCAGCTGTGAAAAAAAAGGGAGGGGGGGCAGCGCACCGCCTGCTGCGACTCTATTCAGTTTTCCCCGTCGTCCCTAATACTGAGTCACGATCTCTTAATTGCACACAGCAAGAGAACGCGCCCCCAACGTCTGCAAGGTGCGGTTCATTCCGTTAATTAAAACAGCGAGCGTCGATCATGCACTCGCAAAATGCACATGTTCCAGCATTTCATTTCGAAGTAGGGGGTTCAAACCCTTCCCCCTATGTTTCTTGATGTTGCATGTGTTTACATCTACGATCACGCATGTACAAACACGTATACAAACATGTATAGGCTAGTTAAAACCTCGGGAAGAACATTTTGGGCGTTTTAAGGGGGGAGGCTACCCTGGAGACCGAACTTTTTTATTTTTTAAGATATCTGGACGAAACTTTCAGGGGTTGTTCACTACAATAAAACTAGCACAACTGCTAAGTTTCACGAAGCTGTATTTCTTAGTTCCAGAGTTATTGAGGTTTAACTGGGTGCTTGACATGGGTGCCTGAGGAAGAGTCGTGAGAAATCCCAGGACATAGTAGAAAGCTGAAATTCATTGTGGTCATTCCTTGATAGCTATCCCAGGGCGCTACAAAGCCGTTTTTTTTTAATTTCCCCCCCAAAAATTTTCACGCAACTTTGAATTTGATGTAACCTGTAATGACCAGATTCATCAAAAATTAATTGTTTATTATAAATTAACAGCACCAATTTTCAAAAAAAGGAGCTTGTTACGCCCTTGCAAGGTCATTCAGGAACAGAATAAAAAAAAACGGCACACAAATCTGATGAACGGTTTTCGAGTTCTTGCTTTCCTCAGCACCACAACTAGTAAAAAAATCCGTTCCGAGAAAACAGGCCGAGAAAGTTCAAAACACGTGTTTTCTTCAAAAAGCTCCAGCACAGTAGCTAGAAGTGTCCTGGTGCACTCTTTTCTTCTTTTGCCTGGCCTCCATCTTCTCTTGGTGTCTTTTAGAATTCCTTTTTAGGCGTAAAGCGTCTTTTTCACGAGCTCGCTGGATGGCCAAGGTGTCTTTTAGAATTCTTTTTTAGGCGTAAAGCGTCTTTTTCACGAGCTCGCTGGATGGCCAGATGACCTGGTTGAAGTCCAATGGAGTCCGATATCACTTGGGTTGCTTTGCAGCAGCCGGCATTGTAGCGCAGCACTGCTTCATGCAGTGCTGTTTCTACCGCGATCAAGGATGAGTGTTGTTCCTTCGGCATCAGAGACCACAGAATGGAGTGGAATGATTCTGATGGATTTTGCGTCTTCGCTCCCAGGCAGCGCTGAAGAAGCGACTTTTGTGACAGTCTTTCGTAGATGGGCAGCGTAGCTGCAGCGACATAGTCCGGTAGGCTGTGTTTATGTTTTGGCTGTGGCTCACGCTTTGCCTCTGCAGCTCTATGGCGGCACCACGATTGAGCCCCCTCTGGGCAAAGTTCATGGTGAGGGTCCTGGTCAGTCGATGTGACGTGGTGATATGTTGCCATCTCTGCACGCTGCATGGCTGTTAGATCAGTTGAATTGTTTCTCAGGGCCCAACCATAATATCCTGTCAGCTTTTCAATGAGGGCTTTAGTCAGCTTCCCCTTCCCACTCAGTGGCTTATCACTTTTCTGCACAATGTTTCGAAGAGCACTTCCAATCTTTTTCTGAACATGCTTCAGACATTCTTCTTTTACAATTGGCACTAGCCCGTACACATTCTCTTCTGTGAGGGCAGCGAAGGTACGGCTGTCTCCGTCGGACACAAGAGGGGTGTACCGCAGGCCATGCTTGGATACAGACCGCCCAAAGAGAGTCAAGCCTGCCTCCACTTCCATGCTTCCCGATTTTGCGTCTGTGTTTTTCTGGCAAATGTGGTGTTTCTGCCAGCTTTCGTATGCTGCATCTCCAGGTTTGGGCCCTGTTTGGCATCCAAGGCAGTGGTTTGAAAGAACTACAGCATCCAAGATGAGACCTGTAAAGAAGTAGTAGTAGTAGTAGTAGTAGTAGTAGGATTTTTATTTACAGTAAGCCGGATACAGAGCTCACTGCAGGGGCAAAGGGCTAAAGGCGAACAGCCTGACAAAGGCCCTTGTCCCTCCGCAGTTCGTGACAGTGCAAAGCTTAAACAATATATATTCAATACATTGGTTTCAAGCAACCTGAAATTGTAAACACAAAATTCAAACATAAATAGCATAAGAAGTTCACATAACACATTTTAAGAATTAGAGGTCACTCTCGTTATAGTTCACAACAAAACAATATCAATGAAACTACATCGAAAACAGACACAAAATGCATGCGGATACAATGAATTCCGCTGTATACACTCGTATAATTGACCTAGAAGTTGATGAACAATTTAAGCATTTACAGAGGCATGAGACTCCATTACGTAGTTTCGGTAGTGTAGACCGGTGGTTATGAATAAGTTCTTTATTTGTTTCTTGAAAGTCGCACTACTAGCCCTAAAGTTCAATTGATCTGCAAGGGTATTTAAAACCTGAGGTACCTGGTAAGCAATACTTTGTTTTCCATACTTGGTTCTTGTTCTAGGAGCTCGTTTCTTTTGTTTTCGCATACTGTAGTGTGGTCTTTCGGTGCAACTTTCTTCATATAGCTTAGTCTTTTGTATTAACTGAAGTAATTTAAAATGATATAATTGATCAATTCTGAGTATGGAATGTTTAATGAATAGTGGAGCAGTGCGCAAGTCTTGTAGATTCCCCCTGTAATTTTCAAAGCAGCGCAATATTTTCTTTTGTATAGTTATTAACTTATGGTAATTCCCTTGTGATGTCGTTCCCCAGACTAACATCCCATAACTTACTTTAGAATGGAAGAGTGCGTAGTACATACTTATTTTTAACCTCAATGGGATTAAGTGCATTGTTCTAAAAAAACAACCAACTATTCGCGCTAATGCGGTGATAAGATGATTTACATGTGTATTCCAGTTTAATTCCTCCTGAAACCATACACCAAGAAACTTTTGTTCCCTAACATGTGCGATGCAATTTCCTTCGAATTTTACAGCTATGTTACTAATAGGTTTGTTTATAGGTCGGAATATCATATAGGTTGTTTTTTTTTGCATTCAAGCGCAGTCCATTTTGCCTTAACCAATTTGAAAGATTGCTTAGATAATTATTTACACTGACCTCAAGTGATAATAGATTGTCTGATGTAAAGAAAACATTCGTATCGTCAGCGTACATTATAAGTTCAGGAGAATGAGGTATATCGACAATATCATTTATATAGACAAGGAACAATAATGGCCCCAGTATAGACCCTTGGGGGACTCCTTGGTTCAACTTTATCTTTGCAGAAATAGTGTTATTCAGTTTTACATATTGATAACGATCTTCTAGGTAATTTTTAAACAGTTGTAGTGCAACTCCACGCACCCCATAACTTGATAATTTATGAATCAATGATTTGAATTGTATGGAGTCAAATGCCTTTTGAAGATCGAGGAAGAGCCCAAGAGTATATTTTTTGTTTTCCATATTTTCGATTATCTTATCTTTGATATACGGTAGAGCTTGCTCTGTTGATTTATTTTTTTGAAAACCATACTGACTTTTTGTTATTATTTGGTGCTTATCAAAAAAGGATGCAAGTCTATCATAAATAACCCCTTCAAATATTTTTGATATTGTTGGAAGCACAGATATAGGTCGATAGTTCGCTAAAGTATTGATATCACCACCTTTATGTACTGCAGTGACTTTTGCTACTTTTAGCTGCTCTGGAAATACACCGTTAGTGAGGGTGAGGTTGATAATATAGGCCAAGACATTAGATATCAATGGTGACACCATTTTTAACTCAACAGAACCTATCTCATCAATCCCTGATGCAACATTGTTTTTAAGTTTTCTGATTAATCTTTCTACTTCAACCGGATCTGTGGGTGCGAGAAAAATAGAATACGGCAAAGGAGATTTATCAGGAGTTGGAGCATTATCTCGCTTTTCATCCGTTAATATGAAGGAACCCGCATTTATGAAATGTTCATTCATGACATTGGCCAACCTTTCACCACTGAAAATCTGACCATTAATTGTTAGGTCCTGTGTCCTATTACAACCCTTTTTTCTGTTCGTAAGCCCATTTATGACCTCCCATAGCTTCTTCTGGTCATTGTAAACGCTTTCAAATAATTTTTCATAGTAGTTCTGTTTAGCCTTCCGTATTTCTGAATTTAAAACGTTTCTATATTTCTTGTACTCAGCTAAGGCGTCTGTGTTCCGCGAACGGATGAAATCATGATACAATTTATTCTTTATTTTTATGCGCCGGTAAAGATCACGATTTATCCAAGGCTTTCTGCATTTCTTATTTCTGCCACGTGAGCGCTTCTGAAGTGGAAATGCCGCATCATAGCTAGTACTCAATAACGTCATGAATGTGTAATAAGCATCATCAGGATTTTTTTGTCTATAAACAGTGGTCCAATCTATGTTCTGAACTAGCTGAAAAAAATGTTCCCGAGTTTTGCTGTTTTTAATTCGGTGGAAAGATGTCTCTGTTTTCTGACCAATTTGAGAAGTAACTGGTGCAAGAAAGAAAATGGGCATATGATCACTTATGTCATACGCAAATACCCCGAATTTTATATTCTGTGAGCTTAAATTTGAGGCGCATATATTAAGGAGCGTAGCACTTGATGTAATCCTAGTAGGTGAACGTATAAAATTTGTACTTCCATATGTAAGTAAGAGCGTTTCAAAATCTTTTGCATAAGGATCATTGGAACAGAGGTCAATGTTTATGTCACCCATAACTATGCAAGGAGTATTCCCGCGAACAGTGGATAACACAACATTAAGATACTCAATAAATTTTTTTTTGTGGCCATGTGGTGGCCTATATACGCCAATTACTATGAATGGGCCAACACACATTGTAATGCATTCAACATCATCGTTCATAACAGTATACTTATCAAGCAGTTCACTCGAAAGCGTATCCTTAAAATAAATAGCAAGACCTCCACCTTTTTGCTGGTTACGACAGAGAAGTTCATGACTATAGCCTGGAAAGAACGGCGCATCTTCTTTATAAGTAATCCATGTCTCGGAGAAAACTAGCACATCAAATCCAATAGCTATAGACCATATAAAATTAGCAATGTCGTCAACCTTTCTTTTTATGCTTCTACAATTTATATGCAATGCTTTAAACAAGCTTTTTCCGGATTGAAATGCCCTATTAAAGTCTTCAACACTGTAATACTTTTGGTTATTTACAAGATCAGTCATAGTGGAATGTTTTTTAACTTGTTATGACATAAGTCACATCTAATTTCTAATTTTAGCCAGGCTTGTCTCATCCGCATTGTGTATTGCTCGTGATCCTTCATCTTTGCGTGCAAGGATTTTGCCACCGGATGTCCAGACAAATTTCCATGCGGCTTCTTTCTTTTTTTGTATTGCCGCTGCAAGCAATCAATGCCTTGCCCTTCTGCGTCAAATGCTCATTTACAAAAATGGGCGTTTTTTTGTCATCCCCAAGCATAGAACTATCGAGCCTCTTCTTTCTACATTTCGCCAGTATGTCGTCACGTTTTGTTCTTTTTACAAAACGAACGATTATTTTCTTCACACCAGGCTTAGGAGTGGGAATCCAGTGGCATGCGTCAATATCAGACAGATCAACTGCCGTGCCGACAGCTTCACTTATCTTTCTTACAACATCCACTGGATCATTCCCGACCGGCGCACCCGATCCCACTCCGATGTGTGATGTGTGACCCCGCTTATGCCATGTGCCATCGTACACTACGGTGATGTCCTTGCAGAAGCTGGGGTCCATTTCTTTATATGTTTTGATCACTGCTGTGGCAGAATCAGCATAAAACTTCTCCAAAGCGGTGGCCTCTGGCTTCCTGAACGTCTCTTTCAAGTGCTTTTGAAACGTCTTGTGGTGAAGACCTCTGTAAGAGACGTTCATGGCAGCCCAAAAGTCATTAAGAGCTGGTTGCCCCTTGCCTTTTTGCTTTATAGCCATTATGGCGCGGACATTTACATCAAAAGCCTGCGTGTCCTTTTTGCGGGGTGATGTCCATAATTTATCGACGGTGCCACAAGAGGCGCACACGACTTCAAGTTTTGTTGCAAGTCCAAGCTTGGTGCTCTCTCGGACAGTCATAGCACCTTTTCAAACATTCTTTGCACACTGTGCGGCTGAGCACGACGTTAAAGATGTTCATTTGAACGAGCGAAAAATGTTCGCCCTCACTTGTCACTGCAGGTGCAAGAGCCGGCTGCATCAGTTGAAATTTCTTCTGCGTCGCCGGCGTAGACTCGAGTTCAGCGCGAACGGCGTCACGACGTTTCGCATTCGCATCGATTTCTTCCTTCGTTAGGAAACGCGTCCGCAGATGAAGCGACGGTCCACTCACGCTCGATGGCGGCACCGATTCAGACGAAGTGCTGGGTCTGGCGATATCAGAAGCACTCGGTGTCACACTGGATGGCATTGATTCGGAGCACGTGTCGAGCCCGGCGATCTCGGAAACACTCGGTGCATTTGCGGCTCCAGCCACACTCGATGTTTCGGATTCTCGACTGGCGACAGCCGACAACACAGTTCCGTCGCTGCAAGCGTCTACGCAGTCGGCACCCGCAGCAGAATAGCGGAATTTTGATGATCGTACAAGCCGCATAGCGCGCCTCCGCGCACTGGACTTCCGCACTGACTTCGGCTTCGTTGCCGGCATCGCCCGCAGCATCGCCCGCAACAGCTTGCGGGCGATGCCGGCTTCGTTGCCGGCATCGCCCGCAAGCATTTTGAAGGCAGTTTCTCGTAAGAAAAAAACCATACGACACAAGATAAGCTTTATTCCGTTAAAACATCACTTTTTCTTCAGTGTTGCTTATTTCTATGCTGCGGCCTTTTATGTGCACTACCTTGGATGCTGTCATTTCTCAACCTGCAGATGTTCAAGACATCAGTTGCTGTGCAAACTACAAAGCTCAAGGTAGTTTTTGTGGTGTGACCATTCTCACATGTATCAATGTTGGTCTGTGGTTCCAGCAAAGAAAATGCCAGCGAAATGATGATACTGTGTTGGTCACTGCATGAGAGAAAGTCTGGTGTATTCTCCCAATGACAGTTTCATCACCATTAGCTTTATTATCAGAATGATGTCAAAGCGCTACCTAAAGCGCAGCACTTGGTACAGCGCCACCACAAGAAAGGAATCGGAGTTGCACTGCTTTCAAAGCAACGAAAATTGAGAGATCTGGGAGAACAATCTATGAGCATTTAACGTAAGGAAAAGGATTGTTTTCAATGACAAGAAACCGTACACATTCGTTAGTGTAGGTGCTGTCCAAAAACTAATATTGCAGATCCCTGACAGCTTCGTCTTGAAGTCCGTATATGAAGACGCCTTGTTTCTTTTTTGCTCAAGTTCTCTAGACTCACGTGACCTGTTTGTAGCTTCTTGCAAAGCAGCGCTCTCCCTTCTTGCGATCTTCCTCGCTGGCAATTCACAACATGTTGGCTTTGAAGACAAGTATTTTGGACAGTTTGGAAAGATAGAAGGTGCAACATTGTGCTTCAGCTTGCGTTTCTCCTGTTCTACTTCCAATATCCTTCCTGTTCACTCATCTTGATGTGACAGCGTCATTATCAAATCGTCTGCTTGGAAGTGCAGCTCACAAATCTGCGAGTGCAAAAAAAAAAAAATGGCAGCATATCCACTGTGTGAATGATGGAGAGTAGGGCGAAGCATTCATTTGTCCATTTGTTCTTGCTTCCGTCCGTCTGTGGGACCGTCCATGCGTCCATCCACCCGTCTGTGCGTGCGTTTGTTTGTGTCCATCCCTGCATTTGCCATGCATCTGCCCCTGCGTCCGTTCATGCGTCCATCCATGCATCTGTATGTGTGTCCGTTCGGCCATCTATTCAACACTCCAACTACCACCATCTCGCATCTTTTCATCATGTATTCCCCATATAGAAGCACCGCCATCCAGCGGGCATTCCAAGGACTAAACGAGAGGTGGCACACGCACACTTTCTTATGGCTTGCGCTTCGGGTCTACTTCCCACCTTTAACCACCTCGAGTTGATGGTATATACTAGTTCACTGTGTTCATGGCACTGCGGCCCAACGCTCGCTAAACCTTTCTAAAATCGAGGAGGTTGCGCCCAGCGAGTATAACGTAGCAACCTTTTCCTGTCAGATAGGGCTCAATGTACATGCCAATGGCTGCTGATGGAGATCGCAGAGTGCGCGTGAAAAGCCGAATGCTCCTGTCTCTCATTCCCCATCAGCAGCCATTGGTATGTACATTGAGCACTATCTTTTATTGTTCAACAACGCACAGAAGAAATAAATCTCTCACCGGCACCACCTTGGAGGTCAAAATGTTATACTTGTTACATACAACGGCTACGAGGGACAAACGGGTGCCGCTATAAGGAGCTTCGCTCCTAAAAGTGGCTGTTATAAACTCGTAACCCATGGAACACACTACGTAGATATAACTTTCAAATAGCTGTTCCTTCATAATTATTAACTGTGCTATGATCACAAAGCTATTCTTAAAGATGAAAAAAAAAAAAAGAAAAATTGGCAGTAATACCCGTAGCATTGCAATCAAACAGATCTTTGTTTTTTTACGCAACACTTTGAATTTTGTTATCCATGGACCAGGCAAGTAATATGCTTACAATTCTCCTTTAAAAAAATAAAAGCAAGAAAAGGAAAAATAAAACCACCTTTTAAGGTGGGTTTCAGCATCTGCAATGAAATTAAATTGCATTTTTTACTACTTTTGTTTTTTTTCTTGCAGCACATCATGAGAAAGCCATTTTTATTGTCGCATTAACTTGCTACATAACATGCTTGGCTTTGGAGGATGTTTGCACACATCAACACGCAGAAAAAAAAAAAAACACACAAGACCAAACCAGGTGTACTTTATGGCAGTGAGAGCAAAATAGAAGTTATTTTATTAACTATGCTGTGAGAGGGGTATTCTTCTTAGCACTGTGCATTTACAAACACACCCCACTGATAAGTGAATATTCATGAGAAATGCATGCTTCTTCATCGTTGTGTTGAAGTATTCTCATTATGTACGAAAAGAGTATTCCCTTTCGATAATTACAGATGTTGCAGCCAAGAACGATGATTCACACACCCAATAAAGCAATGCGAGAATTCTTTACCTTGGAATGCACAGTTGGCGTGAAAACTCTTCCGTGCGATAGCTCGATACTGTGCTTGTTTCTGGGCGTCATCACTTGGGAATGAATACAGGTGCACTTTTGGCCCATTGTCATATAACACAACACTGGCCCATGTTGGGCTCATGTTGCACGAACTTGCAGTCATTGCGATCCTCGCAATTAGCGCCAAACATCACATTGGGCATTAACACGCGTACTCCAAAAAAAAGAATGCTCACATGGGCACGAAGAGCATCAAATTGAGCGTGACCACACGCCACGAAGAACACAAATCGCACAGCAGCCTGGTGCACACGCACCGACTTGCCTGGGCAAGCGCGTTGTGAGCAGACGTGGAGTCATTGTAGCCAGATGCTTTTCCAGTTTTTCGATCGGCCCCTTTGCGTCCTCTGCGTGGGGTAGCATGTGGGGAAAGGAGGATGTGAAGAAGCCTGAAGAATTTTTAGGTGTTGGTCCGTCCCCTATGCGTCTCCCCTCAATGTGGGACTTGGCCCATTCATCTTTAGACACTCAGTATTTAAACTTGACATTCCTTCATTCAAGATTGCCTTTTGAAGTTGAAATGAGAGAGTTTTATGTGCCGTCATTTGCCACACGCATTCATCCGTTCTACAACCGCTGCCTTTTTTTATGCATGTGCCTCGGGTGACACTATTCAGTACAATAATCCATATTGAATCGGTTTGGCACTTGGCTATTTCTCGCAAGTGATGCTGCAACTATGTTAAGGACAGCAGCGAATAAGTTCATGACAGTGAAGTTAGGGGAATATACTACACTGGCAG